>NW_020292051.1:0-600000 GCF_003184925.1 Aspergillus vadensis CBS 113365 | reverse complement strand
GGTAGCCAACTTCGAGGGCCTTGAGGCAGGACTGCACGCATTGTGTGGAAGGTGACCGATAGACGCCGAAGCCGAGGCGGGGTATTTTGACGGCGGAGTTTGGCAGTGGTACCTCGTCCGCAAAGGAGTAGCTGGCCGACATTATGAAACAAAAGAATCGAGAATGGCAAAGCGAAACAAGCTTGGGGAATCTGAGATGTTCGGTATGAACAGGCGCAAGGTAATCAGTAGTCACGGAGTGAACCCGGAGAATGACTGACAGGGAGAGGGGAAGCCGATTAAGTTGAGCTGAATGTTTCGCGCGCGGGCCCCATCACGCCTCGGCGAATCCGATGATATCATCAGCCCACCCCTTTGCCGCTTGTGTCTCCGGCCTCATCTGTTTTGATCTCCGTATACTAATAAGAATAGCAGGAACTATCTACATACTATGATGGATGCAGCATACCTGAATGAATTGAGACAGTTACATCAATTCTCATTCTGGCGAGACATTCGGTCTTTGCGCCCCCGCACGGATAGGGAGCTTGTTGTTCAAGCTGGAAAGATGGCTAAAATTATGGGGCAACTGGTATCCTCGCCCTTGCATCGGGAAAGGTAAAATGCAGGTTTCTACCACGGTACTTTCTCGCGTGTGCCCTCCATGTTTATCCCGGCATTTTGAGACCTGTTTTACTGGGGTTGTCTTTGTACAACCATACTGCCAGGAAAACATCGTGCCCCGAATCGTGGATATGCCTCCGGCAGAGGAAGACGAACTAGACGTCCATCCATAGCCGGCAATGATCACGCCTTCAGTTGGGCGACAACATGAGAAACTAGTAACCCCTCAATCGTCTTGCAGTTCCATCGACATTGGTTGATTGAAGTCAGGTTGGTGGGTCACTCAAGAATTTGATCAGCGTCGCTTCGGAAAATTGAACATGGATCATCCTCCAGAGCCGTGCTATTCATATCGCAAGAAAGTCTACGAGTCAGACACCACTGAAGCCCGTCTCACCTGCATATCCCCTGGTTGGGTAACCCTTCTTCGGAACCATTGAAGCAGGACTGGAAGAGAACAAACGCCTGCAGAGTAATAGTGGATGAACGCCATGCGGGAAAACCTGAGTGCTACGGTGATTCTCTCGACTCTAAGTGGTCATCAAGCGCCATCCTTCCCCTGGACTACTAACTAGTACTATTAGGAGTGTACTATAAACAGAAACCGGGTCAACAGTTGATATGAAGGAATTCTCTTTACGGGTTGGACGGACATAAATCGACGCTAGATGATAATTCTTGGGCAAGCAATGCGAGAGAATGGGGCGAATTTGCTTTTAGAAATTCTCCGATGATAGAAGACTGCGTGGCTGAAGAATGGAGAATGGATGATGAATGAATGAATGAATGAACGACTGGACGGGGGGATGGGATCTGAACCTACCGGCAGCAGCCGACCGGGCAGGACCAGCGGCGGTTGCTGTGGGGGTGGAAGTTTGTTGACAGGCCCTTTTCCACTACGCGGGAGGAGACAGAGGGAGTGAGTGAGAGCCCCTTAAAAAGCAATGAATGGGGCCTACTTTTAAGTGCTTAACTGTACTAAGGCAAGGCTACTAACTAGTAGTCTCCCTCACGCTCCAGGCTCCAACTAGCAAATTAATCAACTAAATTTCCTAGTTTCCTACTCGATGATTATTCATTCTGCTTAGTTCTTTCTTTCAACTCTGCGCCCAACCGCCGACTATCTATCTAGGCGATTCGATCTCTTTGAAACCGGCGAATCGCAGCCCCCCCTTCCCACTCGTTCTAGTCACCTCCGTCCTGAAGATCCTGCCTTTTCTATTCAAGTCGGTCTCCGTCGGCTCCATCCATTAACTCACTGGATACCAGCCTCCAGATAGACAGCAAACGCTCCCTCAGTCCGTGCTTCAATCGCCCAATTTCTCCCCGCCCGCCCTGGATGTTCTCAACCACCCTCGCTATCCATCATGTTGACAGTTGAAAAGCAGTGGATTAATGTGCAACAGAAGACCTTCACCAAATGGTTGGTTCTTTTCCTCCTTCTACCCTAATCGCATGCTGGGGGAGAGGCCTTCTCCAATTTACCCCTCTTGCCCTCACATGCCCCAAAATATTTTTTTCGCTGTTTCTTTATTTTTCCCTCTTTATGCACTCTCCCGAAATTGAGTAAGCTGACCCTGGTTTGTCTGCAGGCTCAATGACAAGCTGAAGGTGCGGAAGATCTTCATCGATGACCTCGTGGTCGACCTTTCCGATGGTGTGAGTACACCCCTACTTTGGCCCTTGTTCGGGCGCCAACCCCTGCGGCGAACTGAGGGAAGCTCCGGTTGCTAATGATTCTTATCGGAACTTCAGGTTATCCTTATCCATCTACTCGAAATCCTGGGTGGAGAGTCACTCGGTCGATATGCCTCGAAGCCAAAGTTGCGGGTGCAGAAATTCGAAAATGTCAACAAGAGTCTCGATTTTATCAAGGGAAGGCGGATCCCGATGACGAACATTGGAGCGGAGGATGTTGTGGATGGAAATCGAAAGATCATCTTGGGCTTGATATGGACACTCATTCTGCGATTCACGATCAGCGACATCAACGCGGAGGGAATGACCGCGAAGGCGGGTCTCCTTCTGTGGTGTCAACGGAAGACTGCTTGTTACGAAGGAGTAGAAGTCCGGGACTTCTCCACTAGCTGGAATGATGGTCTGGCCTTCTGTGCCCTTCTGGATATCCATCGTCCAGACCTGATTGACTTCGATGCTCTGGACAAGAAGGACCACCGGGGTAACATGAAACTCGCCTTCGACATCGCAGCTAACGAAATAGGCATCCCTGACTTGCTCGATGTCGATGATGTTTGCGATCAAGCCAGACCTGATGAGAAGTCACTGATGACATACATCGCTTATTGGTTCCATGCATTCTCGCAGCTGGAGCGTGTCGAGAATGCCGGACGTCGGGTGGAGAAATTCATCAACAACATGCATGGTGCATGGGAGATGCAGAATTCCTACGAGCGGAGAATGAGGGAACTATTGCGCGTTATCAGAGTGCAACGTGAGGCATGGAAGAACTCTTCTTTTGAAGGTACATACAAGGACGCGAAAGAGCAAGCCCACCAGTTCTCCTTGTATAAAAGAAACCAGAAGCGCCAGTGGGTTGCAGAAAAGTCGGATCTCGCAGCCCTGCTCGGTAACATCAAGACCAAACTCAGCACATACCGATTGCGCCCTTACCAACCGCCAAAGGAACTAAGTCTGGAGGTTTGCGATGAGGAGTGGGAGGGCTTGACTCGTGACGAGCACGAACGTAGCCAGCTTATTAACGAGACCATTCGGGATATCAAGAATGCCCTCCGCCGATCGTTTGCAGACAAAGCCAACGATTTTGCGCTAACGTTGAAGACCCTGTCTCTGGCAATATCTGGTCTCGATGGTGATGTAGAAGACCAATTAGCACATGTCAAGAGACTCAATGACAACCTCCCTCCCCTCGATGCGTTCTTAGATACCATTGCGGCTCTGGACGAGCAATGTGCGGAGGCGAATATTGAGGAAAACGACTACACCACATATACTTTAGATGAACTCTCTTACGAGCTGAGCTTGGTCAAGTCCAGCATCTCCAAAAAGCTGGCATTCCTTGACAATCAACTCGTGGCTCGGAACATGACCAACCTGACACCAATTCAACTGGAGGAATTTGAGTCTGTCTTCAGGCATTTCGATCGCGACGCTTCCAATACTCTTCATGAGCTTGAATTTTCGGCAGCCCTCGCAAGTCTTGGCCTTGTATATGATGAAGAGGAGATGCATGATGTCTACGTGGAGACATGCGGACCAGCTCGACTTGCGCAAAATGCCGGTGTCAGCTTTGAGCAGTTCATCCGATTCATGGTCAGCGTCACTGAGGATCAAAACACGGCCGAGCAAGTCTACCAGAGTTTCCGCGAGGTTGCGGATGGCAAGGTATGTATCCCACAGAATTGCAAAGTGTTGCATTTCATTCAGAATCTGACTTTTGCATTAGCCTTATGTCACGGAGCTCGACCTTCGACACTCTCTCATTCCCGACGAGGTAATCGAACATCTAGTCCAGACTATGCCGCCGCACAACGGACCGGATCTTCAAGAAGACAGGGACCTTCCCAAATATGACTACATCAGCTTCATGGAGAAGATGATAGAGCATAACAACAGCGACCCTGTGAATGGTGGGAATTGATGGGCTAGTACGTTTGCATTGCACTGCCGGAGTTTTGTTTCCTTTCTGATTCGGTCCTCTTTCTCTTTTCATTTGCTTGCCACCTTTCTGAAGAGTCTTGCTGGAGGTTGCTTTTGGTGTTTTCTGGAGCAAAAAGGGAGGGTTGTGTCTTCGGTGAGCTTTCGACCATGCATACAGGACTATGAGCCGAGGCGTCGTTTCTCTTCCTTTTTGCATTACAGCCATGAGTTTCTCCTTGTCTGCGCCTCTCTTCCTGCCATTGGGCTCTCGACGGTTCTGAGCGGGCACGCTTAGCTTCCGGGGAAGAAGTAGTTTACATATACACACGTTCCCAACAAAGCACTCATTCCAATATAATGACAACTTTCCCTGTAAATAGAGTACGGTTCCATGTCAGTATGCCACCAATCTCTAACACATTCAGGTCACCCCACCAGTAATTAGAGGCAAGCAGATGGCCATCTGCTGTATACTACGGGCTTGGTCACGTGATAATGCTGCTTGGCCGGGCGGTCTGAGCAGGCACGGTCCGGCATGGGTCTATTCCAAGCTCATCTCCGACCTTCATTCAGCTTTCTACTGTCCATCCATCAATTCCCACTGCGCACCTGTCCACAGCGTGGATTTCAATAGTACTCGATTGTTATTTTCAATTCTCTATTCCGACAAACACCCTCCCCAACTGTTCAAGATGGACCGCAGTTTGGACGAGATTATCGCGGAGCGTCCTGTATGTCCCTGCTAACGCCTCCGGGATGACAAGTCTCAGATGGTCTGCTAGACATCACACCCTGCATGTGCGCTGACTTGCCTTCGTGTAGCAGAAGCAGAATCAGAACCGCGGCCGTCGCCCTCCTCAAGGTCGTCGCCGTGATGGCGTAAGAAAGGTATTTCCTCATCCCTGTCATCATCTCATTATGAGCTGCTGCTGTTTCTTGCGTCTGCTTTGCGCGTGTCGATGCTAACCCAGTGCATTGCTTCTCGCAGGTCCTCTCTCCTTGTCTCTTTTCGAACATTTCTCGCGCATCGTGATAAGCAAATTTCGCTGGCCTCGTAGCATCGTCTCTCGCACAGGCAGACCGCCGCGAAGAGCCGCAGAAAGATGGAGCTGTTTACGTGAATACCTAGTGTGACTTCGAGCTGACCTTCTCTCTCTATTCGACTGCAACAGCCTCACAGAGAAGAACGTCCTGATTTGGATCTGTAAATACCTTTCCCCTTATTGTTTTTCGTCCAGTGTTACAGCCTGAGTGATGGGATCGCTAATGCGTTGGCTCGACATACAGTGACTGGGTTCATGACAAGTACGAAGACGACAGAGATGGTGCGTTATACGACTCTCAAAATGGCAGATAGCCATGGGAATTCATCCATGTTGGGTCATTCTTAACACCTTACTCAGCACGCCCTTCTCGTGCCCCCCGACGTCCGCGTGGCGACCGCTACTCCCCCTCTCCCGAACAGTATGTTTATATAATGCGCTTCGGTGGACAAAGTTGACCTGTACAGACACAGCACTGCGTCTAGCGGAGCTAAACTTCGTGTTGAGAATATTCATTACGACATTACAGAAACCGACCTCGAGGTAGGCCTCGTTCCAGCCCCGACCGTTTCTTCTACTGGGCTCTAACATATGCGATCTGAAAAGGACCTGTTCACCCGCATCGGACCAATCAGCAATGTTTCTCTCGTTTACGACCGGGCAGGACGTTCCGAAGGAGTCGCTTTTGTGACCTACAGCCATATCAGCGATGCCCGATCCGCGATCAGGGAATTCGACGGCGCAAACGCCAAAGGCCAGCCTATCCGTCTGACACTCATCTCTACCGGCGCCGGAAGACGCGACCGCAACCCATTTGACAACGTGGAACGCTCGAAGGGAAGCCTATTCGACCGCGTCGAGAGACCCCGTGACCGCGACGCACGGAGTCTCAGCCCCGGTAGTAGAAGCGGCAGTCCAGATGGAGGTGCACGCCGTCGTCGGGGTCGTCGCGGTGGTGCTGGCGGCGGCGGGTACCGGCGCAGTGACGTTTCCAAACCTGCTCCCGAGCACATTGACAGATACATTCCCGGTCAGCGGTCGCCGACTCGCAACCGCGGCGCTACGAACGGGCGCCGCCAGGGCGGTGGAGGTGAGAACAGGGGCGACAGCCGCCGCACGGTCAACGGACGGCCCAGAAAGACACAGGAAGAGCTCGACCAAGAAATGGACGATTACTGGGGTGGCTCCGGAAACGCTGGTGCTGGCGCAGCCGATAAAGAAGTTGTCCCTGACGAGCCTCAGCAAATTGCGCCGGCGTCTGCGGCCGCTGCGGGTGATGATGATATCGACATGATTGAGTGAAAGGCTCGCTTTCGATTTTGAGTACTATCGCCTGACAATTCACATCCACTTGCGAGGGCTTGTGATTGCTCTGCTTTCTTTTCATTACATGTAACTAGTATCACTCCCGGTTGGAATACAAAAGACGTCTTGAATAAAAACCAAAGGAATTCGAAGGCATGCACTTGATCATAGCATAAGTATGGCGTATCGCCTGTTAATTGTTGCGGGTATAACAACATAGCCATGGTGTCTCTATTCCGAATATCTACATCAAGGTAATATGCCTGCAGCCGCAATTGCGTGGTGTATAAGTAGATCCATGCCACCACAGCTCGGCAAATGGGAAGGATCGCTTTCGTGTTATTTTCTCTTTTTTGTACATCTCAATATGTGAGTAGATTGGCTCCCCGCTCTATCGGTCCATCACCGCCAGAGACCATACGGCTCCCTGCAAGCCTTCCATAACTTGATCGTTCCGTCCTCGCTTCCTGTGCCGTAGAGTTTGCCGTCAGGCGAGAAACTGACGGACCAGATCGGACCGTGGTGACCTTTTTGGACCTCTGCGAGTGGATTGTTAGCCACATTGAAGCGAATTGTGATGAATGATGATGATGGGGGGTATAGAAGGTGGGGGGGATGGAACGTACCCAGCTCTTCCTCCGTGCGGACGTCGTATACTCTCGCCCAGGTATCCTCGGCACTACCCGTGACCAATCTGCTTGTTTCATTGTTGACTGCTGCGCTGGCGACCTCGTAGCGGAAATCGATCTTCTTCAGGAGACGACCGGGGCTTAGGCCGTCGAAGAGATAGACGGATCTGCCGGCCGCGACGGTAAGGATTCCGGCGTCGTTTGGTCTGACGGCGAGAGAGTTCAGTTCGCAACTTCCGATGGTACCTTCCACGGCGTATTCGACGACGGGGTGGCGCGAGCGAAGATCCCACCATCTGATCTTGCGGTCTTCCGCGGCGGTCGTGAGGATGTTGTAGTCCTGGTTCCAGACGATCGATTTGATGGTTCCGCCGTGAACTCCGGGGCCAATCTCGTAGCTTGTTACTGCGGAAGGACTGGCGTCGGTGTTGGGGGTGGCACTCGTCGGTGAGGAGCTGTTACTGCCCCCACTGCGAGTGAGGTCGAAGATGCGGAGCTTCTTCTCGAAACCACCTGTTGCGACGACCTGGGGGGAAGGCTGAATTGGAAACGCTACTGCGCGACAAATGTGCGAGTGCTGGAGGGTGTGTTTGCATTCGCCAGTGTGAGTGTCCCAAATTTTGCTGTTGTATGGGGAGAAAATTGGCAGGTTAGTGAGATGCGACGGCGACGTGCGTTGGAAGTGGGTAGGTAGTTACTCACGCGGAGAAGTCTGCAGCTGCGGTTGCTGCCAAATTCGCATCTGTCGAGAGCCGGGCTTGCCATACTGCGCCCTTGTGGCCGAGGAAGGTTCCAATCCTATATGACATTGATGGTAAGCATGTGCGGTGTGCGGAGTATTCAATGCGGGGAACACGCACCAGTCACCTGTTATGCCATCCCGCAACATGGGATTGTTGTCTAGTAGATGTCAGCACAGGGTGTTAACTACGGTTCTGAGAATATTCACCTTTGCAGGCAGAGATTAGGTAGTACTGATCATCCTCGACGGTGGATGAGAAGTTGATGTGCGGCACGGGACGTGAGTGTCCGTGGCAGGTCAACGGCACAACTTTGGGAATGTCTGGAATGTGTCAATAGCCAATTGCTTTGAAGAATGGGTCACTGTATCCACCGCACCTGACGCCATTGTATATAAACTTCACTTGAGGTAATGTACAAAGTCAATTGCAATGAGATGAGTGTCGCATGCGATAGTAGTGGCCGTTAGATGAAGTGACGATAAGGTGTTCAGTTGAAACTGAAAGAAACCGTCTCTGAACTGTCGCAGATGAAGCGCAGAGTAGCAGTGAAGTAGAAGTCACGAGAGATGAACACAGCGTAGAAGTACACAAGGAAATTCGTCAGTCTCGTCAAGTCATCAATCAGCCCGAGGTAGCGGGGTCGTTCTAGAATGATTGGAGGTGGAAGGAAGGAAAGGCAGGACAAGAATTAGGTAGAGAAGTCGGGTCTCCCAATTAAGACGGAACCCTCGAGCAGATGTATGAGCCACCGGCGCTTCTACAGACACGGTGGAGAGGGACTCAAGCCCGGAACAACGAGAACGATGGAGATGAAGCTGGTTGGGGGGAAGTTTGGGACTTTCTTTTTGATATTCACGCGAATCGTCGCCGGGCCGTTAGCCGCCCTAAGCCTATCGGGGACTAGTGTCAAACGGCACGTGAGGGGTAAATGTCCCTAATCGGTTCCCAAATAGGCAATCTGGATGCATTCATGGACTTCGATGGTTTGATACTACAACGACGCGCAGACGTGTGTTAGATCCAAAATAATGGCATTTGGGCTTCTGCACTCGCATCGACCCTGTGGATATTACACTACTAACATGCGATGAGGTCCCTGAGTGAGGAGGGCCATTTCAGCGCATCTTCGTAAGAAATCGTGGTATGGAACTCAGGATGGAAATCAGCATTTGTTCCTTATGGATACCCAATGCAAACTAAGACTAGTAGTGAATGCATCATGGCCACTAGTCGAGTACCCGGTCAAGCCAGGGTATAGCTCCATTCCCAACCCGATAGTACTAACTAGCTAAGAGTTACTTAGTAACATGGCTTATCAAGACTTGGATTCTAGCAACTTCTTCCCGGCGAATACACTGGTGAGCCACCGCCCACGTGATTGCCCCAGATGGTCCCATGGCCCTCCCTTTAGTCTCTAAGCAGCAGCTCCTCAGGTACTCCAGGTCAACTAGTACTACTAAGCAGGAACTCCCCCCTCCCTCTCTTCCCAAAGGTGCCTTGAAACCCTCCCGGCCATCTTTGGTGCCTCCATTTCATCCTTTTGGCTCTTGCCAGTTCCCCCTCTTCATCCTCAACCCCTTCTACTGGGATCTATATTTCCCTAATTCTCTCCACTGGTCTATGTATGCCTGAGTTCAAGATCTCCGCTTCTCTGGAGGGCCACGGCGATGATGTAAGAACGTCCCGGCTGTTAACGCTGGCCACCTTTCACCTTCCAACCCTCCATTGTCGCCCACTGACGCCTCTTTTTCTCACTCTCAGGTTCGCGCCGTGGCCTTTCCGAATCCCAATGCTATATTCTCGGCGTCCCGAGATGCAACAGTCCGACTTTGGAAACTAGTCTCTACCCCACCTCCGGCATATGACTACACCATCACCTCTCACGGCCAGGCCTTCATCAACGCCTTGGCATACTACCCACCTACCCCCCAGTTTCCTGATGGACTTGTCCTCTCCGGTGGTCAAGACACTATTATTGAAGCCAGACAACCAGGCAAAGCTGCCGATGATAACGCGGATGCTATGCTCTTGGGCCATACACATAATGTCTGTGCGCTGGATGTGTCACATGATGGCGGATGGGTAGTCAGTGGAAGCTGGGACTCGACAGCTAGGCTATGGAAGGTGGGTAAATGGGAAACTGATGTCGTGCTGGAGGGTCATCAAGGAAGTGTTTGGACGGTGCTCGCTTATGACAAGGATACTGTCATCACAGGTAAGCGCGCGCCTTACCCCTTGTATATATAACGGATTGGTCATTCGATGCATATGCTAATGACTCTCCAGGCTGCGCGGATAAGATGATACGCATCTTCAACACCTCCGGCACTCTGCTGAGAACGATCAAAGATTCCCAGGACGTTGTGAGAGCTCTTTGCAAGGTTCCCGCCTCCAACCCCACTGGCGCACACTTCGCTTCGGCGAGCAACGATGGAGTGATTCGTCTCTTTACCATACAAGGCCAACTCGTCGGGGAGGTGCATGGCCACGAGAGCTTTATTTATTCTCTGGCCGCTTTGCCCTCGGGTGAGTTGGTCAGTTCTGGAGAAGATCGGACGGTGAGGATCTGGAATGGTACGCAGTGCGTACAGACGATCACGCACCCTGCGATCTCTGTCTGGAGTGTTGCAGTATGCAAGGAGACCGGCGACATTGTCACAGGAGCCAGTGACCGAATTACACGCGTGTTTAGCAGGAGCCAGGAGCGCGTGGCAAGCGCTGAAGTAGTACAACAGTTTGAAAAGACTGTCAAGGAGTCGGCAATTCCGGAGCAGCAGGTTGGGAAGATCAACAAAGATCAGCTTCCGGGTACGGAATTTCTCAGGCAGAAATCGGGGACCAAGGATGGGCAGGTGCAGATGATCCGTGAGGACGATGGTAGCGTCACTGCTCACACTTGGTCAGCGGCATCACGGGAATGGGTTGCAGTTGGCACGGTAGTTGATTCCGCTGCCAGCAGTGGAAGGAAAACGGAGTATCTGGGTCAAGACTACGACTATGTCTTTGATGTCGACGTGGAAGACGGCAAACCCCCCCTCAAATTGCCATACAACGTTTCTCAAAACCCGTACGAGGCTGCGACCAAGTTCATCCAGGACAACGAACTGTCGATGAACTACCTTGATCAAGTCGCTCAGTTCATCGTTCAGAATACGCAAGGTGCAACTCTTGGGCAAAGCTCACAGGGGCCGACGCCTGCGGGGGCCGATCCTTGGGGTCAAGAGAGGCGTTATCGTCCCGAAGATGCGCAGTCACCCCCCGCTCCGGAGGCTCGACCGAAGGTCCTTCCACAAAAGAAATATCTTTCCATCAAATCTGCCAACCTCAAATTGATCGCCAAGAAGTTGCAAGAGCTGAATCAACACGTCATTTCCTCCGGATCCAAAGACCTGTCGCTCAGCCCTTCGGAGTTGGAGACGGTGGCAACCCTGTGTGGTCAGTTGGAGTCTTCAAATGTCGAGCAGTCTCCGGCAGTGGAGGCTGGTGTTGTTTTATTATACAAGGTTGCAACCGTCTGGCCTGTCGCAAGCAGACTGCCTGGTCTTGATCTTCTCCGCTTGTCCGCCGCTGCCACTCCCGTGACTGCCACGGCCGATTACAATGGCAAGGATCTCATCTCAGGCATCCAGTCTAGTGGGGTGTTTGACTCACCTTTCAATGTTAACAATGCGATGCTGTCAATACGCATGCTCGCCAACCTTTTCGAAACGGACGCGGGACGTGACCTTGCCACTAGCAGATTTGAGCAAATTTTGAGCGGCGTCAAGTCCGCTTTAAGCAATAGTGGGACGACGCCGAACCGAAATCTCACCATTGCCATTACAACCCTCTACATCAACTTTGCCGTTTACCTCACCTCTGCGGGCAGAGAATCGATGCCTGAGTCATCGGAACAGGCTCTGGTCCTTCTTAGCGAGCTAACGACAATGATCACCGGTGAAAAGGATTCTGAAGCAGTATACCGCGGTCTTGTGGCTCTAGGAACTTTGGTCAAGGGACTAGGGGAAGAAGTCAGGACTGCGGCCAAGGAAGTGTACGATGTTGGAGATGTTTTGAAGATGATTTCAAGCTCGGGTCTTGGTAAAGAACCAAGAATCAAGGGTATCATAGGCGAGATTAGGGAGTCGTTATCATGAAGGTATAGCATGTTAGGGCCCGGGTCTTAAGACATTGCATACCTCATGGAGCGTCTGTGTTCTGCTTCACTACTGCTGTCTATAGCACGTATACATCTCTAGTTCACGATAGCGATACACACTACACTGCATGAATTCCATATTGGACATATTCTCAAGATATTCATCGCTAATATTAAGTTTCGTGTAGCGCTATGCAGATGATGTAACAACAATGTAAACTCATCTTATTCTGACCTTCATCTACCATATACCTAAGCCTAGCAGATAGGCCATTTTATTCATCAATTACCCGCTCCACCCCTCAAAGCTTTCCCTCAGTATCAACCCCCACTTCGACGATCTGCTCGATACCCGGATACTCCGGCAGATCCAAGTTATACTTAACCGCAATACTCTTCGTCAGAAACCGTCCACCCAGGAAATGCCGTCCCTTGTAATACTTCACGCACGGCTTCGGCGCAGTCAGACTGATGAGTGCCTCCGGCATGAACTTCGATCCCGGGCCTTCCTTGGGTGGGCCGCTCTCAATGTCCCAGGAACTGGGCGCATCGACGCTCAGAACGGGGATACTGGCTGTTTCGATTTGGGAGATGATGGTTGGGAAGGGTTCGCGGAGGGGTCCGCCGAATGAGAAGCCGAAGATGGCGTCGACGAGGAAGTCGGCGGATTTGATGGCTACGGGGAGGTCGGAGATGAATGGGACGGAGAGGTTCTCGAGTTGTGTTTTGAGGCGCTGTGTTGTTTGGTGAGGTTAGGCTGGAGTGCCTGGCTTGAAAATAATGTGTGTAGGGATGGAGGATGCATGCATATATATATATTTGCAGGGTGGGGTCCCAGCTTCATGTTTCGGGTCATGCCAATGACATGTAGGGCGATTACTGAGGGCTTACCTGGTAGAGCTCGTTCTTGCCCTGCTTTGGATAGTAAATTGAGGGTTTGTACCCATAGTGAGCTAGATGGCGTGCGGCTACTAAGCCATCGCCGCCTGAGAGGAAGTCAGAATCGTTGTTTGTTCTGTGACTGATGAGGTTGAAGGGTCGGTTGAGGCCTACCGTTGTTTCCTGGGCCACAGATAACCAAAACATCCTTACCCGAGCTTGGTGGATGAATGCGGTAAACTGAGATGTCAGAGTGCCTGGTTTTAGATTGTTGCTGGAAGGTGTCGCATTCTCACCGGCTTGAGAGACAGAGAGGCCCGCTAGTTCCATTAACTGGTCCAATGACCAGCCACCTATTTCCATGAGGTCTTTATCGAGAGATGCGGCATCTTTTGATGAGATGGCCTGTTTGTTGGTTTCTCGTGAGCCTGAGGTACTCTTCTTCTTAGGCGGAAAATAGTGAAGTTATTGCACACCTTCAATGACATCTTGGCGGATCTACTATAGTACCGAAATAATGCCGGGATAGGGTTCCGCCTGGGGAGTGCGGCACGGAACATACAATGGTGCCTTTTAAGTGCAAGATTGAGTGTGAAGAGTATGAAGCAGTACTTCAGTATACTCAATACAATGGATAAGTGTAGGAAATATTGCTAGGAGGAGCGATTCTTTAAGGTGGTGTAAATGCCATTGCATCATTGTTATCGGGCCCTCCCCACTGACCGACGCTAATCCGAATTCCGCAGTATCGGCCCGACAGATCTCCCGACCAGGCTGGAAACTGCCGCGGAGTCGGAGACTCTGGCCTGCTTGAGCTTGATCAAGTTGCCCTTTTGCTGTGCAGTCGCTCATCCTATTTTTGCTTTCCAATTGCAGGAATTGCTCGTCAAGATGGTCGTTCGCATTCGCCTCTCCCGCTTTGGAAACCGGCACCAGCCGTTCTACAACATCGTTGTTGCTCAGGCCCGGTAGGTAAATTTTTTATGGATCCCGGGGATCTGTATATCGCGTTTCGCGAGCGATTCTTTTGGGGTTTTTTAAGAGGTGTATGTGATCCGATGCTAATGGGGATATATTCTATAGGTCGGCTCGCGACTCGAAACCTCTTGAAGTTATTGGTACCTTCAACCCTATCCCGCAGCGCCCTACAAACCTGTCCGAGAAGGAGGCCCGCACCGCCAAAGCATACAAGGAGATTTCGCTCGACCGATCTCGAGCCAAGTACTGGATCGGTGTTGGCGCACAGCCCAGTGATGGCGTTTGGAAGTTACTAAGCCTCGTACGTTGCCCTGCCGCTGTATACAAGCATGTCCGCTAGTAGGAAGGGGATATGGACCTGATTTACGACATTGATTGACTAATATTCGGTACCTACTACAGGCCGGGATTGTGAAAGAAAGCAAGAATGTGAAGAACTGAGGCGTGGGATATCTGTTCACTTCGACATCTGTATACTTGCACGGTGCACTCACCTTCCAGCTTCCGTTGCTCGGATAGGGCGAGGCGAATACTGTCATTTTGGGGGACGTTGGCGAGGGCTTTTCCGGAGTGGAAGAACTTTTCTTTTCTTTTTTTTTCCAATATCATGCTACTGGCATTTCTCATGGCGTTTACTGAGAGCTATTCTCCTGGAATTGATTTATGGGTCGAGAATTTTATGTACATTATGTGAGTCGATTACGTGCTGCCTGAGGCCTCTGCGCTTGTGTGATATACAATATACATTTTATCAGGCCTCTGTTTCCCCTTTTCTCGGTATAAGCGTTCCAACGTGCAGTCAGATGCCTCATATTAGGTATGGCGGTTATGACTGGCAGGGATGAGGTTTCCGCACTGCATGAGCAGGCATACTTTCCTTGAGCCTGCTAAAATAATGCTAAAAGCCATCTCCGGGATCAGGCAGGGTTCCCATCTAAGAGGCGGACACAGAGGCAGAGAAGGTGGTCAACATTTCTATGCTATGGTCATGTTGAAAATTCCAGATGCAGTCTGGTAAATCTATAGAGAGGCCTGATATACATCTTTTATGTGTTCCTTTTTGCTGAGCAACAGCGGGCTCAATATGATCGAATCATTCATTATCCTGCTTAGTTAATAAGGACAGGGGGTTCAGAAAGTCCCGAGCGACTCCGTACTTTGTGCATCACTGCATGGCTGCTCCCTTGCGCTCAAGGCTGGCAGGTGACCATGCAGGCATCACCACTTGGCTTTTCCGTTAGATCAGCACTGTCATGAAGCAACGCCCAGATCGCCCAATCCGAGCCAACCACATCTGCGACAATGAAAGGGCGTTTGATCCTTGATGCACGTCTTCAGTTTCGGTGAATAAGAATGTGGTGAGAGATTCATAATAATCAGACAAAAGGAAAGTGTATGAAAGTTAAAGAGGTGTGTGTACTTTAGGCACTAGCTATCGCGTCTTATCAGTCCAACTTACATCCACGTATCAGAACGACGAGTCCAACTTGAGAAAATGAATTTCCCACCCCTCTCGCAAACCTGGCGTATACATTACCTAACCTGCATATCGGCATATAGGTGAAATAGCGCGTTGCTGGCATCTAGTCCTATGCTCCTGCTATGATACCTTGTAAATCCCGAGTCATCGGTGCCACTCCCTCAGCCGTCATCCATCCCGGGATGAGCGGCAACCTGGTGCACGGAGACATGGTACTCCGCAAACACTAGGGAGAAGTAAATATGAGGGGGAGGGAAAAAAACATGACCATGCCTTGTTGGTTTTCTTCCTCACTACGAAATACCGTTCATCCCCAGCACCCACTGGACACCTGAAAGGATTCCCGTTCCCCTCTCTCTCATTGTCCCAAATCCCAATCATTGCCCGCGCAATGAGGGTCAGTCATGGACCAATCCCGTTCTGCGGGCAAGGCACAGAACGCACCAGTCCCGAGTCCAGACGTCTGACGGACCGTGATGATTGGCTGTCGTAGGGAATTTCAGGTGGGAAGATCAGCGTCAGAGTTTGTCCTTCCCATGGATCTCTGGCAGCCACACACACCAGGGCCCGCCTCTCCCACTCATCCCTACTGAGGTACGTGATGGTACCTATCGACGCTCATGTGTGTTCATATTAGTTCGTGTATGGGGAGGTCTCATCTCAGCTAGACGTACAGTAGGCATCATGCCCGATTGGTCAATATTGTGATTGGTTGACTGGCTTGTTTTGAGGCCAAAAAACACCCAGGAAGGACATCCTGGTTTGGTTCTGACTATCCAATACCCAGGATAACTGACTAGCTTGCTATGCGCGCTAATCGCTATTTGTGCAGATAATAAGAATAAGTCTTGATTTCAGCAGAAGAAGAGAAGGTGGTAAGCATTTGCGCTTCTGAAACTGCCACCGATTTTGTCAGAGTGATGATGAGTCTTGTTATTTTATTTTCCCTTCATACGGTCAGCTGAGAGCATCGCCTATACATTCCGTCCATGGTCCATGGTGCCGAGGCAGTTCACTCAATGAGCCTGTTGAGGGCAAGCAATTCGGAGGTTTTAACGTCATGTACCCAGAACCAAGCACATTGGGGCAAAGAAAAACATTGTGCCCTAGGCGACTAGATCTGTAGGCCTTTACAGCTAAGTACGAGTCTGGACTTTGACTCGAACGGTTACTTGTGGGCTTCGGAGTGGATCGCTCGATTCTGTTTGATTATGTGCAGTAAGCTAGGAAGCCTTCGGGCTGTAAGGCAGGATGGCTCTTTCGACATCCATGGGTATGCTCCGCGGGGTGGCTTTTGTGTCGTACAGAGCGATAACCCCCCCGTGATCAGGTGGATGGGGTAAATAGGGTTCCTATAAACACGGTTGGGATGATTTTGCCTTTATCACACGGGAAAGGTCTTCGTCATATATCTCGGGGGGGCCATGAGTCAAGAGGAGGACTACGACTCATGGTAGTATTCCAGGTAGGACTGGGAGGGAGGTGAAGGGGAAGGCTGCAGTATAGCCCCATAAGTGCAGGCATTAGATGATGGCCAACTGTATGGGAGGATTTATGCGAGAACCCCACCTGCGATTGGGGGAATAGTAATCGATTCTCAGCCGTTTGAGCTGACTGGTACAATCGGATAGATGCGTAGGTTGGTAGATGCTAGCTGGATCTGGATCTTCCTGACTACTGTAGGTTCTTGACATTGATGTTGTTCATCTTTATTGCTGTCCGCACCCTTGTGGTTCGATTGTAATATACAGGTAATAGTCGTTACTACTTAGACTACATGAGTTTACCTGAGCAGCCCCAAAATTGGATGAATGTATCATAACTATGGCCTCGGCAACTGAACTGAGGCAGGTTGGATGTCGTGTTGAACGTGAATCTCTCTGCCTTTGAGAGAGGGCTCCTGCCTCCCCTATTTGCCACGCCCTTTGGGGCGTTCAAGACACGCACCTGTGATGTCGCATCCGGATGCTTGTTCCCTCCTTTGTTTCGGTTGTTTGCGTGAAGGACTGCCGCAATCGGGTGGTCTTCCTTGGAGGGAGGGAGTTCGGATGGTCTGGATGCGAAGATAATCAATTCCCAATGACACCTAGATAGAAACAGGTGAATTCATCGTTCGACAACAGCGAAACCATGTAAATTTGGATATGACTAAACAGCAGTTGGTTGATCGATGCATGGATGAAGGAACAACTTTTCCAGGCACACACGGCCACCGGACAGATCCAAAGCACGCCAAAGCAAGCATCAGCACGGGATCGGCTGGCACTCCATTGATAGCGCGTCGTGTCATCTTAAACTGCCGGGTCGCGCTTCAGCTGCAAGCGCTCGTTGGACGGCGCATCTTAGTCACTTTTTCCTTTTTGGACCCGTTCTAGTTCGGGGATTAGTCGACAGGCCTCTGGCCTCAAGGGACTCCCGACTGGCCATCGCTTCATGGAACGGAGCCACTGTCTCGATCCGTGGACCAGACCAGACGAGACAGAAGACGGTCGGTCGGTCGGCCGTCCTCAGTCAACTTGCTTTCTCTCTACTGTCTCTCTGACGCTTTGGTTTCCTTCCCTCTTTCGCCCCCCTTCAACTTTACTCGATTTCCTAGTATTCTTCCACACCCCCCTAAAAGTCCAAAAGGACCGGCCAGTCCACTCCCTAAATGTAAAAATGGACCGTTCCGGAACTTGACGTTCATTCATCTTTCTCTTCACCTTATTATTAGTTAGTAGTAGTATTATTATTAATTTCCATTTATTTTTTTTTTTTAAATTTTTATTCTTATTTTGATTCGCATTATTATTAGTATTATTCTCACTACGCAGTACTACCAGATAACTACACCTACTCCTACGTACTACTATCTACTCCAGAGATACACCACTACCCATTTCGCCGGATCCTTTCTCTCCATTTCCAGTTTCAGTTCCTACGGTTCCTTACGCCGATTGCACGGCAGCCTTTCCTCTTCCTCTTCCTCTTTCCTTCTTCTCGTTCCCTTTCCATTTCCCTCTCTCCCCCATCTTCATCGTCATCATCGTCATCATCTATCCATTCCATACATTCATCCACCTAACCAAATCGATCTATCGATTTCTTTCTTCATTGATTACTACAGTCAGAAATAACTCGATCCCATTCGATTAACGGATTCTCGGGTACTACTACTACTACAAAACAATTTGGACATTGATTTGATTTGACTACATCGAGTCCTACTACTAAACAACTACTACTGCACTACACCACGAACTAAATCACTACCACCACGCATTCTACCAACGACTGCCTACGGCACTTACTTAACGCGCCTCCCCCTCCTTCTTTCTTCCCACCACCCACTCATTCCCTTCCCACCACTCACTCACTAAACCCACTAATACTACGACTTACTACTTGACTTGCTACCAATCTCTCTCCCTCCCCCCCTCCTCCCTCCCTCCCTCCTCCTCCCACCCCCAAAACTCAACCCAATCTAACTTTATCCTTCCCCCGAACGGTCTTGGTCGTCGCCGTCCTTCCCTTCCTCTCTTTCTTCTTCCTCTTCCCTTCTTCCTCACCCACCCTCCCCCAACTTTCTCCTCCTACTCCCCCCCTCCCAATCCTTCGCCATCTTCCCTTTCCGTTCCCGTTCGCGTCTTCCATTCTCCCCTATTCTACCTCTACCTCTACCTTCCCAACTTCTGCCTGTACCATTTACATTTTATTATATTTCTGAGTCGCATAATCATTCCTTTTGCATTTGATTATCAATTCATTTTTCCTTCTTCCATTCCCATCGTGTGTGGCCTACTTCTTGTCTCTCCCTCGGACACTCGGTCCGTCGCATCCTTACCTCCTTAAACACGCATACCGCGAGTTCAATTGCGCGTGTTGATCCATCGCACTTTTGCTTCCTCCCAACGAGATTGCGTCAGAATTCTGATCCTATAATCTGGTTGATATACCATTTTATATTTTCTACATTGTTCCTGACGCTCCTCTGGCTGAGCCCCTCCAGCCTCTGTCCCATCATCTGTCATCCGGTTGCCTCCCGCACTCCCTTACCTTCTTGGAGGAGCCCGTGCTCCCGTCCGCTCGTGGGGTTAATCGATCGAGTCAAACGCTTTTAGAATTTCGGTCCGTGAGGCATGAGTGGCAGTTCGAATCAGTCAACCCGTACGAGTCCAGGCTCCTACAGCACTACTCAGCGCACGCCCTCGGTCTCTTCGGGCGCGTCGCCTACCCACCAGCCGCTTTCGGCCTCTCAAGCGCCCGCGACGGCCCAGAATGCGATGTCGACCGACGTGTACAATACGCCCGCATCGCAGGCACCAACTTCGTTAGGTCCTTCGTTTACCTACCCTTTCTCCCCGATCGGCCCCTCTTCCACTTTTGACAACGTTTCCTCATCTGCTATGCGTCTGGGCGACTCGGATCGGTCGGCGCAGGGCCTGAATGGCTTTATCCGACCGACAAATGGAACAGGTGGCGGCGCGATCCTTATGCGCAAACTCCCGCGCAACACCAGTCGCGATGCTCTGCGCAGCATGCTACTCTTTGCCAAAGACTTTGTGGATGCCGACTTTGTGCCTTCCGACGCTCCGGAGGACAACGGATACTTGTGTGCGGTCGCGCGCTTCAGCACCCTGGCTGCTGCGGAAGAAGCACGAGCACTTCTCGACGGCAAACCGAATTCGAAGAACGACGCCACCATGATTGTGGAAATGTTTTACGGCTCAGTTGGTTCCTCCTTGGTGCCCAGACGAAACACGATCGACCACACCGCGACTCGGGGCTTACTGGGACATGTTAATGGAGGTTTACCGCGACAGTCGTCGCGCTTCAACGGGACTTTTCAGACCTTGGAGAAGTTGAACGCGACTACTGCTACCTCTGGCGATACCCTGCCCCCATCCGAACCTGGCTCCCGTCTCCACAGTCTCTTCTCCCCCCAGTCCCCGATCGGCAACGGCGTTCCCGAGCTTCCGCGAGTCAGTGGCAAATCGATGATTGATCAGGATATTGATGAAGATACTGGAGAGCTGCTCAAGGATCCCGTGGGCTATGCCGAAAACGGGCATTCGTCTTCTGTCTCTGTCCCTCGACGTTCCACGAACCCTCAGATTCTGGGTAACCAGTTTGCCAACATGTCTTTGACTGGCAATCTCAATTCCCCTCCACTACCGAATTACAACCAAGGAGGAAACGCGCACGTCGGCGTTCCAAACCCTCCATCGACCTTTCCCCAACCGATGAACAATAACATCGGCACGGGCCATGTGTTCCCTTATGGCAATCCGCATGTACCTCGCCATAGTCTTCCTGCAGCCAATCCGAACGACATGAACCCTCCATGCAATACATTATACGTGGGAAACTTACCTCCCGATACCTCAGAGGAAGAGCTGAAGGCTCTCTTCTCTAAGCAGCGTGGATACAAGCGTTTGTGCTTCCGAAACAAACAGAATGGGCCGATGTGCTTCGTGGAATTCGACGACGTGGGCACCGCTGGCAAAGCCCTGAACGAATTGTATGGCGTGAAGTTGTCCAACAGCATCAAGACCGGCATCCGTCTAAGCTTCTCGAAGAACCCTCTCGGGGTCCGATCAGGACAGCCCGGCTCCATGAGCGCGTCTAATGCCATGGCCTCTCAAGGTGGTGTGCCTGGGGGTAGTAGTCTTGGTGGAATACATAACCACATGTTTTCGACGGTCAGTGGACCGCCACCGGGCCTGTCTGCGCCTCCAGGCTTGGTCCCTCCCGTGGCAGTCAGGAACAACGGTGCCATGCATCCCTCCGGGAGTCCAAATGCACCATTGCCCAACAACGGTACTTTCAATGCCAATTCGGGACTTGGAATTCGGACAAATCCGATGAACGCAATGGTGTCCCCGCCACCTCAGCTCACCGGCGGAGCTTCGGGACCCAATGTGGGTGGCTACAATTCCTACTACCCGGATTATATGATGGGTCGGTAGGAAGGTGCACGTTTCTGTGGAGATAATGTCCGACATGCTTGATGATCACTGGGCTACCTGGCGCATTGGGGGTTGTTATTGTTTCTATTTCATGAGCTAGATCAGCATTTGGAGGCTCGCCTTCCTCCTGGGAGTAAGGACCACGGGGCTCTCGCTTTTTCAGCTTTGCTTTCTATGATTGTATTCCATTCGTTTGCTGTGCACTCCGATAGCATGGGATCAGGGGCGCTGTTACTATACATGTCGTGTTTGTTGTTTTTCTTTTCTTGGGTGGGAGACATTGCATTTGTGCGCGTATGGGTTTCTTCTTAATACGTCCAGGAGCCCGTGTGGATTTTCATTGCCAACTTCGCTTGTTTCACTTGCCCTGTCGTCATGTTTGCACTACCTTCATACCCTGTGCCGTGTTGTTGCGTTATCTATTCAGATGTTTTCCTAATAGTTGCTTTCTCTGCCTTTCCTTCCTATGAGAGGGGAGGCTTCGATTGCCTGTCCGTTCTTCTCTATTCTTCTGTGCGTGCTATCGTCTACATGTGGGAAATTGCCGATCGTTTTGCTTGATTAAACCTTTCAGCCCTTCGTTTGACCCCCTCAATCACGCAGGATGGGAGAAGGATGCGTTGGCCGAGACCAGAAAGCCAGGAAGCACGGAAATCCCGGAGGGAAATCCTTTGTACTGGATCTTGTTTGAGCTACCGACCACCCTCCCGTGTTGTATTACATTGTTTGCAGCCTTCATCTGGACAACAGCTAATCATTGTGCGGGGCGTTTACCTGGGTACCTATACACTTGAGATACATTTCTGGGACGTCATCTATCTGTCTTACTCTGATCATTGGGCAAGGGGTGTATCCCAAGGCATGTGTTGGCTGCTGCTGGCCGCCTGGGATTGTAGCGCATTGTTCCGTCCCTTATTCGCATCGTGTTTTGCAGCGTTGTTGCTCTTCCGTCATTGCTTGGGTTATATGGGAGTCATGGAGGCTATTACTACCCTATTTTATTTCTTCGTCACCTTTGCTAGTCTTGATTCTTCTATGTGTTCCCTTTGCCGGGGGGGATCTGTTGATGAGCGGGAAATTACCCTGGAAAAGAGGCGTGTTGAATTTGCTTCCCTTCTTTTAACTTCGCGGGAAATTGCTCTACATGTACCAGCTTCAACAATGGAATTGCACCGGTCATTCATTTAAAGAACGTTTGACAGTCATAAACCTGGAGGGAGAAAGTTCGTAGTTCCTGTTGGGAGCCCGTGGGGAATGAAGCCGAAGCCAATAGTAAGAATTGCCGGCGGAACCGTCCAAAGCTTCCTCCCCAATCGGGCCAAGCGCCGCACCACCGGTGGCTTCACGTGACCACCACCGCGCCGAAAAGTTTCTTCCTTTTCTTCCGTCGAGTTCGTGCCTTTCTTCCCATCCTGAACCTCCATATCATCCACCCTCCTCCTTCCCCTCCTCCACTAAACTCCCTATCCCGTCAATTGGATTGCTTCTGCTCGGAATCTGGTCCATTGACGTCGGAGATCCTTGTACACTAACCCACTCACCCCCTGTCCCCTTGAACAACATGGCACCCCGAATACAGAACTCGGTCGTCTCCAACTCTCTCCTCCCTTACCTTTCCACATCATCTACCTCATCCTCCTCCACATGTCTTCCCAGGCTAGCTACCACATACCCCTCATCACATGAGTCATGGCATTCGTGTCGGTCATTTTCTTCCACGCCGGCCCCTCAAACTACTAGACGTCGCAGAGAGATGTTTGCGTGGCTCAACACCGACGCAGCTAAGTTGAGAACCCATACTCCAGGCTCAACAAACTACCTCATTCGGACCAATCCCAAACTCAAGGATTCGCCGGTTGTCGAGAACAGAGTTTTCCCGGCAAATCCTGCCTACCGCTCAGAGAGCATTCTCAGTGAGGAGCTGCGGACGGAGATCTACAACCGGGTAGTAATAAATAAGAAGAGCGTGCGTGCTGTCAGTGTCGAGCTGAAGGTCGACATGAGGAGAGTCGCTGCTGTAGTCCGGCTGGTCGAGTTGGAAAAGCGGATGGAGAAACAGGTATGTTTACAGATCCTTCTAAGTCATCACCAATGCGTTCCCCCTCCTACCCTTATGCTTTTCAAAGCGGACATACCCGCGGTGTGCAATGATGAGAAAAATTATAAATTCGATTAGTCTTTATGACCCAGTTGACTGGGAATGGTTACAACGCCTATTTTTCTGATATACACCGATTCTCTCTTGTTGTTTTTACTATCACAAGCTCTGATCATGCTGCCTGTACTTTGGTCGAACGCAACTAACAGATTTGTTGTTTCAGGGTAAACCCTTGGCTGTGCCCTACGCTCGTGCCATTCATGAAATGATTCCCGTAACGCCTCCCGAGCAGGCCCATGAAGAAATCAACGACCTCCCCGTCCACCGCCTCACCAACCCTCAAATATTCTATCCCGTCTCAGAGTCCCGCCAATTCAACCGTGTTGACGCTGGCCGTGTCTTCTCCGCTGCCCCGGCTTTAGAACACGAGCAGCTTGCCAAGGATGTTGCTAATCCCTCTGAGGCCATCAGCCGGATTACACAGAATCCCTCGCGCATCGAGCTCGTCGGCAAGGGCGATGAGGAGCATCAGGTCCTCCAGGCGGCGGACGTGCGTATTCCGCACCCGCACATGGTCACAAGTACCCGTGACATAAACGAGGTGCCGAATGAGATTCGCCAACACCCCAAGCTCTACAAGGCTCGCCTCAGGACGCAAGACGCTGCCGATCAGGAGCGCAAGCGTCTCGTTCAGGAGCGTAAGGAGAAGCAGACGCAGCGTGTGCAGCCCGAGGATTCTCGCTTCGAGTTCCGTATCAACGACGTTGTCGTCAGCCAGGAAACCACCGGCAAGGATGGTCGCAACGCTCGGGCTCCTGGTCGCAGATACGGTGTCCCCAGCTACGACCGGAAGAAGGGCCAGGTCAAGATCCCCACCCGTGTGGAGGTCTAAGCTTGCTACAAATCTTGACCTTGGATTACACCCCCCTTCTTTCTTCGTCAATCATGTTTATTTCCTCCCCAATGACATGAAAGATCCCTGTATAGCCCGTCCATCTCGCAGTGCGGTATGGATGGTGGATGTATTTGTATGCCCCTCTTGGTTGCCTTGTATTTTCAGCTGTACGATACAGCCTTTTTCGACTGGTTGATCGATTGATATTCACCTTTTTGTCCGAAGAGCTTGTTCGGTTACTACCCCACCCATTCTTATCTCTTTATTTCCTCTTCTACTGGGAAGCCATGAATATGTATCTATAGCCCTTTTACTATTATCTATCACCTACCTACCTCTCTTCGGACCGGATTCTTCAATACTACACTACTTATATAAGAGTTGAACAAGATATATCTGTCTCTAATGTGTGTTTACTTTATTATATGATCAGTACACCGTCCCAGTGAGAAAAACATGATAAGAGAAAAATAAGTTACATGATGGTGATAGTATATAATTCAAGGAGGGCAAAACCACCCATCCAATCGACACAATGATCTATGTACATCAAGAGCAACTCTACGAAGCAGACACAAGACACAAGAGATAGAAGGCCAAGTCCCTTCAAAGGCGGCATACATGTAGATGTATAAAGATGATAAGAATGATAAGAGTGATAACAGAAAAACGACAAAAACGACATCTCGATTCGTATGCGTGAGTATGCCACCCTCTTCCTTCCCTTGCCCTTTTCCCAAAGCAACCAACAATGGAAAATCACATATCAGAGACGCCTGTGAAGCTGATCACGAACGAACAAACAAAGGGAATGAAGTGTATGACAACCGCGTAGGGGGGGGGGGGGGGGCCGCGGACGCCACGCCAGGAAGGCGAAGAAGTATAATAAGAAGAAAATAAGATCGACGATTGGCTATGCTGGGTATCCATTGGAAGACGCAAAATAGCGGAAAATGCGGTTTTGGAGATGAGATGAAATGAGAGAGAGAGAGAGGGAGGGAGAGGGAAAGAGATAGAAGATCAAACATGCACGTGATGTGCTCAATCACACAGGCGCGCAGCAGTCTGACATGTGGTCGATGTGATATTATCCCCGTTAGAAGGAAATTTGTATAGCATGAGGATCAATTAGAGTGCATCAAGATCTGCAGGCCCGTCTGGAACAGGGACTGATGTTACGGGACTGGCAGGTGAGTCCAAGCCCTCGCCGCTACCACTGCCGGAAGAGTCTTCGGGTGTAACGTCGATGGGTTTAGGGAAACTGGGGGTTTTGCGGTCCTTCTTGGTGGCTCCTTGACTCAAAGTAGAGGATGGGGAGAGTGGTATAACAGGGGACTGTTTCCGCGAAACCCCGTCTCCGCCAGTTTGCATGGGACTCGTATGGCCATCAGACGTGGGCGAAGGCTGAGTGTCATCGGCGTAACCGCGCCATTTGCGCCAGCCTTCAAAGTCGATCAAGGCTTGCATGCAGCCCCATTCTGTCACTTTCTGCTCCAGCCATTCAAAGCGAACCGGCTTCGCAAGATGTTAGCATGTTGCGATAGAAGCGCGAAAATGAATGATAGTCCTATATGCTTACCTTGGTCAAAAAGTCGTTGCAGCCAGCTGCAAGAGCCTCATGACGATCGCTCTGCAGACTGCTCGCGGTCAGGGCTACAATAATGACGGGACTTTTAAACAGAGACAGATCGTGTAATGTATCCTCTGCCTTCAGAGGTTCCCGACTGCCCGCAATTGCCGAGGGCGAGGCCGCATTGGCAGTGGCAGCGCTCGACCGCCCGTCCGCAGTCTTGGGAAACACACCGATACCGTTCAGGCGTTCGAGCCTGCGGATCTCCTTGGTCGCATCAAGGCCGTTCATGACGGGCAATTGGATATCCATCAAGACAAGATGAAAACCACCCTGGCGCCACTTGTTCACCGCCTCTTCACCGTTCGCCGCACACTTCCAGCGAACGCTGAGACGTTTCATAAAAGCTTCCAAGAGACGTTGGTTGATGTTGTTGTCCTCTACGATCAAGACGTTGATGGGCGGTACCGTGCCCTCGATGAGGCCTCCAAAGACCCCGCTCAATGCTTGTGCTGCGCTGGTCTTCTTCGGCTTCGCGGAGGATGTGGAGGGACGTGGACGCGGGGATGCCCCGCGTGCTGGAGGGGTGAGAGATTTGGCCTGAGGGGATTCTGGCGGCGGGCCTGGCGGAGTAGGGATGGACGGAGCAGGCTGCGGAGGGATACTGCTGGGGACGATCCCGGCGTCTACTCACAAAATTAGCAAACTTCTTAGCAGTTGCACACGACGTCTCGTAGCTCGTTAAAATTTAGAGTTGACCAACCTTTCGCTGTTGGCGCCTGATTGAGGATGGTGGGTGAGTTTGTGGCATGGCGAGTCAGGGGCGGCCGACGGGGATGTCGAGATCCGCGACTCCCTGGAGAGGGCAGCGGAGGGGCCATTCCTGTCGTCAGTATTGAGATTGATTGGGCGGGATGAGCATTAACACTGGCAGACGAGGTTGACGGATGCGTCGGCGGCGTGGGAACACTGGGATTCGCCGGCATGAGCGGAAAGTACTCGCCATGCTCGCCCGGCTCGGAATGATGGTGGTTGTAGTATACTGAATGGCGTGGAGAAGGTTTTGGAGTGCGACGCGAAGGGATATCGATAATCAAAGCTTCCTCGATAGCTTGACCACCGGGGTAATATGAGTCCACCACGCTTGCCAGCGGCTCCTCCGGGCTTAGCATCCGATCAGGAGTAGCCTGCCTGTTCGATCCATCTCGCGGAGTAATGCGAATGACAATATCGGGGGCATCGAAGGTTCTGCCAAGCGAGTTCGAGTACTTCAGGATCACCTGGTCCCGTAGCTCGTCCACCAAGCTATCGAGCGAGATGGGGACCAAGGTGGCCGACCCGCCTGGCCGCTTGACCCAGATCTTGCGAGACATGCCTGTACTGTAGGTGGCGGAGCGACCGTTACCGTTAGTCTCAGGCTCTGCGGTCAAACCGGGATCCAACAGGCTGTTGATCAGGTGTTGATGAGACGGGGCCAGCAGCGACTGACGACGGGAGCCTAGACTGGGACGCTTTGGGAAGGAAGGAGCGGGAGTATGGTTGGATGAGGACTGAAATTCTGGTTCGACCGACGGAATCTCCGTAACGACATCTAACACGGGCAACTGCGGCTCCGCGACCGTAGGCCCCAGGCGATCGGAGCCTTGAGTTTGGCCAAACGGAAAGGAGGCTGAAAGAACACCACGATCAGAGACAGGGGGAGGAGGGGTAGGAGAAGGCGAAGGGAGCAGATCTGGCGATAGAGTTGTCGGGGGTGGGGAAAGGACGTGCTCGGAAAAGGGACCGTGACTGTGACGCCTGCAGGGCGCGGGGCGAACACGATCGCAAGAAGTCGTCGCGTCCAATTGCTGACGCTGGGGGGAAGCACTGGGACCAGCACCGGCACCGGCACCTGGAGGAACGAGGAGCGAGTGCCGTTGTCCCTCACGTTGTTCCGCGACCGGTTCGGGGGGAGAGGAGGATTTCGATTTGAAGTTGCAGTTCTCCAACTTCTCGACCTGCTTTTCTTCCTCCTCCAACGATCCCCTCGACCGCCCGCCTTTCGAGCCAATCACCGATGTCCGCCTCCCTTCAGCTGCACTCGCCCGATCGTCCTCTTCTGGCCTCTCCTCCTTCTCCTCCTCCTTCTTCTTCAGCTTCAAGGCTTGGGGCACAGCCTGTAATGATACCGCGCGCCGGTTAGAACTGATGGGTCGCGCTGGGGGGCAATCCGCGATCGAATCGTCCAATTGTCCGGGGGCGCAACTCTGTTGGGCGTGAGCATCATGGGGATCGTTCTCGGCAATAATGTCGCTGGTGGCGGCGGGAACGGACGATGTTGACGACGATCGCCGCAATAACAGCTTTGCCTTGAGCTTGGCCCAGCGACGGTCTGGCATCGTGCAACTGCATAAAATTGTCCCTCAATTCCCCGTGTGACAGGTCGATGGTCCTTTTCAAGTCTGCCTCCTTTGCTACCGCAACGCAGAGGGGAGAAAAGAAGCGGACAATCAGCAGCTGACGAGATAGAAGCCCCAAGAAGAAAAGATAACGAGAAGCAAGAAAAAGCAAAAGATGATACACCCCAAAAATAAATATAAGATCGTGAAAGGAACGACACGCGGGAAAGGTCAGTGAACCCTCCGCCGGTCCAAATGGCATCCAAGCATGAAGGAGAGACGGGGGAAATGTGCAGCAAACAATGGGCCACTCGGCATGACTCGATCCAAAGGAGCAGTACTAAAGTATGGAGTAGATGGGGAAGAAGATGGTAGTAGATACGATATTGAAAAGAGGGAGGGGGCGAGACTAAAAAAAGTAAACTAAAAAATGAACGACGGCAGAGACGCGGCCGGATGGATGGGGGAGAAAAAGGAAAGGTGGATGAGAGAGACAAGGAGAGCGAGGGAGGGACAAGAGGACTGTGCTGTTGTGCAATACAGAAATAGTATAGCGACAGTAATCAAGATATGGAGAAGTGGATAGCTTAAAAGATGACCACAAGAGAGAGAGGGGGGTGGTGGAAGGGAAACAGCCGTTCTAGACTGGGATTGAGGAGAGGGGATGCGCTAACAGCCAAATAATCAAAGGCGAATAATCATGATAAAATAGATGATAATAATGACAAAATGACAATGACAATGGACAATAGACTACTATACCCAAGACAGCATCAGAATGATTATCATCATCCACAACCTTTAATATTACTTACTCCATCCGGTTCGAGAACTTTACAACAAAGTCAGGGGAACCCGGAATAGAATCCAAAAAAAGAGCTCGGTTTTCTTTTTATTTTTTTTAACCCACGCTTGGACCCGTAAGAGCACCGGGCTTCCCTCGCCATTTAAATAAGTGTCAATTTAAATAATAATCTCCAGCTCAAACCCTCAAGAAAGAACCTTTCAACGCAACCCAACGGCAGGCGCAAAGGTTTGTTGTCCGCGTTCAATTGCATGACTAGCGACATCCCAAAGGCAAACTAAGATCCCTTAGCACCGTTCAGCTGCCACGACGCACATGCATCTCTGTCCAGCGGCCTGTCCGCAACATTCTCGTTGCGTTTCAGGCCCAGAAAATGGGTCTCGATGCATGACTATCTATCTATCTATCCATCTATCCATTTCCTTTTTTTTTCTTATGTAGTAGTCGTAGTTGCCTCGCATCTTTCGGACCGTTGGGCGGGTCTCGGGTCGAGATGCGATATCTCAGATCTGTACTCCGTAGTGTAAGTTAAGTATAAGTAAAAGTACTAAATCGGCGAATGGCAGATGCACCCGCAACGCCTATCACCTGCCACCCATTTTCCGCTGCCACGGATTTCAGGCACCAGTAACATTTCCCTCCGAAATGCTTTGCGTTACTTTCGGCTCCGAAGGCTGCTGCTGCTGCTGCTGCTCAGGGCTGTTGTTCCCTCGGTGATGAGAATCGATCCCATCTTTCTTATTATCCTGGGTCGTTTCGACCCGATTTCGCTCCTCCAGCACTTCATCGATGCTTCTGCCAGATGCCTTGGCTTCCTTGCGTACTGCGCGATACCGAATCCGCCAGATGATATGGCTTGCATAGATCCCTGCTTCGAGGACAACCCTATGTGTCATACACCCGGGTCAGCCAGTCCACAATTAAGTAGAACTAACGTCACTGAAAGCCCGTATATCCAGCCAACTTACACGAGAATGTACATGATCCCTCCAAGAATATCGAACGATCCCTGGGCAGCTAGAAACTATCATTAGACCTCACATGATACAAATCAGGTCCCATGCCAGTGCAAGCGAACCTAGAGCGAACAGCGAGAACAGTCCTCCAAGGGTATCAATGGATAAGAACACCCAATCTGCGGACAATCAGTAATGTTTCAATCCCGACAAGACACAACTGAATACTCACTGAACCCAATTACCCGACCATCTCTTTTCCACATTTCAAAATACGGCGGCACAAGCCCAGATGCAAGTAGAATTGCCGCAACAACTCCTACCACCAGGTCCGGCCAGGTCACGCCCTTATTATAAGGTATCTGAACAACGACATAATCAGCCCCAGTTCGAACCCAGGAAGTAGCGGAAACAAACCCTCAAAGTGAGAATCAACAACGCCTCAATCCCACCGAACAACATCGCCGTACCCACAACTAACGACGTTGTCTTGAGACAAGTATAATTACTATAATCACACAGAAGAAACATTAACAACCTCCCAATCCAAACCTCATCCCACCAACAATAGCAGAAGAAACAAGGACCACATACTGATTATAGTATAATATCTGGCCCCAACTCACCAGCGAGAAAAAGCCAAAAATCTGCGGCTGAATCTGTAGCGGTAAATTGACCTCCTGCGAGCACCCTCATTAGCTCCCTCAAGTCAAACTGGATAGATCACCAAAAACAATGTTACTCACCTGCAAGACCATATAAGCACCCATCGGCACGGCACCTGTTCAACAAAGCATCAACTCATCAGGTTAATCTTCCAATCCCATACCATGCATGCTATACAATCACAGAAAAATACAAGAAACAACATGGATTATGTTCGAAAACGCACAAGAAGCCCACAAAAGCATCATCAAAGGCGGAAACCCATCGGTTTTCTTCTGTCGCCAATTATACCAGATCTGAGGGATCAGCTGGATGCACCAGAGGACGGTGCCAATCGTGCCTAGGACATAGGAGGCAACGGTGATGTTGCCGTCATCACTATCGCTACTAGCAGTCATAATGCAGTGGGTGGGTAGTGGTGCATAACAATTAGAGACCGATATCGGTGTGTATGTGCAAACGGCAGAAGTAGTAGTAGTATGGCGACTTCAATCCAGGATACTACAAGCAATGAGATATATATATATATATATATATACAAAAGAAGAAGAAGAAGAAGAGGTATCCTAAGGAAAAAAAGTTAAAGAATCACTACTGCCATCATCACCGCTTCCCTTGCAAACTTATCAAGCGAAACGATCGAGCGAAATAAAGCCTGAAGAATTGATGGTCCGGGGCAAGTTCCGCCGTCAGTACTTGTAGTGGGTGGGCATAGTACTATCCGCTGGGTCTGATAGCGGAGGGAATAGGAAAAGGGGCATATCATTGGACAGAGCGGGGAGATGGAGAAAGCAAGAAGCACCGAAACTAGGACGAGACGGGTAAACCAGAGGAGAATTCAGGGAGAAAAAGTTCTAGACGGGGACTGGGCTCGGGCGGAGTATTCGGGAACGGGTGGATGAATTCCAAGGAACACAACCTGTCTGGATGGGCCGCTCCACGATGCGGGACTGCGAGAGAGAATGGGTTTGGATGCAGCGGTTTTTCTGATACCTCATGTCGGCCAGCAGGAAAGTTAATCGCTCGACGCACGTGGTCGCGGAATAAGATCGGTCAATGGATGTTTACTTGATTTCAATATATCTATCCTGCTTATCTACGGATGCAGGAGATCGAATACGACCTGTCTAGATTGACTCGTGCGACGTATCGTTCATTTTTGATGAACAGTCAGGAGGTGAGAAGATAGCATAGCATTTAAACACGGACTCATTTCCAATAGTAACACGAAAGAGATATAACCGTCAAGGATGAGGGTGCTTCTGGGCACGATCAAAACAGATCCGAAGGCCATACATAACATATCAACAGCACAAATTCCCGCTGAAGGAGTCGGGGAGCACACATAATTCAAATATGCCAACACGCACAACAAAAACGAAGAGAAATGTCTCTAGTGAACGACAAATAAACCAACAGAATACACAGGGCCATCAAAACGTAACATGACTTCGCGAACCAGAATCACGCCGAGTGATACTACTCGAAGGGTATCAAAAACTGATTTTTCTCTCGCGAAAATAGCGAGAACCATGACAGACCAGAAAGACAGAAGAAGGAAAGGACGTGACACCGTGGGTTGCTCTGCATCGATCACAGCAAGATCAGGTAGTTGGATGGAGCAATACCGGTCTCTCCGGTGGCCTTCCTGGCCTGCCACCATCTACCGCTCACATCGGACACCTCCAAAATCTCATGCTTGGTGAAACTGATCTCATTGGCGTCTTCGGGGTTGGCCTCATACGAATAGATGGCCTTCGCACGGTACGGATATTCCGTTGGCTGGGGAACCTCATCTGGTGTGCCATTGTTAGGCAGGTTCGTGGCGGACGGGTTGCCGAAGCGGGGCTGCGAGGAGCTGCGGTGTTCGGAGCCAGGGGCTCCACCGGGGTAGCCCGACACGGGGGAAGAAGTCTCAAAGCCATTGAGTTGAGCGGACGTGTACATCTGCGGGGGCTGGCTGGATGTCGTCTCGGGTCTATTGCCGAAGGCGGTTGACATAGGCCTGCCATTTCCATACGAGCCAGCACCTTCCTTCTGAAGGGCGAACGAATCGATGAAGCCGCGATGCGAAGCCTGAGGGCTAGATCCGAAGTAGAAAATCCAAATGATCTGCATCAAAGGTAAGTCACGTACTGCCTAGTGGGGTCTGTGTCGGGGCTGTTTATCACTTACAATAACCATAGCCAAAAGAATGAACCCAGCACCAGCAGCTTGCGATGCGGCGCTGTTCGCATAGACCAACGAGTTGATGGAGATGGTTGTAATGACAAGACCAGCGGAAAGATACCCCACGATCTGCCATAAGTCAGTACGAAGGGTTGTCGAAAGATTGGGTTAGAAGCAATGGCGACATACCGCTATGTTGTAGACGGTACCAGTATCGGTGCCGAAGACAAGCGCCATACCAGCAATGCAGCAAAAGGAGTAAGCAACAGCCCACCACGAATAGGTGGGGTATCCGCCATGTACGCCAGTGACAATGGACGAGATGAATGCGATCAACCAAGCCAACTAAACGAAGAAAAGGTGATTAGCCGTGAACCCGAGCCATCGTACCAGAATGGATTGAAATCATACAATGGAGATGGATGTGGTCGCGAGCGCAAAAGGGTCGCCCAGAATATTGCTGGCTCTGAAGCGCGCCATTTTTCGTGGAGGCTCAGGATAGGTATATGGCTTCTGGAAGGAGGGGGAACGCGAAGAGTAAGCCACCATGAATGTGGTTCGAACGAGGTCGCGGAAAGTTATATAGAAGCGTCCGGAATGGGAGGATGCTGTTCAAGACGCGACGCGACGATGACTGTGAAGGCCCCGATGGTGTATATGGACAGTAGCAGAGAAGGTCCTTCTATGCTTTTAATTTGTCGAGTGAATGACGACTTAGGTCGGATGTGATCTGAGAATGGGAAACCCGTCGAGTGTGGCAATGAGCGTGAAATCCGACCAAGGTGGAAGAAAGTGTCCGACTACAGAGCAATTAGCCAGGTGCTCAGGTGGGCGAACGTGTATGATCAAGGAACATGCAAGTTGATCGACGGCGCACGGAGGACATCGTGAGGAACGACAACAACGCGATCCCCAAGGAGCCTCATGCAGGGAACAGGACAGAAAGGTAAAGCTAACGGGTGCGACCAAAACTCGAAATAAGATTTAGAGGAACAAGAACAAGGATCGACGCATCACATACTTCTGAGACAGACAGGTTAAATGAATGTGGAATGGCTGAGGGTCGGCGAAAGGGGAGGAAGAGAAGCAGTGGCACCGATCGTCTCAAACCGGCGGAGCAATCGAAGGAGGGATCGAGGAACAAGTGCTCGGAGAGGTTGGTTTGGGTTGGTGTTCAGACAAGCCCACGGAATGCCCCTTGCAGAAGCACGAAGAGAAACAGCAGCACCAGGCTGGAGAAGAACGGATAATGATGAAACGTTAGTGTCGAAAAGAGGCGGATGGAGAAGCAGAGGAATGAATCAAGAGAAGCGGGAGACGGAGGAGAAAAAAGAGGGGAAAAGAGGGAAAGAAACAAAAGGAGATAGATGAAATAGAGATAATAGAGAAGAGAAGATGGGGGGTGGAGGAGGGGTGAAACGAGTGAAATGAGTGGGAAAGAGAAAGAAAAGTCGATGGGGTAGACAAGCCGACCGGATAGAGGAGAAGGAAGGATGAGAGAGAGAGAAAGAGAGGAATGGGAACGGCTGGAGATGGAGAAAGGCGAGGCCCAAATCTGGAGGGAGCCGTGAGCGAGGCCTACTTAGTTCCAGGTTCGAGGTCCGGGAAAAGGAGATGATGGATGGGTGGGTGGATGGATGGATGGATAGTGGATGGGAATGGGGACAATTGGGTGGAAGGGGAAAGGGAAAACAAATGGGATCGAGTTTCAGAGCGACGGTGCCTGGCCCGAGTGGCCCACGCGAACCGCAGAAAGACAGTAATTAGTTACCCTCAGGCACTGTCTTTTTGGGGGCCCCCCTCTGGGTTTAGTGCGTGGCCTGCGACGTATGGCAGTTTGGCATACATCTATCTGTCTATCTATCTATCTAAACTAATAGTTCTATTTCTATTATTCTGTCTACCTAGTTCATCAGTCGATAGATAACTACTTAGTTAGTTTACCAGTTAACAATTGGGTACTACTAGGGTGGTTTTCTCTGCCGTTACTATTCTTATAGTAACTCGGAGGATGTTCCAGGGAAGGGGGGGAAAAGAACCGGGCTGTGAAGGATGACGACTGTCCTGTAGGTAACTAAGTATTTACTCCGGACTTACAGTAAGTACTGTAGTATCTATCTGCTGTCATCTCGTTAACCACAAGTTGGAATTATATTTTCTCAATTACGGTCACATTAATCTCAATGGGGTGAATACATTAAATGAAAGGATACTTAAGCTCAACTTTAGTACGTCGTCCCTTTCATTGAGATTTTCAAAAAGCCTAGACTTGACAATAACAATGATTATATTTTAATTAGCATGTGCACGTCAAACAATTTCAATTTTAATAATTCATCCCGTTAGACAAAAAAGTAAAATTAATTTCCACGGGCCTTCTCATTCCACTCTCACTACTACCACTTCGGTTACTAGTTAGTAGTACTAGGTAGTGTCAGTGTGTCTTCTTTTTATTTTTACCCAGAGAATACTACTAATGAGATCGATGCATTTTCCATATGAAAACTGGGTCCCGGCCTAACCCGCTTTGAGGCGGCACGACACGCAAACTCCGGCCATGATTGTTGTTTGATTAGTCGATTTCCCGGAGGGCCTCGTCGCCCCTCTTTTAGTGCCGGTAGTGGGTTCTCTTCGTCCATTCTGGCCCCTGGAAAGGCTGAGGCTGAGTTGTGGCTCTCGTGGCGACGTCGATGGCCTGTGGGTTGTCCACCGTTTTGAACAGTTGGTTTGGTCGCTGAGACCTGGGAAATTAGTATTTACTTAGTATGTACTGAGGGATCATTGGTAGCGATGTACTCCGTACAACATGGCTCAGCGAGGATGCACCCAACATTCTTATACCAGGCAACCAACGGTTTCTTTCTAGAAAAAAACCACTTTAAATTAAGCCTTACACTGACTGCCACGATACAACCCTGCTGATCATGTTGCTGTTGCTGCTGCTGCTGCTTACGCCCCAGGTGATCCTGGGAATAAATGGTGATAGTGTTCTCCCCCTTCGGTAGTTGGCTATTTTTGAGATAACATGACTCGTATGGAACACTGCTCCAATTATGGTTTAATTCTAGCATAGCGCTCATTATTCCTCACTACATAACTAATTAAGCAGGAATGAATTCATCACCGTAGTTGCAAAGGTACCAAATTATCATCATCATCATTCAAATTTCAGACTGCAAGGCTTAGGTTAGACCTGCAGATACCCCCTATCGGACTGTTGCTGACCAGCCAGCCCATCACAAGTAACCTTGTGTAAACACACAGTATTCATACCGTTTACAGTAAGCAGGTGAGACACACTGGCTGTGCCCGACACAGTAAGAATCACGAGTTACCTAGGTACGATTATAGCAATTCTTATACCTCGTATCACACATCCGATCACGAGTTCATCTTCTTGTGCTCTCTCCCCTCCGTCAAAACAATACCTCGTACACACACATATAAGGTAAGCCAAACAAAGAATATCCCACGACGTGTTCTCCTTCTCATCACAATCACAATCACAATCACAATCACGATGCACTTCCATGCTCCTCATGCAAGGATCGCGCTCATGAGACAGACATCAAAGTACCCGGTCGGGATTCTTCCCCGTGGGTCTCCTTCGTCTCTGATATGTACCATGTATGTACTCCGTAAGGTATAAGGTGACTTGTTGTGTCCTTGAAATGAGCCAGGTACCTTTGAGTCTACCATCAGCAGGTATTGTAGATACCCACTAACTACTACAGTAAGTATGGAGTACACACGGATCACAGTGACTATCTACTAGTAGATATAGGGACATGCGCCGTTCTTCCTTCCGGGTTTCGGCGTGGTCGATCAGTTCTGTCGGGAGTCCAGATCCTCTCCGTGCGTCGTCGGTATACTGTAACCCCGGCTGCCGGTCTTTGTTTGATGGACCCCCCGAAGGGAGCAAGATCAAAGGCCGGTCGGTCTGTTTCATACTCAGATGGATGAAAGAAAAGAAAGAATTGATGAGTTCCAACGGCTTTACCGTCCACTTAGTGGTCGTTGCCACACAAGACGGTGTCTCTCAATGGATGGATGGCTCGTTCGTCTACATACAGTAGAAGAATGATTTGCTTACTACACACCATTCTCCTTTATAACCATGACCAGGACAAACAAAGAGGTATCATATCATATCACAAGCCAAGCACGCTAAAAGAACATGGGAACCAGAACCCGAAGAAAAAAGCAACTGCCTCATTCTCACAACTCCTTCGCTCGCCGCTCCCTCACCACTTCCTCCCGTTTGACCTCCCTTTCCACATCCTCCAGTCTTCCTTCCCATTCGGCCCAGCATTCACCGCCACTAACCAGCGCCACTTCGTACCATCGCTGCAAGACTCGAGCAGACCGCACACGTAGCTCGGAGATTTGTTTGGCCTGGTCCTCCTGAGTTCGCGCCAACTGGTCCAGTCGTGGCTGGAGCTGGATTAGCGACGCTGAAGTCTCGGCGTCCGGGATAGGGAGGTCATTCAACGAAGTAAGTCGGGAAGCGGTTTCGGGGAACGCAGAAGCGTAGGATAGGACGATTGAGGCGAGGTTCTGTGTCGATAGATTCTCAGGAAGTGACTTGGAAGGTGTTTGACGGAAGAGGTCGGGGAAGCGGTCGTCTGGACGAAAGTATTAGTTTAGCTATTGACGCCTACATACACAGTTCAGATGTAAAAAGGTGATCATACGGAGACTTAGGACATCTCTGACGGCCGGGATGTTTCTGCTCAGCTTTTCCAGGTCCTTCTCTAGGCGAAGAAGACGGCGCGAGACGCTGTCGTCCAGAGATGCGGGCTTTGCGGGCGGCGTGGGATTGCCAGTCCAGTTTGCATCGCCGGTCAAGAGGTATGTGAGGCGCCGCAGACGGGTCTCGAGGAGCTCAATTGTGGCACCGGCGACCGCGTCGTTTTCGAGGGTCATTGTGTAGGTTGCTTAGTAGAGGGGGGTTAGTTACCCTGTTCGGACAATGTTGCTGGAACCACGGTTCTCGAATCTCGATGCTAAGGGGAGGCGGCGTCGTTGGGGTGTAGACAATGCAAACGTGACATACAACATCAACAAACGGCACGTGGGGGAGCCATTATTTAGTCCCAAACAATGGTCAAACAAAACCCTGTTGATCCTAATGCGTCGCTCAGCCTTAAGTTGCTTCTCATTTGACATTCCAAGCGCTATATTCGAATTATGCCAGGTTCTAGATCTCGATTGCGGGACGCCTAGGTATCTAGTCTAAATGACAATAATTACGGATCAACTTAAGACTTCAGCCCTGGGTGTCATGTCGCCTTGTCGTCGACTTGGTCCCACATCGCGTCGGCATTCTGCGAAGGTTGCACAGGTCCAGCTGTGCTACTCCGGCTGAGCAAAGGGCGTCCACCTCTTTCCTCCATTTCCTGCCCCCGGCCCACTCCCTCGTCAAATGATGGAACCTGGTAGTCAAACACGTTCACATTTGGCGTCGTACGACCTTCCTGTTGGTTGAGCGGTTCCTGTTAAATGCGTCAGCACATAATGTCCTGAGGTTTCAGCTATGCCTCCTGGGAACTGACAGAAGCACTCAATGCACGGTTCTGGCGGCCAGAATGGGTCCTAGTACTATCTGCTTCCTGACATTCGGCCTCAAATGCTTGATTGTCCAAGTGCACAAATTTCTAAAAAATTACTGCTGTTAGTCCCGATCACTCTTGCCGCCAATTGGTAGACGTTGCCTTACCTGAAGTTGACTGGGAGCTGGCTCTTCCGGCACGTTCATTGCATTGTTATTGGCGTAGACAAGCAAGACATTCTTAGATTCTTCGCGGGCCGCTCGAAGGACCTCAATTTCCCTGACCTTGCGAGCGGTATACCCAATGACGTCGGAGTTGTGCAGAGCTGCATCGCCTTCTGAGCTTGTTCCGGCCTGGCGATTCTTCGCATCGTCGGTTGAAAAGCTGATCCGCCACCATTGGTACTCGTCATCGGCTGAGGTAGCGCATCCGTTCGTGGAGCTTTCGGACACACGGCGCTTTAGGACATAAGTCACATGTGGCTCAGTACATACGCCCCGCAGTGTGTACTTGTGATGTGGTAATTCGCCCGAAGAAGAAGCTTCAGTGAGGATTTTAGAATAGCCCCGGAGGCTTTCCATGGCATCCTGCTTCTTACTCTCCAACTCTAATTCAGGGGCCAGTTAGCGCTGGGTGGCAATCAAAAGGGTCTTTGGGATGCTACCTTTGAGCTTGACTTTTATTTTACAGGATATCGCTTTCAGCTCATCAGCCACCCTCTGTGCCTCTGCATTCGCCGACTCTGGAGTAAAGGCAGTCGTTTCATTGGACAAGCTCTTGGGCAGTGTCGAGGAAACCGCAGCAGCAGCTTTTTCCAGCGTCTCTATAGAGGTCAGCCCTTGATGAATGACCGACTTAGATGTTGAGAAGCGATTTATCAAGCCCTCTAGTCTGAAAATTCTTTCGTATATCTGGAGCCTCTGTGCACGGAACTCCCGCGCGAGATCTCGGTTGGCCGCAAGATACCGATCAGGATAGAAAACTGCAGGGATCTTCACATCAACGGGTTTACTGGAGCCTTCCAGCTTGATTGTGAAGACCTCTGCGACATGTTCTAGCCATACGTCGTCAAGATCTTCGCCCGGCCTGTCGGACCACATGGTGTGGTCGATAACATCATAGAGAGTCTGGCCATGCTCTTGCTCCACGTAGGAATCTAGTAAGAAGAATTCTTTATCCAATGGTGTGTCATAAATCGAAAGAGGTCGCTTATATGCAGTTGACGAGAATATGGTCGCCAATTGATTGTCTGGGTCTGCCCGGACTGCAGCTTCTTGCCACGATTCCAAAAATCTAGCCGTGCTGCCCTCTGAGTCGTAACTGGACATGCTTTTCAGGTTGGCCAATGCATCAGCACTTCCAAAGGCGCGATCGGTAGAGTCCAAAAATGCTGCCACTCGCTGGGCTTCGTATATAATATCATCCCATTCAGTATCACCGTCCTGCGCGTCATCAATAGTGACAATCTTAGGAAGAGTAATAGACTGGCCGTTCCACCACTGTGGATCTTTTCCATAGTCCGTGAGAAGTCGGTTCCTGAGCAGAAGAGCTTCTCTCGCCAGAGGAATTGAATGAAGGATTGTCAATAGTCCACCCAGGTACATGTTGTCATGGGATGGTCGTATGAAGGCCGGTTCACCGTCTTTCCTCCTCCGCTCTGCTGGATCGGGGCTTATGATGATTTCACGAGAGGTAGAATTGAACAACGTCATTGCCCAGGCGCCTTCGTCATAGTGGTCACGAGTAGCTCGACCAAATTTCGCTTCATTCGTTGTGACGCCTGTCTCTTGCTGCCCGAGATTTTGATTTAAAGACATGGCCATAGCTTGTTGCAGTTCCCGCTCCTCTTGCTCGGCCAAGGTTAAGCCCTTATTGGCGTCTGCGTGAAGCGGGGTTAGCCTAGCAGGAAATCAGGCAGTCCCTCAGTGTGCCCTCACCGTTAGCAGTCTGTGTTGATGCAAGTGCGCTATGCTGATATTCAGAACCAGATGCCTGTTCACTCGAGTTTAGGGCCGATGGCGGGCGTGAAGGAGCGGTGATGGAGGAACCGGGGGCCGGGTCGGCGTGTTCAATCTGGAACGCTTCATCAAGGCACATGTGTCAGTACTAACTCAAATGCACATCACTCTGACTAAAGAAATACAATCATACCAGGAACGGTAGAATCATTTTGGTAACCGATATTCTATATCGACATATCTCTGACAATCAGTCGCTGCTCCCAACACATCGTGCGCAGTTTCAGGACGTCACCTGCGTCTGAGGGCCCGTGGGGTCTTCAAAGTAGGCATTTATGGCTTGGTTCGAGTTTAAGTTATTCGCCTGCGATCCAATCTAGTCAGTTAAACAGCAATGGTCCCAAATTGGGTCCAGGCTCACCTTGAGAAAGCTTATTGCCTGTTCGCGGGTTGAGCTGGTGAAGCTCACGAAGTTCGCAATAGCTTCCTCCGTTGGTTCGGAGGCCATGTCGGAGCCTCCCCGTCTCAATCCACCGGCTAGAGCAGGACGCCCTTGCAATAACCAAATAAGTAGAAGCGCCCAATAATAAATCCAACAGACCAAGTGAGGGCGACAACCAAAACCAGTCACAGTGCGAAAGCCAGATGTAGCTGATGGTGGAGGGATTGTTTGAACCGATCGGGAGAGCTTCCCCACCACATGACATGCGGCTGCCAAGCCCCGGATAGCCAGACGCATTATTGCCTGCAGCAAACATGCGTCACAAATTCACTAGATAAATCCTAAGCGAATGCTACACAATCCATCTACGTGAATATGATAAAATATCTGTCACAATCATGAACTACTACTAGGAACAGTGCTCAAGTGTAGATTGCAATTTTTTGACGGCGAATAAGCTAGGGTTTCGCCTAAGCCGACAGCAGTTTTCTTCTGACATCCTCGGTGGCACTGCAAATAGCGGACTGATTTGTGTACTTGTTCACTATTCAGTTATCGATGATGCTCGTTAATAGGCGTGTGTCATGCCTAAATAATCTGCGCAAGTTCTAAGCAGTCAAGTGATATTTCATGTAAAAGGGGTCATACACTTTGTCACGTTAGGTACTAGTATATATTATATATATTTAGGACAACGACCTCTTCTTAACTGGTAGTAATGTCTGCATGGTGATAATCTGGCTGCATCTGCTACTAGTAATTGTATGGTATAATGGTACTGTCTTGATTACAAGAGCTGGTATTACTAGTGGCAGTAGTAGTACTGGACAAAGTGAAAGACAGTGATGCCATGTATTCAATCAATATTGAGTACTAGTAAGTATAAACAGCTTGCGGCCTGGCTGAACAATGGTTACTAGTATATACTATGACTACTAGCATGATAACAACAATTTCCTTTTGGGGCCGAATACCAGTACAAACAGGAACCTGAACATAAGTAGTAGTCCGAAAGTACTAGAAGTACCAATCAGTATTCAGTATACCGCCTGCGTGAGACTTTACGTACGGAGTAGATTGAAGTTGATTATTTTATTTATATAATGGTAGAGATAATCTCGCAGTCCTAGTAATGATCGGTTCCATTCGAGTGATGGGAATTTTTGATATAATTGTATTCTAGAAGACAGGAATACCATGATTAACCTGAAAGGATGTTTATCTTGCTGGGTACATCAGTTAGTTGCTTCATTTTAGACCAATCCAATGCCCCGGCCAAACCCAGACACGAGCCAACCATCAGCAGGACAGAGTGTCTGTGCTAAATCTGCTAAATGGATTAGTCGCAGTTACTTTCCATCTAGCCTAAACCCGCCCCGTTTTTCCTCTCCATTCATCTGTCCCTTCCCCATTGTCAGCATTATTCCCACCACCGTTGAAGCTACTAGAGTCCATTTCGTTCGGGATCTTCTCCCCTCTCTCCAATAATAACAGAAGTTGCACTAGAGAGGTATGTTCAATAGTCCGCTCTGCTATCTATCTACTCTAACGAGACCGGCCAGCACATCAGGATCATCGTAACCACGGTTACCCAAACCCCCTCCCGCTCTCCTCAATAACCTCTCCGCCCCTCCGTCCGCCCCGCTAGCTGGTGCGTTGTTGATGGTTTTCGGTGTCGACCAGACCGATTCTTCTCCAAGCGCTCCACTTCCACCAAACCTGACCGGTTGTGGGGGAGACCCGATCCTCTATCCACAGCCCGCCCTTTTGATCATATTTTTATTGGGTTTTTCGAACCCAAGCTAGTGAGGCGTCGACCCGAATTCCACGAATCATTCTAGAGCTGCCATCAGGGCGAAAAAAGGGGAGGGAAAGAAAACTTAAGGAAGAGGGAGGTGAAAAAAAAAGGCAATCTGCCCAAGCGCGGGACCACCCCTCCGGCCAAAATCCATCACGTCACGTTGTCCTCCCCGTCCTTGCCGAACCGACGTCGGCCGTCAACCTCCAGTCTCCCCGTCAGGATGGCCGCTGCTTTCGACGACGAGGATCTCTCTGTCTCGCTCCCACCCATCAACAATTCCGATCGCTCTCGTGACCGTACCGCCGGGACTGAGCCTCCTTCCAATTCCAACATCCCCGCCATGGCGATGCCTCCGCCATCCCGCCCGATCGGAAAGGGCGGCGAGCCTCCGATGCAGTCACCAGCAACCACCCGGGACATGCAGCGCCTCGACCAGTACCAGACCATCAAGATATTGGGGGAGGGCTCCTTTGGCAAGGTGAAACTGGCCATTCACCAGCCCAGTGGTCGCCAGGTCGCTCTTAAGATCATCTCCCGTCGCAAATTGCTGTCTCGTGACATGGTTGGTCGTGTTGAACGTGAGATCCAATACCTTCAACTGCTGCGGCACCCGCACATCATCAAATTGTACTATTCCCTGTATCATGCCGCAATGGCAGACAGAATTCGATTCGAAAGCTTCAACAATGGCTAACTTGCTGTTTTCCCGACAGGTACACCGTCATTGCCACCAAAACCGACATCGTCATGGTGTTGGAATATGCCGAACGGGAACTTTTCGATTATCTAGTCAAGAGGGGCCGGTGTAATGACGCTGAAGCCCGCAAGTTCTTCCAGCAGATCATATGTGCTGTGGAGTACTGCCATCGTCATAAAATCGTACATCGTGACCTCAAACCGGAAAACCTTCTGATCGATAGCGAGAAGAATGTGAAGATCGCGGATTTTGGTCTGAGCAACATCATGACGGACGGAAACTTTCTAAAAACCAGCTGCGGAAGTCCTAACTATGCAGCGCCAGAGGTTATCTCCGGGAAGCTTTATGCGGGGCCGGAGGTAGATGTATGGAGCTGTGGTGTCATTCTCTACGTGCTGTTGGTTGGAAGGCTTCCGTTTGACGACGACTATATACCGGCCCTATTCAAGAAAATTGCCGCGGGCAACTTTCATATGCCTGGCTACATATCCCCCGGAGCTGCTCGGTTAATTAGGTCAATGCTGCAGGTACATCCTGTTCATAGGCTTACTATCCCTGAGATCCGTCAAGATCCCTGGTTCCTTCAAGACCTACCCAAATACCTACAGCCGCCGCCCGAAGAATTCATTGCTACCGGTGTCGATCCGAATAAGGCCATTGATCCCCGCAAGTTGGTCCCGGGGAAGCCCCTGTCAGTGCAGCACAAAATCCACCAAGTAGCTATCTCCAAGCTGGAGAGAAGTATGGGTTATGCCCGCGACGATATCGAGGATGCGCTCAAGAATCCGGAGCCCAGCGCCATCAAGGACGCTTTCTTTATCATCATGGAGAATGAGATGATGCAGACCAATTGTGAGTACTACAGAAGATCTCTTTCTATGGGCCTTTGTCATTGTCTCTGTCTCATGTGAAGCGTGCTGACCCTCTCCAGCGCCAACAGACGATAATATGTTGGTACCCCCGGTAACACCCTCGCCTCCTCCCGACAGGATACCTAAGCCTGCTGCAACGACTGGACGAGCAACTCCTGTTCCTGCTCCGGGAACCCCACCTGGTCCTCCAACAAGAACACGTAGTGGTTCGCAACGCCAGACCTATCAACCGCCTCAGCAGAGCGATGCCGACGATTTAAACGCACCTCGCGTGAGCCATGTTCGGATTTTACCAACGAGTTTACCTTATGTCCATGACCAACTCATGGAACAGCGCGAGCGCGAGCGCGAACGCGAACGTGAGCAAAGAATCCAGGCCACTGACCGGTTATTGGAGGAACAAGCGCAACGTGGTCCAGAATCCGAGGGAGACTCGCGCCGTGGTGGCCGCTCCCCGGAGGAGCAGGAGGCGACAGCAAGGGCTCTGAAGCCGCATTCTCGTAGTATTATAGACCTTGAGAAGTTGCGTTTGGAGCCGCCTGAAGGTCGGAGTGCCCCGCATCAACCCAAGAAATCCCGCAAATGGCAGTTTGGCATTCGTTCGCGCAATCAGCCATACGAGGCAATGCTCTACCTTTACAAGGCCATTGAAGCACAAGGCGGGATATGGGAAATCCAGCCAGCTGGTGCAGGTGAGTCCACAATAGATCTACTTCTCGACTCAAGCTAATTAATGTCTTTTATTTTCAGACGGGTTGCAGATCGGAGTCCAGCCGGCCGACGCAGGGCAGCCGCAACCGCTGCAGAGCAAGTATCCTGACCTACCATCGGACTACTACATCCCGAAAGAACCGTGGTTCATACGAGCCCGTCTTTTGAAAGAAGGCGTCAGAGCTCCAGGCCCGTCGACCAGTGTTCACAGCAGTCGAAGTGATCTAGAGGAACTTCGCCGCCGCGTCAACCTCTCAAGTGCGCCGGCTTCCTTGGATGACAGGAATTTAACCCCAGAGCATGCGAGCATGTCGGGTCCTTCATCTGCGACGCAGCATCAGTCCTTCTCGCGCATCTCTTATGGAGTCTGGGTGTTCGTCGACATCCAGCTGTACCAGCTCGAAGAGAATAATTACATGGTTGATTTCAAATGTGATGGATACCAGAATGTGATCCGTGGCGAAGGGGATGCCGATTGGCATCCCATCAGCAAGCGGTTCTGGAATAAGGAGAAAGAGGTTACTAGTCCCTATCCGTTCCTTGACGTGGCATCGGATTTGGTGGCTCAGCTTGCGGTTGCTAGCTGAGGTCTCAGCGAGTTGTTTCTAGATTTGTGAAGGCGTTTGCATGGGTGTTTTGGAGCATATAATAGGCAGCATTCGGCGTTACTTGATTGTCCAGCTATGCACCACTGTTTCTATGGGATGCATCTATTTAAGCTGGTAGCTGAGCATCATACCGACCAACCTTTATTTATAATATATTCCACATTTCCTCATATCAAATAGATCATGTCCAACTGCTTCTTCTGAGTCCGGTCTGAAAGGCGGTCACGCTAGATAGTCAACATGCTTGTCTCCGCATCCGAACTATTCCGCTCTCCACATTCCTTTTCTTTCCCCGCAAAGACCGAATAGCGTATTGTTCCTTGCTGGTTTATGCGCAAAGGACCTGAAACTGATGGATCGAGTCAAGAAGTTCAAGTGCCACCAATGCAATAGGTCATATACTAAATTTGAACACCTTTCAGTAAGTTTTGCACCCTTTCCTTTGCCTGAGAAACCTTGTTAACAAGGCCCAGAGACATGAGCGAACCCGTAGGTTTTGGGAATGACATTCATTATTGCACGAATCTCACGCTACATAGATACCAACACCAGGCCATTTCGATGTGATGAATGTGGCAGAAGCTTTGGACGAGGTGATGTCCTTGGCCGACACAAGAGGCTCCATGCCCGTTCTCGAGCAAATGCCTCCTCAGATGCAGCACAATCAGTGGGCGGCACCAACGAGGGCAATCTACCCAGTCCCAAAGGATCTGCACTGAGTCTTCTAGGCATGTCTTCATTCGAGCAGTCTCCATTGTCCGGGAATCAGCAACTGCTCGGCTCTGACAACCTATTGGATTGGTTTATGCCCGACTTTTGGGGCCCATCGGCCATCCCACTGCCATTTACAGAGCTTCCGAGTCAACCGCATCTGCAAATATCCAATGGTCCGAACATCCTATCGGCAGAGGACCCCGGAGCTTCTCAACAAGAACCTGGAAAGATAGCCATGCAGCAAAGCTACAATTTGATAGAAGATCTGTCAAAACGCTTGAACTCGGAATTGCATAGCTCGGGGATCACATCCGCCTTCCTCGACGCATGCTTGCAGCAATTCTTCGAGTGGCTTTCGCCATGCTTTCCCGTCATACATGAACCAACATTTTCAACACGTGAAACCATCCCACCGCTCCTGCTGAACATGGTAGCCCTCGGCTCCTTATTCGTATGCCAACCAGATTCATCTCAGAAAGGAGAGATGCTCTGGCGCCTCGGCCATACCGCGGTAGCTACCTCCTGGCAGACGCTAAGTAGCCTGCGGGGGCCGCGAGATGCTTGCGACGGTGTTCAATTGGTTATGACGGCGCTCCTAGGGCAATTATTTGCACTACTATCGAGCAACGAAAGCATCCGAACAACTGCATTTGTATGGCATGGACTTGGCTTCTACTGGGCGCGGACATCTGGCATGTACGCCGCAGAAGATATGCAACAATACGATATTCCAGGACGAGATGCCCCAGACTCGACAAAGCACGCGGCATGGTTGACATGGGCGGCCATTGAAACTAAACGACGCGCAATCCTAGGCCACTATATACTCGATGGCCTAATCTCACAAGCTTCAGGTTCCCCGGCCAGCACTCGTCACCTAATAAATTCCATCAAAACCGCTTGCCCTGATGCTGCCTTCCTCGCAAAGAGCGCAGACGACTGGATCATCGAAATGGAGAAATCAAGCCCAACTCAACGTCCCTTCAGCAAAGTGTTTGTCTCCGTCTTCTCACCAGATTACCCGAGTTCCTCCCCACCACGTCTTTCGGCCTTCTCAACCCTTGTCACCCTAGAGGGTCTACAATCCCTCATATCCGACCTGCACGAAACCACCGGACCAGTTTTCGGCGCAATCTCAGAAAGGCAAATCATCCAAGCTTTGCTGAACATATACGACACAAATATCAGTAAAGAATCACCCCTCCATGACAACAACTTCCAACTCACCCTAAGATGGCACACCATTTGTCTCGAACTAGCCGTTTCTTCAGCTTCCTTATGTCGAAGGATATGTCACGCATATGGTTTACAGCAGCCCCTCGGAGGAATGGCCACCAAGGAAGACCAGCTGTCATTTGATCTGAACCAATGGACTAGAAGCGCTAGTGCTGCCAGGGCAGTTCTACATGCACTTGCTATTACTCGAATCGTCAGTCAGATTCCGTTCAAGTCAGCTCATGCACCTCATATCCCAGCTGCTATATATGCGTCGGCAGTTGTGATGGGTGGATGGTGTTTATCCCGCGAAGAGACGATCCATGTCGGGCCAAACACTCCATGGCATGATATATGGCGTGAGGGACATGACATCAACCAGTTTCTCCGAAACGAAGATCCCGACGGGACCAAAGTTCAACTGCTCAACGAGATGAACTTTCTCCAGATCAGTCTGAAAACTATCACGTCGCGGTGGAGCGTGTCTCATTCAATGGCAGAAACAATTCAACAAATAGCCACCTTGGCTCGACAATATCATTGATTGATGGGGGAAAAAAGAATAGCTAATCGAGCTTATATATATACAAAGACTGATCATCGTTAGAAGTACTTGGAAGTTCTCTTCCTAATCCACGGGCCGAAGAAAAATAGTGGTAATCCCAAGGCGAGGACCGCCCATTGTACAGCGGCAAACTCATAGAACATCTTGTCCACCCCTTGGGTGGTCATCCAGTCCACTGATCCCTTGCTCAACCCGAAGGCAACGATGTTCTTGCTAGCATTCACCAACACTAGCGCCTCGCCGCTAGTCTGCGGGTATGAGTCGACAACATATGACAACATCACCGAAGGGACTAGCGTCAACCCTGCTGCAGACATGGCCGAGCCTACTGCTGGTATCACATACTGCATGTGGCTAGAGACGGTATATCCAAAGATAACCAGACCGAGTGGGGTGATGATGAAGGGAATAATGAGCGCGGGGACCCGATGCTCCGGCTTATGGACGCCATTATTGCGTTTGCGGAGATAGGTAGAGAGAGCGTCGGTCAGAGGGCCCGCGATAGGCCACACAACAAGAATGCCGACGAAGCTGCCAAGCGTCCAGAGGCCAAGAGCGGCAGAGGAGAAGTTATATGGCGGAGGGGAGAAGATGGTGGCGGAAAGGGTGGATATAGAGACAACACTGTCGGCATAGCATAGTCAGCGTGCTTGTTTCCATGAGATAATCATCCTGGAAAGGGGGTTAACCTACCCTCCTAATACAACACCGTACATCATCGCAGCTATCAAAACGCCCGGGACTAGCAGCATGGGCAACGGTAGCCAGAACAGCCGAGCCAGATGCTTGAAGACACCATTTTCTCTTGCTGCATCCGATAGGCCAACCTTGAACAAGCTCTTCCAATACCCTCCGTAGGAAAACTGCTGCTGCTGCTGCCGCCGCCAGGCGTTGACGTCGGGCACGGCTTCGACGTGGCTCTGGTAGGCCTCGGCCTTCTCTTTATCGTCCACATCCAGTTGCTCCTCAGGTCCAGGCTCGTAGAGCGTCTCTGGGAGAAAGAAGAAGGTGGTTACGAAATTGACTGCGGCAATGATGAGACACAGGATGAAGAACCAGCGCCAGCCACGGGCAGCAACGAGGTAACCAGCGATAAGGGGACCGACTTGCGAGCCAGCCGAGAGGAAGAGAGCGTAGATTGCCATTGCACTGGAGTAGTTGCGTTCGTAGAACATGTCTAGGCTTGTTAGTGAATATACTCGCTTCGCTTCATATGTATCTTGGATAGATGGAATAGTACGAACCAGCAAGGATACTAGGACCCAATGACTCGATCGATCCATAGCCTGTGGCTGTTAGCAAAAGACCCCTATTGATCACATGGACAAAGTCCCAGGAATGACATATATCATACCAAAACTAGCAAACACTCTAGCTCCCATTAAGCTATTGTAGTCCTTTGCGACGACCGTCCAGATTATCCCTGCGACAAACATAGCCATGGACACGAGTACAACCGGGCGCTTTCCGAAGCATAGTGCCAGAGGCATCCAGACTAGGTTGGCTAAACCCATGGACAAGACGGACCAGGAGACTAGGTCAGCGAGCTTTTGGTATCCGACGTGGAGATCGGCCGCGAGGGAGTCGAAGCCGGTCGCTATCCCTGACTAATGTGGAACATGCGTGTAAGTAGTGCTGGCCCGGGCAAACGGGGTAGATAGTAGGTATAATACCGAGTACATATTGCCCATGAAGACGAATACATTGACGGTGAGTAGAGCTGCATATCGGACTCTGCGTGGATAGAGCTGTAAATTCCCGATAGGAGGACATAGAGCAGATGGTCAGCGCTTGTTTCTAGTTTGTTTATTTTCCGATTCGATGAAGAGGAGCGAGGAAGATAGAAAGGGTGTAACACACCCTAGGATCTATTTGGGATGCCATATTGTACTATGATCGAAGTACTAGTACTACTAGTAGCAGTATTGGACAATTCTCAGGCCACTCAGGGTCCAACTGTCGCGAGGAACAGATGAAAGGTCATACGATGCCAAGTTCTATATATCTAGACAGGGAGCGGATCATATATCGGCAGTTGGGTAGTTGTCACTACTACCCCGGGTTTACCCCACACAATCTATGCCATCATCACATGGGCTAAAGCCACCGGAATCTCCCTGAACAGGGTAGTGACTGGTGTTGAAACGCCACTTCATCCCGGGATGTGGCCCTCGGGTTCCCCGAATATTCGGGACCACGTACGATCCTGCGCCGTAGATGGATTGTGATAGGAAGAGAGGGATAGAGTACACTAGTGGCGTAAAGCTACCGAATAATAGTGTCCCGTCCAGAGGCCCATGCTGCTCAATAGGAGAGCCTGTACGGCGACCGCTATATTAACGGCGGCTGGGGGACTGAGTCGAAGTGCCTCTGGGAGGCGTCGTATCTAGGCGTTATGGCCGTAAAGACTGCGTCTCCGCCCTGCGCGGGTTCTTCCCGACGTCATGACCTCAGACTCTGTTTGCTTTATGAAAAAACAAAGAGCTTTGCCTCTAAGTGCCTCTGATAGGGCCTTTCGAGCTCTGTACACGTGGGATACTGGTGCCTGGTAAGCGGGGAAGGTCATGCTTAGTATTCAGTGCTAGGAGAGCTTACCTCGGCGAATCAAGTAAAGCATAGACCGTGCTTAGAGTGTTCCCAACTTTTGGGTAAGCTTTCTGTGAGCTCGTCTATTCTTTGGCTGTCAGATGAGTCTAGCCTCTGGCAGGTCTGGTAGCGAGAATCCAACAGCGAAGCTAATCTCCAGTCGTACTTGTCAGCACTTGCGTGAGTGACTTCATCCCCAAAAGATTCCTGGCCGATTAACAATTCTTCGGTTAAGACAGATATGCTTTCGGATATTTCTGCCTACTTTCGGCGATACACTCCGCAGAGACGACATCAACCACGAGCATGAATTGGCTCTATTGATGGACCATGGAGTGAACCACGGATGGCAATTCGAACATGGTGTTGAGAAAGAAGCGCAAGAAATTCAGCAGGGCGAAAAGCAAAGGCCCCACGTGACGGAGTCACCTGCTCTGCCATCTTGACTTGTGGGGGCTCCTCTCTTTTCACTTTCTGCGATGGCTTCGTATCATAGCGCTCCACGGAATTTCCGTTCGCTATATTCCAACATACGTTGCCATTTCCGTGCCAGCCAAGGCACTAGACCCCGGATCCCCCGCAAGTTGCTCAAGATGAGGAATGGGGATGAACGTCAGCCACTGGAACCGTTGCATCACACCCCCCGGATATCCCGACCCTCGGGAAAGCCGGGGACTCCGGGGCAAATCCTACAAATCAGCCCCAGTTTGAGCTTGAGCTCAGGATTTCTCTCCTATCTGGACCAATTGACGATTTGTGATTGCGGAAAAGTGAAGCCCCGGCGGCAAAAGCGTGTCGTCGTGGATTTAAAGAGCAACAAACATCGCGATTGCCTCCTTACTTGCTATTCCGCATTGCCATTGTCATTTCAAGAGCCCCTGCCACCATGGGCATCTTCAACAGTGTTCTCGGGAGAAGTGAAGGATCCACAATGGTGAGTTCTATCCCTGAGTCGTACCAAAGTAACTTTTGGGGAAGTTGAGGTGATGAAGATAAATACTAAACCATCAAATAGAGCGATCAAGACTCACACCTTGACATCATCGTCGTTGGCGCAGGCCTCAGTGGCCTCGCCACCGCCATTTCCTGCGCCATGTCCGGCCACACCGTTACAGTTCTTGAGCAAGCGAAAGAGTTGGCAGAAGTTGGCGCTGGTCTTCAGATCACTCCCAATGCTTCCCGCTTGTTCTCACACTGGAAGCTCCCCGAGAAGCTATGGACCGACGCTGCAGAGCCCACTTCCTTAACAGTCCATCGCTACACAGGCGAAGTCCTCGCCCATGAAGAATCATTCGATCGGAATATCCGCTCCAAGTACTCCGCACCTTTCATCGACCTGCATCGTGTAGATCTGCAACAAGCACTATACGCGCGAGCCAAGGAGCTCGGCGTGACCTTCCATCTCGACGAGAGAGTCAACACCATTGACTTCGACACTACTACCGTCACCACCCTCAGCGGCAGAACTGTTTCCGGGGATCTAATCGTCGCTGCAGATGGCCTCTGGTCCCGCTGTCGGGAATGCTACTGCGGGAAAAAAGACGACCCCATCCCCACGGGAGATTTGGCGTATCGGATTGTCCTAACGGCAGACCAGATCTCAGACCCGGACCTGAAAGCTTGGGTTGAGAATCCGACGGTACATTTCTGGATCGGACCTGGGGCACACGCAGTAGGGTATTCCCTGCGTGGAGGGAAGATGATGAACATTGTACTCTTGGTGCCGGATGATCTACCCCCGGGAGTCTCTCGACAGACTGGCTCGCTGGACGAGATGATGCGCTTATTCGTGGGTTGGGATCCAGTGTACGTTTGCTTCCCCCACCATAAACACCTCAATGATCCCCAAGAAACTGATATAGTACAGCTTAACCCGCTTCCTGGGCTACGTGAACGGCGTCGACAAATGGAAACTTATGCACCGTAAGTGCATCACCACCGCAACACATCACTCCTGTCATTTACTAACCAGCTCGATCAACTCAGACGCCGAAATGGAATCCTGGATCAACGATAAATCCAACCTCGTCTTCATGTACGTACTCCATTCACCTCCACCCCAAACAAACCCACCAACTAACCAAACCCTCCAGCGGCGACGCCTGCCACCCAATGCTCCCCTACCTCGCGCAAGGCGCCAACTCATCCCTCGAAGACGGAGCCGTCCTCGGAGGTCTCCTCGGCCACATGAAACACAAATCCGACCTGCCCGCTATTCTCCGTCTATACGAGAAGCTGCGCAAGTCTCGAGGTGAAGCTATCGTGAGGGAAACGTTTAAGCAGGTTAGTCAGCCACATACAAGTTCCCCCAAGGAAAGCACAAATATACTAACCAGCGGTTGTTTGAAAAACAAACAGAGAAACGACTTCCACATGCACGACGGCCCCGAACAAGAGAAACGAGACCAGCTGTTCCTTTCTCAGCTGGGGAAGGAACTCAAGGGGGCTTTTCCGAGTCGGTGGTATGTATTATCCAACTTCTCCCTATTCTTATGATTTGAGAGATGGGTATTACAAGAAAGTAAGCATATGCTAATACGATGATGTGTAGGACGTGTCCTGAAGTACAACCATGGCTATATGGATATGATGCGATTAAGGAGGTGGAGAATGTGGTGGAGCAGAATCCGGGGTTGTTTGGTAGTGGTAGTACTGGTAGTAGTAAGAAGAAGGGGGTTACTTCGCATCTATAGAATGGTGTTTTAGTGGTTGGGCATAGATATAGTATGGAGTGGATCTATAATTTCATCTATCTAGGTTTTCTGATTGGTGGAGGAGCGTGAATTCGTTCTTGTCTTCTGTTGTTCTAATTACGTGCTCACTAGGTAGCTATCAATAGTAGTTTCTTTAGATCACTACTGGATCAGATCCAGGATGGTAGGCAAAGAAATAGTAGACTATGAAGTCATCTGTCAGTTCCACTAACTAGCTATTTACAAGTCAACCCCACTATACAAACCCCCAAGTCCCCAATACCCGCCGACTGAATCGCATAGCACATAGTAAAAAATAGTAGTAATACATGGTCACCCATCCAACATCGGCAACCCTCCCAAATCATCGAATAGCCTAGCGATCCCTTCAAAGGAACAATCCGGGAAGCCGAAGCCATATGCCCATTCCTATACCCCCTATATTAGCAATTCTGTTTTCCATTTGTACATGAAGCGGGTTGAAAAATTGAAACAACATACCGGAATATCAAACCCTGTCTGGGCAGTACCCGAAGCAGATGCAGCAGCAGCAGCTCCTGGGTCAGTAGTAAAGTCGGCAATTTTGGTTCCATCATTGCTACTGGATGGTGTAGTAGCAGATTGAACATCAATGGGCCGGAATTCTCGCAAATAGTGTTTGATAATTTCGACAGATTTACGCGCCACCACGGATTCGTCCATTGCTTCGAGGATCTCGACGGCCATTTCAACGGAGCGGCGGAGCGGGATGGTTTCGGCGCACATGCCTAGTTTTGACATGGGAAGGAGGAGGGTGGATGTGGCGAACATGACATATGTGGTGTTGTACCACCTAATTTTGGGTTAGATGGAATATAGAAGGGAGGGTGTAGGAAGAGGAATAAGGCAGGCGTACCAGCAGCGGAAGAATGTGTGAATTCGGTAGATATCGTAAATAACTTGGATGGTTTTCATTGCTGCGTCGAGACATTTGGCGATCGTTTCTTCTAGTTCCATAGGGGTATGTCGTAATTTGCGTGTGAAGTAGCTGAGGAATGGTCGGAACAGGAGCATCTTCACGTTGTAGTAGCCTGGTCGGGAAGGTTAAGTGGCTGTAACTGAAACAAATAACGAGGACGTGCAGGGGCGGGGTCACTTACGAATACCGAGCACTAAGCGTTGCCTTCGTGCCCATTTCGGATCTCTCAACGCCCCTCCTGTTGCTCGTTGAACGATGTCTGGTTTGATCCTGTCCGGCAGTCTCGCCATCCATCGGTCTAGCTCATTTTCGATTTGGAGGGCGAGATGCAGCTTCTCTTGTAGGGTGATACGCGAATGGTATATCTGCACAGACACCTTGCGGATGATGTATGCAAAATCCACCATCCATGGGATAACAGCGTACTCAGAGTCGTCTCTCTCAGGTAGCGCCCGGTTGTGGTACTCATCCATGCCTAGAGTATCCGGACGGCCTACCGAAAAGCTCATTTCACTGGTGTGGTTAGATTCATGTCTGAACCGGATGTCCAGAAAGACTTACATCTCCAAAGAGAACAGTCCCCTGCCAGGGTTAGCGTGAGCTCTATCCAAGCAGGGCACGAACTTACCACCACGTTTTTGAAATCCACTCCGAGCGTTGCTCTGTCGAACTGCGCACCTCACGATTGAACCCAGCAGCTAGACATGTGCGGATAGCCAGTCCCAGGTACATGTACGCCACTAAGCCATGTCAGCTTATCAGTCACAAAAGCAGGTAGCGAAAAATATTTCCTTACAGTTCGGATTCAGCTCGTTCTGACAGATTTTAGCCTAGTCAATGTCAGCCCGTATTTCGCCCAGGAAGAAAAGATCTCATACCATAAGGTATAGGCATTGCACCGTATCTAGAGTATTCGAAAACTGCAGATAGTTGAGGTACATCTGTGCTTCCCCGAACAACTTCCTGCTCCATTCAAATCGGGTCAGACCACCCAGCCTGTCCTCATCCCAGACCCGGACCAGGGCCCCGAACGACAGGATACTCAGATATAAAGCAACAAAACTCGGCTCCGGCTGAACGCCACGATTGAACCAGAGACTGTGCGCCCGAAGCAAAAAGTCCTCCTTATCAATAAGAGGATGAATGAAATGAATATTCTCAAAATAGCCGTTGATAAATGCATGAGCCTGCTCAAAGTAATAATTCTGTTCCCGTAAGGTCAAGGGCTGGGCGGAGCCCGTACCCGAGGGTGAAAAGCTGGAATTATGCAGCGTCGAGACGATCGAATATCCCGGATCCTCGAGACGTGCGTCCCGACGCTCCAAGGAACGTTGCGGTTCCCGGGCCTTTTGGAGATGACCGAGGAGGGCCGTTGAAGAAGTGCTGCCGTGGAATTCGATACCGTTGGTGTGGTGGTTCAGTTCGCTGATTTCGTCCCCTACCGACTCCCCAGCTTCGTCATGGTGCTCGTAAATGAAAGGCGCATCTTCTCTCGGCGTGGATGCAGCACGAGGCAGCGACAATGGAGTCGCCTCAACGCCCACTGGGGGAGGAGGAGCTTGCTTAGGTCCCGAGCTTGGTTGTACTACTACCTTCTGAGACCGTGAAGAATGCTGGGACGTAACGTCCGCCTCTGCCAACCTTAGTCGAGCCGTAAGCTCGTCTACTTTGCGCTCTAGATCAGCGACATATCTGTCTGATGTGTCAGCAAATACCAAGACACGAACTAGCTAGCTACTAAATAAACGAATAATGATATACATACCGTGCAGACCTGCTGCTTTCGCGTTGACGGTAATTCCCCTGATAGACGCAATTGAGTTGGCTTTCTAGAAAGGAGGTTAGTTAAAGATAGAATAGCTTATCGCGATAGTCGGCATACTTTTACAGTGCGCGCAGGGATACTGCTCGTCGCACTTGTACTTCTTGGCCCTGCAGCGGTCGCATGCTTGTGCAGCGCGAGGGCGTTTGGCCCGCGGCGGGGGAAGAGAATCATCACCCGTGGTGTGAATGGGGGGCGACTCATCCATCATCCATCTAGACGAAGGTAGACGACATAGGGAAAACTGGGGTATGTATCCGAAACGAACTATAGGGACAAGAGTGGAGGCAAATTGAAGATAAGGAGGAAGTAGTCGATCGTAGTAGTAGAGGCCGAAGTTAATCGCAAGGATGGAAGTTGGGAAGGGAGACTCGGCCGGGATTTCCGACCGTGAGCATCACGTGGGAACTCTCTGCGGGGTCCCCGCGGGGTGCAGGAGAAAAAAATAAATTAAATGAAATGGATACGATTCCTTTCCACTTTTCTATCTAACTAATACAAATAAGGTAGAGCATGACAAGTATCGCTAATAATTCCAGTCCCAATAGTCGTCACAAGGCTCAATTGAGCCACACTAAGTTCATGCATCCACGTCATCCACCCTTTCCCCCTTCCCCCTTCTCTCCCCTCTAGAGTTCAATGGTCACATTCAACTCTGACGCCACAGACCCAACCTCCGCCGGGTTCCACTCCGGCACTTGGTCAGGTAGAACGGCACCTTCGAATGGTGTGCCCAACCGATGGATCAAAGTCTCAATGCCGTCGCCATCGGTAAATGACCAAACCCGCACATACCGACTGGCAAATCTTAGAGCGAACGCCTGACCGGCCGGGATCACAACTGTCTCTCCTTCGCGGAAAGTTGACTCGGGGCCATCCTTCAGCTGGACGGTCAATGTCCCCTCCTGAACACATAAGCAGTGATCAACCGACTGGAAGGTCAAGAATTTGGAAAGTAGAGTTTCGCCGTATGTCTTAGAGGATTCAATGCTGGAAATGGCGCAGACCCCCTGGCTCTGACGGGTGGTGATAAACGGTCGGGACATGACACCTCCCAGCATCCATTTGGGACCCGTGTTGGCGCGCAGAAAATATGGTTGTGACGACTCGGGCAGCTTCTCCTCTTCTGCACTCCACTCCCCTAGCGCAGGAGGTTGGTAGTGTGGTTGGAACACGACGTCAAAGTCCTGCTTCGCAGCCATCACTTTGGGTATTAACAGAGCCTTGAGGTCACGATCGTCGTTCTCGGGAACCAGAATACCCTCATAAGGCTCGGACACGTAGCGGAAGAAGTCGACCCAGTCGCCAGGAGTGACAACGCCGTAGGTCTCGGTATGTGGTCCCAGCAGTTCCGGGTTATGAACCACAGTCTATAGTAGACATTGGAGAGTCAGTCATGAGCAAAGAAAGGGAGGACAGGAAATGCAGCATAGCAAATAGCATCTGACATACAGGAGGGACATAAGCGAAATCTCCAGGCCCCATTATCCGACATTTGTCTCCATTCCATAATTTCAGGAAGCCCTTGGTCACCAGGAAGACATCGTGGGCGTGGTTGTGATAGTGAAAGCCCGGGGCATCTGAAAGGACAGCCCCGCTCTGAAAGACAGCCATGAGGCCATTGGTCTGCTTAGAGGAAGCCAGGATGCGAAAGGCTCCTTTGCTCCCCGGAATCGTGATGCGTTCACCCTCCAATTGCGGGATCGCATAAGGAACCCTCCCCTGCGGGGGCTTTTCAGTGAAAGACAAGGCCATGTTGTAGGAAGATCAGAGCGTTACTTAATGAGTAAAGAAAGGACAAGCAGACTTTGAGTTCAGGGGCAGTCATGGTTCCTACATATAGGTTTCTGGCGGAAATAGCATTCGGAACCTGAGGTGGAGTGATCGTCCTCGCGTCTTGCCCCAAACTCCAGACTCTCATTGCCGGCTGTCGGATATGCCGTGGGATGAGCGGAGGTCGGGATATCCGGAGGGGGGGGGAGGTGTAGCGAAAATGGTACCTTGGTTTATTCCAGAGGAGAGTGGAGGGGGCGAATGAAATGTCCCTTGCACTTCTTCGCATCCGAGGCAAACCAACATAGAGAGAAGCTCGGGGAAACTCCCCCCGGGAGCTGACGTCACTCCATCCAAGCATCTGGCAATTCAATTTCCTATTGGTATCTGGCGTCAAACAGTAAGTACATCGAAACGAAGTGCGACGACGATAGACTATCGTGACATGGTGCGAAATAAAAAATCCTCAACGGGTTTCCTGCATGGAAGGCCATGCTTCTCTCTATTTCCTGATGCGCCTGCAGTTCGCCAACAAAGAAATCCCCGCAGACCCGTCCTTATGGTCCTTCATAAGTCAAAAAGGGTACGATAGCGCAACTCATGTAAGTCAAATGAGTGTCCGAAAGCCAACTGGGCACAGGGGCGGCCAGCGCCCTTTTTCCGACGTCCCTAAGAATCCTCTATACCGTCCGTGGTGAATTAGTCCCTGCTCCGACGTGTCCGCCTGAAGAGCTCTCATCGCTGTCCCCCGACCGCCTTCCGTTCCCGATGGGCCTGGTATCAGAGGATAGGGTGGACGAGCTCCTGCTCAGAGATGACGGCGAAGCAGGGACAGATGAATTCGGTGTGGTGCCTTGTGATGATCCAGAAGAACCCTTGAACGCTGCCGCCGCAGCGGCCGGATTGCAGTGAGGACATATGAAGACATTGAACCCACGGCCGTTGCAGCTACTACAAACGGAGTTTCTGATCCCGATTAGCATTGGCAACACGATCCAATAATGATTAGATGCATCGACTGACCGTGGTGCATTTCCCGCACAGCTTCGGCATGTCACCACTGTCCGCCCCCCAATGCAGGAGGTATGCCCCGGGTCTCGTTGATACATTAGTCCGGCTTGATGAGACATGTCTTCAGGAACGAGGACGAGATGGTAATATGTAGTCCAATAATAGGCTATGCTCAGAAACTGATTCCACAACCTTAGAGGGGGTTGATACTTTGATCGGACAGAGAGAAAGAATCAAGAGTCGGATATACTCCTTCCCATGACCAAACGCAGTATTTGTAGGGGGGCCACTGGGCTTATCAATCATCAAGATGAGACATAGAATCGGCGAAGATTCCCGGATAGGCAGGTAATGAGTAAGAAAAAGCAAAGGCGAATTGCTTCAGTCAAATCATCCCGCTCCCTGCTTAGTGCCAAGGGCAAGCTCGCGGGGGACGGGAATTGTAAGACTCATTCGGTCATTGATGTGTGCTACCAGCTCTCGAGTCAAGACCACTTCGTATCAGCAACGTCAAATTATCTGTCAAGATTTCATCTTCCGAGCAAAATTCAAGGCACAAAGACTCAGTCACATCCAGAGATTTTTTTTATTTTCGATATACCGCACCAATAACACGAGACCGGACGGTGCGGCATGGTCCCAGGATCACGAAGGGGCCGCAGAGACAGCCCCAGGCCACCTGAGGAGATGCAGGATGTGCCTGTCGGGCGTGTCAACACCTCCGATTCCTTTAAGAAAAGACTCCGCGCCCCAGTGGAGCCCTTTCTGCAATCTTGATCCATAGGGCCGGGTCCAGTTTATGGGCGTTGTGCCGGCCGTTGCCAACCAGACCAGGTGCCTAGATGCACGACTTGCCCAAGCGTATCGGACAATGGTGGATCTCGATTATCATTGATTGGGCGACCAAGTAGGTGATTACGGCTGCATGGTGCGCTTAGTCGAAAATACAGACGTCAGTCCAGGCTCGAGTAAGTGACCAAGCAGAAGCCGGAAATGTTATACTGCGGGATACAAGACTTAGAAGCATGGCAGCCACGGAGGATTGTGTTACGCGACTAACAAGAATCGCTAAGCTCGGCAAGCATCCCAGGTCAACTGCTTTCAATGCGACGTGGCCCTTTAAGCCTTTCGCTGACCTCCCATAACGGATAAGCGCAGTGCGACACGCACTTACACGATCATGGCTGGCAACATATCCTGATAACGCGGAATTTTGTTCCAGCGATGTGTTGTGGTCGCAGTGACACTGGACTAGCAGCCATACAGAGTCATCGACGTTCATCGATATGGTATGCCATGAGTTCACCCTGGGCTTCTCCCTATATGTTGGTATAGTCGTAGGGTGTTCCATGCACGAAGCTGCGTCTCAGGCGGGCTGTTCACCCAATCATTTCATGGCACATGAATAGGCTTCGGATAGACTTGACACTTTCTGCCTAACTCCGTGGCCCTGTAAGCTACGCCTCAGCTTATACTTTAGGCGAAATTCTCCTTAGGCCTTCCAAGGTGCCCGCAAGCGATGGAGCAACGGTCGTGCGGCGTTTAGGCCAATTTAGCGGCAGCGCCACTGCCCATGCGCTAAAAGTCATTTTCTCATCCACTGAAGTATAGGGCATATGGAGGCTGAGAAAGTCAAAGAAGAAATAGCGAGTCAAACCCGCAAAGAGTGAGGGAAGGGGAGGTTTATTCATGCGTGCCTGTGAACAATGGGTACACAGTGTGACGGAAGCCATGAAACCGCAGGGGCACGAGGACACGCGGACAAGCGCCCTCGAAAGAAAGAAAAAGAAAATAAATAAATAAATAGAATATAAAATAAGAATATAAACATAAAACGAGAAGGAATAATCACGGGGAGAGGGAACAAATGAGAATAGCAGATTACTGGACGATCAGATAGTGAGTGTTGCAGGCCGTAATTTCCGTGCCTCGCAAGTGGCAGTTCATTCCCGATTTCTGCAGGTATCCGGTTCTCACTTCTCAAGGGGGGGGGAAAGGAAAGGGAGATGGCGATTCCATCGCAACCGCAGTGCAGCGATGATTGCTCGGCTTTTGGGGCATTAATCTTGCGTCGTCCTCATTAAAAGGCAAAGGAAATTTTCTTGCCTGGACCAATGGCCGAAGATCCTGGAGGTTCTTGGAGTGGCCTGCGTCTGCGGATTGGTCACATGTTATAAGAATCCCTGTCCATATTATGGGATTCGAACTGCGGTTGGAACTCGCGCAGTTCATGGCGCGAAACTTGCTTGACTTTGATGCTCCTGCCGCAGGTACGGAGTACGGAACACCTACCTGAGCCCTAGTAGTAGTCTTAAAGAAACCAACCTGCCATTATTCAGGAATCCTAGACCGAGGCGAAGGATGGCTAAGATTTCCATTGACAATGCCATCCATGTGGTTCATTTCCGTCTCAGTCACGGGTGGATCCCACAACCAGGGAAACAGAAGTGACTTACGGACAAAGAAAAGAAAAGAAAAGAAAGCCAGAAAAGAATAAAACATGCAAGGGTGGGTGGCTTACAGGTAAGGTAGGAGTGGAGGACGGCAAATTCGGGTCTCAGTCAGATCACTGGTCGGTGAGCTGCAAGTATCCGGCAGGCATCACGCGCACGACTGAGGGCCCAACTTGGAATATTATTAGGGCACATTATAGTGGCCATTGTTAACCTGCCCGACTCACAGCAAAAGTGCTGGCCGGGATAGAGATCCCTGGAAAGAGAAAGCAAAAAAGCAGGGCAAGCGAAGGAGACCCAACCTTGAAACGCAAGGCAAGGCCACGGGACAGGGACACTACCGAGGGAAACTGGATGCGACTCGCGCGCTTGACGGAGAAACTGCTGCTGGAGGCACCGTTTGTCGTACAGAGAAAAGCAAAGCTGGGAGGAGAAAGAGTGACGTACGGCAACCCGGCCGGCCGAACGCTTAGACACCTTCAACGTAGTTAATACCCTTTGATGGTAAATTCTACTCCGGGTGCGCAAGGACCCGGACAATCGGGGGAGGAGGGACGTAACGAAGGGGAGGTGGGGGAAGAAGAAGCGGTGACTGCTCCTCTACGGCAGATCAGGATAAAGAGGGAAACGCAGAGATGGAAAGAGAGAGGGGGAGAGGGAGATAATGACGAACGAGAAGCCTTGATAGAGGCGCCGACGTGGTGGTCATGGTCGACTTCATGGCGGTCACCAAGCCAATAGGCCAATAAGCTCCGCTCAGCAGGAAGAACCAAGATGACCCCCCGGTCATAACTAAAAGCCGGCCCACCGATCATGAGAGCGAGAAGAGCCTGCCTTGCGGCCGTGGTTACATTGGCCCGTCTCATCCACCCCAGAACAACACTAACTAGTGTGCCATCGGAAGAACTGGCTGTATTATTTGCTAGAACAATAATTACATCCAGGTTTGCGGGGGCTGGCTGGTTGTACCTCGGTTCTGAAGAAGCCCATTAGAGCAGGAAGATAAGAAAACAGCGAGAAACACGCCCAAATACCAAACATAGGAAAGTGAAAGAAAGATAGATAGAAAGAAAAAGACAAGAGACAGAGAAGCAGTACCCGCCATATCCCAATTCGGAAAGGTATGAGAAGAGAACGCCGATAGCACCACGTACTCGGTGTGGTTCATAAGCACCGTGTTTCATAGCAGAAGCGCATGGTTTCCAAAGCGATTGGCCAATTCCGAGACAACTCCTGTTCTTTACTGAAAGTAATCTGGGGGGAGCGACGCCAACGCAGCGATAGTACCGAAAGCACCGATGGCTACCCCCAGAGCAGCACTTGCAGCATGGCTGGCAAACCTCCCCGCACTAGAAGTCTTTGCTCGCTTTGTAGGAGGTGCGGTCGTCTCGGCATCATCAATGGGGTCGTCAACTGACGGCAGCTCGTTCGCACTGTCTAAGACTGCCAACTGGGATGGAATTTCCTGTTGGTCCGTTGGCATCTGCGGCTGAGCATCTGGATAGCAAGTCTCTTGGTCAGACGATTGGCTATCGCTTGTCACAGCTGAGTCAACCCCGTCTCGATGATAAGTAGCAACGTCTAGCTCGGGGTTCCCAGACGGGCCATCAATGTCCTCCGCCTTCCTTTTCAGTGACTTGTTTGCCTGACCGCCATCTAATCCTGTCTCAGAACTTTGCATCTGTGGCAATGGCGTTGGAGTGGGATCTGGCTGTTTCTGAGGCATGGGTGTCTCCTGAATTTCTTGTCCGTCGCTCGAAGCTGCTTCCTGGCTTATAATTCCAGGGGTAGCCATAGACGCAATGACTGAATCAGTACCACGGTTACAAGCAGGATCGGTCTCACCAAGCAGGAACGACTCATTGTTGACAAAGGGTCCGTCAGCGTAAGGCACTTGCGGAGTTGGCGGGATATGCAGGGAGTACGAAGTGTTTGCAGTGGTTCGGGGATTCCACCAGTCCATGTGCATCATTGGAGGATTATTGTGGTAGCTAGGTAGCGAACGATCGACTGTCTTTCCGTATGGAGATGATAGAGTAGGCTGCAATAAGATTGGCGGCGGTGGAGCTTCAGTCGACATTATTCTGGAAGGGCCAGTGTTCTGAGAACGCAGATCTGATGTGGAATTACTAACGGCGAGCAACTCCGGCTCACACGTCTCAGTGTCACATGCCATGTCCTCCCCATGTCGATCGTTGAGTTCGGGCCTGGAAGTATCATTTCCGGATGGCAAGCGGGCATTTGTTTCCTCCACAGCATAGCTCGCCTCTGATGCTATCAGGTCGCGAATCCCCAGAACATGAAGGCTGCTCGATCTCACAGATTCCTCATCTTCATGGGACTGTTCCGCATTGGATCTGAACGAAGACTGGGAATCAACCTCGTCATCTTCGTCGTCATCCGAACCAGCATGGTCATCTTCACCCCAGCTGGAATCCTCGTCGTCAGAGGTACTCATCGCAGACGCACTGTCCGCCTCCTGGATGAAATTATCAAAATCATGAGCCGTATTACTTGGATCGTCGATAAGATCTATGACGGAGTGTGGGGTCATCCGGGGAGTTACCAGAGGCTGTTCATGTTGTCCATGCTCGAGATCAATAGGGCTCAGTTGGGATCCTTGCTGGTCATCATGTCTGCCCAGTTGATCTGTATCTGAGCAGGCATCCACGTGAGAATTTCTTGCGTCGTCCCTTTTCAGAGGGGATGTCAAAGGCGACGAAATCTCCATGACGGATTGGTCGTCTGAATCTGAATCGGGGGTGGAGTTGTCAATCTCGGAAGCACTGTCGGAAGCAACCACCATAGGAACGGAATCTTCTTTTGCATCACTGTCATCATCGTCAGGAACACAAAAGGTATTGGTTGCAAGGGCGGTTCTTTGGCTGTCCATGGTGTCAGCACTGCTCAAACTAGGCGGGACACATGGGGCATACAAAGGGTCAGGCCATTCGAATTCACAACGAACTTTGAGTGGAGGGAAGGTATCTTATATGACACGTCAATAACCCATCTGTACCTTTCTCCGTAGTCGGGCGAGACTCACCAGAGCCACGATACACTGTGGAGCCAAAGGTGACCACGTCATCATGTTTGACGACAGAGTCCTCCTCTGTTGGAATTTTCTTCCCATTTATCCAGGTACCATGCATCGACCCACCGTCACGAATGTAGACGAGCTAAACCAAGTTCAGCCTATTTTGGCCTGAAGCCCAACTACCTGTAGCTGAGATGACAGCCATATAGAACATACCTGCTTGTCGAAGCACACCCACAGCTTGGCATGGTTGCGTGACATGACCCGAGACTCAAATAATCCATTGTTTCTGGCGGGGATAAGATTCTTTGATTCACGCTTAGAAGCCCGACCAATGTTGACTTGGTTATTGGTAGAAGTGAACTCTAGGGATCGATATGGCAAATCATCGGATACGGACAAAGGGCGGAGAGTCACAATAGCTGCCCGAAGAACAGGTGTTAGTTCGATTTGGCTTCGGTGCGTATAGGCTAGTGCGGAGCAGACACTTACCCTGTGTGGCAGGCATGGTGATAAGTGGTGGTGCCGTCAGCACACAGAGATAGAGCGACAGTTATTTAGACGTGCAGTGCAGTCTGGACCGAACCAAGGTATCAGTGTCTTATATCTCAGACTCCCCAGCGCTTGAACAGCAAGACCGGATGCCAGAGACCTGACAGGCTGCCTGAGCGCTTACCTACTCAGCATCAACATCAACCAACAGGACGGCAGAGAATGAAAAACGGATCTGAGTGTAGCGTTTGGAGGTAGATGAAGACCACGATAGAGTCGAGAGGGGAAAAGAAGGGAAGTGATGAGGTGTTTACAGCAGGCTGACGAGGCGGCCAACGGGGGAAGCCAAGGAAGCTTTGGGTAGGAGGGGCAGGAGCATACGACCGACCCGATGGGATCAGCCTGAGGTCAATGGGCGGTCGCTGTCAGGCACCCGGGAAACGTAGTAGAAAAGTAAGTCACTGGCTATGTAAAGCGTACCAAAGTGTTAGTCCCAGTAGTGAATGTCACAGGCAGCCTAGACAGTCCTCAGATATTGCCTGCAGGGAAGGGTTTGACGGCGATCAGGCAGAGGGCGCTGATTCATAGTGTATTTGATAAGAAGAATACTAGGAAGGGGCCGTAGCTGCTAACTTACTACCACTCAGGTTTGGTTCACAAAACAAAAGTGAAAGAGGTAGTTTAACACACCTCGGAAGGGACTGAGACAAAGCCTCACTCACAAGAAAGATGGAGAAAGAAGTAGGAGAGGCATCACTCAGCAGACAAGCTGTTGAATGAGTGTCAGATAGAGAGTAGATGAGTCGAACGATAACATGTTCGGACAAGATGGATGACGCCGATGCGGGCGAGAGAGCGAGTGCTGATAGGCCGACGGGTGGGGGGGGGAATACCCGTCAGGTGGACCAGCACCTTTTTAGTCGGGCGGAGTACAGGAGAGGTAAGATTAAATAGTAGTGAATACTAGAAGTTACTCAAAATGGTGGTCCAGTGACTTGCCATCTATCTCCCCCATCACTCAACCCGACCTGTCACCATTACTTACTCTTTCTTGACTTGAAGTTATTCATCCCACACTTGGCTTACCCTATACTATGGTACATACATACATCGCTCGTGCTTGCCCCTCTTCCCAAACCAACATGCCGGATAGAAAGTATATGTGTATCTTCCGGTCCGCAGACCTCTCTCATCATGCCCGCATTTCTTCCTCGATAAAAGAGCCCAGTGTGCCCCTCCCAGAACCAATGGAGAGAGCTTGGAGACAAACAGGGAGGGGGGAGAGAAAAACCATCTCGCAAACAGAAAATGGAAACACGGTCGCAACAGGAGATAAAACAGTATATCGGCACAAAATGAAAATAAAAGATCCAGACGTCAAATAAATCGAGACATAAAAAAGAAAAAAGAAAAGAAAAAGAAGTCCTTATAGTAAATACACACAGATGAATGGTTCAGGCGCCCATGCACCTACCAGAGCAGACCAGGCATAAGCTACGGCCTGCAACGCTTCAACCACCGGAATTCCAAGACAGAAGAGAATGAGGGAAAATAGATTAGGTCGTACACGTCTTTTGGCGTCTTGACGGGTGTAAATGAAGATATATCAGGACTCAATCTTACAGAGAGGGAGGGGGGGCAAAGCCAGCACCCATGCCTTGCAGACGGGCAGCAAGCTGGGGGTACTTCTCCTGGACTTCCAGCTGCGTGCGGGTGGCCTCGGCATAGGAGATGGCATTGATGATCTCCGCCTCGGTACGAGCAAGCTCAGCGGCGCGCTCGAAGTACTTGAGGGCCTGCGAGACCTTGCCCTGCTGCAGCAGAAGCTGGGCCATCGTTCCTACGGCGATATCGCATTCGGGGTCGACTGCAAGCCAGTTAGTGTTCCAAGATCTCTCCACTTTACAGCGAACGTTCGCAAGACTTACTGATCAAAGCTTTCTGGCAGAGGTTCTCGGCCTCCTGGAAATCGTGCTTCCACTGGAACAAGGCAAGAGCCTTGTTGATCAGGGGCAGGACGTTAATACCCATAGGCTTGCTCTGCTTCTCCATCTCCACGGCCTTGTCGAACTTCTCAATTGCCTCCGAGAAGTTCTGCTGGTCGAGGAGAAGTTCACCGTAGTAGTTGTAGACATCAGGCACTTCTTCAAAGTTCTTCACGGATCTTCTGAAGGTGGCCATGGCGGACGCAACGGAGCCCATCTTGTACTGCGTAACACCAAGCTGAATGTGGGAGTAGATGAAAGTACGGTCGAGGTCGATAGACTTCTGGTAATCCTTAGCAGCCTCGGCGAACTCTCCGAGGATGAAGTGAAGCTGGGCGCGGTGGTAGTAGATGTCGGGGTCATCCTTGTTGTGGGTGATGGCGAGCTCGAAGTCGTCGGCAGCGGCGTCCTTGTTTCCTTTTGGACGTGTCAGCAAAGCATCTACCAAACGAAAGGGGCGTTTAACATACCGAGCTCGAGGTGCAAGCTAGCACGCTTGATGTAGCTCTGAACCAACGACGGCTGCAGCTCAACACTCTTGTTAAGATCCAACAAGGCGGCCTGAGCGTTACCCTCGAGATAGGTGAAGGTTGCTCTCAGGTTAAGAGCAAGGGCTTCGTATTCACCCAAGTCTCCGAGCTCCAGAGCCTTCTCAAAGGCGGAAGCAGCCTCCTCGTAGCCATCACCAGTCTTCAGGGCCATTGCAAGCAGACCCTTGCGGAGTTGACCCTTACCGGAGTCGTCGCTCAGATCCGCAGACTCATCGAGGCCTTCGGGCAGTGCCTGGGGGCGGAAGCTCTGGAGATAGTTCGAAACAAAGGTCGGGCTAGGGAGCTTCTTGCCCTTCGCCTCGATAATGGCCTTTCCTTTCCTCTCGGCAACCTTCTTCAGGAGTCTTTCCAGAGCAACACGGCTGATCTCGTTGGAGAAGCCGTCGATGATGCAGCTGGCAGTGAAGTCAAGAAGAGCCTCGCTGAACTTCTCCAGGTGTTCGTATGCAATGGCTCTCCGGTTCAAGGCCTTGACGTACTCACTGTCCATGGCGAGAGCGGCACTGGTATCTTCGACGACCTTCTCCCACTCCGACAGAACGTTATAGCAGGCGGCACGGTTCGAGTAGAAGACCGGATCGGGCTTGCAGAGAATGGCCTTTCCGTAGAGCTCAATGGCATTGTTGTAATCCTTGGAGCCATACGCCTTGTTTCCAGCAGCCTTGAGCTTGGCTGCGTAAGCCTTCCTTGTCTTTGAATCCGGTATTAGCATTTGCGGTATCGGCGCCCGGGGGTGTTTCCATCGTAAAAGGCCAAAAACTTACCTCTTCCGACAGCTGTGCAACGGATTCCTCGTCAACTTCTGGGAGTTCTTCGGAGGCTTCCTCCGTCTTCTTTGCGGCAGGCTCTAAGGAGATCGTCAGCCCGAATCGGATGCTTGTCGACGAGAGAGGCAGAGTGTGGTTCTCTTCAACATACCCTCTTGAACGGAGGCAGCCTTGGCCTTCTTCTCCTCTTCTGCCTTCTTCTTTTCCTTTCTCCTCTGGTTCTTGCTCTTCTTCTTCTCTGTGGAAGGGGCCGGGGTAGTCCGACCCGAGTCGGAGAGGTAGTAGACGACACCCGCGCTGGTCACGACCACAGCAACACCGGCAATGGTGTAAACAAGGGCCTTATTTTCCGACACCCATTTCGAGATACGATCCCAAACTGATGCTGATGAAGATGGGGGAAGAGAAGTCGTGTCAAGAACGACGTTCTTCGTAGGCTGAGGCAATGGCGACTGGCTTGACATGATGACCCGACAGAGGAACCCGTCTTCTTATCGCTTTTCCTATTAATCTACAAGGGAGCTCAGTCAGCATCGTGACAGCAAATGGGCCTGGGAGGGAATTGATAGGGAGCACGGACGGTCCTGAGTGCAGAGCAAGTGCTTGTCGGCAGGGCGGACAACTTGTCTTGGGGTTGGAAGAGAGCGAGGAGAGATGCGGCTTGAAAAGTTATGCGTTGCGATGTTCAGGTTCCGGCGACGCAGCGGGCTTTCCGAGCTGGTTTGGGCCAATCACACTCGCCGCAAGGGGATGGGCTCCGTCAGCTCCTGCTTTCTCCACAACATCATCATCCGTGATTCCAAGGCAAATGGGACCAATGTCTCGTCCTCTGTGCTGGATCATGACCATCTCACATAGCTCAGGCTGGCGCGAGTTAATCTTCTCAATTGCGCAAACCCCCTTTTTCTAGTGTGCGACCGTCTAATGTGCCGAGGTGCCAACAGCACGGCTATCACTTGCTAACAGCACGGTGCTCTGTCTAGCTCATACTTACAAGTGTCTTGTCTCCTACCCTCGGTCGCAATTGCCGCGACGGCAAAAAATGGCCTCGGAAGTGCTACCACAGGACTTCAAAATCATATCGTCTCTACGCTACGATCCTGCTCTTTCGACGATAGGCAAGCGGGCAGCGGCTAGAACAACACCCGATCCATTGACCACACCGTATTATCTCCTCCCTTACCACCAAGAACGCCTTCGAAATGCAGCGGCATGTTTCAGCTGGGGAAAGGCTCTCGCCTTCTTGAAACAAGACACGAATCAGTTCGTCGAGTTTCTTAACACCTTCATTCCGGACAACACCAAGCCATGGCGCCTCCGAATTCTCCTCGATAGCACGGGCACTTGCGAGGTTGAGGTCAACCCAACGACGTCAATGAATCCGCTGAATTATCTTACTCCAACCGAAACGAACCTTCAGACCACTGCCTGGCGTGTATATATTGATTCCGAACGCATATCCCCATCCGTGTTTACAACACACAAGACTACGGCTCGCGACTTCTACACGGCTGCACGACTCCGATCGGGAATAGTTTCTTTTGTAGAGCCTGCGGAAGTTCTTCTGGTAAACCCGGCGGGTGAGATCATGGAAGGAAGCATTACAACACCATACTTCAGGCGACGAGATACGACGGATGGGGAGGGAAAGCCAGCTTGGATTACACCGCCGCTTTCCAGCGGTGGCAATGCGGGTACAACGAGGCAATATGCTTTAGCACAGGGATTCTGCGCTGAGGATACAATTGCAGCTACTGACCTAGTGGATGGCGAAGAGTGCTGGCTCAGCAATGGTGTCCGAGGTTTCATCCGCGGTCAGATTGTACTAAGAGGAATCGACGAGCCACATGCCTGACGTCTATCTAAGCCAGACAATAGAAGGATTGCCGAGTAAAGTCGAGGATAACACCCGGATATCTCGGGCCCCGACCTTGTGAAAGACCAGGATTTCCCTATCGGTCATGTAGGCGTATGAGCTTGCAGACATGTGTCACACTTGTTGACATATCTTATGCATAAAAGCGCCAAATAGTGCTCCGCACCTATTGTCATTACATTGCAGGGCCACGTATGAGTCCAACTGTACCCTGCTATGACGAAAGGCTGTTATGAGATACAGCATATATAGTACAGGCAGAGCACTGTTGATTTCTGCTAGTACCTTTAGGGGGTCTGAACTGGGTGCTCACTACTACAGTAGTAGTACTACCAGCTTAGTAACTACCCCTCATGCTAGTATGCTATATAATGATTGAGTGTGACTAGCAGTGGGTACTAGTACTATTAAGTACTCTGCTGTTAGCCTTTCACTACTACTAATTATACTGGTACTAGGTCCAAAAAGCTTGGCTGCCATGGCTCCTCCGTTTCGTCACAACTCGGCACTAGTAGTAGTTATGGTTAGTGACTGAAATACTTAAAGTTATACTACTAGTAATACTAAACACTATTGCTGGAACTACAGTATTTGTGGGATAGTAGTAAGTAATTGGTGATGGTACTTACTATTACTACCAGTATTGTTATAACCCAGATATATAAAATGACGGAGAATGGCTGGTTAGTGGTTCCGTTGTCTTTTGAATACTACTACTATCACAAGCGGGGTGATAGTCCTGACGTCAGAAATTTGATATCTCAAGTATGATCATACGAGGATCAGCAAAGACTTTTGCTGTCTGCCACGCAGTCCTGGTCTATAGTAGTGCTTTGTAGCTGAAGAAAACCAAGAGGACTACTAAGTACTACACGATGATTGGCCAGCCGGGAGACAATCAGATGATGCACCGGCCCATCCCCGCATTACCAAAGAGGCTTAGCGGCGAGCGGCCAGAAGCTGACAGAAATTCTTCCCAGTCGGAGGCTCGGGCAGATTCGTCCGGCCACTGAGAAAGGCGATTGAGCAGGCGAGCACTGCAGTTCACTTTAAACCAAGCAGCATCCCCAACGCCACCCTGTGCTCCAGTTCCATCCTCTTTCTTCCCCAAGTTGGTGTGACTTCCTCATTCCAATTATCCGATCCACTCTGTATGCATCATTCGCAATTATGAAATTCTTCGAGAATGTCTTCACCTACGACTATTCCTTCCCGGCCGTGTCGCTGGCCTACTTCCTTCGCTATCCCAACCCGTATTCTCGCCATGTGCTGACCACCGATGTCATTGACCGTTATGTCGATCCGACGACTCAGCGTCTCCACACCACTCGCCTCCTCCTCAAGAAATCCAAGGTTCCCTCGGGAATCCTCAAACTCCTCCCCAAGGGGATTGGCGGCTCAGACAATTCCGGCCAGAGCTATATCCTCGAAACGACTGTTGTGGACGCCAAAGAGGGCTGGATGCAGACGGAATCCCGTAACATGGAGTGGACCGGGATATTGAGCGTGGTCGAGAAGCAATTCTACCAGCGTCAGCCCGAAGGTCCGCTCGGCACTCTGGAAGGGCTTTCCCTCGATGACAAGAAAAGCGAGCAGACTACGGTGCGCACTACAGTCACTTTCCGCTCTAAATTCGGGCAAGGAAAACTGCTAGGCAGAAGGAAGACGGAGCCGAGTAGCGATCACACTGGGGATTACGAAGAAGAAGCTCCAAAAAGAGGCCTTTTCACCTCCTTGTCCACTGCGGGAATCCAACGCACGATCGAGCTGATTGGATTGAATCGCACTCGGGATGCCGTGCTTAAGAGTAAGCAGGGTATGAACGTGGTCCTTGAGCGCTTGCGCAATGGCGGTATCGTGGGTGTTCTCGAAGGGATGCGTCAAGATCGGGAAGCAGCGTTCGGGCCTGAGGGCGGTCCCTGGAAGCGAGTTTGGCTATCCGGCCATGGGCACGCGTCTATTCAAGATGACGACAATTGATTTCGAGCTTCTCATCGAATTGGAGAAAAGGCGACTAACACGGGAAATATATGTGCGACATTCAAGCGTGGAGCTCTGGCGTTTTTGGGGGACTCTCATTTCTTTCTTGCTTTTGACGGAAACTCTCCTACCCTTCTGAAACCTTTTTTTTTTCCCTTTCATTCAGGGTCATACTCTGAGATTTCTGACTATTTTGACACATGCATATTATCTCACCATGTATACAACGAGAAACGTCACGGATCAAAACCTTGTGTATATTAGGAAAGGGCGGCCAGTCGGATACTCTTGCTAAATTCGGTTGCACCTCTGTACAATATCGATGCAATTCACATTTATTACTTCTTTCACTTGCTTCTATTTCCCGTAGTTGCATGTCTTCCAAGACGACCACATTGGCTTTCTTTGAAAGCCATGTTCGGTTTACACTTCCCTCACTGATACTTCATCTTGACTTCGACCGACCATCTTTCACGGAAGATTGTCTCTCACCCTTAGAAGATCCCCTGGCAACCCAGTACCTTGAGATATTCTGCCAGACGCCATCGAGGCTCGCCAGCAAGGACTACAATCAATTGATTGCAGGGAGACGACGGCCAATAATCAGAGACGAACGGTCAGGAAATTCACGTGACCACTACCTGACCCAGAACCTGGTATCCTTTCCGTGAGAAACTCCTTGAACAGCTGGATGACAGTTGGTGTGACCCCTGCGGACTGAACACGAGCCCATGAACTTTTTCTCAGGAACTAACATGAAACGATTTATTCCAGCTGGCTCATAAGCTGTTGTACTATCTCGGTTCCTGTCTCTTCAGACTGTCCGCATCCAAACACCCTAGGAATCCCTACATAGATTAGACCCGACACCGGAAGATGGAACGGCAACTACCGACGCGTGGGGTACGCGTTTATGATTCTCAGATAGCACCAGAACACCGTGGAGTGAAGCGTGAATATGAAGATCCGGTCACGCCTTTTGCGGACGGTACACAAGTAAGCGAGGGTTTCAAATTCCTACCTGTGCCTACCGAGACGGATGATCTTCAAACGACTTGCACGAAGCTTGAAGAGCTAGCTAAAATAGTCGAGCAAGGAAACAGTCTCGCACTATTCACGGGGCTAAAACTAGCAACATACCCATCGAAAAGCGACCCGGAGAGCGTGGCCATGAGCCAGCTGACACCGGAAGAGCTGTGGATGTATGAGACTTGGAAGGAGATGAAGACGAGACAAGACACCGAGTCTAAGAACGGTGACCGTTCCTGCAACGAAGGGGATAGCAATGGTATGAAGCTCCCGTACTTCGACTGGGAGCAGAACGTGGCGCCGGTGCCCCAGGGAGCTCATAGTCTCAAGAGATTTACGCAGCGGGCGGCGGCCATGGACGTGGTCTTTGGCCATCGAGGCGCTACACCTGAAAATGCTTCCTGGCTTACGTCGCACATGGTATTTATGTTACCCCTTGTAAAAGCTGTCACCAAGGTCACCAACATCACGAAGAACCTTAAGAACAGTCATCAGTCGCGCCAGACGCGTGGGCTGACAGACATGGAGGTGGCCGAGGTTGAAACGGCACGCAAATTGGTTTCTATTGCGAACAAGAATCGGGCTCGAGAAATGGAGAAGATTCGCCGGTCGATTAAATCGATCGAGAGAAATGCGTCAATACTCAGAGAGCGCGCTGAAGCACTGGAGAGACTGAGGCACACCTCGACTATGCAGCGTCGATGAAGGTATACAGTGGGATCTATTTCTATAGATCAGGCAGAAGAAACCCAGACAAAGGGAGAATAGGTCAAGGGGTTGTGAGAGACATCTCCAAGGCACGCGACCTCGTATAGAGGGCCTCTTGCCGATGGAACCCGTAAACTTGCGCTTGTTACCGTTCGTATGTGCTTATCAGGATACGAAGGGATAGCAACGATCATAGGAAGTTATAGTACCATAGTAGTATTTAGCACCAGCTAACTAGTTACGACTCCACAGCAAATATGAAATTGGGGCATGAGCTCCCCATCTCGTCTTCTTTGACTCCTTAGATGTCACACTGTCTCATCGATATATTCATAACCACTCAATTGACGTTGGAAGACAATCCGACAAAGGCAAAGCTCGAATCCACTGGCAACTCCAACCGAAGTAACGTGTATGGTCCAAGTGGTTTTTGGAAAAATACTCCAACTTGGCAGCATTAGGCAGCTGCTGAACTTAGTACCTATCTAGATGCTAAGCCCCGATTACGATATCACGATAAGAGGAGAGGAACTTAGAGGGGGAAGGTATTCCGGAATGAGTCCCTAGCCACCTACCCACCCACGCACATCCGAGAATCCCGAGGCTGAGTGAGTTCGTTCTTCGAACGAACCGGAAGCGAAAGGAAAGTGAGTGTGAAGAACAGGAGGAGTTTTCTAGTTCTTTCCCCTTTAGTATCCTAGGCAGCCAAGATCGGATGGATCTAACTGATGACCTAGGTATGTCCATGAATGGACTGGAAACGAACTGTTTCATGATAATAAAATGGAATAAATTAAATTTAGTTACTTAGTGATAGTATGGGTAGGGGGGTTCGCGATTGACTAGGCAGCAAGCAAGCAAGCAAGCAAGCATACCCGAGAGAGATCCCACTTGGTTTGGTTGGCCAAGCGAGCGAGTCAGTCAGATAGGCAGGCAGGCAGGCAGATGGATAGTTACTTAGTTGGAGAATGTGTATTATTTAGTACGTATCAGTAGTTACGTAGTAGACTAAGTAGTCATTTAGGGCATTCCGGATGGATGATGACCTCATAGGCATATTTAGTACTATTTAGTACTACATACATGGATGGCATTTCATTTAATTGATCCTGATCCTGGGAGACGGGATGAGATGAGATGGGATTATGAGGAGAGGGGTAAGGTAGGTGGTAAGTGAGTAAGTAGGTAGGACTCAGCTCGCAATGTGCATGCATGTAATGAATGCATGAATGGACCCTTCAATTCAATGATACTACTTACTACATTAACAAATAGATTGTCGGCTGACTGAAGTAAGTAGATTGTTGAGTACTGGCTATCTATCAGGTGGTTGGTTGCACATGGTATGGTAGTAAACCAACAGAGAGTGTGTGTGACTCCTACTGTGTAAGTATGTAGTACTCCGTACGTAGTAGTAGAAAGGATGCATTCAGACTATCCCTAAAAGAGAAGATCGCGGATGTTTGGAATGCGGGTTCGTGTTCGTGGGTGATCAGGGATGGACATCACTGATGTCATTGCATATTTTTTCTTCTACCCATCCCATCCCTTCGGTCCATGGGAAAAGGGAACTAACTAACTAGGGAAGGGGGAAAGAAAAGGGTTGAACAAATTCCCCAACCCCACCTCCTTCTATGGAAAGACATCATAGTTAGTTTACTTGAGAGAGGAAATTGGTACCCAGCAAATACGAAACAATAGTTCAAATTCTACGAAGTGACGGAGTAGTGCTGCTATCTACTTGGTATTTACTGGCCGCTTGGGCCCCTCGGGTTGGTGCCGGGTTGGTTGGTTAGTTAGTGGTAGACACTAAAGTAGTGAGTACTACCAAGTAGTGATGGTGGCTCTAAAAACCAGGGATCAATTTCAGTCCAAGATAGTGTTAGTCCAACCACTATCTAGTGGAAAAGGGAAAAAGGAAGTGTCACTGGTGACTGATTTGGCTTGGGGTTGATTCCACATGGGAAGTGTTCAAAAAAGCCGCCACCGAGGGTAACCCTTTTCTTTTTTCTTCCCAATTAGGGTAGGCTGAGACCCATCACAAGCTGCTTTGGGGAGGACGGAATGCTTGGAATAAGTTATTTCCCTGTTCTATTTCTCTCTGCCTGTTGTTCACTTGCAGTGAGATAAGCAGTGTCTGACCACTTCATACTGAAGTAGTAAGAAGTAGACATATCACACGCCTCTTCTTGACTGTACTGTACCGGGCGTGTGAGTGTGTGTACCAAGTATTGAATGAAGAATGAAAGAAGGTGAAAGTGGTATGCAATCGATCGCTACCCTACATACATGCATGCATACAAACAGAGACTTTTTCCGCAAGCGAAAGCGAACCCAAAAACCAAATCCTACCCACCTACCCACTGGTGGCAACAGCGGCAATAACCGACCCAACAACAACACATGATGAGCTATGAAGAGCAGAGTGAGGAGCCCGAGAGAGAAAGAGAGGTGGGGGTGTTGAGCGAAAAAGCAACAAACCCAAATGAATTAATTTCGGGGGTTCCATTCAAGGAACAGTGCTCATTGCTCGGAAATCTTCATAGCGGCCACTAGTGGCACTTGTTCCTTAGCTATGAAGGTCGAAAATAACCCCAAAAGTGCAACCCCGAAAAATTCACTAGTAAGTACCGCTTAGCTAACTAACCATTGGATGGAATTATTTTTGTCGGTCGAACCCCATCGCAACAGGGGGAAGGAGGGAAAAGCAGGGACTTTGCTGGCTAAGACGCTAAGTTGGGCAGGCTACTTTAGTACTGTTAGTTTAGTAGATGGTTACTAGTGTGGTGTGCCTGTGAGTTGAGTCGAGGGAGTGTATCAGGGACCACTAGTATTTACTGAAGGGAAAGTGGATCTCTCCGAGGGACCGCGCTAGTCGTATCGGTCAGGCTAACTAACGGTTCTCCGACAATTAACAATCCCCCTCTTTGAGCTTTTGCAATGGAAAACGGTCTACCGTTCCAGACATCGTCTCATCTATCGGATAGAGTGGATGATTGACATTGTAGTAGCATGTGATACAAAACTGATGTCTTGACTTGCTTGGTTCTGATAGCTGGTAACAACGGCAGCTACCGCTACAGTAGCTTTGGTAGGATCACCAGCCACGCTCAACCATCCTGTAGATCAAAAGGTAAATCTATAGCTCGTTGGCATTCATGATTATGCCGAGAATTTGGGAAAGCCATGATAGGTTATAGCTAGCCTCGGGTCAGCTTGTCTTACTGGCTAGCTGTATGGACACTTAACAACCTCACTTCACTTCATCTATTCCGATAATATCACTCTGATTAATTGGCCTATGGGCCATACCCCAATACCATTGGTGCGATATCTGGGCCTCTCCCTACCAGCGGCGTGCTTCAGAGTGACTCCTCCGATAATCCTCACACTTGACCTAAAGCATAACCAAGTCAAGGGTGTTCGGACATCCGACATTTATCCGTGTTGAGTCCGTGTCTCGTTACGACAAGACCCTGCGGGCATGGCCTGAGCTTTGGGCTGTATCGCTGAACTCACTAGATTCTAGCCATGCTTGTTCGAGTAGGTGTTTATCACCACGCGCTATGCAGCAAGAAACCTCCGAGACTGGGCGCATTGATTGGCAAAAGCAATACTATACTAGTAGTAGACGAGGGAAAGGCCAATATGCCGATACGCTAGCCACGTGCGGTTGGCATATAACCATTGAGTGCTCAGAAATTGGCAGACTCACCGTACTTGGCCAGACTGATCTGTCCCAGAAACATAGTAATCGAGGCGTGAGTGAGTGGGTTATTGGGAAATACCAGGTATCAGACTGAGAGCATCTAGTCTTTGGTAGTTTCGGGAACCGTTGTGTACGAAATGAGTAGGCGGATCCGAGGCAGAAAGAATCGGGAGACCTGAAAACACGCTGGTAGTCATCCACAATTGCTAGTGTAGCCTATCCAACAGCTCAGCAGGGTTCTGCAGAATTTTCCTATTAACTACTATCAGATGGATGAAAAAAGCTTGTTCGACGTTTACCGCAGAACACGAGGGATTGATGAAAGTAAGACCAGAAAAGTTCACGGGCGACAGGACCAAATTGGGTTAGTGGACAATTCGGCCGAAGTGTCAATAATAATTCACAAGCTGTCCACTGTAAAGTGTAGATTAAAGGTGCCGGTCCTTCAATATCCCCCTGCGAGCAGACTTTATCCGCTTCTACTGTACTGTACTGTTGTGCTCTCAGGGAATTGATTATTGGGGGTTGGTGAGACCAGTGTGTTGAGCCTTGACTGCTTCCTCGAAAAGTGGGAAATGGGGATGGACAAATCATCGAGCATATGTGTTCGGAAGGAGCTCCGAATAAGTTGAAAGGCAGGTCTTGAAGCATTCTCGATGTCACCGGAGGGTCCGGATGATGGTGGAAACAAGCCAAAAGCGTTTTAGTTAGTGTCCCAAAAAAAGAAATTGTATATTATCACCAGTTGGTGATTAGGACCCGCTACCGGCCACTATAGTCAGGTAGATATTAGATAAGTAATATTATTAGTCGGATTGAGTGACCAGACCCTGAAACCGGAAGATCATAGTGTTTCCCAAATCGTAAAGAATAAGGATAATAATCATAAAAATAATCAGAAGAAATCATCTCAAACGCTGGTTCCAATACGGGGCTTGGTATGAACTACCACACAATACCTGAGATACGAGATACCGACCGTACACAGAACAGCAGTCCGAGCAGGTTCACACCGACGCTGCTCATCAGCACTACAGATTAACTACTAGTATCTTGTTGGTTAGCTACTTATATGGAGACAACTTGGACCCTGAGTCAGAAAGGAAATCTCACCAGGCGCACAGCTAAATAATTAGTTACTCAGTAAGTATTTAACTAAAGACGCGTTTTCTGACTGTCACTGGGCGTGGGAAGAAAGAAAATAAAATACCACCTAACCTCCTAGTTACGATGGTGGCTGGAACATAAGCGAGTCTATTGGCCCCTGAGGAGAGAGGAGGAGCGGCGCCAGTCCCGAAATATGTGGTGAATGGGCCCTGTGACTGGCTCCCTGCTGCGACCCTGGGCGGGATTACCCTCCGGAATTACCGCTTTCGGCACAAGGTATGCGGGGGCTGCCAGTTAGCGTCGGTGACCGGGCAGCGCCAAGAATGCCTCGAGGATTCTGGGAAGTCAGGGAGTCACCGAAAGCCAGGCACCTTGGACCAATCCCCATGCGTATCCACACGCCTTGTTTCACGGGCAAGACAGTCCAACTCGCCCTGGCAAGAAAAGAATAATCTGTCCAGGACGGAGCAGCATCATACTACTACTACTCCTTCCGACTTAACCTCCAATTCCTCACTACTGCTAACTAATTCACTCACTCTCCCTCTCTCTACTGGGAATCACACCCTGATTACCTTATGCTTACCCCCCTCTCTCACTCTCACTCTCTGGCTAAATACCTCTGCTTGATTCCTTCTCCGCAACCGACCATCGGCCCCTGTCGCTCCGTACACACCCATCATTGACCGTCGCTCATCACCTCCCACCACCACCACCCCCTCCCTATCATTTCTAACAGAGACCCTGGCGCCAGGGACAATTTGAGCAGTCTTCCAACCGCCGGAACTCCCACGACCTGGTCTATTCTTCCAGCCTTGACTTGATAACTTTCAAGTATCCTTCAATTCTGAACGAACACCTCCTTTACCTCCCTACCATATCTACCGATAAGCCGTCAGCCTGCCGCCCTGTCTGTCGCGACTCCTGCACCCGATCGTCGCGGCTGCGAACGCGAATAACCCTACACATATCTACTGTCCATAACAAGCGAATAACCAAATTGAACTCGTCTTATACACTTTTGAGAATTTTACACGTCAGCTTTGGACCTTTGCGAATCCGTCTTGTTCCGCGCCTTTTATGCGTTTATAGCAAATCTAGTTCTGGCATGATTCAGGCGACCGCCTCCCGACCCTGACCATTTCCAAGCGACCACCTATCCCACCGACTGTTAATTGACCTTGATATACACCGAACCACGGTTATGAGCATGGTCTTCACCCGCTCAACGGATCTCATTGAATCATTATTGTGTCTGTGAAGCAGATCGGTCTCTCTTCTCAGCACGATTTCCGACCGTTCGTGGTACCAAATGGCCGGCTCTATTGGAATGGGGGCAATCCTCCGATCTTGTGTAAATGCCTTCGTTCTATTGCTTGTTTTTGGATCTCCCGCAATAGCTCAGTTCTGCTCATTTTGGAGCGGTAGCTGTCTCGATGCTCTAGCTCAGACTGCTGTCTCCTTCAACTTCCCGCCTCTGTTTGAGGAGAGCCTCAACCTCTACTATGGATTCGATGCCAACTCTCGAGGAAAAGGCCAGGAACCTATGACTAAAGTCAGCTTCTGGCTTGGATACAGTGCTCATCTCAATAACTCTGTTATCAACTCCAACCGCACCTCCGAGATTGCCTTGCGGGTGGGAAATCTTACCGGAACGCCGTCAGGTTCCAACAATGGCTGTGATGGCGTGTGGGGCGCACAGTGCTCGTACGACTTGATCACTATGTTGAAGCAGGCCTTGTTTGGACTCACCACCAGTGGAAGTTACTACGATGACCCTCTGGATACGGTTTTGAGTGAGATGCTCATCAACCAGCCCGTACTCTCCAATTGCCCTCCACCTCTATTCGACGTCGCTGCCATTCCCTCTATTTGTATGTTGGCTCCGGTGTTTGTTTTACCTCTTTATTATCGAGTCTCTTTTACTGACTAAAAAAAAGCTTTTGCTCAAGAAACCGATATCACTCGAATTGCAACACTCCAAACGTCCGGGTCTAGCAGTGAACCGTGGAAGACTTGGTTCATTGATAACATGACTGCCAATGATCAAGCAGCTCAAGTTGCAGTTGCCATTATTAGCAGAGCTCCATCCTACAACGGCCACCCACCCAAATATGTGGACGATATACAATTAGAGCTCGTTTGCACTCAGGCCCCGTCTTCGGGCAGTTCGTCGTCAAGTCAAGGTTCCTGACCTATGTTTCACCCTGCCTTTCTGGCAAATAAACCGACAAGAATGAACGCAAGGAATATGCCCGTCACAATTTTGGAGATCACCCACCAACTATCTTATTACACCAGAAATATCTCACATTGACTGAGATTTCTTGGCACGAGCTGTGCCTGACCTGGGTTGGTTTCGACGAACAGCAGGGTGCCCACCCTTACCCGACATTATATGACACAGCTCTGTGATGCACTTCGACAGGAAGAAATGAGGCACCCGAAGATTGGTGACATAATACTGCGACAGACGTGAATAATCCCGTCCGTCATTGAGAGGTCAGCTGCTGTGATATATGCCGCTGCGAAGGCATCTGAGGGAAAGGCCAACGGTTACGGATGATGACTCGGCTCCCGACACCTGATGTCATTTAGAATCCGACCGACTTCTTTCCCCTCCGTGAACCCCGGTGGATTAATACAGATGCACAAAAAGGGGTAATCCATCTACACCCAAACGAAAGAAAGACAAACGAGACAAGCATTGCATGTTTGCTAGTGAAACGTCAAGATTCTAAAGGGTATACTGGATATTTGTGAACTAAGTACAAAATAGAATACCATTTCAAATAACCACCATTAAGCCTTCTTCCTCCTATAAGCAATCCCTCATTGAACCGCATAACCCCACTTGCGATGCGTACGTTCCCGCGAACTCGCCTCGCCTATAATGTCGGCCATTCCATGTCAATCGGCTCCAAATCACCAGGGCCTCGGAAGTCCTCCAGGATGTCTGCTTGTTCGCTCAAGAGCTTCCGATCCGTTTGCTTGCCGATTGTGGCCAATCCTCTCCATCTTTCCATATCCTTTGCATTCCGCTTGTCGCCGTGAGCCGCCTCCGCTTCCTCCCAATGTCCCTTGGAGAAGCCCAGCAACGTGGTGATGCGCTTCCGCGGAATGTCATACACCAACGAGCATATAGTACCTGTCTCCTCAAGCCAATTGCACTGCCAAAGTTCGCCCGGTCGAATGCACTGGTACGTGGCCGTTTGAAAGTTCTTCCGGCCGGCCATGGGACCGCCATGGATGGCATAGACGATGCGGTCCTCGTTATAAAACCACATTTCATAGCGCCATTTCTCGGGGTTGCCTTGGGCGTCCTGCGCGGCGTAATCGTATATCAAATGACGGTCGCGAATGTCGGTGTCGAACGGGGTGTCTTTTAGCGATGGAACGACTGGCATGATTGATTTGGTTTGGATACTTTTGGATGTGGATGTGGGATGGGATGAGAGGTGGAATGGTGATAATTATGTTCTGTGGATGAGACAGTTCACCGTAATTCGGGATATTAGTTTATGGTTCCAAGTTGAACCTCAATGGCAGTTTATGCAGAAGAATGAATACAAATATTGACCACCACCACCACCACTCCCTTTATATATATAGTTCTTCCTCGTATAAATATACCCATAAGTTAACACAGTAGTAACTGCCATCCACCTTCCCGGTACCTTCATTCACTATTTTTGTTTTGCTTGCTTCAGTTTTGCCGGGGATCTCTCCCGAGTCGACAGCGATGACATCACGACCCAAGTGGGACGGAAGTCCCCATCCCTCCCCGGTTCGCTTTATTTTTTCCTTTAATCTTTTCTTTGGTAGGGGTGGTGTGTCCTTAGTATTCTCTTGCCGGTTTTGCCGTTTGGCTTCTTCTCTCTACCATTCGTTCCAAACTGCTTGTGTGGATTTCCATGCTTTGGTGAAGTATGGATCCACCTGCACTACTACTAGGACGACGGTCATCTTATGACAGTGGCGAATTGAGTAGTAGTCAAGGCGGGATAGATGATTCGGCAATTGGAAGCTTAACTTTCGGGCGTTTGAGCCTAGGCTCATTGAATGGGTTGAGTAGGGCCTAGGTAGTTTGATTGCTGCTGCCGGCTGTTTCGGTACCTGTGCGTGGGTTGTGTATTGGTAGTTGCGCTGGGAACATAAATCGTCTTATCAATGTCACTAGGGAGATTAATGGGTATGTGGCTGTTTGGTTGGTATTTAGATGCATTTCTTCAGGAATGGATGGTGCTTTATTCTAAGTGTGTTAGGGTGATGCAGTGGTATATGTGCATGTGCAGATATTGTACTACCCTACTAGATAGGTAGGCTCTGAAACATTGAGTGTATCTATTCATGAGTCTGAAGAACGCTCACGTGTGATGCTTGGTAATCCCTGAAAAGATGGGGAAGATGAAGAGTGCGTGGGGATCCTGTTGTTCATTCTGCATCTATCGTGCCTAGTATAGCGGAGTTGATCATTCATTCCTCTCTATTTCCCCTGTATTCGCTAATTGGAGGACATTGGACGATAGTATGCTAGCTGTCCTTGCTGTTGAAGCCTAGCCCGTTATTTTCTTATTAGCTGATGAACCGTTAGACTGACATCTTGGACTGTCAGGTGTACGAATGATGCTCCTTGTTCAATGCTACAAATGAGTCAAAATACCTAGTATGTCCAGGATACCTCTTGAATACCAGGAAGAACGACCCGAGCACAAATGCGCAGGAGAGGATGCGAATCGAAGATATGAAATGTATTATCGGCAATGTTCTCCGCTATACCAACATTGCCAGATGCTTCTATCATCAAGAGATTGGCTACCAGCAGGAAGGTGGGTATATAGATCTTTCGGCACTGGTGTGCCAAGCCTGTTGATCAATGCTTAAGTTGATCGTCTCTATGTCTTCTCATTGGGGTACTATATTGCCGGCTAGCATTATCCCCCCTATTACATTGATTGACTATTCGGCACATTGATTGACTATTCGGCAGAGAAATATGCGCTAACTGCTGCCCACATGCTAGATATATTAAGTGCTGGAGCATCTCCTACAATTACATCGGCGCCAATTGAGTTTTCGAGACACCAGAAGCCTTGTACACAGAACCAGGCAATTCGGCACACATTCCCAATGATCAATGATCGATTTTGGAACAGCCACAGGTGGATTTTAGATTGGGCTGGGCCTTTGGGCTGCCTGGTTGTGGGTGTCGTACCACCGGCCCCAAGTCGGCGGGCTATCCGTCATAGGAAGGTGGATATGGAAATGTTGCTCTCTTGCTTCTTTCACCTTTCCCGTGATTGTGACAGCTAGATATTCAATACTGAATTTTTTAACGGTCTTTACCTGGCATAGGCGCGGGGTTAAGCGTGTGAGTGTGTGGGTGGCATCCTTTCAGGGTTGCGGGAAGAGAATGAACAATTACACTTGCGGCACAAAGCAGATCATCCGGTCAAGGATATGTTGGCTCCTGTTTGCTGCATGTGTGGTTCATGGAAATCCAGCAAGCTCTATGGTTGGGCATCATACTGGCCAGTCGAGAAGCTAGAAGCTCTTTCAGCTACAACGTTTAAAGTTTGCGGGCCCACTGGTTGGAGAGCTTAATGGGGGATCGCATCCCACCACAAGCTTGAATGGCTCCGCCCATGGGTGACGGCATTAATGTTTCATGCTCGGATGACCTCGGAAGTGATGATAGTATAGCGGCGCTGTCTATGTATCAATCGAAGCGGTTGATTGCCTCGAGGAAAAATCTATAGAAAATAGCGTTAAGGAGTACTTTTTCAACGTGAACGGGGAATGCGTGGAGCAAACTGCAAAAGCGCCCAACAGCGGCAAGCTGGGCACCTTTGGGTTCATAAGGGAACTACGAGTCAGTGCTAAAAGACAAACACCTAGACCGCTGTCCCGCTCCATTCCACCAGCTGGACGATCTGTGGTGGAAAACTTCAATGGTGCAGCAGTGGTGGTGATTTCATGATTCGGGCCGGCGCATGACGTAGCAGATCCCTGGACCGGCGCATATCGTCATCGTTCGTGTTGCCCGATCATCCCGCACTGAAGATGATTATTCTTATAATTATCACTCCGTCTAACTAATGGCCCCTCGTCCCGATTTATTAATTTCCCGGTGCCGGATCTATTGAATCAGATCGATAATCTACAATCTGCACAACCCGCCAGACACGCTGCCCCCCCGTCAACTTTCAACCACCACAACCCATCACTCAGTATATTCAAATACACCACCAAGATGGTTGCCAAAGCTATCCAGCTCGGTCTACGGATCTGGGAGGTATGTCGACCTTTCTCGAGCCATGAGCACCTGCTCTAGCTGGACCTGCAAAGCAAGCAAGCGACGCAGTTGGAAAATCTGGACTAACGCTGAAAATGGCATCAGTTCCTCTGGACTCTGCTCGTCATGGCCCTGATCGGTAACATGATCGCTGAAGCATTCGCCGGGAACCCATCGACCATCAACTACACCATGTTTGTTGCAGCTTTTTCGATGTTCACACTCTTCTATCTATTCCCAGCGACAATCAATATCGACTGGGCCATCCACCCAATCTTCTTGATCGCTATCGACACGCTCAATGCGATCCTGTTCCTTACGGCCGCCATCGCTCTGGCTGCGAAATTGGAATGCCACAGCTGCAGCAACGATGTACGTATAGGTGCATGATTTTCTGCCTTATCAGTCGGGGAAACTATCCACTAAAAAGTGGAGAGTGGAGTTTTCGTCCCGCGAACTCCCCAAAAGATGATGCACCACAGTACTATAACCTTAGGGCAACGCTGACTTGTGGATACTTACTCTAGTCCTACACGCTCCACAACGAAATCACCAATGGTGCCCATAACCGCACGAAGCGTTGCCGTGAGGCTCAGGCCTCGACGGCATTCCTGTGGTTCGCCTGGGCTGGCTACACGGCCTCGATGATTCTGTCGATCATCATGTCCCGCCAGACAAGTGTCAACCTTCGTGGACGCACCGGTCCTGCTCGCGGTGTTACCCGCCCCAGCATGGCTCAAGTCTAAACAGTGGTCCATATTCGCTTCTCCGCCTGGGCTGGGATTACGTTTACCGAAGTTAATGTCGCTCCCAGGAATGGAATGAAACGAACGATGAAGCGCAACTGGACCAAATCTGCAATGAGATGCAATTGGACACAGAGCGCTGATTTCTGACTGATGAAACAACCTAACGATTCTCATCACGTTCACTACTAATATAAAGAAAAAAAAGCAGTCCTGGCAGTACTTGGCCAGGAACTATGGCTGGGGATAATTATAATCGGGGTGGGAAGGAGTTCTGTGTGTAATTCTAATTGTGTGTTCTATTGATATGTATTTGATAGTTTGTAATACCGATTGATCCAATGTATCGAGGCTGTTGGATACTGTCAAAATGTCAGATGATATTTATTCCCGTCATCAAGTGAAGTCAGATGCCTGTCCACAACGTACAACTCTTTAGTGACGCAGGTCTGGGGGTTACTGCTCTAGGTGAGAAGCTGTTAAAGATACTCCGAGGCGCGATGTGAGAGAAATTCATATGCCGACCGGGGAAGAAGCAATTAGATCGAGCAGCTTAGAAATCCAGGCAGGTCACTTCGGAGGCACGGGAAGCTGCATTTCAGCTCCTCACTAGTCGCCGCATGATTGATTCGGAGAAGACAAGTATTTCCCTCTTCCCCTCTCAACAGACATATACATAAGGCTCGATCATCTGCCATGCTCTTTATTACCTTTTAGATACAAAACCATTCTATAATCGCCCCGCCTCCGTACATTATTCTCCTTATATAACACCACCATGGTCAAAGCCGTTGCCGTCACTGCTCCCGAGACTATCTCCGTGGTGAGCGACTGGCCCAAACCTACCCTCCGTCATGACTGCATCCTCGTTAAAGTGGTGAGCGTCGCGCTTAACCCCACCGACTGGAAAAATGCCCTTCGAAGCACACCCATCGTCACTGTTGGCTGTGACTACGCCGGCATCGTAGTAGACGTCGGCTCTGCAGTCACGAAACCCTTTCGGGCTGGTGATCGCGTCTTTGGCGTCATTCGCGGCTGCAACCCCAACCTCCCCTACAATGGAGCATTCTCCGAGTACGTCCTCGCTCTAGGTGACCTGCAGTGCGCCATCCCGGAAAACCTCAGCTTCCAGGAAGCTGCAACCCTAGGTGTTGGCATGGGCACCGTTGCTCAATCTCTGTACCAAAGCTTGCAGCTCGCACCGTTTGATCATCCTCTGGCCCAGCCGGAACCGATTCTCGTCTACGGAGGTGCGACAGCCACAGGAACTCTGGCCATTCAGTTTGCGAAGCTGTCCGGGTACGAGGTGATTACGACGTGTTCGCCCGAGACTGAGGAGTTAGTGAAGAGCCGTGGTGCCGACCATGTGTTTGACTACAAGGACCCCGAGGCGGCTGACAAGATCCGCGACGTTACGCAGGATCGTCTGAAGTTGGTGTTGGATACCATCTCGACAGACGAGACGGCCGCATTTTGTGGACGGGCTATGAGCTCCCAGGGCGGTGATTATACTGCGATGATAGACAGCAAGGTGCCTCGTGCGGATGTACGCAGTCGCTGGACGCTGGGGTATACGGTATTCGGTGAGGAGTTGACGTTTCGGGGTGAGCGTATCCCTGCGAAGCCGGAGGATCGGACTTTTGCGGCAGAGTGGTTGGAAAATGCGACTAAGTTGTTGGCGGATGGCAAGGTTGTTCCTCATCCAGTGCAGCTTGGGTCTGGCGGCTTGCAGGGTGTCATTGAAGGACTGAAACTCTTGAAGGAAGGTAAGGTCAGGGGGTGTAAGTTGGTGTATAATGTGGATGAGACTGCTTGAATTGATGATCATATGCAAACATAACTGCGATGACTGCTACTACCTACGAGATGATGTGCTTCATATGAGTGCTCTACGCGTTATCGTTGGAGTTAATTCACCTATTTTGGCTGTACGGAGCCCCGACGGCTTAAAGACCTGTTAGGCGTCTCCTATAGGGATCGGTGAAGTTTAATTGTGCGTATCAGCCTTACAAGGGGGGCATCAGGCAGACTTGAATGAGTAGCTAGAGGCTAAGATCAGTCTAGAACCCAGGCTATCTCTACGCCGTGAATTAATGGGTTTGGAGGGGGGACTCAGTAGTCTTGCGACAGGGGTCTTTTCACCGAGTCACCTTATCGCAGCCTTCTAATTGCTGGATTTGCAAAACCATCCAGGCATAAAGTGTCGGATAGGCCAGCGAGATTAGCTCCTTAAAGGTACTGTCTGCTTCGATTCCACATGACACTCAGCCACCTCTCCATCTCAGCACCCCCTCGCCAACCTCAACTTTCTACCATACAATCCAAGTCTCATTGCCATCTAGCGTTCTCTCGTCACTTATCTGAGTATTGATATTACATCAGGATGGAGAACATCCATACTTGCGGAGACAATGGGTTCGGTCCTCGAGTGGTCCACTGTCGAGGGGACTTCGACTTCACCCTACTCTTTGAAGAATGCTTCTTCTCGATCGCTCCTTCAGCATTACTTCTACTTGTGATTCCATTGCGCTACAAACAGCTATGGAAACATCGGACCGCCATCGTCTCTCAAAGCTGGGCATACTGGGCTAAACTGGTACGTGCGTCTTGTCACTCAATGAGCAATCTTGATTAACCCCCGCGCAGGTTTCAGCTCAAGCTTTTGGTGCATTGCAGTTCTCTCTTCTAGTTCTATGGCTCCTCCCTCACACACCACGGACGCAGACGTCCCTGGTAGCTGCGGTCCTGACCTTTATCACATCTGTTGGGCTACTGTTCCTATCCCATTTGGAACACCTATATTCCGCGCAGCCCTCTTCACTTCTGAATATTTTCTTATCATGGACAATTGTCTTCGATGCTGTACGTGCAAGGAGTCTGTGGCTGGCTTCGTACACTGTTCTTGCTGCTCTCTATATAGCGAGCATTGCGGTCAAGTTGCTCTGGTTCTTTCTGGAGACAAAACCCAAACTGGCCTCTTTCATCAACAAAAATACGCAATATGGCGACGAGGAAACCAAAGGTTTTTATAACCGAGTCTTCTTTTGGTGGGTTAATCCCTTGCTCCTCCTCGGGTTCAAGCAGTCAATATCCCTCGAGGAATTGCCGTACCTTGATCGAGCTCTTTCTGCAAACGAATTACATCGAAAGTTCTCTGCGCACTGGGTTGCGAGTAAGTAGCAGCCAAGGTTGAATTTATTGAGTTCGCTGACCAGTTTCAGTGCCGAAAACGTATAAAAATGCATTAGCCTATTGCGCTGTCCGCACATTCAGAGCTTCGGTCTTCTACTCTTTCCTGTCGAGGCTGATCCAAATTGGCCTGGATTATACGCAACCTTTCTTGATATCCAGATTAACCATTTATGTTGGCCAGAAAAATCCTAGTAAAGACGATGGATATGGCCTAATCGGTGCGTTTGCGCTGGTCTTCATTCTTAAAGGGGTATGCAATTCACTCCCTCTTCTAAAATCTTTCATGATTTTATTCTGATATCCGCGCAGGTCATGAACTGTCTTTACGAGCACTATGTATTTCGTCTCATAACGCAAATACGCGGCGGTCTCGTGTCTGTCATCTATGATAAGACACTTGAGCTGAAATACGACGAGTACACTGACTCTGCAGCGCTGACTCTAATGAGTAATGATATAGATAACATTGCATCGGGCATCCAGAATGTGCATGAGGTCTGGGCGAGCCCCATAGAAGTGGGCATTGCACTATACCTGTTGCAGCGTCAGGTAGTTTGGGCTGCTACTGTTCCTGCCGTCCTTTCTATCATGGTCTTCTGCTGCACCCATTTGTTGTCGAAGTCCGCACCAGGAAGGCAAAAGATATGGATGCAAGCTGTCCGTGAAAGAGTTGCATTTGCTTCGAGTTATCTCGATGCGAGTGTAACTGTCAAGATGCTTGGCCTTCAGAATCATTTTACTAAAATGCTACAGCAACTCCGCATTGACGAGCTGAATCGACAGTCAAGATTTCGCCATCTGATGGTAAAGATGAACTTGCTCGGTAAGTTCAGTTTGAGCGGGAATATATTATGCCAAATTGAATTTATGAGACTTACTGTGTTTCTAGCCGGCACAACATCCAACCTCAGCCCTGTTCTCACGCTCAGCCTTTTTACCGGTGTTGCACTCCATACCGGAAAAAGTCCATTGACAGTGGCTCAGACGTTCTCATCTCTGTCAATAATTTCTCTATTAAGCGGCCCTTTGTCAAACCTGGTCTATTCAGGCCCCAAAGCTAGTGCAGCCTTGGAATGCTTTCAGAGAATCCAAGCTTACTTGCTGGCAAGCCCCAGGCTTGATGATCGAGTTATATCGCAAGGCCATCATAAATTCTCCAAGCATGAAAATTGGGCCGAAATTAACGCCGAGGGGACAGTGTCTATTGAGCTTCAGCCTCCAAAACCATCGGATCGAGGACTTCTGCACGGTTCCGTCGCAGCTGAGTCGGACTTGCTGCATATCCACCAGGCTGACTTTGGCTGGGATCGCAGTTCGCCAGCTATATTGCAGAGTATTGAGCTGAAATGCCCCCCTTCATCGCTTACCATGATTACTGGGGCCGTTGGATCAGGAAAGAGCACTCTGCTTCAAGCGATTCTCGGCGAGGTTCCCTGCATAAAGGGTTTCACTTACAGCAATGTTTGCGAAATATCTTTCTGTAGTACCAAGGTTTGGATCCGCAATAGATCCATCCGTGATAACATCTGCCAACCCTTGCCTTTTGATGAGCAATGGTATCGAACAGTGCTCTATTCCACTGCGCTTGACCAAGACATTGAGAGCTTTGCCCACAAAGATCACACAATAATTGGCAGTAATGGTATTGCAACTAGTGGCGGACAAAGACAACGGATTGCTATTGCCCGTGCTATCTATGCACGCAAGCAGTTGGCTCTTTTCGATGACGTCTTAAGTGCTCTAGATGCGAAAACTTCAGAGCAAGTCTTTCAGCGCGTTTTTGGGACACAGGGCATCTTGCGCCGTCATGGAGTTACTGCTATATTAGCCACTCATGACCAGAAACTTCTTGCCTTTGCTGATAATGCTGTCTTGCTTCAAAACGGAGTGATTACGGAACAAGGTCCTCCGCAATGGCTTCAATCACAAGACCCATCGGATGGATCAGCAGCCACTTCACACTCAACCGTCGAGCGACAAGTAGCATTGCTAAATATGGCGGCTCCAGGCATTGCGTCTTCGAATGCTGACGATATGAACAGGAAGACAGGCGACCTGAGCATATATGCATACTACCTCCGAGCTGCCGGCCCTTGGCATGTATCAATCTATTTTGTATCCTTGATTATAGGAGTGTTCTGCTCTCAATTCCCCAGTAAGTCTACCTGCTTTCATTGTCTACTTTCACTGATAAAGAAGCGTAGATATTTGGGTCCAATGGTGGGGAGAAGAAAATGCTCGGACGCCGTTCGGAAGGCTTGCCCTCTATATCAGCGTATATGCTGTTCTGGCCGCTGTAGGAGCTGCACTGTGGGCATGGTGCATGTGGCTAGTATTTTGCCGCATTGTCCCCACGTCCTCTAACAAGCTCCATGATTATCTGGTGATGAAGATTAACAAGGCTCCTTTGCACTGGCTCACCTCCACAGACAACGGTATCACCCTGAATCGCTTCAGTCAAGACATGACTCTAATTGACCGATCACTTCCCGCCGACTTTCTTAAAACATCGCGGAACTTCACACAATGCTTGATGAGCGCTGTATTTATCTGCGTTGGTGCTAAATATATGGCTCCTCTGATCCCCCTATCAGCCATTGTGGTTTACTCGATCCAGAAATTCTACCTCCGAACATCACGACAACTTCGCCATCTGGATCTCGAGAGCAAGTCACCACTGTACACCCAATTTACCGAGACGCTAAATGGACTTGTCACCATTCGCGCGTTTGGCTGGCAAGACAGCTTCCGTGAAGAGCACCAAGAACTGCTCCAAAGATCGCAACGGCCCTACTATATGCTGTTTGTCATACAGCGTTGGCTTATTCTTGTTCTAGATCTCTGTGTTGCCGGCATTGCAATCTTGCTAGTGATACTCGCTGTCTTTGTGCGCGAGATCGGGCCAATAGGTGTTTCGCTTATCTCTCTAATCACGTTCAGCCAGCAGCTGTCGGAACTGATCAATTTCTGGACATCGATGGAGACCAGTATTGGTGCGGTCACACGTATCCGCAGTTTTCAGAAGGTTCCCTCAGAGGATCTTCCTGGAGAGGAAGCAGTTCCTCGTGCAGATTGGCCATCAGCCGGCCATATAGCTTTCCAAAATGTCAGCGTAGGCTACAAGCTGGACTCTCAGCCTGGTCTTCAACAACTAACACTGACCGTCCCTGCTGGTTCCAAGCTAGGGATATGTGGGCGTTCTGGAAGTGGGAAAAGCTCTCTACTTTTAGCCATTCTCCGCATGGTTGAGATACAAAGTGGTGATATTAGTATTGATGCCGTGAGTCTACAGTCATGCCCTCGTGACTTCATCCGCAATCAGGTTACAGTGATACCTCAAGAGCCCGTCCTCTTCCGGGGTACTATCCGTGATAATGTCACCGGGTTCAGCCCCATGGATGATGAGAATGTTCTCAATGCACTACACAAAGTGCAACTGTACGAGCATGTCCAGAACTCCGGCGGTCTGGATGCTAAGATCGATCAACTCCCCTTGTCAGCAGGCCAGCGACAGCTCATTTGCCTCGCTCGAGCTATTGTTAAGAAGAGAAAGATCTTGCTCCTGGATGAGGTCACCAGTCGGGTGGATAATGAGACAGATTCTTTGATGCAAGAGGTAATCCGCACTGAGTTTGCAGGCTGCACTATTATTGCAATTGCGCATAGGGTTTCAACCCTTCTGGATTACGATCAGATTGCTGTCATTGATGGAGGTAAGATGGTTGAGCACGGCACACCTAGTGCGCTACTGGAAATATCGGGCTCGCTTTTTCGACAATTGTATGATCAGCAAATGTCCGGGGCGTGATGACGCTACAATCTTCAACTTTTGTAAGTGTTGCCAGTATGGGCTATGGCTACGCCGCTAGAGGCCATCAAGACATCGGAGACAGACTGGGAGGGTTGGGATCATCCTTTTCATTATTACCCAATACAAAGGGTTCGATTGTGTGTTCAATATCCGTAAGCGTAGACGTGAGGAGGAGGACAAGCATACAGTGTACCCCTGATGCTGAGCAGAATTGGCAAGGTAGTTTATGTATATCACTGTATTAGTAGCAACTCAGTACTTAATAAGTACAGACGCTGCTTCTTGAATGAACTTACTTATTCCCACTTTGCTCATATATCTTTGGGCCTAAATCTTCGATTATATATGAATTTAAGCGAAGGTCGCATACTGAGCTGTCGGGCTCCCACTTCATTTTCTGATAATGACACGGGTGGTACAATATATACAAAGCTCATGGGCCCACTTTAACAGACAAATGGCAGCATAATTGGGAGTTCAGGCTTCAGTGTAGCCAAAATAGTCACCAGGCATCAGGTGACAGTACTAGAGTACTAGTAGTAGTCGTTGTGCCCCCCTGCCAAATCAGGTAAAACCGCTGCCAACGTGACCGGGACTGTGCAACCTCCAGGACCTCTTGCTTCCCTTTGCCTTCCCACTCTTCACAGCAACATGGGAAACGATGCAAGTATCGACTACAGTGCAGCTTTCTCGAATTACGGCTCGTTAATACTTCTTCATTAATGGCTGAATTATCGCCCGTGCTATCCTGATTGCAAATAAACAAACAATTACCATGTCCATGTTGAGTACCCACGCTGAAAACAAAATACCCGCAACATAGACAAACGCCATTGGATAACCTGGGTAATAAGGGAAATGTCACCAGAAAACGCGCAAACACCTTGAAAGAACACAGACTCGATCAAGAAATTGCCGCCGTCTACGCCATGGACAGCTTAAAGTCAGCGTTATTGCTTCGCACCGTCACAATTCGAGTCTTTCGCACTTGGTCGTTTGCTTTGCCAAAGTATCGACCCGATCGGAAGCTATGGCATTATCGTGAGTATCCTGGGTACCAATGATCACTAATTAACACCTACCTCCAGTGAAGATTGGCGCGAACAACATTCTGCACGCCTCGGATATATTCTTGAACGTCTGAGTCGATTCGCTCCCCCCAGGTTGGTAGTGCTGCCAAAGCGAGGTACCAGTCTCGATAGCGCTCAATGAGCATTTCGCCCACATGGTTAAATGCCACCTGCGCTGGCATGCCATTATGACGGCAGATGGCCACTAAATTATGGCTTACGCCTTCTTTCTGTATCTCATTGTGAGCCATGCGCGTCAGAGCTTGTATTGACGTGTAGAAAACTAACCTCTTCCTTGCAGTATGAAAGTATGTCGTTTTGCCTGGGATGCATTAGTTCAGTCGGATGTGGGGGTTTGGGGCAGCTTACAGTAAAACGAGGTCAGTACCGATCCTCTCTATCTCCTGGATGCTCTTGCATTCAAAAACATGATCTGGGATGTCTAGTTTGTGGGCATATCTGCAATATCCATAGGTTTAGTGTTGATCACATGCCAGAAGAAGTGATAACATACTCTACTAAGGCGAAGAGGGGCGAAACGCCTGCAGACTGTCTGCGCAGAGACAGCATCTCTTCAAGAGAGGGCAATTCCCCCTTGGAGCATGAGCGTACTTGGGCCAAGCATCCGGTGCAGTAGTCATCCATGGCACGTGCAAACCTGCGACGAATTCCTTAGACAACGTTAGCATGTCCTAGAGTATGTGGAAAGCTCAGCGCTACATACCGACAGGTTGAGCCTACAATACCGTTAGACGTCAACGCGCATTTCGAGGACAGTATAATGATCAACGTACCTGAGTGATTCGATGCCATACTGAGTTGTGCACCTGTACTATGGGGTAGTCTGAGAGCACCGGTCTCTGCCCAGTTTCGTTGGCCATGCCTGCTCGCAAATCCTCAACAAGCACTTGGGCCCGTTCCGGATCATCCTTGAGGCTTCCATTATCGAAGACTAATATCAAAGCTCAGCTATCATAAACAGTCATTCCGAAAGGATGGTGCTTACGGTCATCAAAAGGGAACACCTGCTCGACAACATCGGTTAGATTTAGTCAGTGGACCTTTGTGGTGTCAGTCATGGGCAATGAACGCACCCAGTTTCCCCAATCGATAACAGTCCGCAACTCCTCGGGCTCAGCATCTGGAGCTGCTATGGAGCAGAAATAAGCGAAGTCCGTCTTTTGTAGTCGCCTCTGGGCTCTTTCATCGAAGTAGCATTCTCTATAATGACGGTGGTCTAGTTAGAGAAAGGTCATGCCGACATTGAGGGGTCATATGCACCTGGAGATCCATGCTTCTGACAGCTCTTTCACACACTTATAGTGTCGGTTTACTGTTGGTTCGCCTGACAAGAACAACACGAACATTTCGGGAAGGCGGATGGAGAGAGAAGTATCTCGCCGGGGTGTCTTGACCGTTGGCGAAGATACACTCTGCTGGACTCTTGTGACGGCCATGTTCAACTGACACGAACTGTGATGGTTTAGACGCAATATGGAGGAAAGCAATGAATCGATCGCTGTTTATATGAAAGCGATGTGGATCTGGACAGCACGTCTGCAGGTGCCAGTGCATGGTACTTTATATACAGACGAATGCTACGACCTAGTTTTGGAACCGTACGAATGGCCAGGATGATCCTACAACTGACCTCCCTGTTCAAGGCCCAGACTTCGGGCTTTGGTGACCACCTGGGCCCACAGGATCGTCCAGCCTCAGAATATCGTTTCCCGGTATTGGAATTTCAATGGCGCCAAACAAAAGGATTAAGGTTTCCAATTGATAACATGCAAACCCCGGAAGTCAGAAAAAATAATGGCCTCCGTTATACATCAATTTAGGTCTGCAAAAGTCTAGCGCTACTCAGCCCGAGGAGCTAGTGCCTGGGAGTTCTCCGCCGCCGGAGCTGAAGGCTTCTCAAGAGCAATGGCCAGTCGTCCACCAAAGCGCGGTATGAGTTTGACGATCCCTGCCCGAATGCGTCTAGAGCACCCATTTGGGGCTTCAGGATCTTGACTTTTGATCGGCCCGGAAGCCGGATCTCTCCCCGGTTTCCGGGATTTAGCACGGTCTCCCCATCTTATTCTTGGTAACCTTTCCCGGGAGATTGGCTAACCTGCATGCTAGGACGATTGGGCATCATGACAACGGGGCCCAAGAGCATTGATTAGCGCCTCCGGGTCTGAGAGCTGGTACAGCTTGTTGCTTTTTCCCTTGCCCTTGATTTTCTCGCCGGCCTGTCCATTGATTACCAGTCTGGCCATGGTGGGAACGAGCACATTCGATCGTGACCAAACCATTGGGCCACTCTGCTGGGGCGCCGCAGTGGGTCCCACGAGGTGTCTCGCCTCGCAGCCACGGGACTGGGCTCGAACATCCGCCCGGAGCACGATGCATCGTTAGTAGCTTTCACTAGACATCATGTCCCAAAAGGATGGGTGAACGTGAGGGGTGGCCCAGAACCCAATTGCTTTTGTCAGGTAACACTGGCGGAAGGCAGGTCCGATACATGGAGTGGCCACTGTTGTCGCTCAGCTCCATGAGCTCTATAGTTTGTCGATTCCTAGCTTGGTATCCTGGATTGCGGTATAAAATGCGGGTGAAAGGCGCAATGGACCGACTATCAATCTCTAGGCATTGGCCTATTAGACACCTTATTGCACTCAATATTTGCAAGTATTGCTCTTTGATTCTCCAATATGGTCTCCTCTCTACACCCACAGGCTGGTGACAGAATCAGTAGCTGGGGCTACTCCTTCTCCTGGACAAAAGACCATCTCTCCAAGGAAGAGTTAGAGCCGTTGCGCCAGCAGTATGATAGCTCTGCGGCTAACGCGCTGGAGAGGCTACAAGCAATTCGGGCTACCCTGATGGAAGAAAGCAGAACAAAGGGGACAAGCGCACCACCTGGTGATCTTTACATCCTCTTACGGGATCACCGTGGGGATGACGATATCCTGGCCAAGTTCTGGACCGAAGTGAACACTGTGCCTGAGTGGGTGGACTGGGAGCAGCTACAACGCGGCCAGCAATTCTTCTATCGCTATGCCATTGCCAATATTGTGGGGTTCGCTTTGCAAGGGTTTGTGGCGGAAAACTCGGTATGTTCTTAATCGCACAATTGTAGGCAAGAGACGAGGAAGCTAATGATGCTCATCAGGCGGCACCTGGGGTTGTCGAGGTCCTTGTCCGAACAGGAGGCTTCTCCACCCGTATGCTTCTGGGCAGATTGCTCGAGACCTTCCAGTGGCTCATCCAAGTCACCCATTGCCTTGAATCAATTCGCCCCGGAGGCGAAGGGCACATTGCCAGCGTCCGGGTCAGATTGCTCCATGCTTCCGTCCGCCAGCGCATCGTTCAGCTCTGTCGAACCAGGCCAGACTACTTTGACCTGGCTCGCTTTGGAGTACCTGTGAATACCCTGGACTCGGTCCACTCCATCAGCACCTTTTGTTGCAATCCTATGTGGCTTCAACTACCCAAGTTTGGCATCCAGCCTACTCCGGATGAGGTCAAGGACTATATTGCGCTCTTTCGGTACCTGGGCTTTCTCCTTGGAACGCCCACATCGTATTTTGAAACAGTGGAGCGGAGTAAATGCACTATGGAAAGCCTTCTGGCGCACGAGCTCCGTACCACTGATACGTCGCGAACGGTAGCGTTTAACTTTGTGGAATGCGTGACGAACTTGCCAGGGCCATTCAAGGTCTCCAAGGGATTCATCGAAGCGGGCAGTCGGTGGATCAATGGCGACGAGCTGTGTGATGAACTGGAACTTGGCAAACCAGGACTCCTGTTCTATCTGGCGTTTTGTGGGTATTGTGCACTAGTGATAGCTATGGCGTGGGTCCAGCGGCTATTTCTCGGTCTGGATGAACTACTGATTGCTGTAAGGTGGAATCTTATCTTTATCAGGGTGCACGGTTACTGACTCTGGACAGGGGTTCCGAAGTTTGCTGTATGGTGGAGTGGTCCAGCGAAAGTCACGCACTCGTTTCGAGTTCAGATATGTGCCCCGAATCGGGAAGCAGACAGGGAAAGAAGCATACAGGGGTGGTGATGCGGCTACGACAAAGGGTTCCTGGGTTGCCCACCCGATGTGGACGATACCCACGCAATGCCTGGGAATGGGCCTCTTTGAGATGGTGCTTCTCGTGATACTTGGTGTTTCTGGAGTGGTGATAGTGGGAGGTGCGCTCGGAGTCATGCAGGGGGTGCATAGGTATTACAAGGCGCATGCATAACATGCTGGACACAGTGATGACAGTGATGACGGGTTTATGCGAGATGATTTGACTGTGACTATGTTGATTTTGACGTTTATGAGAACAAGAACTATAATAACAATAACTATGATTATGGTATATACCCGGTTCATTCCTCCATTAAGTGTCCTACATGTAACGAAAAGATTAGTATGAGTGGTAAAAGCGAAGCTGCCGCGTGATTCTCAGGGATTTGGATCGAGGCAGATGATCAGACAAACTCCCAACAAAGGAACCGTGCCCTCAACAGGGCTGGAGAAATACCGAGCTAGATACTTTAGACCAAAACTAGTACTTACTTACTAAGTACTAAAGTTATTGATTGATTGATTGATCGCCGGCCCAAAGCTAAGGATGCGCTAAGAGAAAAAACCGTGGGGTAAGATCCCTGCTACTTGCATCTGGCGGTAGATCCTTTCGATGATGTCTCTGCTCCAAAAAGGGCAAGAAAAAGCAATTATAGCACTATGCGCCAGTCCTTCAGCGCTTCCCGGTTTTCGTCAGACTGAAGCGAGAAAAAAGAAATAAGATGGGAGGAAGAAGGAAAAAACAAGTCTACAATTCCTCCGGTAAATCGCCATCTCTTCCGCTCCCGAGATTAAAAATGAAAAAAAGACGATGTATCAAATCCCATCATCCTGGTTGTGCCCGATGGATACGTACTACGTACTTTTCCACCATCCCCATCATTTACGAAAGATACTACCACCACCCACCGGTCTATCTAGTAGTACTTACTTTACTTTATTTGGTTTGTTTTCTCGAGGGAAATGAGGCGCGCTAAAGAAGGCCCGATCCACTCGGAAACTTAATCCCCCTCGTGCTGCTGCTGTTGCTACTGTTTTGCGTGGTTTTGTGTCTGTTTCTGTTTGTGGTGTTTTTTCCTCTCCCACATCCACCCAAAAGTAAAAGTACAATCTGAGGGCTAGTTGGAGATTCCTCCCGGATTGACTATAATGGTGATGATGTATACTTTCAACAAGTACTACGACTGACTTCGCCTCAATTTCAGTCCTATTATTCAGTAAATGCATCTGTCACCGACTCCCGGAATAGGGATTGATATCATATAACTAGTACTAGTATACTATGTTGACAAAGTACTTACTCTCTACACCGGTACACTTCATCATCTCCTCTGTCTCCACTTTGTTTATCGGTCTGTCTGTGGCAATTCCTTTCTTGGAAACCAGATTTGCCCCCCAAAGTACGATGTACTTATTATTATCAGTTCTAGGCGTATGAAAGTAAGTAGTAGGTTCACTAAGTACCTATCTACCTAACTATATCGGAGGTGTTGCCTATCTTGGATAGTATGTAAATTCCTTCCTTCCATCCATCCATCCATCCATATGTTTAGTTAGTACTAGTTAGCCTCGGGTGGAGGCTTATCCCTCGTTAACCTTTCCTTTTCTATCCCGGATATCATCGTTGCCGAGATGAACTACGACGAACTATTTCCGGAGACTTGGGAGGGTCGGTGGGTGGCCCTAATCTGCCGCCCGCACGATTGAGTTATGGTGGCTGTGTGTGGCGCATTGGTGATCCTCGCCTTTCCTTTTTCTGTTAATGTCGTATGTCTTTTTGGTGTGGGAGGTGTAGGGGGGTGGTGTGTGGGAAGGTTGGTGATACGATCCGTGCGGTGTAGATGCTAGTCTAGTTGATGGATGATGATGATGATGATAAGATGGGATGAACCTTGTTGCTTTGTTGACTCGTTGAGTGGGGGTGTGATTGATCCCGAAGTTTAGAGAATATGAGTCTTACTATCATACTAGTATACTGCTAAGTAAGTCACAGGTCAAGCATGGATGGTGTGGTGGCTACAGGGGTTCATTGTAGACGGATGCGGAAACAAAGGATTTAGTTTGATGGCAAAGAGTATAGATGGGTGATGATTCATGCACGAGATAACCGATAACAGTATGATTCGGACAAAGGGAATTGAATGGAGACAGTAGCAAGTATAGGATGTGCCAAGTTGAGTGTTGACTTGGTTCAGACATATTTCCACCGTATTCCTTTATTTTCATATTATCTTAATGCAGTTCATTCAGTTCATAGCCTGGATACACCGCAGAAAACTCTCGGCACTGACTTACTTCCTTCAGTTCTGTCTACAACATCATGTATGTATCTCCTTATGGCAAGTCAGTTACTTTGCAAGTACTTGGATATCCCCTGTCAAGTTTCCCAAGTTTTAAGTCACAATAATATTGGGGGCGGCCAGAGCCAGAGAACGTGTCACTTTCATAATGATTGGGGGCTTTTCTTTTCTTGTTCGGCCATCTCGGGACCCATCATTCTAGTCCAGATTCCCCGTCCAGGATATCCCTGACAAAGAAGAGCATGTCGGAGGGATCAATTGATTACTGTCTTGGGACGCGTACAGATGTGGTCCCATTTTATCCTTTGATTTCTTTTTCTTTTCCTTTCTCTTTTTTTTTCCCCCTCTCTGTTTCTCTTTCGGTATTTTGTTCCGTGTGTTGCGTATGTGTGTGTGTGTGTCTAAACTATGCGACTTGCAGCTAGATACTACTAAAGCAGTAGTACTAGACTTTAGGGCGACAAAGAGAAGTTGCTGTGATCATGATCGTGATAGTGTAGTGTGATCTGACTGACAGCTGCCACTTGGCCTGAATGACTGATGGGTCGGGCCGAGTGGAGTCATTTCGTTCTTTGTTAGTATCTTTCTTTCTTTTTATCTTTCTTGCTTGCTTGCTTGGTCGTTATTGTGTGACATGCCTGGTTTGGGAATGTTGCAGGATTGCTTTTTCCCTTGTTGGGGTGAGTACATGTTTCTTTGTTCGAGTTGTGCAGGATTTTGGGGAGTGTGTTATACTAGATTGTTGTGGTTATGGTTATGGAATAGAATCAGTGGTATGTAGTAGTAGATAGTAGATGCCAGTTAAGGTGGTAAGTGTATTGGTGGATAAGGTGAGGCTGAAATATATGCTAGCATTGTTTGCTACGGATTAGTAGTTAGTGATAGTATACATTCCTGTCCCTACAAGGAAACAGAGAACTGCCAGTTACTATTTAGTAGTACTGGATGTGATTACCACACTACTAGAGGATGCTGAGATACCGAGCACAGTGTCTGTTTACCTTCTAGTCAATCCTCTACAGTAAGTTACGCTGAGAATCATGCCCCGAAGGTGTCCATATCGCTAATTACTGTTCCATAGGTGCTTGGGTACCTACCATTATCAAGACAATGTCCCTCTCGTTGACATCGCCGTTGATCTAGTGCAGCTTCTCAGATTCGGTCTTATTGCCTCGTCATGAGCATCAGTGACTCAATGTTTTGTTGCGAGCCTGAAGTACTTGAATACACAAGAGCTTGCTGACGGTTTGTTTGGAGTTCTCATCGGATGTGGTGGTCGAAATGGTTGATGCACGCGAAATTCTTGAAAGCCTAATCTGGAGTTAAAGACTCTTCTTCCATTTAGTCAATTATCTGGGTTTATCTCTCCCTCTCATGATTAATTTGTAGCAGTACATATCGAGTAGACAAACAAGAGGAAGAAGCAGTGAAGACGGCGGGGCAACAACACCAGGGCGGCCCGTGCAAAGAATTTCTCCAGAGCTCGGCCGGCTCTCCCTCTTCCTCCCACAACTTCCCTCGTGGCCTTTCTACCTCTCTACCCCCCTTTTCCCCATCCCCACTATCAAATATCTTTCGCACAATGGCAATCCAGTGAGTCCATCATCGGCTACTGAATTGGCCGGAAATGCGCTAACCTCTCATTCCCCCAGCTACTTGATTCTCCTGTCGAGGCAGGGCAAAGTGGTTCGTTTCGTGGCCCACCCAACTCTGTGACCTGGCTGGAAGCGGAGACTAACAAAACAAAATTTCCCAGCGCCTTGCCAAATGGTTCACCACTCTCTCCCCCAAGGAGAAGGCCAAGATCATCAAGGATGTAACCCAGCTGGTTCTGTCGCGTCGCACCCGCATGTGCAATTTCCTCGAATACAAAGGTTCGTCCGAATCATTTCCACCCCTCACTTGGATACTCCCCCGCAGCTCGCCCACTACCCCGACCGGACTGTACCTGACTTGCTTCTTCGTCGTCGCCAGACACCAAGGTCGTTTACCGTCGCTATGCCTCCCTCTTCTTCATCGCCGGTTGTGCGTCCACCGATAACGAGTTGATCACCCTCGAGGTCGTGCATCGTTACGTCGAGCAGATGGACAAGTACTACGGCAACGTGTGCGAGCTGGATATCATCTTCAACTTCCAAAAGGCATACTTCATCCTCGATGAGCTGTTGCTGGCGGGAGAAATGCAGGAGAGCAGCAAGAAGAATGTCTTGAGGTGCATCAGCCAGCAGGACAGTCTGGAAGACATGGAGGTGAGTCGACAGCGTCTATTGCTTCACAACACCCAGCCCCCCTATTTGGAACATGAGCACGGAATACCTGTCTTCGGAGCCTCCAATTGCTACGTTTCTTTTTCCGGCCCGCCCCTTTTTATACCTGCGAGGTCCCGACATCATAATCACTTCTTGCGACAACCTCCTTGTCCCCCTTCCCACATCATCGTTTCCTCCCGCCCTGCCCCCTCAACCAATTACTTCATCCCAGCGAGCCATACCATCATCTTCTGTCGACGTCAGCTAATGCCGCCTCAGGTTGAGGAAGACGTGGTCACGAAGATTATGTAGACGCCTCTCCGGCCCGCGAGCGTTTCTTTGTTGTTTATACTGTTTGGGATGTTCGTTTCTGTTTCTGGGGCAAGCTGGACTGCTATACATACTGGCGTTGGACGTACATAAGCGTTGTGTTCTACTGTCTCGCGACTTGTTGCCAAGAACTAATTAATACCACCATGACTACATTCAGGATTCCAAGGAAGTCGTCAATCATTTAGCCAAGGAAGGGCTCCTGTGAGGGGATTCACAGAATGGACGGATCATCCGGGAGAATAATGGATGATTCCACACTTTGCCTCATTATCTGGGCTGGTTGGCCATCCTTGGTTCAGTGCGCAACCCGTGAGGTGGGTGCGTGATATCACTGGCCCGACCTGCGCCACGTGACTGGGGGCCCCCCTCGGGGCGCAGCGCGCATCCCCCATCCCCCCCAAGACCAGTCGTCGCTCTATCGCGCTGTCCATCTCCCATTCCTTCCCTGAGTCTTCTTCCATCTCCTTCCGTCTCATCTGCATCTGCTATGGCGACTTGGCTCTCCATACTCACCTATTAACTCACCCATTCTTCGCTCCTGTGTTGCCACCGTAGCAACGGTTCCACTCGCCAGCTCATTCACTCTTATCGCCGGATTCGTGACGTCTCAGGAGACAACGGCCCCGGTTTATTTGAACCCAACTGCTGCGACAATTGCTTTGATCTGCTTGTCGCATCACCTTGTGTCTTGATCACCGACCACGGTGTTCTCCGCTTATCTATCATCACGCCTTATCGTAATCAGCGACGGCTACACCGCAACTCTGGCTGAAGATGAAGGTATGCAATATAGCCCTATTGCGCTGCAGCAGCCTCCCATAGAGTGGCCTGATACTTACCCATACCTTTTCCTTTTAGTTTCTTCCTTTGCCCGAGTTCGAAGACGTGACGAGTTCTCTCAATTTCGACACTGCCGATTGTCACATTGTTGGGGGATGCGATCTGTACACTACAAAGGCTGCTCGAGCCGATCGGAAACTGTACAAGAACATTGAACAGTCGCTCGAGTCTCAATATGAATCGGTTCTCCGTCTGTCAGCTTCGCTTTCACCTCCCAACGCATCGGACGCGGCCGCCTCGCTCAACCTGTCGCGGTCGAGTCCTTTCGGTCCCCTGAGCGACCACTCCAGTCGACGAACATTTGCCTATTTGATCGCGACATTAAACGCTAGTCATCCGGATTATGATTTCTCCCACGTGCTGCGCCCGTCAGACTTCCATCGTGAACGGAATTTGAAGAGGGTTATGAACACGATCGATTCAACACTGTTCAATCTTCGGCCACGCGAGGCCATTGATCTGACACCTCCATCCCCCGTGACGATATCGGGTTCCTATAATGCGGGCGCGTCTTCTACGTGGGGGCCGAGAATGTGGAGGGTGATCGATGAACATATGTCTCTTAAAGAGTGCTCCCTTTATTCGTTTTCGCCGGATGAGGATCCGTCAGATGCGGACGATGGAGCAATCTGGAGTCTTCATTACTTCTTCTTCAACCGACTACGGAAACGCGTCTGTTATCTGTATCTACGAGCGATCCCAATCCTTAGCCACACGCCCAGCGAGGGACTTGCCACGCCGACAACGAAGAGGACGTACGACGACGGATACTTGACACCGGAACTTGGCTCGAGCAAGCGGGCTCGCTACTGGCTGGGTGAGGGTATTGAACTCGAGAGCGAAAGCGACGAGGAAGCCAGTGGGTCGAAGCCCACGCATCCAGTCGTGGACGAATACGACCACTACCTGCTCAGCGATGAGGAGTTTCGCTCCCGATCGGGCAGCAAGGGCACCGTTCGGGCCATGAGCGAGGAAATCGCCGACTCAATGGAGGTCTAATCCTCCCCTCCCTTCTGCCTTACCTGTTTATTCTTCACTTTCAACCAACCCGGCCCTTCTTGTTGCCATTTACTTGGCTGTTTTGTTCAGTTGCTTGTTCTCGTTTGGTTCGACTGCTCGGCGTAATTGTGTTCTTGTCTGCTGCATTCAACCTGCATTTGCACCGGCTAGGGGCGTTATACTCGGCAACCGGAAGGAAGGGAAGGAAAGCCCCTAATTGTAATTGAACGGCTGTTGGTCTAATGATGATGATGACGACGAACGACGTGCTGCGTCACGGCAATCCGATGCGGCGCTCAAGGGCAGGTTCCACAACGGCGGGCGTTGTCATTCTTCTGTTCCTTCCTGTATTTATTACAAATTGACATTTTGACTCTCTTCATCTTATCCACTACGAGTAGACAGAAGAAATAGCTATTTATAGATCAGACCAGCTATTCAGTAATCAAACAGAACAAGTACTGTGAAGACAAGCGACTTGGTACTCCCCGATTGGTCCGTGCACCGCGGCGGCCAAAGCTGTCCTCCGATCCGACTATCACCAAGTAGACCATCTATCATCATCAACAAGCAACTCCCAGAACACACTACTCATTCCACTTCCCCCGCACGCGCATTTCCGCAGTTCTCACACAATGGCGGATGACGAAGAGCGCATCAAGGCTGAGAAGCTAGCTGCCGCGAAGAAAAGGGTACGCATCTCCGTTAAGTGCACACTAGCTACCTACCTACCCCGGTCCATGCATCTGTCCTCAGCGATACATTGAGACAACACGTTAAAGCGCAGCGCGAAAGTCATACTAACCGGATGGAATAATAGGTAGCCCAGCTCCAAAAACAGAAAAAGAAAGCAAACAAGAAAGCCGCCAGCGTCGATACTTCGAAAGATACCACCCCCGCTGCTGCTGCCGAGTCCTCAGAACCAGCCAAGGAAGATGCGCCCGCGGCGTCGACCCCGGAACCTACGCCTGAGCCGGCTACAGAGAAGGAGGGAGGGGAGGAAGGTGCTAGTGCTGCGCTGGAGGTAGAGGAGACGCAGACAGAGAAGGCGACAGAGCCAGAAACGAAGACAGAAGCTCCAGCCGAAACCACCACACCAGACGATAAAGCAGAGAAGAGCGAAGAAAAGGAACAAGAACAACCCCAGGAGGAGAAGAAAGAAACCGAAGCCCCAGCAGCAGCAGCAGAAGAAGAAGGGACCGAGCCTATGCCCGATGCACCCACGTCGCCTGGTCCTGAAACCCCCGCGCAACCTGCCATGAAGCCCGAGTCATCCGGAAGAGCGTCAGCGCACGGTCGACAGCCCTCTCTATCTATCCAGTCGAAGATGCGGTCATCGTCGTTCCGGAAGGGATCCGTGTCGCAGGGGAGCAGTGGGTCGCCGTCGCCGGCGGCGAGTGCGATGCTGAAGTCGCCTTCGTTGCCGCCGTTGAGTGCGGATGGCGAGGCGGTGCAGGAGGTGTATCGGAAGCAGTCGACGCGGATTGAGGAGTTGGAGAAGGATAATAAGCGGCTGGAGAAGGAGTTGGAGGAGGGGAAGGGACGGTGGAAGAAGACGGAGGAGCAGTTGGAGGATCTCCGGGAGGCTAGTGTGGATGTTGCGGAGTTGAAGGTGAAGTTGCAGGATGCGGAGGCGAAGGTGGGGGAGATTGAGGAGTTGGTGAGTTGACCTTTTATCTCTACATGGTCCTGAAAGGACTCTATCGGGGACTTTTAAGACTAACGGTCTACTGGGTGTATAGAAAGCAGAGATCGCATCCCTCCAGAGACAAAACTCGCATCTACAAACCCGCACGCATCGAAGCACCGCCAGCGTCTCTGTGCCAGGCCCCTCGGAGTCTCCGCCAGCGGACCTGGTGCAGCAATTAGAATCCAAGTCCGCGACGATCGAAGCGATGGAACTGGAGATCTCAAACCTGCGCGCACAGCTCGCATCGAGCAGCGCACACGAGGCCCAAATAGCAGCACTCGAGGAGAAGCTCTCCGGCAGTGAATCCGCGCTCGAGAAAGCCCAGCGCGAGCTAACCGACACCAAGAGCGCGCTGACCCGCGCCTCAGAAAAGGCCGTCAAAGAGGGCGTAGACAAGACCTCCACAGAAACCCTAATCAAGAACCTCCAGCGCGAGCTCGAAGAGCTCAAACAAGAGAAGACCACAACAGACAAGAAAGCCGAGACCCTCGAAAAGAAGCTCGAAGCCATGGGCAACCTACACAAGGAATCAGAAGCCCGGCATCAAACCCGACTCCGCGAGACCGAGAAGATCGAAAAAGAAGCCGCAGTACTCCGCAAACGACTCGCAGACGTAGAGAACGAGAACCTCCGCCTCAAAGAAGAACAAGAGTCCCTCCGTAAACGACACGCCACCGACCACGGCAGCGCCGGCGCCGACGACGACGCCCTCGACGAACTCGAAGACGAAGAACGCTCCCGTCTGCATCGCCGCATCCGCGATCTCGAAGGCGAAGTCTTCGACCTCCGTCGCGGTGTCTGGAAAGAACGTCGCGAGGAACTTGACCATGCCCATCACCTCCATTCCCCAGATACCTCCTTCCCCCATACATCCCCACCATCTGCTGCCGCTGCAGCAGCAAATACCTTCGACGACGTCGACCTCATCGGCGGAACTCCCGACCACGCCCGTCGCCGCAGCATGGCTGCCAACAACCACAAGTCCCAACAACAACATTCCTCCTTCTCCACAGTCCTATCCTCCGGACTCGCCGCCTTCACTGGCGGAAACACCTTCTACGGTGGAGGTAGCGGTAGCGGTAGTGGAAGTGGTGGTGCTACCCGCGGCCGCGCTTCCTCAAACCAGCAACACCATCAACCCGCCACACGGGGCAGTCTGGAGCTCCTTTCCGAGGAGAACTTCGATGATGAGTTCGACGAGGTGGAGTTTGCGCGCGCACAGGCTGAAGAGGAGGCGCGGAAGAGGGTCGAATGGGTGCGCGAGATCAAGAGGAAGCTTAGGGATTGGCATGGTTGGCGGTTGGATTTGGTGGATAGTAGGGCTGGCGCTGAGGGGGCGGGTGTGGGTATGGGGGAGATTTTTCAGATTTAGATTCTTTTCTTTTTGTTCTTCTCCCTCCCGGTTTAGTTTATTTTCTATTAGGTTTATTGAATGGGAATGATACCGTGGGTTGCGGGGATAGGGTGAAATGGACTTGTGTTTGATGACGGTTAGTTTGTTTGTTTGGTTCGTTCTCTTATAGTATACCGGAACGGGTCATGCACTGTGAGTATGGATGATACTTGTATAAGTGCTCCAATGTAGTAGGACGAGGTCACATGAACGGGTATTTCTCTCGACGTGCTAGTTTCCTGATAATAAGAGCAAGATGCAAAGCAAGGATACAAAATGCAACGCAAAACACATATCTCTTTATCTAACTATTCAGATTCCCTCGTATCCTCACAAGAGATGTACACAATCCGAGACAAGGACATAGGAATAGACAAAAGATGATAATGCTAATAACAAAATTGATGATAATGATGATAATGGAGATAATCTAATCTTCCGCATAATGCTTCCCCGTAAGCACACCCTCTGACTTTCCTCTGCCCCGTTTCCGGTTCACCAGTTCTCCAACCCACCCAGAGATCTGATACACCCAACCGCCGGTGACCATGACTCCCGAGACGGTATTGACGAGTCTGATCAGTAGCGAGAGGAAGCTCGTCCGCTCTTCGCTAATCATCAACAGGATCGGTTCGATGTTGTACTTGAAGAAGATGCCGGGGATGAAGTAGGGGTTCTCGGGCAGCTCTTGGGCTTGGGTGGTGGCAGCGTATTGGTTGGTGAAGACGAGGTTCCTGTTCCTGTTGGTGGAGATGAGATCCGGGTGGTTGGTGTAGGTGTCGAGGGCGCTGGCGCCCTTGGAGTAGAGGGTGGGGACGACGGAGAGGAAGTATTGGTACTTGTAGTAGTGGGTTTCGGTGGTGGCGATGGTTTTATCGAGCGGGTTCAAGAGAGTAGGGTAGTGGGGGCCGAAGGAGAGTTCGGTGACCATGTGGGAGAAGTTGAAGACTGGTGATGGGATTATGTTAATTAACTACGTTTGTTTCTTGAACGTGTGGGTAAGAGATGGGAGGGTGACAACGTACCTCCATGATCCAAATGTTCTCCGAAGTTCCTGTATCCATGTCCGCGAGCTGTGATATGGAAGTCACCCTGGACCTTGTTACCCTCCAGGCTGCCGTAGATGCGACATGAGTCGACTGTATCGCCGCGCCTCAGCCTGGGTCCCTTGGCGAACTTCCGGCGCGGGTTCTTCCTCACTTCACCGAGGACGTGGTGGACGTGTGCGTCGGCTTCGCGGGCGGAAATTCGGTCCGTGTCTTCCTGGCTAAGGGTTTGGTATTCATGGACGCCGCCGGAGGTTTCGCGGTTGCGCTTGTCCATCCAGAGCTTCCAGCTGGTGCGCTCGCGTTGGAGCAGGTCGCCGGCGAGGATGCGGTCGCCAGAGGCATCTTGGATGTTGACGTCGAGGGTGTCGCAGGGCATGCGAACAACGAGGTCGAGGTTCAGTTGTAGGTCATGGCCGACGCCCTTTTCGACACTGAAGTGGTGGTTCTCGGAGCCGCTGAGCCAGGTGCGGAATTCTGAGAAGGTGAAGACTGTGCAGATGACGAGAATGAGGACGGTCCATTGTCCTCCGCGGCGGGATGGGGCAGTGTATGAGGGTTTTGTCTTGGCTGGATAAATAATGCGATGTTAGTTCCGGGTGTAGCTGGTATGGACCGGCAGTATATCCATGCGCGGCTGTTTATTACAAGGCTTAGGCCATAGTAAATGGATGATTGTGGACATTGAAATGATCCATGGAGACAGAGCTCAACGTACGAAAAGCATCAAATGTCTTTAGGCCGCCCTGCAGCCCAGACTTCTCCCCGAATGCATCCTCGTCGAGGCCGTGCGATGCGAAGCCATTCATCACGAATGCGTGTCGCGAAGTGTATAACAATTCAACCGATCAAGGCATGAATAGGGGGAGGGTAGAAGAGAATGAAAGGAAGGACAGAGTGTAGGTTCGATGAGGAGATAGGGAGCGACAATCAATGGAGCTCAAAGCTCTCGTATGGAGGCTGAGGAAAGCAAGAGGAAGAGAGGGGAGCGGCGGAGGGATTGGCGAAAGGAAGCCGAAAGGCCAAGTAGTCCGGATTCCCTTTAGTTGTTGATTCTTTCTCCGCAATTCCCCTTCCCGCCCTTATCGATAAGCCTTGATCATCCTCCGTGAACCATAACTACTAACTAGTAACTAACTAACTATTTAGTTAATTAAAGTATTACCTCCTACAGTACCAATTTCTTCATAAAGAATCTGTGTATGCCAGATACAACTATTGTCGACTCAGGAAGTGTGTGCCTCTTTATATATCATTTTTTGAATAATCAAGGAAGTTAGTCACCACCAAAGAACTTCTCACAAGGCTGTCGATCTTGTGAGACCTTTAACCAGAAACGCAGTCTCATAGAACCATAACAGCATACTAGACATGCCAAACTTCCAAATCATCCACTTCATTCCCCCATCTCGCGAATCAGTTATCCTCAACAGCCCAGTGCATAGCATCACCGCAGTACCTGACACCCAGAATGCCGGCACTAACCACTGGTGTCTCTATCTCGCAACATCAGATACAACCTCCGTGTGCATCGATTGCCAGCCAAGTCATACAGTCCCGAGCACAGTCCTCCAGGGTGGCTCCAAAGGATTCATAGCTATTTCAGAGTTGCCATATCTATGGGCACCGGATGCTCAAGCCCAGTTCAGGCTCCATGTCACTCCGAACCTGAAGGTCAAGGACGTCTATAATGCCCTTATCCGAAATGACCGCCACAAATATGAATTCGACTCTGCAGGTGTCGGATGCAGGTATTGGGTTACGGACCAGCTTGGTCTGCTTCAGCATCAGGGGTTACTTGTCGATTCGGAGGAAGTAACGGCTGTGAAGCATGGGACTGTCCTGTTGTGGCCAGAACAGACACCTCTACCGCTTGATCAGGGGGCTTATTATCAGTGAGGGCTTGGCGATAGCCTGGATAGGCGAGTTCATATCAAGCATTACTGATAGCATCGTTTCCCGCTTCTTGAAGCTGGGAATAGACGACAGCGGGACTGTAACCAATACTAGTAGATAACATCATTACAGAAAACACAAATCCACAGGCGATATGCACGGTATATATGCCTATATGGTCTAAGTCATAACATCACGATCCTCCACCACTGGCACCATTCGTGTCACTGCCATATCTATGATGAGGCGAGGCCAAAGAATAAGAGACAACTGTACAGATGCTATCCACGCATCACCATCACATTTACCCAGACCCGCCCATGAACACGGAACACCGGCCATCAGGACCCGATCAGGACGTAAGAAAAGGAGATAGAAATAAGAAAGGCATATATGGGGGAAAGAGTGACAAAGGAAACAAATGCAGGAAGGGGAGTAGACAGCTCCCAGGGTCATGACAGGATTGGAGAACAACATGCTCGGAAAAGGGCTCTAAAATCGAAATGCAAATCATACGGAAGGCATGCAGATGCTCAATTAAGGGTATACCACGAACCCCTTGGACGTCCACCACACGGGGCCCATAACGGTTCAAAATCAATCATGACAACGGGAGACAGAACCGCCGATGCTTCCACCCGTTTATGCAACCTTAAAAACAAAAAAGTCAAACAATTATTATTACAGATATGCAAGAAGTGAAAAGGGGGAGAGATGCGAAGCTCTATGATACTGCCCGCTTCATTTCGTCCTCTGTATGCAAGTTAATGACCGGTGCGTGGCGTTTCGTCGGGCTCTTCGGCACTTACCAGGCTGGTCGCAGCCGCCGCCGTCGCGAGGTCTGGCTTGCCACTAATACTCCGGGCTGCAACGCGAGGTAGCGCTGAGCCAGGAGTACTGGTAGTGCTAATGCTAGTCCCTCGTTTGGCGGGCGTCGACGGTGGTAGTCCACTCACAGTCGAATGGCGTTTGCCTGCGGGTAGCTTGACTGGAGAGGTTCCCGAAGCATCCCGGTTGCGGATCAGCGTGCCGGATTTGAGGCTGGTCACAGGAGGTTCCGGCAGAGGCCGGCCGGCAGAAGGGTGAGAAGACGTCGTTGCCCGCTTCGCAGGAGATTGCGTCGTCAGTGTATAGGTTCTTGCTCGGGACGGCATCTTCACCCCCGTAATGAACTCGTGCCTCAATGCATCCTGTGGACTCATACGGCGGCTGGGATCCCATCGAAGACAACGGGAAATGAAGTCGAGAAATGCCTCATCATCACATTTTAGGACCTGCTTGAGCTCCTTGGAGCTGGGACGACGTCGTCGACCCTTGGAGGAGACCGTAAGTCTCGGCTTGCCCAGCGAGTCAAAGAAGAGTTTCTTCCGAGTGCTTTTCTCAATCAAGTGCTTCTCTGGAGGTCCGAAGACCTCCATGATGCAAGCAAGCTGTTCCTGCTCGTTCTCTCCCGGGAAGATGGGGTATCCGGTAAAAAGCTCTGCCAAAATACAACCAACACTCCACATATCGATGGGCATACCGTACGACATGCCAAGAATGACTTCCGGAGAACGGTAGAATCGACTCTGAATATAAGTGTACACCTTCTCATTCTCAAAGCAGCTGGATCCAAAATCGATGACTCGGATCTCAGAGCTCATTGGATGCACGAGGAGGATGTTTTCTGGCTTGAGATCACAGTGGATTACCTTCTTGTTGTGTAGAAGCACCAGTGTACCCAGCATCTGCTTCGTAAAGCGACGAATTAGTTTAAGAGAGAATCCCTTGAAGTCGTGTGCCTTGATAAACTCGTAGAGATTCATGCCGAGCAGCTCAGTCGAGATGCAAAGATGGCCGCGGAAGTAGAAGCTTTGGGTGAAGTTCACAACGCTGTGTTTACGATGAGGATCCCATTCCTTCAGCTTCTGGAGAAGATTGACCTCAATCAACGCTTGCTGATGGAACCTCTTCTTATTGCGGATAATCTTCACGGCAACCAAGCCGCCCGTCTTGTGATCGATGCATCTCACCACTTGACCAAAACTACCCTTGCCCAGAACATCGATAACCTCGTATCGGTAGGCCAAATGGTCCCCAATAACAATGTTGTAGTCGCCACGGTCGTCATCGTAGCCAAAGTTCGCTTGCGCAGTCAAATCACCAACATGCTTTTTCGCATTCTGGGTCCCGCAAAAGTAGATATCCTTGAAGTCGATGATCTCTCCACGCTCGAAGATGTTCAGACTAGCGACCCGCAGAGCCTGTGCCGGACTGACACGCTCCTTGGGACTGGCTTTGCGGCGCAAATCATCCAAGTTCCTAGCCGCAGTCTCAAAATCTTTACGCTTGCTGCCAAGCCGTCGCATTTCTTCATCAGCCACGCGTATATCGGCGTCCACATTAGACTCCGTGGGAACTGACGTGGCCCCGACACTCGACTTGGCCGAGCTTATAATCTTGTGTACAGGCGATAAGATCGACGCCGCTGAGCGGTGCGCTACCACATCACTATCGCCTGACTCGTTGGAAGGACTTGGCTCCAGCGCGAGGCTCTGGTCGCTGCTGAAGCTAGGGTTCCTCATCGGCTGGTTGGTAGCGGTAGACATCGATGCTTGTCGCCGTGATTTGAGATAGGACGGCTTGAGCGATGGGCTAGAGGTACTCGTTGTTGACATATTACTCCAAGTTGCAGAGGCTGGGAGCTTCGGTGGGGGCATCTTTTCATGTTTTATAGGGTCGCCATTTGGCTCGGGCCCCTGCTGAGGCTTGGAACTGCTGCGGTTCCGAGTGAAGGTGATCTTACTGCGGAGGGAGGAGCCCGACACGCTGTTGTTGTCGGGGTCAGAAGGAGTCGAAAGCTGACTGATGGTCTCGGCATTGGAAGAAAAGGCGGATGATCGTGTTTGGGGACGAGGCCCGGTGAGCTTGTGAGACTGAGTCACTTTGGGAGAGCAATCTTCGGTAGCTTTAGTGCGCAAAGCAGTATAGTCGCTAGTGCTTTTCGGCAAGCTGTACGCGATGTATGGCGAGACGGTTCTTGTGCCGACAAAAATGTTGTCAAAAGCCGCCAGCGCACTAGAGCTGCTGGCTGTCCGAAGAGCCGCACTGCCTGATGATGTACTCAAGGCGAAATGCGATGTGCTACTTCTAGCCTGGGTAAGGGGCACTGCATCCTCGTTATCCTGAGGTGAGAAAAAGTTTGCCTTGGAGGCGGTTAACGGAGTACTGGGGGTTTTGGACAAAGTCTGCGCTGAAGGCGTGTAGGATTTGACGTCATCATCCCGGTCCTTCAACGCCTCGATCTTCGTCGTCATTGGGGTACCCAGAGGAAGTAAATTCAACGGCGGTAACTTTAGGGGCTGTAAACTCTTTTTTGCCAGCCCGGCGGATGGCTTGGCTTTCGCATCCGGTGTTTTCAAAGCTCGCTCGTCATTGGCTCCAAGTGTATCATCTTCGGTCGCACTTGCTGTTTGATTCGTGTCTGAGTCTTGTTCTGCCTTAGGCTTGGGCTCGACGTCCAAGTATAGACTTGGCTTTCGGGGGGTAACATAATTTGGTGGGTCAAAATCGCCTTTGGGTGACTCGTACGCCTTTGGAATTGCAGGAACAGGCGGAACCTCCTCATCGGGCACAGCATGTTCCATACGAGGCTTGGGGGTAGGCAAACGTGACGTGGATGAAGACTGAGATAGCCTGGTCTGCAATGAACCCCCCGAGTTCCTTGCGGAGTTGTAGCTGGTGTTTGATGATAGAGATAAGCCAGAGCTATAAGATTTCCGATTTGGGTCAGGCGTAGTACGAGTAGACGAGGGGGTTACACTGCTCTTTCGAGGAATATGCGAAGGAGATTGTGCAGTGGACCTAGGACGAGTAGGCATGGGCTCTGTCTGAGTCGGAGGGGTAAACGGTGCTTGTTGCGCCGATGGCACCGTAGACATACGCTTAATTCGTCGCGCATCAGTGGGGCTTATGGTCCGAGCCCCTAGGCCAGTAGCATGTGGCGGCATGACCGAAACCCTTTTGGATGAAGATGATGGAGTTGCCATGGGAGCTGCCGCGTTCTTGACTGGAGTTCGAACAGCGTTTGTGGAACAAGAACGAGAATGCTCCGCAGGGCCAGATGCTGTCAGGTAGGTATCCTGGGGTTCCCTCAATGGCGGTTGCAGCGACTTGGCTTTAATGCTCCGGGAATTGCTAGAGAGTTTCGTGCCATCCTGTTGTCGGGCCGGTTCGAAATGCTGTGTCCTCGGACGCAGAAGGTTGCCTTGATCCATCCGTGTTGTGTCTGCACTGGCCTTTCGTGCTGACAGGCTTTGCCGTCTGCCTGTCCCAGTTGCCGAGAGAGAGCCAGGGCCGATGGACTTTCGAGGAGCGCGCGAAGTAGTTGTGGTTGTGGCTGTAGGTTGGGCAAGGCTCTGGCGACGGCTTCGAGCAGCCGTGGCTGAAGCTGGAGCTCTAGCCGAACCTGGATCAATAGAACCGTTGACCAGGCTTTTCCGCCGGACGGAGTTGCTCCTCGACCTAGTAGTCGTGCCATTATCGTTACCATTGTTCGGAAGCCTTGGCTCAAACCCAACCCCCGCCTGTCCAGGAGTGGGAAAGTGACTGAGACTCGGCTCTGTTATGCTGTTATGGAGATCGTCGAAATTAACGGGGGCGAGGAATTCTGTGCTGTCATGGGGAGTTGGTTTGTTGTATTCGATTTTTGAGAAGTTACTTATGCTGGTAGATCGGAGGCTGATGCGGGAGTTGTTGCTCTGCGTCGAATCGTTGGTGGAATCAATCGAAGAATGACCTGAATGAAAGAAGGAACCAGACATGTTGCTAAGACATCAAGATCAGCCCATCGTCACACATAGAGCTCTAGGAGTAAACTTGGCGCATAAACCAACAAGGAAAACGAATTGTCTTGGAAAGAGGGGCAACAATCCACCAGAAAGAGGAAAAGGAGGTCCAACTACCTTGTTCGTGAGGGATCCTGCGGTCGCGGGCCCTGTGGCACTTTCTGGTCTCGAATCGAGAGTCTCCTCTTGCTCATCACACCAGTTCGGGTTCCAGCAGCGACTTTAGGGGAATGGGAGGCAGTATCCGATAGGAACGGGGTTGAGGCGTGTTTGTGCAATCGTCTGCGCGTAGTACCATCTGCTTCATTGAGAGATAATGTTAATGTCTCGATATTTAACCACCCGCAAACAGCCTGGATTCCATTCCCAAGTCAAGACTTACCTGCCGAGCTTGTATCATCAATGTGAGATGGGCTAGATGGCCTTGATTGTACCCTGCGCGATTGCCCCTTTCCTGGAGTTTGCTGGAAAGCTAGATTTTCCGACATCCTCAACTCCGACCGAGAAACAGCATCCGACGAACAAACGGGCAGACAAGAGGATGGTAGCTCAGATTGGCGAAGGAATCGAAATGAGATCCCAATCGCAATGGCGTGTAGAAGTAAACGACTGCTTAGTATCTAAACCAAGCAGAACCTTTATCGACACCGTCGCGCGACCCATCGATAGTTGCTACCGGTCCATTGCGGGGATCAAGAACAGCGATCTCTGTTCCGGGATGTCGACGAGAAACCTGGGCAGCAAGTTAGACCGTCGAAAATCTCCCAAGAAGCTTTGACAGATGAGCCCAAGCGCCCTTCCCAGTTAAAAATATCAAAAGGAAGAACCAAGCGTGGGATTGCAAAGGAGAACTCTGGCCGAGGACAGGAGTTCTGGTAGACTTGGCGTTGGAGAGAAAGTTACGGGCGCATATACCTTAGCAACGGACGAAACCAGACAATAGGAACGGGGCGAGGGCAAATGTAGAAATACACCGAAGAGGTAAAATCGGCCGGTAGCAATCAGACAAAGAAATGAGTAACCCTCCCGGGGCCTGTCAGGAAGCGTAAGAGGATGAGAAAGTGGGAAGAGAAAATGGAGGAAGAAGACAAAGCGGTGGTAAACAACAATAATAATTCCTAGCCCAAAGCGCTGTTTAACGTATCGCGAAACCAGTTGTGCCCCCCTGCTCCTTTTTGCTTCTACAAAAATGGGGCCCGGTGGGTTTGCAAACCACTCAAACACTGCTGGTTTTGCTGCTTAATGTTCTGTCGATCTCGTAACGTACCGTGCGTATGAGACGTATCATCTTTACCAGTTTGATACAGGTGATACATAGTAGTTACTCAGATTACTGCAATTACTGCAAGTTTCTTACCCGCCAGCCATCTTGTCCATACCAGGCACTGACATGGTGAGGCCCGATAAGCTCCCGCGGCACTCTCTGCATGTGCTTCTCGGAGTTACCAACCAACCGAGCCACTGGCTTTCTTCTCTCCTGAGTTGAACCGTCTATCGTCAGACATGCACCTTCGCCTCATGCGACTCGCATCACCTTGGATGGGGCATCATGGAAGATCACAGTACGGACGCCCTCGTCAATCGTGACGAGCCGGTTCCGGTCATCGCCGCTGGGAAGCACAATGACGATGCCGAGCGATCAAAACCTGGGGTACTGAAGCGATCAGTGTCCAAGGCCGGTCGCTCCCTACAGGATAGGATTTTCTCCAAGTAGGTAAACTCTTAATAGATCCTTCTTATATCGATATCGCGTGAATTACCTTGGCTGACTGAGTTCGAAAACAGGATCTTGGAGCAAGTTATGCCCGTCGAAGATGTCGATGCTGAATCAGTGTCAGTCGGCGACAAGCCAATTGCCATCGATAGTAAACGGCCGGCGTTTAGTCTACCTCTGATGGCCAACAATTTCCGCCGATTCAATGCAAGGTAAAAGAGACTCTTCTCGTTATCTGGCTGATTCAAACGCTGATTCCTTTGGTAGAATTGGCATCGTTTTCCTGTTTCAAACCCGTGTGGAGCGCCTGCTCAGCTGGAAACAGACCTCCCACACAGTCTCCTTTCTCTTCATCTATTCCTTCATATGCCTAGATCCCCATCTTCTTGTTATTATTCCATTCGCCGTACTCTTGTTCTTTGTCATGGTGCCTGCATTCCTCGCACGCCACCCTCCACCTCCCTCGACATCCACTTCCAGCATCACTCCTTACTACTCATATGAAGGCCCAGCCCTTGCTCCTGCGAAAACCATTAAGCCAGCGTCGGAGACGTCTAAGGATTTCTTTCGGAATATGAGAGATTTGCAAAACTGCATGGCAGACTACTCCGATGTACATGATGCGACAGTTTCCGCGTTCGCGCCGTTGACGAACTTTTCCAATGAGAAACTTTCATCGACAGTATTTCTTACATGCACGCTAATGGCAGCTCTATTATTTTTAACCGCCCATTTACTCCCGTGGCGACTCATTCTCCTTGTTGGTGGCAATGCAGCCATTCTGTCAATGCACCCAAGCTTTCCAGACCTGGTACAGAGTCTTGCAGGGGATATGTTGGATCAGACAGCAGAAGAGGGTCCGGCAACGGAAAGAAAAGGCCAGGAATCATTCAACCTCGGCGGTGTGGCCATGCCTGCTTCGCCCTCAAGAGCCGTGTCATTGATGGAATCACTGGCCAATATCTCCTTGGACTCATCCCCAGAGGAGCGGGAGGTTGAGGTATTCGAGATCCAATATCGCTCCCTTGCTCCTTATTCTGAATCTCAGTGGGAGCATTTTCTGTTCAGTCCTATGCCTTACGACCCGCTCTCTCCCTCACGCATTGCCGGTGATCGTCCTAAGGGCTGTCGATTCTTCGAGGATGTCCAACCCCCGACTGGATGGGCGTGGAAAGGTAAGAAGTGGGAGTTGGATTTGGACTGTCGCGAATGGGTAGTGGAGCGCATGATCACAGGAGTTGGCTTCGAGGTCTCCGGCAGTCCATCGGAAAGTGGCATGACCAGTGGCGAGATTGGTGGTTGGGTCTGGGACCTGCCTCCAGCCTCCAACAGATATGAAGAGGCAGTATCTACGTTAGCATATGATGTCCTCGAGTCATTAAACCCATCAAAAGGACATGATTCTAAGGGCAGAAAGAAAGGGAAAGAAAGGGTCTCCCAAGATTACGAGGAGAAGGTGCACACCGGATCCCATGTAACGGGGGAATGGCGAAGGAGACGATGGATTCGCATTGTGCACCGTGTCAGTTTACCAGCTGCCGATAAGTATGATCAAGCAGCTGACGACGATACCCGCGATACATGATAACATGTACGATCGCTGAACGATACTGGCGATGAGATGTATCCATCAAATTGGGATAATATTCAGATCAACATCGTACATGCCCCGAAGGGCGTTAAGCAAGTGGACATGTATAATCCGACCCACGCAGACCAAGTTGCAATCAATAACAGTCTCAGGCCCACCCTGATACCGTACGATTACCAGGCCTGTGGCTAGCAAGAAGGCTCCACAGCGTTGATGGATTCGCTTCGGGCACTATCGGACACTTATCGATTGTTGTTTTTTTATTCTTTTACCCTACATACACAGTGCAGGTTAATAGTGGAGACACAAGGTAGACCTCTCCTTGTTGAAATATCATCTCACTATTTAGGATTAAATTTGGGTTCCTGTAAAGCCTTCTTTCATAGTAATAGTTGCCATGTGAAACCTGCCAGATGCTGGCACTAATGTGGGGAAACGCCCGCATCCGGTTAAGTTCTGCCTAAGGCAGCAGGGTGTGTTTCGGAGGCAACGCCGATGATCCGCCGTTGCGATAAGATTGAAGGCGGACTTGCGGGCTGACAGCTTCCAATACCTTGCTTCCTCTGGACAGTCCCAGTGTCCTAGGATACCCATCCCTCGATATCTTCCTCCAATGCCGGGTGAACAGCACTATGGAGCGGTCATCTCCTGCCAATGGATATGGGTAGGTCAGAAATCGGGAGCAACCACAATGACGATGTTGAAGTTACCAGTTGTGGTTCATTAACATATTTCTATGTTACTAGGACTCGCGCGGGGCGCGGCTATCCCCATGTGCTATGGGATACATGTCTACCATACCCGCAATTGTCGTCTCAATTGCTGTACTAGGCTATGTACTCCGTAAAATATCGATTGCAAAGCGTCCCCAATGGACCAAGCCTTTCGTTCCAGAGCAGCCTCTGACCTCTGACTTGCCAATTGATGGCTCAAAACAACGGATGGGTTGGGTGATAACCCTATTTGCTATCTCATTGGCAGGGCTATCATCTGAACTCATTAAACTAGTCCTTCTGGGGTGGTCGTCTAATTTTTCTCTCTTGATAGCCTGGGTAAGCCAAGGGTGTCCCTGCAGGGAGTCGTTACACTGACGCTCAAGTAGACGGCCGCAACTTGTTTGATCGCAATAAATCGTCCGAGGTCTTGCCCTTTTTCTTTATTCAGTTTCTTTATTAGCATATTGGCAGTAGAGATTGCCTTCATAACGATCTATGATGCGCATGAATCTACCCTCGCCCCTCATTATGTCGCAGCCGGTACTGCTTTGGTTGGATGTCTTGTAATCCTCGTGATGCCGCTTCGAGGTCCTTTACTTCCCTGCATGGATATTGGTGCTGTTGGCCAAACCCCATCCAGTAAATTCCGCAGCCCCGAGGACAATTTACGGCTCTGGCAATTTCTAAGCGTGTCATGGATGGCCCCGTTGATTTCAATAGGCAGGAAGAGGCAGTTACAAGAGGAAGATGTTTGGTTCTTAGGATTTGAATTTCAGCACCGCAAGCTACATGAGAAATTTCGCAGACTGAAAGGGTCTGTTATTGTCCGACTGCTACAGGCTAATGGAATCGATGTCCTGATCATTACCACCATTGCCATTGTGCAGATGATCTGCGGTCGGTCATTGATATAACAGACCTAATGTGATGATGCTGACGATGTAGTAGATTTTTCTACACCGGTATTACTCCAGCAGTTGCTACAAGCCATGACTGACCGTGGCTCGTCAAACCGTGTTGCCTTGACATATGCTTTGCTGTCTCTTGTCCTCCGCTTGATTGCCGCGCAGTCGCAAGTGCTAAGTCTGTGGTATGGGAGACGTAGCTACGAGAGAAGTCGAGGCGAAATGATTATGATGGTATATGAAAAAGCTCTTTCCAGAAAGAATGTGTTTGATCAGCAATTGGTCGACAAAGCAGAAGAGGTTGGGGTGCAAGATGAAGATAGCACTGCTTTGGATGCGCAGCCGGAACAGCGCAAGTGGTGGCAATTCTCCGTCTTTCGACGAGCCACGCGCAAAGCAAAGGCCAAAGAAACTGCATCTATGGGCAAGATATTCAACCTTTTGCGCGGAGATGTCTACGAAGTGGCCCAGCGTTTCTGGGAGATCGACACGTTGGTCGATAAGCCCCTAGGGCTAGTTATTGCGGTTGTGCTGGTCTGGAAACTGCTTGGCCCTTCATGCTTTTTGGGAATTGTGGCAGTTTTGATCGCGCAAGTTTTGAACGCGTTTGTCACTCGTGTCCTGCTCCAAAAAGAACGGGTTCGCCGGCTTGCAACGGATGGTCGACTACAGGTCTCTTCCCAGTTTGTGGAGGCGCTGCGTCATCTTCGGTGGTATGGATGGCAGAATCACTGGTTGCGCCAGGTTATGGACGCCAGACAATCTGAGCTAAACCTTCGCATTGTCACCATGCTGTGGGGTATCGTTATCCGGTTCATTAACACATTCGCCAGTGGCCTCTTCCCTGTAGTAGCGCTATACGCGTATACTCTTTTGGCGGGAAACCCATTACGCATCGACATTATCTTCCCTGCTCTACAACTCTTCACTATGCTCGAAACTCGTCTCAGGGACATACCAAGTCTCATAACGGTGCTGATCAATGCGTCCATCGCTATGGAGAGAATTGAGGATTTCATGGCTGAGCCCGATAAGGAGAAGAAGGAGGCCACCGAGGCCGAGCCAGCACCGATTCAGCTGGACCGTTGCTCTTTCGCCTGGCCTGGTAGACAGTTGCCAGTCCTCCGCGAGGTCGACCTGAGTGTACCACAAGGGCTGACTGTTGTGTATGGCAAAGTCGGAGCTGGTAAAACGGCTCTACTTCAAGCCTTGCTTGGCGAACTGGACAGACTCGCTGGTGTTTCATACGTGCCAAATGAAATGATTGGATACTGTGCCCAGACCCCCTGGCTGCAGAGCATGAGTATACGAGACAATATTCTGTTCTCTTCACCATATGATGCGCAACGTTACAGACGGGTGCTGGATGCGTGCGCCTTGTTACCCGATCTGTCTAACTTTAAGCATGGAGATCTAACCTTTGTGGGCGAAAACGGAGTCGGTCTCTCTGGTGGACAGAAGGCACGGGTGGCTCTTGCACGGGCGATGTACAGTACTGCCAGGATACTGTTCCTCGATGATCCCCTGTCAGCTCTGGACCACAACACGGCCGAGATAGTCGCTCGCAAATGCTTCTCCGGTCCCTTGATGCAGAATCGTACAATTGTGCTGGTCACTCATAGAATTCACCTGGTTCGACAGATGGCAGATCAGATTGTCCTCATACAGAAGGGCCGCGCAGTTGTCGAAGATAAGCATGAGCTCTCGTCTCCTGAGAGTGGTCAATCGGAATCCAGCTCGTCCGATAGTTCATCTAGTACTGAATCCGAGAGCGAAACGACACCCACCGACGAGACGGCTGCAGTGCCGACAAAGTTCATCGAAGAAGAGCATCGAGCAGAATGGGGTGTCAAGGCTAGAGTGTATTGGAAATACATCAGGGCCAGCAAGTACAGATGGTGGATAACCCTGATTCTCGTGCTCGCTGTGTACCGATTCACATCTGTGGGACAATCCTGGTTTTTGAAGGAGTGGGGAGAAGCGTATAATGAAACACTTCTGTTGTTCGGATACTCGGGTACGAACAAGAAGTCGTTCTCGGGGGACTGGATAACACCGTCGGCCATGGTGAAAATGCTCGACTGGAGACCTTCCAACCCAATTGACGAATTCCCGGCCCCAGTTGAAGATGTCCGTCCGTGGCTGTTGGCTTTCTTCATCATCACCACTTTCCAATCAGTCGTCCTCCTGGTTGCGCAACTTGTGATGCTTGTGATGGTCTACAGTGCAGGAAAGACGCTTTTCCAGGAAGTCATGGTGCGAGTGAGCCATGCTACGTTTCGGTTCTTCGATGTGACTCCCATTGGCCGATTGATGAATCGCTTGACCTCAGACATCGGCGTTGTTGATGGAAATATCAGCGAACAGTTCCAAATGATTGCCTTCCAGGCTATTACTTGGATCTCGTCTATTGTTGTGATCGCCTCAGTGACACCGACCTTTCTCGGATTCTCACTCGTACTAACGGCAGCATTTGTCATGGTCTTTCTGCGTTTTCTACCAGCATCGCAGAGCCTTCGGCGGTTAGAGATGGTATCACTCAGTCCATTGATATCTAATTTCGGTGAACTGCTTCACGGCCTGACCACCGTTCGCGCATTCCATGCCGAAGGGCGCTTCCAGGATCGCGTCATCGCAGTAGTGGATAAATTCCAAGGAATGGACCACTTCTACTGGTCTCTCCAGAGCTGGCTCATGTATCGATTCGAGAGCCTCTCCGCTCTCTCAACATTCTGCCTTACTGTCCTGGCCTTGTATACGAGCGTCTCGCCGGGTTTAGCGGCGTTCGTGCTCGTAGCAGCCAATAACTTCGTCGCGTCTACCCATGCCCTGTGCAAGCAATACGGCCAACTGCAAATGGATTTCGTATCTGTTGAGAGGGTAGACGAGCTGCTTCACGTCGAGCAAGAATCGCCGGGAACGATAGACCCCCCTGCATCGTGGCCTAAGTTCGGTCGTGACATCGTTTTCGAAGACGTGACCATCCGATATGCGCCTCACCTCGATCCGTCACTCAAAAATGTTTCTCTGCGCATACCAGGGGGCTCCACGACAGCTATAATCGGTCGAACCGGTAGCGGCAAGTCCACACTGGCCGTGTCCCTCCTAAGCGTCATCCGTCCCGACTCGGGACGCATCCTTATTGACGACCTGGACATCACACAAGTCAGCAAACAAGCTCTACGCACCCGAGTCACGTTCGTTGCGCAAGACCCAGTTCTCTTCCACGGAAGCATCCGCTTGAACCTAGACCCAGTAGGGGAGTACTCTGATGCAGAGTGTGCAGACGTCCTGAAACGAATCTGCAGTCGACACGGCTGGGGTCTAGAGACGCACGTCGAAGCAGGCGGACGGAACCTCAGCCAGGGAGAGCGCCAGCTAATCGGTCTCGCGAGAGCTGTGCTGCGCCGCAGCTCGATTGTCATCCTTGACGAAGCCACTGCCTCAATTGATCACGAAAGTTCGCTCGAGATCCAGCAAGTGTTACGAGAGGAGATGAGGGAGTCGACAGTAATCACCATCGCGCATCGACTGGAGGCCATCAAAGACGCAGACTACTACATCATGTTGGACAAGGGATGCGTGTCCAAGCAGGGGTTCGTGAAGGACATGTAAGCGTCCGATAGATAAGATACGTAGCGAGAAGAATCTTTTCCATTTCCATTGCCAGCGAATACATCACAGTAGAAGCCAAGGCAGAAGAAGAAACTTTTCCCTCCATTAACGCCCGCTATTCATCTCTTAACCGAAACTCGCCACAAACTCCTACGCTGAAACGCAGGCATAAACCAGGAGATCAACTCCGCATGAAAGAAAATAACAAACCCCACTAACATACCACCACTGACCGATATCCATCGATTCGAGTCATGAATACACCACCCCCATCACACGAAAATGTACGCAAAAACCACCCACATAACCCAGATGACAGCTAAATCCTGGAACACAATACTATCATCCATCGCACGCAGTTCCGACCCACTCTCAGAAGTATGACTAGCGTCACTTGTCTTGACCGGGGTAGTTTCTGTCTCAGGATTACCGTCCCCTACACCCGTAGATGATATCGGAGTGCCCGTTTTAGTAGCGATTATTGTGACGGTCTCCGGCGCTGTGACTGCTGTAAATCTACTGGCGTAGATAGTCGAGGTAAAGGTTGACAAAGGCCCGTCATAACCACCAGAAGGAGCGGCGGTAGGACTGTCCATGGTGGAAGTAGGATCAGAGGAAAGAGTAGAGAAACCCATATCCTGGATGGAAAAGGAGGATGGGGGTATTCTTCCCGGATCAGAGCATGCGCGTTTACGTAGAGCGCTTTTTTCTTCCTGTATGCTTGTAGTTTCGGTTGCAGATGGAGGAGTAGAAGTCATGCTCAGCAGCTTGATCAGTGTCAACGATGGTTTAGATGTAGATGAAGCCTTTCGCAGATGAGTAGCCGGCAGAAGAGGAGGAACAATGGGGAGCGTAGGGCCAGCGGATGTGTCTTCCACTGGAGTGAAGAGAGGATTGCCGCCTTTTTCTTGTTCATCGTTGTCAGGATAGTCTGCGTCAGAGTCGTCATTGACGTCTTCTTCGAATTCTTCGTCAAAGTACTCATCAGAGTATTCATCAGAGTATTCGTCAACGTCTTCATCCTCGACATCCTGGTCGAAAGCATCCTCTGCATCATAGGCATCGTCCAAACTCTGGCTGCTATCCTCATGTTCGTCACTGCAGAGAATAGTCTCCGGCACAGAGACAGGAACAACATCTCTGGACTTCTTAATGATGGCATAGCCGGTTCCATTGAAGGCGCAGAGAGCGTCACCAGCCGATGAGGTGGTTTCATAACCTGCTCTTTCATTAGTACTGGGTTATATATATACATATATGGGGTGTAAGTACAAGTAGCTTTCTCCTCATAGCCCTCAGGGAGCAGGTCCTTCAGACTATATATTGCATTACTGTGAGTATCGCGCCTATTCGTTAGGAGGAAGAAGCCCTGCGTACAAGAGGTTGCATGAACTGATCTCCACAGTGTGCTGAGATGCACAAGTGATGATAGTCGGGCCCTCAAGGGAGCCGGAGGCGCAGTAGCTGCCGCCAGGCTTGGAGCAGACGAGCGAGTTAGTCTCAGGGTCACTATTGCTTCGTTTCATTTTGGTTAGATATCTGGTTCTTTGTAGGATAGATAGGGAGAGGGTAGGCAGACTATGCTATCTGCGCAGCGGCAGTGAGCAGGAGTGCCAGTAAGGTGGTTAGGGCAAGGAAGTTGGGAGCCATGGTGATGGTCCCGGTCCTGGCGTTGGGATACTGGCGTTGTTTGGGATAGAGGAAATGAGACGGATTAGGGGGAGAGAAGGTGTAGAGATCTGAAGAACTACGCAGTTTGGATCTGTATGTTTCTATGTGAACGCGCCAGGCGTCTTCGACGCGTCTGTGGATAGCTTCGCGACTTGTGTTGCATATAATGCAGTGAATGGACATGCTAATGGCTCATGCTGCTTGTGCTTGAGCTCACGTGGTAGTACAAATAGTGTGATAATGTTCATAAGCAGGAACGGTAAGTTGGATGACCAAATCAAGTGTATTAGCATTTGCGACCTGTGCCAGACATGCACAGATGGAGTCTATAAGATGGTATAACCGCAAAAGCAGAGACAATTCGGACGTGGTCCAACAATCCAGCCGCAAGCAACTTTTATCCCAAATCAGCCCTGTCAGAACGCCATACTCGCCGATAGAAATGCATCAATTCAAATCCCAATCATGACCGGCTCTGCTGCAACTTGCGGATCCTCCGCTTCAAGTCTCCTTCCGTCTGCTGCATCGGGTTCAATTTCCGGTCGCGAGCCATGGCCGAGTAGTTGTCTCCGTGCTTCTCAATCAATCTCGTCACCCACTCTTGCTCCCTGGAGCTCTGATGGCGCGGCTTCTTCGCCCGGACGGCCACTCCCTCCTGCGCAGCCTGGCGCTCGAGTTGCTCAACAATACCATTTCCGGAGGCGTTTTGGCGGGGTTGTGTGACAATCTCGTTACTCGAAAGCTCGTTCAAGGGGTCATTCAGCGGGTTGTTGCGCTTGACCTTGCGTCCGGCGATTTCGACCTCTTCGTCGGCCGCACCGCGAATCACACGCAGAATCTTGCCGGTCTCGGGATCACGCTCAACCTTGATTTCGCTCGTGGCGGATTGCTTGGCGAGTGCCTCAGTGCTGCTCTTGATGTACAAGGAATCTTCGGGCTCTCCTTGGATACCGTCCGCGGTTGCGCGCTTCTGAGAACCACCAGAGGGAGCATTGAGGCGGTGGACAAGACCCAGGCGGCGGTAGTTTTGGGTGAGGGTTTGCTTGCGGTCCCTATCGAGAGATGTATTAGTATACAGTCCAAAGGTAATTCCTCTTCCTGATTTGTTCTGGCAGATCATAAACGTACCAGTTTTCCGCAATGATAGCATTTCCCAAGACATTGATCTTCTTCTTGCCGCTCTTGAGGAGACCGGCCCTCTTGGCCTTAGCCTTGGGCAAAGAAGATCTCTTCTTCTTGGCTTGTCTGATGTTAACCATTGTGCCAGATATGGAGTTGGAATATCAAAAGTGGGGTGATGTGTTCAAAGGACCGGAATTGAAGCTCAAAAAATTGCGGCGACAGAAAACGGATCTTATCGAGTTTGCATGTTTGCACTGATAGGGGCTTGGCGTGTTTGCTGCAGGGTCCCGATACGGCGATAACAAATCAAGCCGGGATTTGGAGATCCGAGAACGGCGCATCATATTTATCTCACCGGCAGCTATTCCCCTCTTGTTTCTCTCTTTCTGTCAAGTCCTCTTCTGTTATTTTTCGGGGTAGCCTACAATTGATCAATTGCTACTATGGCACCCTCTTTCCTGGCTCCGGCTCGGCGCGTGGGCCTTGCGCTCGCCGCGGGTCTTGTTCTCTTCTCCGCACTAGCTGTTGCGCATGATGCTATCTCTGTAGGAGACATGTCCGTGGGACAGATTGAGGAGGAGTTGCAGGTACGCCCGTGCCCCCTTGCATCCTAGATGTTCTGTCTGGGATAGAGTGGCCATCGATCTCCCCACGACTCCCTCAACATACCCAACTAATGCCATATAGAACTGCCCCCTCGTCGAGTCCCTCAATGAGCATAAGCGCGCCGCAGCCCCCCAAACAACCAGCTTGACGTCCAAAATCTTCTCCATCCTCTTCCCCAGCAGCCCTGCAGTCAATGCTATCCTGGCGACGATCTACATCTCCGGCCCACCCAGTATGTGACTTCTCGCATCAAACTCCAACAACCTTAACCATGTCCCCCCGCACTAGACTTCCTCCTGGCCCTATGCCCTCCAAACATCGACCCTTCCTCCCTGTCCGTCATGGTCGCCTTCGCCGTAGGCGGCCTCCTAGGCGATACCATCTTCCACCTGCTCCCTGAGATCTTCCTCGGCGAAGACTCCCCCGACCATGTCCGCTTCGTGATGGTCGAGCCCAACCGCAACCTCCTCCTAGGCCTCGGAATCATGGTGGGCTTCTTCACCTTCGTCGCAATGGACAAAACCCTACGTATCGCCACCGGAGGAGCAGGACACGACCACTCCCATGCCCACGCCAACAACGACGACCACAAACCCACCAGCACCACAACCGGTGCCTCCCCGCAACCCTCCACCTCGCTCAAACAGCGCAAGCCCGCAAGCAACAGCACCACCACTCCCCAACCCACCAACGAGGACAACGACGAGAAGGAAATCAACCCGAGCGTCAAACTCGGCGGCTACCTCAACCTAATCGCCGACTTCACCCACAACATCACCGACGGCCTCGCCATGTCCTCCTCCTTCTACGCCTCCCCCACCATCGGCGCAACCACCACCGTCGCCGTCTTCTTCCACGAAATCCCCCACGAGGTCGGCGACTTCGCCCTCCTCATCCAATCCGGCTTCTCGAAACGCAAAGCCATGGGTGCCCAATTCGTCACAGCCATCGGCGCCTTCCTCGGCACTTTCATCGGAATCGCCGTCCAAGAACTCGGCGGGAATAGCTCCTCAGCAGCAATCACCGATAGTAGCCTGCCCTCCTCTGGCCTCCTCGGAACAAGTCTCACCTGGGGCGATATGCTCCTCCCCTTCACAGCGGGAACATTCCTCTACGTGGGAACCGTCTCCGTTATCCCGGAACTGTTGGAAACGGGCAAGGATAAGCGCGTGGAGATCAAGAAGACCATTGTGCAGTTCTTGGCTGTTATGGTTGGGGCTGGTATTATGCTTGTGTATGTTTTTTTCCCCCCTCTTATCCCTTCCTTCTTCTTCTTCCCTTGGTACCACGCATCGTGATTTTGCATCGCTAACGATTGTAATAGCATTTCGTGGGATTAGACGACGAGTCTAATGTGATAGCTCGATTGATTGACGACTATGAGAAGAATGCATGTTGAAAGATGAGATGGGATGAGATGGCATATGGATATAGAATTAGTAAATAATGATGGTGTGTGGACCGTCAAAGAATAGACAATTTAATATTATCGAGGTTCATAGATTACTACTACTATACCATTGGTGGGTCAATTCGTCTATAATATAGCCCGGGTCAGTCCTACACATCCTTTGAAGTTATTGACGGTCTACTAGTAACTACGCATGTACATAATGGGCCAGTGTAGTGTATAGCAAATAGATATGAAACCTAAGGAACTATATATATAGTAGTAGTAGTAGTAGTTGTGAGACAGCTACTCAGCCAGAAACACCAGAACCACTAAGCGCCCAGCGCGCGGACGTAACATGAAACTAACTCCTCGGGTAGATGTAGATGAGTAGACGTGGATCGTTAACTAGTATAGTCTAATCAAAGCAAAGTAAAGTAAAGCAAAATACATTCTTTCATTCCGGTCTATTGTTTGGTGTTCGCTTCATGTGAACTCATCTCGTAATTGGAATCTATCGCATCACTCGTTATAGTGATACACCTGTGGGCATAGCGTTAGCGAGGTCAGTCGGATAAAAGAAGGAAGAGGGAACATACAAAGTAATCAGGCAAGCCGTAGACAGAATATCCCAGTCGCTTCGCCATCTTAGCGAAGCCCTCCGTCTCGACGAGGTGATAGAATGGGAAGGCGGGGAACATGGCGCCGTCGCGATGCACATCCGCCTTAACAAGGAGTGCGGTTCCACCGACGCCGTCAAGTTCCATTTCGCGGCTAGGACGGGGCGCCCCGGTATTTGCCATGTAGGCCATCAGGGTGCGGTAGGTGGGCATCTCGGCGTATCCCTCGAGGAGGATCTCATCTGGTCCCATCATTCCCGCCAGCTCTTCGGCGGTCGAACTGTCGATCCACGAGTTGAAGTCGTAAGGGCGGACGTCCATCTTCTTGGTATCCTTGTTATAGTAGCGCTGGAAGCAGTTCGGAACGATCACGGGTCGGTTGTGGGAAGTCAGGTCTTGGATAAGGCTGGCCGGGGTCTCGACAATGTCGGAGTCGAGCCAGAGTACCCAGGAGGTGCTGGGACCGAGGGTGGTGAAGAGGAGGCTGTTGCGGGCGCGACTCATGGACTCACGACGGGCTTTCTGGTTGGACATTTTGTGGCGCTCTTTCTCGTCCTGCGATTGAATGGGCGGGTCGAAGTCCTGACGGAGGATGCTGATGCTGGCGAAGCGGCTGTCAACCGGACCGGACTGAGTCTCGCTGATGGCCTGTTCCAGCGCGGTGACAGCGGCATCACCATCCTTGGTTTTGGGGACGATGAATCCGATCGAAATCAGCTCGTGTGGGTAGCTCAATTTCACGACATTATCCCAGAATTCTTGGTAGAAGCGGGCCAATGGGGTCAAAATCAGCACCCGTTCCCCTTTCTTGATGGATTCGCTGGTGCTGCTGAGCTCGTTGAGGTTGTAGTGCATCACGGGCGGGGGTGCTTTCTGGCCATCTTGACGGACGGCTTGAGATTTGAGGAAAGGTTTCGTCGGAGGAGAAAGGGGATGTTCGGCGGCATCTTCTCGTCGTAGTTGCGAGGAGGAATCGGTGACAGGAGCGGCGGCGGCGGACGAGGAAGGGGACAGTAAGAAGCAAAGGAATCCGAAAGCTAGCAGGGCAGCCAGGAAGACTGTAATGGGGCTTGTGCGACGCATCGAGCGTGCGACGGCCATCGTAGCCGTTTGCTGATCGAGGGAGAAGTAGGAAGTCCGCAATCAAGGTGGTGGTGGTTGTGGTTGAGCTGCGCAAATGGATAAGGCGGCGACGGCGGAATCGATCTGGCCCGGCGAGAAGTCGAGAGAGCTCTTTAGCCAGCAATCATAAGGGGAATGATCCGGGCCCCGGACATAGCGGAAGAGACTGTAGAAGGGAAAGAGGGGTAGAATGAAGAAGTTTGAGGTGGATGAGCGGAGGATGAGACGGGAGAGAAGGGAGGGCAGATTGAAGATGACGGGATGGAACGAACCATGGCCAGATGGAAGCTGGCCGGAAAAAGAACACGCGGAGCCCGAACTCTCCTCTCTCTCACACTCATTCACTCCTCTTTCCTGCTTACCACAACATTCTGCGTCTCCTCTCACCAATCTGAATTAGCCAAGCCTGATTCCTTCGTAGATAAGACTCCCAGAGATTTTGAACCATGGATCGTACAAGGTAGTGGAAGATGCCGCAGTGGCTGCATTGGGCAAGGCATCGCCGCATGCGGCCGTTGCACCAGTCTAGATTTGATGAATATCCCTGCTGTGAGACGCGCCACGATCGGGCCCGCTTAATGGGTTGGCTGAAAAATCCATTCTATTTCTATCGTCTATCACATTACAACGTAGCTTTTGTTCGGGATCGACTGGAGTCCCGTTCATCGTGCTCGTTCGGGTATACCGAGAGTTCTGTAGCTTCATCGTCGCCTCACGGCAGCCACCGCATCACACCCTCAAATGCAACCAAAGCCATAGCATTCGCCGGGAATGCTCGTAAGAAGCATGGCACAAATCCTCGCCAGTATCCTCTCCACCCTCGTTCCCGATAGACTGCCACTGCAGCATCCTTCCACCACTGGAACTTGCGCTGCCCGTCGCCCAGTGCGCCTCCCATCGGGTCCGTCATGAGGCGTTGCTTCACCACATCAGACGGATACGACGTGATCCAGAAAATTTGCGCGGAAATCCCCCCGGCCCAGAAGTTGATGGCAGGGGCAGACATGCTGGTCTTCTCCTTCATCAACCGGGTCAGGACGTCGTAGGAACCCCACCAGAAGAAGAAGAACGACCGAAATACCATGGTCGCGCAAAGTCCACGATATAATCCAGCAATGCCGTGGGTGCGAAGCTATAAATATCGAGTCAACCAACAAACTCGGACGCTTTGAAGGTGCGTCTTTCTTACCATCTTGCGAACGCAATCTATAGGTCCACTGTACAGACGTTTGTATTTATCCGCAGAGTACTGGATCTGAAGACGCGCCTTGACGTGTTCCACCGGTGCGGCAATGAAACTGACTGTCGTTCCGGCCATAATGCCTGCAATACCGTGACCGAAGCTAGGGAGCGTGTGAAGATCCGTCTGCTTGCCAATGAACGGCATGCTTGCACGAATCTCCGGTTTTGAAAACACGTTTTCCAGTAACAGTCGGCGATACAAGGTTAGGGAACCCAGCATACTGTGTTTGACCCATCAGTCCTTCTGTGTCTTTTTGATCAATTTCTAGCCGCCGGGCAACGCTACTCACACAGAGTCCATGACCATCCAACCGACCAGCGGCGGAGTGGCTCCCTTATAAAACCCACTAACACCCTCCTTGCGGACTGTTTGTAGCACGCAGTCCAATGGACCCCGGAAATGCCCATCATGGCTCGTCTGTAAGCGCACCTTGATTGTGTCGAACCTGCGAAATTCATCCATGGTCAATTTGTGACATTATAGGGGATTGTCCATAGAGAGGTGGTATAAGTGGTAGGGAAGAGGTAGTAGATGCGTGATCACGTACGGATGGCCAACTATGAATCAGAATCTGTTAGCGATAGTCACTTCAAGACGAGACGAAAGCTCGCGGTCTATGCTCAGCGCTGGCAGGGACATACCACTTAATTTGGCAATTCCGGAAAAGACTCCTGCTACAAAGCCTTTATAGTCATGCTTCGAACTTTGGGGCTTTGGCGGACTGTGCTTTGGTGTATCGGCCTCGGTCATGTTCCCGGAAGAACGTTGGTCTGGTATACCGGATGTTGAGGTCGGCAGCGGTGCGGACGTCGACGACATTGTCGACAGTGCAGTGCTCGTGTGTCGCAGAATCCGGTATTGTTGCTTCGTCTGTTCAAGGCTGTGTAGGAGTGTCAATTGGAATTCGGCTGCGTTGGACCGAGGATCAAAAATTCGTGAAGGTCTGTCGGGGTCCGCTATCGGACAGTGAATGGGTGGGATTAACGAGCGCACGAGAGGTCCATTGATGGTTGAGAGCCACCACTTCTGACAATAATAAGGAATGAGGGGAATAGTTCTCAAGGCATGTAGATGATGGGCAGTTGTAGGAGAGAAAAAGATGCCCCGGCGGAGTAAAAGGCGAAAGACGGGGGAAGAGGAACAAGCAGAGCAAGAAGATGATGCGCCCCGCAAAACCCGGCGGTTCGGGGAGCAGCAGCCCAGCTCCGACCGGATAGGCGGCCGATCGGGGGGGCAAATGGGTTGGGGGAGCCACTCACGTTGCTCCAATCCATTGCGACTAGTATAGACTAGTAGTACAGAGTAGTGGCCACTAGATACGTAGTAATCATCTACAATTGCACTTGATGAGCAGTCGGCAGGTCAGTGCGACATCAACCATGTGTTGTGTTCTATTGCTTTTTCTGAAGGTTGATCGAACCCAGTAAGTTCATTGCCTATTTCGCAACTAGCAATGACACACCTCCCACGTCTTCTATACTGCTTGTCGCTTTCTTTGACCGACTTCTTAGTATATAACAATCTGAGCGAAACGTCGCATTCCAGTCCCAACTCAAGGATGACAGGCTGTTTCTGTTCAATCCATGATGATACAATGCCCGAAATAACACAGTGGCGTAAGAAATGAAAAGGCGCAATACACAGTTCTGGAAACAAGGGAGCGTCGACCCCAGTGGGAAGAATAGCAGAACAGGACAGGAAATACAAAGATCCGGGAAAGCCCACGGATCAGCTGCGGGGTATAGTTGCATAATTTCATAATACATAGATGTGGTTTTATGGAAATGTGAAAAGAAGAAAAGAAAACAATTGGCACGAATGGCCTCGAAAGAGAGTCAAATCATATCATGCATTGAGCACACAATCGATGCTGTCCTGCAGGCCACCGATGGCACTCAATGTGACCCGGAGTCCGAAGTCCGAGGTCTGAGTCAGGTCCTAGTACATGACTGTGCTGACAACCAGATGCAAGAGGACGGTTGCCGCTGATGGCTGGACGACAGCTCTAGAAGCCTTTGAGAGGCTTCATGGCTTTCTGTCGGTTCCGTTCGGTCTCCCGAGCAATGAGCCTGTCCACCATATCTGGGGCCGGCCCAGAGTGCTCTCGAGAGGAAAAGTCGGAGGAGCTAGAGGGGCCCGAGGTCAGATAGCCACCGGCCTCTTCCAGCGCCAGCGGGGTTACCGGGCCAGGGCTGCGAAGAGGGTCCAGTCGCGGAGCGGATGGTCCCGGCGATAAGGTTCCAGGAGTCTTGGGCAGGGCAGCCCCATCCACAAAGTCTCGATACTGCCACATACCATCACGGGAGCCCGAAGACGTGCGATACCCGTGCTGTCGAGGCTGGCGTGGTGAAGAAGGCTGTGCTTGAGTGCTGCCTGAAGACTGATAGACTGCAGGATGGAATCGCGGCAAGCTTCCCAAGTGGAAGGCCGGCATGGACTTGGAGGTGCTTTGGCCCTGCGAGCGAGAGGGCTGCGGGGAGGAGGGGCGGCCAGCTGGAGACATGGCGGGGGAGATGGCGGACGGGTAGAAAGTTGAGCTGTCAGAACGCATTCTGGACGAGGGTGAACGATGAGGATGGTGATGACCAGGTCGACTGGTCTTGCGATGGATTTCCCTTTCTCGCTGCCCCTCGGGGGTATGGTCACGGTGAGCAAAATAATAGCCTTTATCAAAACGCCCTGTTAGAGGGGTGACGGGAAAGTCTTTATCGCGGAGGGTGGGAGACGGCTTGGGGATGGGAATGGGCCGGGAGGTTGACTGGGTGAGAGTGAGGGTCTCGAGGGAGTCTGATGTGTCTGAGGTCGACGAGTCGGGGGAAGGCGGGTTATATGTAGATGAGGTTGCGGTTAACTCCTGGAGCGATGACAGCGAAACTCGGGTGGGGTGACCGTGTCTGGCAATGAGACTTTCTAACTGGTCTCGGGCACAGAAGCTCGACGGCCGATAGGAGGGCGACCAGGAGGAGGAAGAGAGATTGGCTAGTGGCAGCACGCGATCAGCATGAATCATTGGGAATGTGCAGAGGTAGATGCCACACGTGTCAGGTGGGGATCAGTTTTTTGGATCAGTGCCAACAACTGAAACCGCAACAGCAAAGCAAGACTTTGACCAGGCAAAGAAGGCTAAAAAGTAAGAAGAATGCAGAGGGGCCAATCAGGATGTTGACGTTGGGAGGAGGGCAGGGTGAGATCTGCCTGAGAGGAGTGGGGAAGGCAAAGAGGCATGGTTGGACGGAAGGTTTAATGGAGGGGGGAAGGCAGATGAACTGGGTGATTGCAGAAGGAGAGGAGACTTGAGACTTACTGCTGAGCAATGGCGGAGAGTGGCAGGAACTGTGTGAGGAAGGATACAGGGAAGGCGAGGAGAATGAGGCGGACGGAGAAGAAGAGGGTGGAGAGGTAGCCATTGACGGGAGGGGGGGTTCCCTTTCCCTTATGAATGATTATTTTTTTTTTTTTCTCTCTTTCTCTGTCTTTCCTTTTGCTTTGTCTGTTGGCCCTTGTTTTTTTTTGTTACCCTCTTTTTTCAGGTCCCCAGTTGTCAGCACCGTAAGTGGATAAGCCGGATGGGACGATGCCAATCCAGGCACCCCCGGATGACTTCCAGTTCTCCCTGACAGTGACAGGTACAACTGTGTCTCTCCTCCGCGGATGCCGCCGTCGCCGTGATACTATGACTCAGGGGAAAAATCATGCAACTCCCCTCTTTCGGTCTTGCCTCACTCTTGATACTGCCGTCTTTAACCTCTCTCTTTTTTTGTCCCTTTTCTCCTCTGTTTTGATCCCGAACTCTACTTTGTCCTGAGCCAAATTTCTGTTTTTTTCTTTTCTCCTCCAGACTAAGAAATTCTAATGGATCGTCAGCTTGCGGGGAAACTCAAAACCGTCACAAACAGCAGCCGAACCCATGGCGTCATGGCGGGAGACGCGGGATCCAAAGCCTGGAGAGAGAGGGGCAAAGCGGAGCTCCCACGGTACGGTACGGTATGGTTACCGCTCATCCGGGCTCCACTCCACTCTGCTGCAACAAGAGAAAAGAAAAAAGAAAAGATGCCAAAAGTGTAGATGTAAGAGGGTGACGATCTGAGGTGATAGTACGTTGGGGAGGCAAAAAGAAGAAGAAAAGAGAGGAGAAACCATCCACTCACATAGAAGCAGCCTCCTTCTCACCACACCCTCCAAACTGCAATGTTGTCTCTATAGGCCGCACAGACAATCAAGACGAGTGTCGACTATCGTATTCCACGACGGGAAGGAGGGGTGATTGGTTCCTGAGGAACCGACGGGCACTAGTCGTGATCGGGGCTAGTAAGTACGTACTAGTAACTTACCGCCAGTGGGAGGGAAAGCGGTCACGCTGATGGGAGGAGGAGAAAACAGCAAGAGAACGAGGAATGAAACCTAGCCAAACAAGGCAAGAATGCAGACGGTGACAATGATATAGCAAGATAATGATTATCCGGCAGGTCACGTTGCAAGGTTAATGGAAGGAGTCCAAGGCAGGTAAATGCCAGCGAGTGGATGGTTTAACCAGCACGTTCTTGGCAGGTCTGTTTGGAATCCAGTAGGAGACACCAAAGGAATTATGCCTTGGTCCTTGTCATGCAGATGGATGAACAGGGAGTAATGGATAGTTGCTAGTCTAGCTATGAGTAACCCCGTTCGAGAAGTGAACGATGTCACTCACCTATCAGCCGCCCCATAAAAAGAAAGGCGAGAAAAGAAAAGAAGAAGTAGAGGTAACTACTCCGTACACTCGGAGAAATAATAAGCAGATGGATTCGGACAAAGAATGAAGTTTGTACAACATCAAAAAAGACGACCGCCAGATATCATCTCCTCTCCTCTGGCATGGACTCTGTGGTTGTTTATATTCACCTCCAGGCTCCTCAGCAACACTTCCCTCCGCCTGATACCCCTGTTCAGCCGATGAAACCTGTTGTAACCACACGCGGGAAACTCGGGTGACCCGGCCGGCTACCATCGCAAAGGCACCATGGAGTCAGAGCACACTTCTACTATAACAATACGCTCGAGAATAACGGACAAAGCCAGGATCGCCTGGGCTTAGACGGAATCCGAGCGAGACACTCCCCCTCCCCCCAAGTGAGTCCATTGTTGCCCGGATTTTTCTGTCGAAGCTGGTGGGAATGAATACTGAACGGAGACTGGCTATCGGTCTGGAGGGGATGGCGACACTATCGAGACGCTATCAGGGATTAATTGCTGCTAGCTGGAGAAGAATACTATTGCTGCGAGTCATCCACCCAGTAGCGCGTTGTAACCCCAGACCCAAACGACTCTCTACGCACAGTCGATCTGCAGCTGCCGGTGTCACAGAGCGCCCTGGCCATCCCCCTTCGAACTGCGGAGAGCAGAAACTAGGGCTGGGAACTTTTTTCATCCTTCCAGTCCACCCCTTCGATCGGTCCAGGCCACAACAACCGAGAAAATTCAAACATTGTCTAGATAGGACGGTCTAGGATGGTCTACCCACCATGCTGTTTAGCATCAACACTTGTCGATTTAGTGCCATTCAAGATGGCTGAAAACCATCACAAAGAATGTGAGAGGGCGAGAGCGTCATTCACGCCGTGCTGAGCGATCAGACGACTACCTCTAGTCTCCCCTCCATCACACTCGCTCGACCAAATGCCCCGCCCCAAAATTTTACCAGCGACACGTCTGGATTCATGATCGGATCTGCCTGGCTACTTGGGGTCTACTTTGCATTGACCTTTTCGCTTTGTGATTTCGGCCGTTTCAGGATCCAATGATGTTGGGTGGAACTCGATTCCCAGAGTGGCAAACGCGGTGTTCCTAAGGCAGGGAAACAGCCGTGAAGATACTACAGTTCATGTGGGCTCCATTTGCTCTACAGGATATTATTTGCTAGCCAGTCTGTCTTTACAGTCTGCCCAATAATCTCTGTTGCCGTATACTTTCGTGTCCGGTCCGTGAAGGCTCATTGTCCCGCCCTGCCGGATAAACCCTCGATCCATGGCGCAGGCACCAGCAATAGATCTTACACCAGGATGTCCTGACGAAATTTATTTGCTCGCGGGTCTGGAGGGTAGGCTTCGTCAGACGCAACGTTGCCCCCCCGGCAGATCGACTCGAGCTGATTTGTCCGTTGCCCTCGAGCCAGCTACATATTTAGTTACAGACTGGTGGTGGTGACTGGGATGCAGATCAATCACGCGTCACAATGGCTGATTCAATCAATCAATAACCCCACCATCCACTGTGACTGGAATAACCCCTGCAGGGCTGACTACCTAGGCCGCGCTGGTGCTTCACCTCCTCTGTCACTTGTTGCTCGTCACACCTTCCCCTCTTCTCTTCTATTGCCTTTCTTGGATTTGGCATCAATTTTGGATGGGGGCTATGCTAGACAACGTGCGCGTCCAAGACAACGTATCCCGTGCTACGGTCGCCCCTCCCATCTATCGATATTAAAGTCATGTCCTGACTTGCTTATTGGTTAGCATTGACGTCAAAAGTCTGAAAAAGGAAGCTGGTCTTTATGAAACCGAAACACCTGGCGGCGTCCTAACGTCCTGAGCAAACGATGCCGGGTGCGACTTGGGGACGAACAGCCGTTGATACCAAACCCATCCCTATCTCCGAGCGTGGTCTGGATCCATGGCTGGGAATGTCCCTCCGACACTAGTATAGACTCCGACATAGCGGCATCCAACAGTGAGTGCAGAAGCTTTCATGGGAGCTGCCAGGGCCGAGTCTGTGCGTATGCAGCCGTAATGCATCTGTCCCGAGCAGGATCTGGAAGTTCAGTACATTGTGTGAGCGATTTACCATCACCTTATGAAACGGTATATTATGAATCCACTTGGTGGATTATCGCAAAGCCTCGTTGACTCATTCGAAAACGGCCCGGCCATGTATAGCCCCCAGACAAGGCCCGGGCATGATGTGGATGTCTTGGTCTGGATTCTTACAGTCAGAACCTAAATATGAGCATGCCAACTAGAACAGCCACACCTACGGGACACCTGACACCAACTCGGCTGTAGGCACACCACTCCAATTCCCGAACCAACATCTTCCGGATGCCCTGATTTCGAGCGAGGGTAGCGTCGGATACCACAAGCCACCTATCTTTGACCAATCACTGCTTCAATTTCGGACCCGATAGCTTTGCTTCGACCTGACTGCGCTTGGAATCGGCAGCTTTGGCGCTCAGACAATAATAGCTTGACTGAGCTACAGCCAATCAAACGATACGCGGCGGTGATGACCAGACATTATACGTCCGTGCTAGAGTACATACATGTAAAAAGACGACGATCACTCAACATACAGGTGGTCTTTAATCGAGGTGTGTGAATCATCTAGAGCTGATAGCATCCTCTCGGTTAATACTGAGGACATTGCTCCAAACCCTGACAAGCGATCCCGGTAAAACAACAATATATCGAAGCTGCCAAGTAATATCCCGACTCCTCAACAGCGGACAAAACTATCTAAGTCTCACTATGTCCGGAGTAGCAGCCTACAGCAACACAGCTCGGAGAACGTCCGCGCCATATCTGGACCGATGCGTGGAATACCGTATTTGTAATCGACGTCCAAAATGCTCGTTGCTCGGATATCCCATATACCCCGACCCTGTTGAAGGATATCCTTTGCAGGGACCTTTGCTCGATGTATTGAAATAAAACATGACTGGTCGCTGGTCGCGTATTACCCGGCTGGTGACCAACCAATACTACTACTACTACTACTACTACTACTACTACTACTACTACTACTACTACTACTACTACTACTACTACTACTACTACTACTACTACTAAGTACTAAGTACCTTGCCAGGATTTCTATATCCACGGGTAAGCCAATAATGTGTGTCTTTGGGGGTGGGGGAAATTCTTCTTTCCTTCTAGGTACACTTTGAGAAATATCTCTTTAGTAGCGGAGGACAAGATACAGTAGTCAATGTATCTTGCAAAACCACTACCGTGTCTCTTATTACCAAATCCAAACAAGTCAAAGTCCATTCCCACATACAACACCCACCAAGTAGTCTGTCTCATGGCCATGATTCAAAGTCTTGTCTGCATTATGGGAAAGCCATCTTCTCCGATATAACGTGAGGTGCCACATTGTCATTACCAATTGCCAATTCTCGATATGTTATTTAGCCTGTTAATGGGTGTTGGGATGAGGTTAGGGTTGTGGAGGAATAAGGGTATTGCCCTTAATGGAGACGGGGAGGGGAGATCCGGGCGAAGACTACTAACATTGTTTATTGATGTTTTGGTGAGATGGAGGGGTTAGTGGGAGTAAAGTATTTACATTGAAGAGAAAATATACAGTCGGCTAAAAGCTATCTATATAAGCCGCAGAATCAACCCAACACTCCCGACATTCCATGATCAATCGGGATACATGTCCCGTTGATGATCTCTGCACCAGGACCACACGAGATAGACAGACACAGCTCAGCAACGCGGGTGATATCGCACATCGGTGCTGCAGCAGCAGTCATGAGAGCAACGGCCTTGTCCTTTCCTTCCAGGTTGATGTTGGACATGAATGCATCCGTGATGTTCGTCTCCATGCCGCCCATCATCAGCGCATTGCATCGGATGCCCTTGTTGCCGTAGTAGGAAGCCGTGTTCTTGGTCAAGCCAACGAGGCCGTGCTTACTAGCGGTGTATGCGGCACCTGTCACTTGTCAGTCAATCTATCCAGACATCGGGAATCATTCGGTAGAAAACATACCCGCCATCCAACCCGCCTTTCCTGCAATGGAGACGATGTTGACGATACTTCCGTTGACAACCTCCTGGGCAAGCATATTCCGAACAGCCAATTTGCTCAGCAGAAAAGGCGCAGTCAGATTCACAGCCATGACCTTGTCCCACAGCTTCTCGTCCAGGTCACCGACAGCATCGAATTCATCCATGATTCCGGCATTGTTGATGAGGATATCGAGCTTCTGGAATTGCGCGACGATTTCGTCGAACAGGGCTTGCACCTCTGTCGCTGAGGTGATGTCTGTCTTGATGACCTTGAGTCTTGCGTCGCCGCTGGGTCCGGCAAGATCCAGCGACGTCTGACGAAGTCGCTCCTCGTTGACATCGCAGATGACCACGTTGGCTCCGGCGGCGAAGAACCGGGTAGCGATAGCTTTGCCTAGGCCCCCGGCACCACCGGTAACGAGGCAGGTTTTTCCGGTGAGGTTGATGGACATGGTGATTGTTGGGCTCTCAGTTCGATGCTCTTGTTGGTAATGGTCAGGGGACATCCATGCCCTTTATAGTCCGGGCCTTGACAGCCATATCCGCATGGTCTGACCGCTGGAACGCAGGCAACCGTTTCGCCTCGAGAGACTATTCTGTGGGTGCGTATAGGCAAGAGCGTAAGGGTTCGGATACTGTGCTGTGGTACGGGGCAACCGACCGGACCGTTTGTCGTATTTGCGTATTCGGCGGGTTGTGTGGGGTCAGGGGACCATGGGAAATGCCGCGGCTTTCTTATATAGACATGTCTGCCGCCGTATATTGCGTATTTCGTATAGGGTACGATTAATTAGCTGTAGGAGTGTATTTGCGGTTTGTGGCCACGAGTGACGCGTCGTTGATCCGTCGGATGCGAGAGTCGTTTTAAGTTTCTCATGCCGTCCCGGAATATATCATAAGGGGGCTCCGGTCCTCAGAGAGTGAGAAGCTCGTCAATAAGTTCAATCGCTCAAGTCTGCCTTAATGTTCTACCTGGACATTTCATAAACTTTCGATTGCGACTATAGGACATGGTTAACTGATCACTAACCTTCAATGGCATGGTTCTGATCAATCTGGACCCAAACTCATGGGCTGGTGAGTTGACATGTCTGGGGCATGGGAAGCGAAGGGCAGGACATACAATTGAAAAAGACAGAGGGAGAGAACAGAAAGACCGAAAGAGAGGATGAGGCTGAAGGGTCACATGTCCATATCTCGTCGTCCTTCCCTTTTCTTTACCAACATTCCCACCTGCAACTAAATTTGACTTCAAACTACATCCTCCAATCGACACAATGACATTCCGAAATTTCCCACGGCACAAATCCTTATTACTCACAGCCCATTATCCCAGTTGCATTCGATAAGCTTATCAACTCGGGATGGCTTATGACAAATCGACATGACTGGAGACAGCTGCTCGTGCTGTCTCATCTGTGGTCTCCCCAGCTTTTTCTGGGCAAATGTGCTCCACCGGCCATCGCGCAGACCTTCTCGATCTGGCAATGCTCGCTGTCGGCTTATCTTATCGCTACCCCGGCTATCGCTTCCCCGGTTCCTCGATGCCTGCAGAATGCATCTATGACCCTATCGCTCATGGTCCGAGGCGCTCATCCCCCTCCTGTAGCATGGCAATAAATACCCCAACTGGTGGCGGCGGCCACGGTGAACTCAATTGTAGACGTGTCTTTGTATTCCCAACCTTGCCCCAACAATGGCGATATCAGAAGATGAGATCCAGCCTGTGGGCCCTTCTACGACAGGAGAGGATGTTCGGCTGGAGCATTTGGGCTATGAGCAGGGTATGTCAGCCAAATTAGGCGTGTGGAATTGTGTTGACGTCCGTAGAGCTCAAACGGTCATTCGGCCTCCTGGGTATGATCGGCTTCAGTTTCAGCGTCGTCACCTCGTAAGTCATTCGCTGGGAGATATAGAGCATATCATGCTGACTCTGTCTCAAGATGGACCGCATTAAGTGGTGTCTTCATTGTTGGCGTCACGTCGGGAGGTCCCCCGGTTATGGTCTTCAGTTTCATCGGTGTCAGCCTTCTCACCTTAGCCGTCGCCATTCCCATGGCTGAAATGTGTTCGATGTATCCAGTGGCTGGAGGTCAATACTCGTGGGTGGCTGCCTTGGCTCCCCCAAAGATCTCCCGCCAATTATCATACATAACCGGATGGTTCATGCTGATAGGTATGACCCAACAACAATACACCCATTGTAAGCGCAGAGCGGGACTCACCAGAACCCCTTAGGACTGCTCGCCATGGGCGCAACCAACAACTCCATTGCCGCACAATTCGTACTCGGAATGGCGAATCTCGTCTTCCCATCCTACGAGATCCTGCGTTGGCAAACCGTCTTAGTAGCCTACCTCGTGGCGATCCTCGCTGCTGCCATCAACATCTGGGGCCCGCATCTACTAAACCGGATCTCCCGCTTCATTCTTATCTGGAACATCACCGCCTTCTTCATCACCGTCGTCGTCCTGCTCGCCACAAACGACCACAAGCAATCTGCATCATTTGTCTTTGTCGAATTCCAAAACTTCACCGGCTGGGACCGAGCCATGGCCGCCATCGTAGGCATCCTACAAGCCTGCTTCGGGATGTGCTGCTACGACGCCCCGTCCCACATGACCGAGGAGATGAAATCCGCCTCGAAACAAGCACCACAAGCCATCATAATGTCAGTTGTCCTCGGCGCCATCACCGGCTTTGCCTTCCTTCTAGTCCTCTGCTTCTGCATCGGTGATATCACCACCACTCAGAACTCCCCTACCGGAGTCCCCGTCATCCAGATCTTCTACGACTCCACCGGTAGCAAAGTAGCAGCCTGCTTCCTAGCCAGTATGATTGCCGTGATCGTCATTGTCGCAGGGAACAACATCCTCGCCGAGGGCTCTCGCTGCGTCTACGCCTTCGCCCGCGACAACGGTCTCCCGTTCAGCCAATTCCTCGCTAAAGTTGACAAAAAGCGTCAGGTTCCTATCAATGCAGTTTTACTCACATTGATCGTTCAGCTCGCCCTGGATGCAATTGACTTTGGCACCTCGACGGGCTTTGAGACCGTCATTGCTATTTCCACTGAGGGTTTCTGTACGTCTCCCCCATTTATCCCTCCTAAAGTCAAACAGAGAACAACCATTGCTAACAGCAAAAATAGATCTCTCCTACGCCATGGCCCTCGGAAGTCGTCTCCTAGGCTACGTAACCAACCACCGACGAACCCTTACAGGTCCATTCGCCCTCCCCACCTCAATGTCGATTAGTCTGAACGTGCTGGGCCTGTTGTTCCTGCTTTTCGCGTCCATCACGTTCAACTTCCCGGAGTCTTATCCGGTGACGAAGGACTCGATGAACTATACCAGTGCTGCGATTGGAGTAATTGGAGTGATTAGTGTGGCGACGTGGGTAGTGACAGGGCGGAAGCATTTCACTGGCCCAGGGGCGTGGGATGGAAATGGGGGTAGGGTTACGGAGGGGAAAGTGGTTGAGTTGAACGAGGAGAAGGAAGTTGAGATGGAGAAGAGGGGATGAAATGATATCATCCTCTGGTATGGTTTCTCTTGTATGTAGATTATGTGCAGAATATAAGTACGCGTTATACCCATTCATGTACATACAGACCTTATTATATGAACACTAGATGCATACTTACACAAGGATTCATAAAGAATACCTAATAACCTGGAAAAAACACAAGAGGTTACTCATCACCCCCAACCGGCCTCGCAACCATCAACGCCAACAATGAGTTAGCCACCTCTGCCGCCGCAAGCGTGGTCGTCTCCCCGGCTGTATCATATATCGGAGCTACTTCTACCACGTCCGCGCCGATAACAGGCATCCCTCGCAGCGCGTCAAGAATAGTCAGGAGTTCGCGCGTAGTGAATCCACCTGGTTCCGCAGTGCCGGTTGCTAGAAATTCTCATCAGCCTCTCTCTATTGTCCCCTCATAGTAAAGGGGAAGCTGGGGTGGATTTACCAGGTGCATAAGCCGGATCCAGCACATCAATATCAACGGAGATATAGACTCGGCTGTCCCCAACGCGGGATTTGATTTGTTCTACGAGGCCGGAGACTCCGAGTCGGTCGAGGTCACGGGCGGTGATGATTTCGAAGCCGCAGCGGAGGTCGTTGCGGATGTCGCCTTTGGGTCGGACTACGGGGGCGCGGATTCCGACGTGGATGGAGGTGTTGCGGATTAGGCCCTACTTGATTTTTAGTTTGTTGTTGGGGTGGGGGGAGGGTGAGGTAGGTGGTGAGGGATGGTTGGTTATGTACCTCTTCGTGGGCGAGGTGGAGGAACGTGCCGTGGTTGACGCCGCTGTATAGGGGTAGGTGTTAGTATGATGGGGTTTATTGGGGATGGCTGGCATACGCATAGTGGGAGACTCCACCGCCTGTATAGAACATTTGTTAGTTAGATATAACAGTAAAGCTGGGAGAGACTTGGCATACCGAGCACTTTGGGGTCCCATGTATCTGAAAACATTCTATTAGCGTTGTTATACATGTATATCACATGAGGGGTGGAATTCGCATACCGATATGGCTATCAAAATGAATCACGGAAACAGGACCCCAATTCTCATACGTCGACCGCAGCGCCGACAAGGTCGTAGTATGGTCTCCACCTAGGGTAATGATACGGGGGATTTGGCTCAGATGCGTGGAATTGGCGCGACGAGACGAGACGACCTATACACCCCGTCATTAATTGCGCACTAATCCTGAAATGTAATTTCGTATACCTTATGTGCCATATCAAGCTGCTTCAACGCCACGGTATTATCCAACCAGGTCAATGGGGCGTCGCCGCAGTCAACAAGCTTCGCCCAGCTGGCAAAGGCATTTTCTCCTGTGTAGATGCTCCACCCGCCGAGACGACGAGAGCCGAGTCGAATACCTTTGGGACCGAATCGAGCTCCGGGGCGAGCTGTGACGCCCTACGTATGTGTCTATTAGTTGCGATCGATGGCAAGGTGAAGGAAGAGGAGGGACGGCTAACAGTGTCGAAGGGAGCGCCGAGGAAAGCAATGTCATAGTTATTGGTGGTTGATTCATCATCCACGAAGCAATTGAGGTAGGGCAGATTGGCGAAAGTAGTCAGACCGGAGAATTGGCTACCAGTGACGATGTCAATGGGGTCTTCGTGAGCGAGTGGATACTGATGGGAGGGATTATGGATGGCTGCGCCAGGAGGGAAGACGATATCCCTAGCGTAGACTGGGATAACAAGTAGCGAAGCAGCTACAATGAGATAATACATGATGTCTATCTAACTGCCAGACAAAGACCAGTTGAGCAAGTATGGACGACCCATAGTGGAGAGAGAGAGAGAGCAGCGTGGATGACAGGACGATCCGAGGAAGTTATTATAGTTTGCTGCTAGTTGAAGCTAGCCAAGGGCAGTAGTTCTTATCGGAACTGGACCCAAAAAAGCAGTTGCATGCGATGGGGGAAAAAGCTCCACAGCTGCAGCCAAGCGAAAGGTCCAGCATGACAGGGTTTGAGACTTTATCATTGATTGATTGACTGACTGAGTTGTGATTTGATTATTCATGGATAATGGTTGTCTCTTATGGAACCGGGATGGGTGGATGGGTGGATGATGAATGGCGATGAGGGGACGGCGGATGACGATCGCAGAATCTCGTGCGGAGATGAGGAACCCCACTTTGATTTTTCGCATCGCTGCTTTGCTTTCCTTTCGCGTCATCCATCCACTCCCCCATTCTCAATCGACTTCATCGCTTAATTCGAAGACTGCATATTACCATATTACAATGGTATAGTTTGATAACCTCGTTTGCCATCTGTGGCAATTGATCCCTTGAATTAGATACTAGCATACACTAACACCCCCACCAGCCTCACGCAGACTCCTCTTACTTCGGCGCCGGCAATGGCTCCAAATCCGAAGTCTACACTCAGGTCCTAGAGCAAGCTCGTGGTTTGGTATACGACCAGCGCAATTGGGTACGACTTTCTCCTCCTATCCTAACCCCCCTATTCCCCCCCGTTTCCAAGTCACCAGCTAACCACTTACCCCCCACCACGAACAGGTCAGGTAAGAACACAACCTAAGCCCCAACTATCGCGCCCACTTTCACCCAAATCTAACCCTCTCCAACCCAACCCAACAGCAACTTCTCCAACGTCGCCTCCCTCCTCTGGCACGCCTACGCCGCTCTCCCCGCCCCCTCCTCCTCCGTCAACTGGGCCGGCTTCTACATCCGCCAGGACAAGTTCCCCGTCCTCGGCGGCGCACCACCCTCCGAAGAGGACAGCAACAAGAAGCCCGTCCTCCTTCTCGGTCCATTCCAGGGCCGTCCGGCATGCCAGGAGATTCGCTTCGGACGGGGCGTGTGTGGAACGGCGGCGGAGAAGCGCGAGACGGTCGTCGTGCCGGATGTGGAGAACTTCCCGGGGCATATTGCTTGCGATGCGAGCAGTCGGAGTGAAATTGTGGTGCCGATTTTGAGTAAGGGGGAGGTGAGTATCTTCTGAATATCTGGTGGTTTGTTGAGGAGGTGGATGGCTGATGTGGACGTGAGCAGACTGTTGCGATTATCGATATTGATTGTGCGGAGCCCAATGGGTTTGATGATGAGGATAAGAAGTATTTGGAGGAGTTGGCTGCGTTGTTGGCGGAGTGCTGTGATTGGTAATTACTACCTAGTAGTTTGGTGTGATGTGTCTATAGATTAGTCGTTATGGGTATGATAATTTTGGTATGGTTTTATGATATATAGATTAAGTAGGTTGAGTAATGATGGAAATGGTAATCATGATGGCTTGTATATTCCCAGTGCGAGGTTGCATGATCCTGGGTATTCTGTTCTTCAGTTTCTATCATCGCAACGAGTGTGCCAAATGTAACCGTCTAACGCCTGTGCATCGCTGGGGTCTCACCGACCCGAATGTGTCTTCCCAAGATAGTAAACCAAATATAGCGTCTAAGTCAAGGCCCGCTATGGCAACCAAACATGTATCCAAAAATGTCTATCAGGCGTCGCTGTATCCCAAATAAAGAAAACGAAAGTGTATGTGTGCCGCTGTTCCATGGAACGAGAAAAGGATGCGCGTGCGCCAACCAGGGTCGCCCGTGGAATAAACAATATAAAAGGTGTATCCGAAAGGACGGGAACAATAGAAGAAAACTTAAGCATTACCCCAGAAGAATGGGGTGGGTGAGAATGGGGAGGACGGCATCCGGAACAATGATCGGCTTAGGTGCTGAACATGCTCATTTGCCGCTTCAAAGGACTGATAGACCCTGCATCGCCGTCTTCGCTGACCCCCAAGCCACTGTCCGTGCCAGTTAACCCGGCATCGGTATCGATGTCCCACTCCGTGTCTTCGTCATCCTCGGTGGCTTCGAGGCCGGCATCGGAAGAGCTGTGCCAGCTCTTTTGTACGGCACCGCGTGTATTCCATCGCAGCGCTCGCTGAACGCTCTGGAACCACTCTCCGCTACCCGCCACGACGGTCGGGAAGGGGTATTGACTTGCTTCGACGGTAACATAGTCGCCTTGGCGCAGTTCCACACGACCCTTCCCATCGAACGAGCAGTACGCGGTCGACCGGGACCCGGCCGGAACGGCAATACGAAGGAGCAGGGTATCGGAGAGAACCATGGGACGGAAGGAAAGTGTATGGGGACAGATGGGGGTTAGAAGAATGCCGGGAATAGAGGGGTGAATCAAGGAACCGCCAGCGGAAAGAGAGTATGCCGTGGAACCTGGAACCACATGTCAGTCGGCGATCAAATCAGTCTGTTTTGCGCGTCACACGTACCGGTAGGAGTAGAGAAAATGCACCCGTCCGCTTGCACCACGGTGAGCAGATCATTGTCTGCGTACAATTCAAGGTTTGACACGTATGGTGACGGCCCGCGATCAATCACGAGCTCGTTCAACACCTCGAACTGTTCCCCTTCCTCCACGGCACCCGCCTCGGCGCCCTTGCTGCGGTCTTTACGGAAGACCGTACAGGTGAAGCGCATCCGCAGGTTCACTCGCATCCCTACATCACCCATGACTGCATTCAAGTGAGACATGTAATTCTCAAATTCGAAATTCGTCAGGAACCCTAAGCTCCCTAGGGAAAAGCAGAGGACCGGTGGGACAATGCGTTGGAAGAGCCAGGATGTGAAAAGCACGGTCCCGTCCCCTCCTAATGTGAGGACCAAATCGAATTTCTCAGGGGCTGTCCAGCAGAGATCCGGAGTCCAGTAGTGTAACATCTCCTCAAACCGGGGCTCCTTGTCCAGAAGCCCCTGTGCATTGAATCTTCGTGAGTTGCGAAGTTTAGCGTCTACGTAGACATTCACACCCAGATCGTTGCCGTAGCGAGGGGTGGAGAGAAGCCACTCCGCCAATTCGCGGGTCAGATGCACCAGACTGTTATCCCGCGCCTTGGTGACGATCATAACATTCTTGACAGCGCGTTTGATTGGTCTTCGCTGCAATTGCTTCGACACTTCTCGGACGCCTGTCGCTGTCTGTACCAGACGGGAGTGCGATAGCCACTCGTCGTCCGCAATCTCCTCCAATACTTTCTGGATATTGACGGCGTCATCGAAACGCTGATGGAAGAAGCATGGTGATTGCATGACCAACCGTGCTGTCGCGGGAGAACGGTCCAGGTAGGTGCCTAACTGGATATTGGACAGAGCTGCCGAGAGCATCTGTGACGAGGAATTGCTGGAGGTGCGCTCCGTTTCTTCCGACGAGGTAGGGTTCGTGTTCAGAAGCCCCAAAGAGGCCGCCAGCGGCATTTTTGAACTTTGGTGATTGCACATGGATGGTCGTGATGCGAGAGCTTTGAGAAGAGTTTGGCGGGGGATTGAATCGTTAGATAACGCGTTCCGATGATGGCCCGCTAGAGAGGCCGACTGCCGGCGTGGCAGGAAGGACGTCGTGAAAGCGGGAACAGCGGCGCCCTCACGAGGATGATCGGGTTTCTGGAGGGTGCTGGGACCCAGATTGGGAGTCTCGGGAGCCGAGTCGGCCGCGTGGATATCGTTTGTAGAGTGAGAGGGATCTATGTGCGAGGCATAATCGCGGAGGAGCGACGCTCCCACAGTGGCCGAGCGATGAGGAGGAGGAGGGCGCACCGGAGGAACTGATAGTGGTGGGGCCGCGGAGGAGGGCGGTGGTGGTGGTGATGAGGGCAATGATGTTGAGGAAGACGGCAGAGGGCCAGTTGCGGACGAGGAAGAAGGGTGGTTCATCGAGCCATGGTCTAGCGGGGAGGACGCCATGGACAGATATAGAAATATGACAGATTGTGTGATGCAGGAGCTGGTTGGTTCAGTCAGACGGGAACACAGAAGAGAGAATTAAAATAAAAAAAAAATGATGGGCATTCGATAGGTAATGATGGAATATGCTGGAGACGGAATGGAAAAACGCCGGGGGGGAAATAATAATAATAATAATGGGAAGTAACGAACTCGGATGTAACGGGGTTTGGGCGGGCGCCTTTCCAGTGTAATCCACTTCAAGGTTCATGGCGGCCTTGACCATTGGTCAGGCTAAACACCTTCCTCTGGTCGCATCCACTGGCATCGCAGTCTAGTCTGCTGGTCGAACTTCGATAGGCTTCCACATCCTTAATAATGAGAGTCAGAGCGGGTGACTGTCATCATTGAACCCGGGGAGATTATTCCAGCGGCGGGTGGCAGTTAACTCCGCAACAGACACTCCGCAGGCCTGAGAAACCATTGAATGTACGGTAAACTCACTACTACCCACTCAGTAAGCTGACCCAGATCCCTAAAGGCCATGGAACGCGCACCGAATAGAAGAAACAGTAGTAAAGTAGCTGTCGGAAATGACGTGGGCTATTCCGAGGCTGACGGAAAAAGTAATGTGGGAATTCTTGGTGAAGCGTACAGTAAGTCAATCAAGAAGGTAGGGGGGGGGAAGAGGATGGAGAGAGGATGCATCGTCAGTCCTACTGGAGTTACTTAGTTACTACTTACTTAGTTAGTCTAGTGTGTGTAAAGTATGTATGTAACTGCTCTTGCCCGTATTGTCATGATTATTTACCGGGTGAATTCACCCCTCCCTCCATCCCTTCCCTCTTCTTGTTCCACCCACCCCCATTGCCCGAAGAGGCCGATCACACATATCACAGACATTGAAGAAGAACCTTCCCTTTCCCAGGTGCAAGGGAGTGTCATACTGTGCAATGCACTTGCGACATCTGCTTGATCCATCAGATTCTTTCAGCTACTACTCTATTCCATTCAACTGTGCCGGTCGGCGCATGCCTCGGTCGCTCTCCTTTTCACTGGATGTCTTGTCTTCATAGATTACGAGCCATTACACGTTGGAGAACGCAGGGATGGGGTGGTCTTCATCCCACAGATCCCTGAACTTTTGCCAACTCCACACACATACTTCTTAATTAGCTCTCTAGAACTAGTATGGTCACTTTCTATTAATATCCGGTATATTGCAGCACTCCCCATGTGGCTGGAGCTGGGGGGTTCGCTTTGCCTTATCGCTGAGAATCAACTCTTCCGAGACATCTAATTAATGGAGGTGGTTGGCTCCTTTCACGCACGTCCCTCGCCGTGATCCTGTTAGATGGCTTGTCGGTTCCTGCGACATAACCCTCCCTGCCATCCCCTGTGTCCTTCTCTTAGCCTGCCTATCAGCCAGTAGAATATCATCGATGACAATCCTTCTACACTTGCCCAGAAAGTCTCGTTCATGCACATGGGTCCGCGTGCGATGAAAAGCTTCCTTCGTGTGCAAGGGGCATGTGTAAAAGCCACCTAAGAATACTGGCGATAGAAGGGACGACAATTCATGGGAGCGACCGCTCGCTGGCTGTAATCGCCCGTCGCGACTGAATTTACTTAGCTGCCGTGGTATCCGCGGGGTAATCAAGCAGCATCGATCTTCCAGGCGTAGTCGCGGTGGATCTGATCCTCAATAGACTCGCGCATGATCCCCTCCAGGGGCTGGCCATCTACATCCTCCGCCATGGCAATGTCTCCATCGGTGCCAACAGCCGGTGTGCCGTGACAGATTGCCAGCGCGCGCTGGTGGACCTTTTCCCACGTCTCAAAGTCAAAAGCCCCTGAGCTCTCATTCAGCAGCAGATGACCCTTGGATGAGAACGCCAGGGCATGGAGGGATTTGGCAGTGGCTGCCTGTGCGGTTGACGGCTCCCGGGTGATTTCACCTGATGCATCGACAGCCAGAACAGTCGCCGAGAAGGTCATGGATAGGGGGACAGCGGCCGATAGCAAGGCAAGAAGGGCGGTATGAAGCAGCGCGGGCAGAAGAGTCAGATACTGTTATAGAATTTAAGAGAATGAGTTAGCCGCCAAGCGACGCAAGCTGGACAGAGGTTGTCCAAGTCTCGCCAATCCACAAAATACGTACCGGTTCTCCTCTTCCTACACTCCCACCTCCGACGATGGCTAGCGTGACCACGACACCACGCCGAGGGTAGCCCCTCTCGCGCCCCAAGATCAACCTTCCAAGGACTCCCTTGATGATTCCCTCGACGTACCGTTCGCCAACACCAGCAGGCGCAGTGCCCGGCTTCACAAACACTTCCACGGTCGCTTCTTCGGGCTTCAAGGCATCCCGGCGTCCGGGAAGCTCGACGGGGGCATTGACAGAGCCCAGGATATTGGATCCAGTGGAGGGACACAGATAGGAAGCCGAGCCATCGGCGCGAGCAAGAGGGGTCAGAGTTGCAGTGGGCCCGACCATGATGACGCACAATGTATAGGAAAGGTTGGAAAGTATTTAGAAAGGAAAACAATGAATGAAGGAATGAATGAATGGGGAAGAGCTGGTTAGAGTATGGCAATTTGATGAGCAGAGGTGATAGTATTCTGGACCCCAAGAGCTTCCAACGTCGCCTTGGGAAATTTTTGGCCGCGGAGCCTGCCGAGTGCGGGCCAGCTTGTGATTGGTGGACCGCCTCCCTGCCCACTCTATACCTTAAGGTACTCTTACTACTTACTACTAGTACTCTGAAGTGAACCAATGTATACCTCCCTACTATGAATATGCATGAAAGGCTTTCGTGTAGTAGGTTATGTATCTCACTTTCTGAACTCGTATCTGGCATGTGTGGCAGATTGAATAATTCGGGTTGTTCCATCAAACCACCCTTGATCCCGCATGGCAGCAATACAACTTTGATAACCCATCTACATCCGGCAATGCTACCACTTTTACTATCAACGAGATTGAATAGAATGCTGACATATTCAAAGTGAGCAATATTAGGGACAGACTCAACCCCCCATTCTCCAGAAGTTCTCTTGCTCTACGTTTATCAACGAGCTTGCTATTTGTATTTACGTTCAAGCCCCTCCGTCAGCCGGAAGGATTGCTTCGGATGCCGACTCGAAAGCCGGACCGTGTGCGACCGAGGGCTTTTCGGCCAAGGTTTCAAGTAGTGGCTGACTTTTGACACGCTTGGAGGATGCTATCGTGGCTTCGGTGATTAACCATTGCCGATGAATAGGATGTGAGGCAAGGGGCGGGATCAACGAATAACTTCCGTGTTGAACATTCCTTTTGCCTTTCTAATCGGGTATATCGCTGTTACACACCGATAGCATGCTCTCTGGTAAGTTGAGTACTGCTGTTCCGACAGGGGTAGCCCGAACCGCAGGCCAGAATCACAGGCCACGAGAGTACAAAAAGTAACTTCTCCGGTATTGCCCCCGCAGTGGATCTGGGATCATCTCTTCGCCGGGGCACTGACTGTATCCATGATGATGGTAACATATTCCAAGGATTGGAAGCCGAGACCATATAACCCGACCTCACAAAGATAGATACTCCGGGTCCGACAGTACCAGGGGTGGCATTTAGCATCAGCATGCCTTGCTTTAAAAGCTTGCGGTGCCCATCGGGCCTTGCTATGCTGGCATCTGCACCTGTAGTGGGGGCGGTCTTTTTACCAACGCTGCATGTTATTCCTCCTTGGATTTCATCTTCTCACATCTCCTCCTCGAAGCATTGTCTCTAGGAAATCCTGCAATCATGCCACGAATACTCTGCCTCCATGGGAAAGGCACCAGTGGTGCTATCTTCAAGTCCCAAACGTGTTGGTTCTGCGACCACTCCTCAGTTTAGTCACCTCTCAACTGACTTGGCTCGTTCTCGTTAGCTGCGCTGCGCGCTCGATTATCTGACCTACAAATCGACTTTGAATTCGTCGATGGGTTCTACTCCTCCGATCCGGCTCCAGGGATCGACCTCTTCTACCCACCCCCTTACTACTCCTTTTGGGAGCAAGACAACATCGAAGCCGTCTTCCACAGTCGCGACTGGCTCCTGAACTACATAAGAACCAATGGCCCGTACGATGCCCTCATGATGTTTTCGCAGGGATGCGCCGTCGGATCAGCCACCGCCCTCCTTCATTTGCTCGAAGAGCCAAATCAGCCCTTGCCCTTCAAAGCTGCCATCTTCATCTGCGCGGGAGTGCCACTCCGCGTGTTGGAAAAGGTGGGGTATAAGATCGCCCCTGAGGTCTGGGACAAGGATATTGTGACTCGGAAGGCACTGGCAGCACAGGCGGACTCTTCAGCGATCTTGTCGCAGGGCTCCATGCGTTGGCAGGGGGAAAAGGGGATTAGTGCGTCTGAAGCGGATATCCGGAAGGAAATTGCGCCTTCGAACGTCCGGATTGATATCCCGACGGTGCATATATACGGTGACAAGGACCCACGATGGTCTGCCGGCATTCAGTTATCCCAGACGTGTAATGCAACCAAGAGGAGAATGTATAATCATGGCGGAGGGCACGAAGTCCCTCGTACGAATGAGGTGACTACCGGTATGGCCGAGTTGGTGAGATGGGTACTGCGTGAGGCCGCGGTGATTGATGAGTAAACCACCTGCGCCAACTGTCGAGAATTCCCTTCCGATGACCGCTTTTCCATATAAACTGCTATAGATTCTCTCCTAATTTATCTGAATACACTGTCTTGCGTCCGGCAACGTGTGGGCCAATATATGGGGAGTATAGATGTCTAAACAGCAACAGGCGCATGCGAAATAATTTTCCGTAATGAAGTACTCGGCCTAGCAATTGAATGCTCTTATGCATACTGCATTCTTTCTTTCTTTGGAAATTCCCATTTCTTTACTATTCATACCTGATTGACCGAGTCGTCCAAGTTTCCGGAGTGTTGCTCGGTCTCGTGATCATAGACCCAGTTTGTCTTCGCTTGAGGATCGAAGCGGACTTGGTCTTTCTTCCACATCAGTGCGACCCCGAACAGCTGGACCACGCCGCAAGCCCCCACTGCGTACATCTGACGATTATAGCCATGTGCGTACGCAGTCCGGATTGCTTGCTGTACCCCCATCGGCAACCGGGTGAGGTGATTGGGGTCTGCAGCAGCCTCAGCGGGCGCGAGATGCCCCTTGACATAACTGGTCAAGATGCTATTAACAATAGCGATGCCTAATGAGGCACCCAACATGCGTGCCTGGAGGGTCAAGCCCATGACAATGGCTGAAAGGATGTCAGTTGGTATAGGTCGACACATGGAGCATAAGTACTGGATCCCCTTGTAATGTATCGGACTGACCTTGTTCACGATGTCTGACCACCAAGGGAACCGCCATGTATAGGGCCGCGATGGATGTCCCGGTGCCTAGACCAGTCACAACCATGTATCCATACTCACCCGGCCAGGCGTTCACGGTGGGAGGCACGGAAGACAGTAGGAAGGCCCCCACTATCTGTAGCACGGACCCAGCTAGCGTCAGATGCACAAACGGGGTTCTCAAGCGACCGGCGAGGACGCTGCAGAATAATGCCCCCGCTGGCGATCCCACCCCAAAGGCAAGGACTCTGAGACCCGCTTGTATGGGAGTGAAGTTATTAACCGTCTGGAATTTTTGGGGGAGCTCGATGTATAGTATAGTGATTGCAGGCCCGGTCGAAAAGAAGCCACTGCGCGACCGTCAGAGCTTCCACGTCCATGTTTGGCAACTACTACTAGATGGGCCATTACGGAGAGGGGAAGTAGCCACTAACATGATGATTCCCAACACCACCCTGTTTCTGAACAACCGCCATGGCAGCATTGGCTCCATCTGCACATGCTTCCGGCCACTGAGGATCCACTCCCACGTCAGAAAGGCCGCCAGAAGGACACCCGAACCGGTCAAACACCCGACAATGATCCCCGATGACCAGGCATAGCGAACGTTGGCTTCCTCCAGGGCGGCCACTAACAGCAGGGAAAATCCCAGAAGGAGCAGATATCCTAACAGGTCCGCCTGGGTTAGGAATTGATGCAATTTGCTCTGCGCAGAACGAGTTGCCAATCCTCGAGGAAAGTTCCTCGGAAAGGACAGGCAGAGCATAATCCACGCCCATCCTCCTGCAGGCACGCTAGAGACAATAATTAGGAATAGAGCGACACAACAGGAAGGAGTCTAGTTTGCAATGATCTCACTTGAAGAGAAAAACCCAGCGCCACGAGCTGGAGCTGCTAATGCCACCTCCGATCAGCGATCCTAAGATAAGGGCGAAAGTCAGCACGCCGGACCCCACGGCACTGGCAACCTCAAATCTGTTCGGAGGCACAATGCGCAGTAGCGTATATAGTCCAAGCGCGAAAAGCCCGGAGCCACCGATCCCTTGAAAAGCGCGGCAGATAATGCTTTGGTCTTGTCAGCAAGGTTCGATGCCCTCGAATCAAGATCGCCAAAGCCGGCTTACAGTTGGTTGATGCTTTGGGCGGCACCACAGCCCCCGGAAAAAGCAATGAATAGGAGCAGACAGCTCAACAAGGTTGGCTTAGCACCAAAAGCAACCCCACATTTAGCCCAAGGGGCGAGAAACCCCGTGAAGGTTAGAAGGTACGATGTGATGACCCAGCTGCTTTGATTGCCGCCTTCAAGGTGTTCGTTGATGGTGACAAGCGACGTGCTGATGACTGTAATCTCAGCGGTGGCTAAGAAGAGACTCAGCGCGACACTAGTTATCGCGCGATAATCTGACTTAGCATGCATTCGGCCAATTTTCGGTCGGAGAGACGATTGCGCCCGCTTACCTGATCCCTACAATCCATAGTCGAAGCCCTTGCAAATGATCTGGTGAACCAATCTGTGTCTGAGGCTCAGGTACCGACTGATTGGTATTGTCTTCGTGAGTAGCTTTGGGCCTTGACGATAATGATTCTGGGGTCACTGCTGGTAGATCTATCAACTCGGTTCTCGAGCCATGCAACTCAAAACTGCCCATGGTTCGGAGTTCGGAGTGAAGAGAGCCCCACTCAATCGACTAGAGAGACGCCAAAGCTGATCTGTCTTGATGCGATCAATAGTGGCTATGTGTCTTGTCATACAGATTCATTTGTACCTTCGGCCCCAATGCAATTATTCCTCGAATCTCATCGATACAGGACTAGAGGAGATCCGCAGGACTGGCTTTCTTTTTCGGGATTTTCATACGGTAAACAACACCTTTGTAGCTATGTTCATTGACTTCAGCCACCAATACAATATGCATACCTCGGCTGCTCCCTAGCCGGCGGAACTACAGATTATGTGGTTAATCAAGGAACTAGGAGGTATTTGGGTGGTGTGGGGAACAAACACGAAAAACCCTTAAAGTTTGCTTTGTCAAATGTTATGAACTCCTACATTCCCGGCCCCATCGATTAACTACATTGTGTAGAGATCAACATAGCGCTGCCCTCTTGGGGGCACCCAAGTGCATCAATAAGTGGATGCCGTCTCAACTGCCCTGCGAATAATATTGACAGCTTGGGTCACATCCTCCATTGACCCTCCGCCGGGAACTTCGTGCCCTCGACCGTGAACATACACCCATCTCACCTCAGCCTTGCAGACACTATTTGACGTGGCTACCCGGCTGGCTGGATCGTCTTGTGAGCCCCAAATGTGGGCCGTTGGGATTGGAATAATGCCTTTGGTAGCTTCGAGATCAACAGTCATCACACGACCTTTCTGAAGAGCTTCATAATCAAGAGGGGGATGGGTGATTGAAAGGATAATTGCAAACTTGAATGGCATCTCAGCCCGAGGATCCTGCTTGGCAAGATGAATCAGGTACGTGAGGATCATCGTGCCTGCTTGGCTGAATGCGATGACCCCGTCATAGGGCCCCTCTTCAAGAAGGTACTCTTCCAAATAGTGATAAGCCGCAAACCCAGTTTGGGGATTGTGCTCATCGAAGTAGGCATACACTGGTTCATCCTTCAAAGCCACCGCGTCAATACCTGTGCCTCATGCATTTAGCCGACTAGTTCGCGAGGGGTCTGTTCTCCGGCTACGGTACCTGGCTGCATCTTGGAAGGAACGGTTCCTTCAACAAAATCATAGATGTGATTATCGCCCAGTTCATACCGAATGGCAGCCGTCTGGATCTCGAAAATCTTTGATGTTGAAGTGTATCGGTTAGTTCAGAAGATCGCATGAAGCTGATATCGCTATCTAGGGCCAATACTCACTCGAGAATTGGTACCCGCCCCATGTAGACTATCGAGAGGTCAGCATCAAAAAAGAAAAGTTGACAGCAGATTCCACAGCAACTTTACCAGAGAATGCGCATTCTGAATGGTCTAAGACAATGTAAATAATGTTGACGGTTCTTACCTTCAGCAACTGGACTGGCACATCCATTTATCCCCGCGGGTTTGGGTGTCTGGCATTCTACGGAGGGTTACACACATTCCTCTGTGAGCAAGATTTCAGACTAACACTTAGCTGCATGAACCTAGTACTCCTATCATATTTTAGGACCTGACAAGTTCCAATAATGTTCCTTCAACAAATTGCTTTTGATGAATGGTCTTCAGGCTATGCAGGAATGCACGGCCATTTGTCAGACCTCACGGGCACACTGACAGACAGGCTTCCAGCCAAGAGCATTGATGGCGGGGCTATTGACTTCGCCTTGAGAGCTAAATATTCACTAGCCATCTTCTGACCTTGCTCATGGCGGCGATCGGTTATGTTCATCGGGAAATGGCCATTTGAGTAGGTAACCCCCGAGCTCCAGGATCTATTTCCGCATAAATGCCTATCATACCAGGCACTCCCTTGCTCAAATCTAGTCATATAATTTCGCATCAGACATGCGCTGTCGGTTGCTTTACATCTAGACGAGGTTTAACATATCGTTATCATGGCGACCTTTTCCGGAACCAGGGCCCACAATGCCACTGGAGGGAACCTCCTCGCTCCTTTAGCTGTTGTTGGGATGTCGCTAAAATTCCCAGAAAATGCGACATCCCCGGAAGCATTCTGGGAAATGCTGGTTGAAGGCCGATGTGTCTCTACGGAGTTTCCCAGCACTAGAATGAATATCGACGCCCATCACGACGCTGAACGAAGCCGACTTCACAGCGTCACATGCCGAGGAGCACACTTCATGAAGGAGGACCTTGGTCTTTTCGACGCCCCCTTTTTTGGAATCACCGATTCTGATGCGAAGGCTATGGATCCTCAACAGCGCCTTGCGTTAGAGACAGTTTACCGTGCGCTGGAGAATGCCGGGCTTCCGATTGAGCAAGTTGCAGGCTCGAAGACCAGCGTCTTTGCAGGCTCCTTCTGCAGCGATTACCATATGCTGCAGATTAAGGACCCACTCAATGTGCCTAAGAATGCTACTGCAGGAACTGGTCGGAATATGATTGCGAATCGCATCAGTTGGTTTTACGACTTCTTAGGTCCTAGCGCGACTGTTGATACCGCCTGCTCAAGCAGTCTGATGGCGGTGGATCTCACCTGTCAATCTATATGGGGCGGAGATGCTGCAATGGTTCTTCAACCCCGCCCCTTCTCGACGGTCGGCCTAGTATAGACTTGCTAATCTGAGGTATAGGGCGTGGCCATTGGCTGTAATATAATCCTGGCTCCAGAGATGACCATTGGTCTGGACAACCTTGGTCTGTTATCGAGAGATAGCCACTCTTATAGCTTCGATAAGAGAGCCAATGGATATGCCAGAGGAGAAGGTATCGGTGCTGTGGTCATCAAGCGGCTTGATGACGCTATAGCCAATGGTGATACAATAAGGGCTGTCATTCGATCGTCCAGCTCGAACCAGGATGGAAAGACGCCTGGAATCTTGCAGCCGAGCAAGGACGCGCAGGCTCGTTTGATCCGGGATACCTATCAGAAGGCTGGTCTGGACATGGGGGTCACTAGATATTTTGAAGCACATGGAACAGGTAAGAATTCACCCCACCTATCATCGAGGCAAACTAGTTGCTTAACGTCTGCCAGGAACACCCATCGGAGACCCCATTGAGGCTCGAGCTATTGGCATGGCATTTCGCTCGTATCGATCAGAGGAAACGCCCCTATATGTGTATGTATTGGAGCTTGAACAACATTATGGTGCCTAATTGTGTTATAGTGGTTCTGTCAAATCCAATATCGGTCATTTGGAAGGGGCAAGCGGAGTAGCTGGCTTTATCAAGGCGGTTCTTGTGTTAGAGAAGGGAGTTATTCCACCAAATAGCAGCAATCTGCAGAACACAAACCCTCAGATTGATGAAGATTATTTGAGGTTAAATGTAAGGGTACCAACGTCTATGATGGCTCTGTTGCTAATGGCCACGGCAGATAGTAAAAAGCGCCATTGTCTGGCCTACTACTGGACTACGACGCGCATCCGTGAGTTCATTCGGATTTGGTGGGGCCAATAGCCATATTGTGCTTGACGATGCTTACAATTCCCTTCGACTGAGTGGCTTCGAGCATGTTGGACACCATACTGTGATAGTGCCATCACTGAGACAGATCAATGGCGTGCCACAGCTAAATGATCACCACAGTGCCCATGGTGTAGACAAGTTCAACGACCCCACAATTGCCTGCAAAACAGTTCCGAGGCTGCTAGTCTGGTCAGCCGCAGACCAAGCAGGCATAAAACGTCTTGCAGAAAGCTGGAACACGTATCTATCCGATTTGTCGGTTGAAGAGACAGAAGAATACTTGAGAGATTTAGCGCATACCTTATGTGGCAGGCGAAGTCACTGGGCCTGGAGGTCGTTCGTCGTCGCTAAACCAGGGGTACTTCTACAAGATCTGACCAACCAGTTTTCCCCGGCTATCCAAAGCGTCCATTCGCCACACCTTGCATTCGTCTTCACTGGCGTAAGGATCCCTCAAAAAATGACTCTATGACATGCTGACATTGAACAGCAAGGCGCCCAATGGCACGCAATGGGCCGTGAGCTTATAGGTCATTATGAAGTTTTCACAAGAAGCATTACCGAATTAGGCGCGTATCTCAAAGAGCTTGGATGTACTTGGGACATTCTGGGTGAGTAGACTGACTATATATATTGCATCTCTCTGACCTTCATGCGATAGAGGAACTACAGAAACCAGGGCTGGATTCGAATGTGAATGACCCATCTTATGGTCAGCCACTATGCACGGCCTTGCAAATCGCACTGGTAGATCTTCTTGAAAGCTGGGGTATTTCACCTGCTGCAGTGGTTGGCCATTCCTCTGGTGAAATTGCCGCGGCGTAAGTCCCCCCTAGTGCTTTAATGCTCATTACATCTTACTAAGCCTTCTTGCAACTACAGATACTCTTGCGGGGCGTTAACGAAATGGTCTGCACTAAAGATTGCATACTTCAGAGGTTCTCTGGCAGGAGCCGTAGGAAGATCTAGCAGCATGAAAGGAGCTATGCTTGCTGTAGGTCTGTCTAGGGAAAATGCCCAGAAATACCTTGACAAACTTGAGCCCCAGTTCGAGAGGCTGGAAGTTGTTGTCGCTTGCGTGAATAGTCCTCAGAGTGTCACAATATCCGGGAAACTGGAGCAGATCAACGCACTGCATGACCTACTAAATGGGGACAGCGTGTTTTCCCGAAAGCTGGCAGTTAATGTTGCTTACCACTCTTTCCAGATGCGTGAGATAGCTGACCGATATTCCACCGCTCTCGGGGATTTGGAGGCACCATGCAAAAGAAAGAAAAGGGGACCATTGATGGTGTCCTCCGTCACTGGTACATTGATTTCCAGTGAGCGGCTAGTGGAGCCGGAGTATTGGGTCAACAACATGGTCTCGCCAGTGTTGTTCAACGATGCAGTAAGCTATCTATGCTCCCAATCTGGCAAGAAGTACAAGAAAATCGATGGAAGTCACCGCCATGCTGTCAAGATTGATCATCTCCTAGAAATTGGCCCACATTGTGCACTGCAGGGGCCGTGTCGAGATATTGTTAGTGTATTGAGAAAGAGCGACAAAGTATCATACGTTCCCTTCTTGGTACGCAACCGTTCCGCTGTGGAATGCGTCATGGAAGCTGCAGGTCGCCTCCACTGCAGTGGATATCCAATTAGATTGACATCGGTCAACGGAGATGGCGATGCGAAGGCTGGACGAAGACCGCGTGTGCTAGTTGATCTGCCTGAATATCCTTTTAATCACTCTACATCTTACTGGCATGAAAGCCGATTGAGCGAGGGATACAGATTCCGTCGATATGGCTACCTAGAGCTTCTCGGTGCCCCGGAGCCTAATGGAAATACAATGGAGGCCACCTGGAGGAACATAATCCGCGTCTCGGATATCCCCTGGGTGCAAGATCATAAGATCAACAACACTATTCTATATCCAGGTGCCGGTATGCTCGTCATGGCAATCGAAGCCATCAAGCAATTGGCTGATCCGGACCGACTCCTTACTGGATTCAATATACTGGATGCTGTATTCTCTACTGCTCTTCAGATTCCTACGCACGCGGAAGGAATAGAAGTCAATGTTCATCTGAAACGCACGAAGGAGGGGAGGTCTGACGCCACCGGATGGTTTGAATGGCGCATATATGCATACGACAGTGGCAACTGGGTGGAAAACAGCACAGGGTCCATCCAAGCTCTATATGAGAGCCGCAACACAGGCTTTGATGCTAACGTTAGAGAAGAAAGGGAATGGGAAATTCACCTTCTTGAGACCTACAACAGTGCGGTACGCTCATGTACTTCGACTGTTGATGCAAAGTCTTTCTATAAGCATCTCAACAGCTGTGGATATCAGTACGGACCTGCATTTGCCGCGATTCAAAATCTCAGTTACAGTGAGCCGGACTGCAAAGCGCTCGTCACAGACATCCGGACATTCCACCCCACCGGCGTTTACCCGAGTCATACTATACATCCTACAACACTGGACGCCATCATTCAGATGGCAGCTGGGCTGGTATCAACCACGGGCCAGAGTGCGACCAATGTGGCTGTACCTGTGCGGATTGACCGGCTCTGGTTGACCAACTCAGGTGGTCTCAGTCATCCGTTCGCAGATGCTGTCAGGGCTTGTGCTACCGTCAGTCAATCTGTGGTAGGATATAAAAGTTACTCAATGACAGCAGTAGACGGGGAAGTCTCTAAAGCACTACTGAATCTTGAAGGCTTAAAGCTGACGGCTGTTGCCGGCGGAGGGACGACCCCTGTCTCGGACCAATTCAAGACGGACAACCTATGCCACTACATAGCACATAAACCTGACATTGACCTCTTGACAAGTGAAGAGGCCCAGAGCCTTTATGGGGTCCACGAATCACAAGTCATAGAGCCACTGGAGTACTACACTGAGCTTGACTTTCTTGCAGCAACTTGTGTGAGCAGGTATGCAGCTTCGTTCCGCGAAGAGGAAAGAGACAACATGCCACCTCACTTGAACAAATACATCGACTGGGCCCTCGAAGTCAAAAGAACACTCGATCAGGGTTTATCCGAATTCAGCTCCAAGAGATGGTTAGATCGCATGCATGACGATGACTATATCAGCAAGCTACATAAACGAGTTGAGAATGGCAGTAAAAGGGGTCAGTTAACGAGTACCTTATGCCGAAATCTGGCTGATTTCGTGAACGATCCGCTTTCCCATCTGTTCGGCAACAATCTGCTCGCGGATGTGTATCGTGAAATGGTAAGCAAGTCTGAGAATGGATGTGGTCTGGTATCATTAACACATTAATATATATAGCTTTGCGCCGACTCAATAAAATCACGTCTGGATAGGGTCATCGGCGCACTGGGACACAAAAACCCACGGATGAAAATCCTAGAAGTGGGAGCTGGCACAGGAGCCATGACTGACTTCTGCATCAAAGCATTGAGCATGGACTCTCCAGCGGACCCAAATCTGCGTCGTTACGGTCAGTGGGACTTTACTGATATTTCGAGCTCCTTTTTCCCGGGGGCACAGGAAATGTTTGCGGCAGAAGGCCAGCGTATGCGATTCAAGGTTCTTGATATTGAAAATGATCCTGAAATGCAGGGTTTTGAGTGTGGCACTTATGATATGGTCGTAGCATTCATGGTAAGACAGAGTGCGGACAGGTATGGGTTCTCGCTAACGTTCCTAGGTAATACATGCCACGAAGGACTTGCTTGTTAGCTTGAGTAATGTGCGGAAACTATTGAAGAAGTACGTGAATTTGTCTTTACTTAAGAAAGGAATACCTGCTGATATGAGTCTAGGGGTGGGAGGCTTCTACTGTTCGAAATCACTCACCTTCACCCGCTCAGGATCAATCTTATCTTTGGTTTGCTTGATGGATGGTGGAGAAGTACGTCACTCTTTGTCCGCGTGCTAATCCCCATTGACCATAGTAGGTACGGAAACATACCGCCAGACGGGCCCCTGCATCAGTTCCGAGAAGTGGGGAGAGCTCCTAAAGGAGACGGGCTTCTCAGGGTGCGATGTCGTAATCGATGATTACGAGGCCGATATTTGCCGTGAAGGAAGCATGATTGTGTCAACAGCCGTAGCTCCAGCCCCTACCGATATCACGGCAGTGAGCATCATCATCAATCCGGAAGACCAGATACAGGCTGATCTGGCTGCAGCGATATCTGATCGGCTCCAGCAGCTTGGTATTTCAAGGATCACCGTGACATCCATGGCTGTCATCGCACAGCGAAAGCTATCAGCGAACTTGTTAGACATCAGCCTTCTGGAAGCGACAACCCCTTTCATATGCGACATGGATAGCTCGGAGTATGAAAGCTTGCAGGCGCTGGTAGCTTCCACCAAGAGCCTCATCTGGGTTGATGAGGGCGGAGGGCGGCAGCCTTATCCCAAATACCGACTAGTCGACGGGCTGTTTAGGGCTCTTAGTGGGGAGATGTACCGGGCTCGACTGGCGAACCTGAGTCTGGAGCGTCACTCCTCAAGGGACCACAAAGCAGCGCAGATTTGCAAGCTAGTCTTCTCTGTCATTGGCGATGTTGAAAGGGGTGCAGACACGGAATACACGGAAATAGATGGAGTGCTTCACGTCAGTCGCCTTGTAGATGCTAGGTCACTGTCTCAAGAGGTAGTCAGAAAGGCTCTTCCACAGCACGAGGAGCTGCTACCGTATGGTTCAGGACCATCGTTGAGACTCAAAATAGGATCACCTGGTCTCCTGAACACGCTGCATTTCATCGAGGACAGGTCCCTGGAAAACCCACTTGGTCCAAAAGACATACGAATCAAGGTCAAAGCCGCTGGTTTGAATTTCCGCGACGTGCTTGTTGCACTGGGAAGGTTGGAGAGTGATACCCTCGGGGCAGAATTTGCTGGTGAAGTTGTCCAGGTTGGAGATCAATGCCAGAAGTTCCGGCCCGGCGATAGAGTTGTTGCTTTCCACGCCTGCCGCTATGCTAATTATGTTACTTTACGAGAGGACATGCCCATCGTCGGGATCAGGGACGAGAAGATGCCGTTCACGACGGCTGCTGCTATCCCTGTAGCTTATGCAACGGCGTGGATAAGTCTTACCAAGATAGCAGCGCTTCAAGCAGGAGAATCCATACTGATTCACTCTGGGGCAGGCGGTACAGGACAGGCTGCTATACTGGTTGCCCAATACCTAGGAGCGACGGTCTTCACAACAGTTTCAACTGAAGAGAAGCGGCAGCTTCTGATGGACCGGTATAACATCCCAACGGAGCATATTTTCTCTAGCCGGAACACACTATTCGCGAAGGGTATCCGTCGGTTGACTGCCGACAGAGGTGTGGATGTTGTTTTGAATTCGCTGTCAGGTGATGGGCTTATTGCCTCGTGGGAATGCGTTGCACCGTACGGTCGGTTTGTGGAGATTGGCAAGAACGATATCCTGTCGAACTCCAAACTGCCAATGCTCCAATTTGAGCGAAACGTGAGCTTCACGGCTACTGACCTTGCTGGGATGTCGATCGACAGGCCGCATATAATCAGAGCGGCTTTGGAGACAGTGTTCTCCCTGCTTGAAGAAGGCAAACTAGGCCTTGTTCATCCTCTGCAGGTCCGAGGTATTGCAGATATTGAACAGGCTTTCAGGCAGATGCAGACTGGAAAGAACTCGGGCAAGACTGTGTTGGAGATGAGGGACACGGACGAAGTGATGGTAAGTCAGACGATCAAGGTAGGAACAGCATATGCTAATCCAAACAGACTGTTCTTGACACGAAGCCTACATACACATTCAAGCCAGATGCCACATACGTTGTTGCGGGTGGCCTGGGCGGCCTTGGTCGAAGCATTTCTCGTTGGCTTGTTGAGCGGGGAGCACGCAATTTGATACTGCTCTCGCGCTCTGGCCCGGCAAGCCTGCATGCCAGGAGCTTGGTTGAAGAGCTACACGCGCGAGGCGTACGAGTCATTACTCCTGCATGTGATATCACGAACAGAGAACTACTTAAGACAGTCCTCGAGGTCTGCAGCCAGCTGATGCCTCCCATTAAGGGCTGTGTGCAGGCATCAATGGTCATTCGCGTAAGCTCCCAGCAAGTTACCTTGCGCTAAACAACGCACCACAGCTAACTCTGCAATGTATAGGCCCATAACTTCGAAAGCTTACTCTACCAATCCTGGAAAGAAACCACAACCCCCAAGGTCCAGGGATCATGGAACCTCCACGAGCTCCTTCCACGAGGCATGGACTTTTTCGTTCTCATGTCCTCCGTCTCGGGCATCATGGGAGTAGTTAGTGACTCTGGCTACGCCGCAGGCAACACGTTCGAGGATGGACTAGCGAGATACCGCGTCGGAATCGGCGAAAAGGCGGTCTCACTCGACCTAGGACTCTTCCTAACAGCAGGATACCTAAAAGAGAACCCCGAGAGTCGAGAGCTATTCCTCTCTAAGACGGTCCTTGACGAAATACAAGAATCCCATCTACACGCCCTACTAGACACGTACTGCGACCCCACTCACGGCCCGATCTCCATGCAGGAAAGCCAAGTGGTCGTGGGCATCACCCCCAGCAGACAGAAACTGAAAACGCACAAGGCTGAATGGCTAGACCGCCCACTCTTCCGACATTTATCACTGACCGACGGCAGCACAGAGAGCGGGAACTCCGAAGATTCCTCCAACCTGGCAGCCCTGTTTGCGGGGGCGTCATCAACAGAGGAGGCCACGGCGATCGCCATGCGCGCAGCACGGGAGAAGCTCTCCATCATGATGGCGACGCCAGTGGACGAGATCGACACGGACAAGCCCATTCACCAATACGGAGTGGACTCGCTGGCGGGGGTGGAGCTGCGGAATTGGTTTGCGCGCGAGCTGCGGGCGGACCTGGCCATGTTTGACATTCTGGGTGGTGCAAGTCTTGCATCGGTGGTAACGTTGGCGGTGGGGAAGAGCGAATACCGACGATGATCGGGATGAGCTGTACGGAGTAGGCTTTGAGGATGCGGGGGGTTGGTTGCACTGCAGGAAATGGAATAGTCGGGTATTCAACTCTCGGATTTCTGCATCGGGCTTTGCCCCGACGGCAATTGACGGATATTGAGTTTCCGTTTTGGGAAGTATCCAGATCCAGTATATACATACCGCCAGTATAGAAGTAGCCCTGAATGAATCACCTATACTCCCCAGTTGCTTTCCAATCCCTCTTTCCCATATTCCAAAGAAACAGACAATATGTCCAAACCTAGAGTCCTCCACATCGGCGACCCGATCAAATACAACCACGACATCTACGCGCGCTTCGCCTCACAATTCGAAATCATCCGCCCCAGCACCGAAGAACGCGCCCGCGATGCCTTCAAACAAGCCCTAAAAGAGCGCCGCTGGGGCGACTTTGACGCCATCTTCCGGCCCTTCTGGAACACAGGCGGTGAAATGGGCCGCTGGGACGAGGAATTGATCTCGTTGCTGCCCTCGTCGGTTAAGATCGTTGCTTCGGCGGGTGCAGGCTACGATTGGGTGGATGTAGATGTTTTTGCTAGATATGGTAGATCCTTCCCCTTTCCCCTTCTTCTTCTTCCTCTTCCCTTCATTATCTCCCCAGCAGATATAAGCAGATATACTAATGCAAGTTTGATAATGATACAGGAATCCTCTACTGCAACGGCGCCGCCGCATCCTCCGAATCCGTCGCCGACATGGCCCTCCTCCTCATCCTCAGCGTATTCCGTAACCTACGATGGTCTCACTCCGCAGCACACAGCATCAACTCGACACAATTCCTTGACGCGCACACGAACTCGCCCCTGACGGCACGGAATCCCAGTACCCAGACCCTGGGGATCATCGGGCTGGGCCAGATCGGGTATACGATTGCAAGGAAGGTACACGCCGCGTTTGGGATGAAGATTTTGTATCATGATATAATCCGGAAGGAGCGCCGGGTTGAGGAAGAAGTCGGGGCAGAGTACGTGGGCAGTCTAGAGGAGATGTTGGGACGGGTGGATTGTGTGGTTGTGGCGACGCCGTTTGCGGGGAGGGTGTTGATGGATCGGGAGATGTTTGGGAAGATGAAGCGGGGGAGTCGGTTTGTGAATGTGGCTAGGGGGGGGCTTGTGGATGAGGAGGCGTTGGTGGAGGCCGTGGAGAGTGGGAGGTTGAGTGGAGTGGGGATGGATGTTCATGCTAATGAACCGTTTGTGCATCCGCGGTTGGCGGGCAATTCGAGGGTTATGATGATGAGTCATAATGCGGGGGGGACGGTGGATACGCATGTTGGGTTTGAGAGGTTGGCGATGGAGAATATTGAGGGGTTTTTGGTTAGAGGGAGGGCGTTGACGCCGGTTAATGCGCATTTGATTAGGGGGAGTAAGTTGTAGTTGGATGGAATATATTATGTGTATCAGTCTCGGGTAGTATAAGTAGTAGTTAAACATGAATCGGAATAACTTAGTATCAGACTTGGTGAAGGAAGGGTAAGCAAACACAAAAGTCAGCAGTAAGTAAACTACCATGAAAATGTCTCCTCGTAAAAGTCCACCTTCTTGTTCCCTTGCTTCGCCCTCACTACTTGACGCACATCGTCGCCCATCTCGCCAGGTCCGCAAACACTCACAGCCATTGCGCCGACCTGGTGCGCCATCTCGACATCCAGAGTGTCCCGGAAGGATGGCCTGCCGGTGTTGATGCTTATCGCCACTCCTGTCGGGGCGGAAATGGCCCATGGTGACTCTGGGGAGAAATCTTCGGGGCTGCTGTCGCGAGTGCTGAGGTAGATCTGGATCGACAGGGCGAGCTCGGGGAATTCAAAGTAGGACTCCTGTTTTGGCACGTTCGGCCCTTGCAGGGCTGGGTGGCTAAAGAGGGATACCATCCAGGGCTGAATCCAGGACAAGTGGTCTAACAAGGGGTAAGTCATGGCTGCTTGAACAAAGTTCTGCTGGTCGACTCACCTAAGCTGCGGACGACCCAGACGAGGGTCACTCGTCGGACAGCAGTTGACCGGGATGCGAACCCGTTCACGATCTCGAGGAGGTAGGCGACTGGGTGCGTGATACCAATGCCGCCCGCGACCAGAAGCACTGATCCATATGAATCAAGTGACTCCAGCCCCCCTGTTCTTGTCAGATACTATCTGAGCTATGCATGGGAAGGCTTACCGTATGGCCCTTCTGCAAGGGTGATCGCATTGAATGTCCGCTCGGGCGAGTTGCCCGCCTTTCGTACGAGCTTACTAGTGAGTCCATCGCGTCCTTTGACCAGGAAAGATACCGTCGTCTCCGGCGACCCTCCTACTGCACGATCGAGGGAGTCATTGGAGGAGTTGGTGGCATCCTTATCAATCACACTTGTTCCGTTTTTCGATGTCCAGGCTACCGAGAAGGGATGCGAAGTCCACAAACCCACTGATGGCATATACAAGTACGCATATTGGCCAGCTTTGAATCTCCATGGCCGTGCCAAGGTGACATTCACTCGCGCCACATCACCAGGGAGCATCTCCACGGTAGCCTTGGAGCATCGCGTGCCAATATTGCGCCAGATAACACATGCCAGTCGAATTGCTCTCTGAATGCTATTAGCCATACTCGATGAAATTTGACACGAGGAATGGACTATCTCTCATCCCTCTGAAGGAACAGAATGCTTACATCGAAGCCCCAGAGAACCACTGTAACCAGCATGGCATATTGATGCGACATGCCTTCCAAGTGGTACCATAAGCCCACGAATGCCATAATGGCCAAAGCGATATGGGAGTGAAGGAATGCTTCATAGAATGCATGTCTGACTGGCGACAAGGACTGAAAGAGGATCGCCGTGAACGCGAAGATGGCCTACATTCATCGAAGTCATCAGCGATGAGGCCCAAGCCTATTGCAGCGATAAAACATACAACCAAGCCGCAGATGAAGAATTTAGTATTCCAGATGAGATGTGTGGCCGCGACCAAGCCGCCCTCTGTCGACCGTCAGCTTTCCACATCGCCCAATCGCACAACCATACTTACCTTCGAACACTTTCATTTTAATAGCAGCAATCATATGGACAAGCGCCGAGAAGATGATGGTCCGTCCAACCCAACGGTGCATGAGATTGAAACAATCGAATTTGATGCCCAGAAGAGGTACCAAAGGGTTATTGCGGCCTGCTGCCAAAACCAGCGCGGGCAGGTTCAACACCGCCATACTACCTGCCGAATATTGAAACTCGAAGATCACTTCGTCCCAGTCTTTCCACCAGTCAACCATGACAAAGAAGAAGACAACGTTGATTGCTATGTAGACGGCGAGCAGAGCTGCTTCAAACCGCAGCGGAAGGATGCCCATGTGGATGTTGTTGCCGAGTTTCAAGTAGCGACTATGGCGTTTGGAGAGGATTGGCGCATGGAATACATGCTTGTATAAACTGGTCGAGATGGTGCTCCTTCGTTTGAATCGACCCTGCTTATCGGTTCGTAGAATTTCGCGTAAACGCCGGCGATGGTAAACTCGTATTAGTGTACGGCCAACAAACAGAACGAACAAGGCTCCAGCGAGAATGAACATGGGCGTGGCCAACGCTACATTCATTGGTGGATGGTAGTCTATCTGTCGGGCCTCCCCGGGCTGTAGATGATCTACCCCCATGATGTCTTTGCCTTGAGGCTACCTGCGTAGGCGTAAAGTGTGGGGCTGGGTTCAGTGTTGAGATCTATGTCGAGTCGACGGAGGCGCGCGTTCCCAGAAAATGAAATTTAAAGAAACCAAGTCACGCCAACAGGGTATTCTCCAGCTACATATATGACAAGTCGAGCTACCATGCATATGGTTCCGATCGTGGCGCCCCGAAGCGACTCCCGAGTATTTCTTCGATGCCGTCATGTAACCGGATCGGGGCTTCAGAGGCCATCTTGGATTGGGCTGACAGATCTCCAGTGTGTCGTGCTCTCAGGATATTGGCGCATCCAGACACTACATCTCAGCTTCCACATGTATCAGACGATTGCAACCTAGAAGAGTGGGGGGCTGGGAGGGTCCGCGGAAGCGTGCCTGGAAATTGTCTACTTCAGTGGGAAACAGGCACAAGAGCTCCTCTGGCTAGCATGGCAAGCTTCAATCTTGAGTATAATGGCCAAGGAAAAGCGGGTTCTTCAGATTTGGCTTCCGTTAAGCTTTCTTCAGCGTGTGGCCAATCAATTGTTGGTCTGCCGTGCAATGGAATGGCACCGCCGGAAACGGAAAGAAGGTGGATGTAGCTGCAGCGTCCACAGACCCGGATAGACTCCAATCATCCTCCTGTGGATAGCAGATTGTTGCATTCGCCCGTCTTTCTAACTGGTTTACAAATACATGACTTGATGGTGATGTAAGCTTCGGACGTGGGTGGTGTTGGATCCCAGCCTAAAACGAGAGTTGAGCAGCTCAATGGATGTACCGAGTAGGGTATCCAGGAATACGTCTACTTGCGCAACTAACAGAGAGTCTGTTGTCGAATGCATCTAAAACACATTTGGATGTTGAGTGGCTGGCCATGCTTGACAGAGACATGTTCAATTCCATCCTTCCCATATAGGAGGCAGTCAACAGGACTGACGTCATGGACTGGCTGGATTCCATGGAGAGCACACGATTAACAAGGAGGGACGGAAATCTATGATCGCTTGAATGCCTGGGGAACCCGAGATAATGGTTGCATCCCGACCGATAACCATCGGCCATTGAAGCTCGACCTGAGCCGGTTGCAACGGCGCAAGCTTGGGACTGTCTCACTCACTCAGGGCTCCCGCCGAAAGTACCTGATTAGCTCATCAACTGAGGCTTGTCGAGGCCCCGATCGACCATTCCAATGCCACCATATTTTCCACCATACCATGAGATTTTTTGTTCTAGCCAGGTCAACTGTCACCTGCCGTGAAAATATAGCCAACATCAGGCTCTCGGCCACTTTCAGGCACCATGCGACGTCATGAGGTGAAGACGCGGCGCAGTGCAGTCGTAAAATGCATCTTTGCCATATTAACAGACTGCCTTGTCTGAACCTTGACAGTGAAAGTTTGCTAGCTTGAATGCCGGCAAGCTTAATGTGCTTACAAAACTGGGTCAGGCACGGGACCAGAGGGTGCACGCCGCGTGGTCGGGGGACTGCCAAAGTCTATTCCACATGCCCAATGTTCGGAAGTGAAAGTTTTGGCCGAAAGCAAAATGATACTGATCGAGCCTGAGACATAGCCAGGGGTAAGTAACGGGCCTGAGACATGGCCCAGGAGAAACCCGACAACATGAGACATCCGCTACAGGAACCGCGACACAACTGAGACAGGCACCATCTTCAGTCATGGATACGCATGCATACATGAATGATAACTGAAGCAAAGCATGCGCTTAAGGAGAGGTTTCAGCCCTGGCCACATTCGATACGACTAACGCAAGACATTATTATAAATTACAGACAGATGAGGATGAAAGGTCTCAAACATCTATTTCCGTTCCATTCCGGAAGCTGAGGGAGGATAATTGAACAGACCAGTGTCACAATCCAGGAACGCCTTTGACCAGGGCAACAAGAAATGGGAGGGTGCAAATCAGCGATTGCGCAGCCCAGTCACACAACAATAAATCGCCTTTGAAGTAAAGCAAGGTGAAAAAATAAACGTACAAGGAAGACGATTCCGACTTTAGTCATATCATTAATGGGAACGTAACCGTGATATCTCTTAAAAATGTGTATCCGGGTGGGGGAATTTGTCACGAGATTATGGAACTGCTGGGCTCCAGGCGGCAGTCACTGTCATCGAGACCAGAAGCACCAAAAGTCGAAAAATCCGTCTTTGTTTTCTTCTCTATTTTTATCCGTCTAATCGACGAGTGATCACGACCTTCTTGGGTACTTTTTCTTCTTCTTGTCTTTCAGTTGTTTCGACTTGATCTTCTCCTCCTGAATGCAAGAATAATCGGTCACGTCGACCCCAGCACTATGGCATAGCGAGGTGCATTCTGTTTCAATAACCTTGACAAGCTGAGAAGTGAAACCGTAGAAGGCCGGATTGTATGCATTCCGCGCCCAGTACATGAGTTCAGATGCCACACGACCCAAATTCGGAATGGATTGCGGCAAAATCTCGGCCTTCTGTGACACCCGTGGCTTGTCATTCTCCTCTTCATCAGAGGAAAGCGAAGACGACGGGGTAGAACTGCGCGAGGCGGGAGAAGATGGTGAAGAGGACTCGGAGGACGACAGATAGTCGGTGTCAGAGGCTAAGACATGGAGCAGATGGTACACAGACGCGAACCCGAGAAGCGTCAGATCCACCGGGTCAAGCGGCAACTGATTGAACCATGTAACAGCTCGTTGGATAGTGAAGGAAGCGGGTAGAGAAGTGTCGCCTGTAGTCCTGGCCGTAAAAATAGCCGCAATCATTGCACAGCGAACCGAGATTGCAATTTCTTCCCGCACGGACACGGGAAGAGATGAGTCAAGAAAGTTAGATGCTTGGTTCTGTTTGCTCTTCCCTTTATCTTTCGGCAACGCGGCGAGGACCGTTCCGATATTCGCAGCGCGGTCTTGCTCAAAGAATACTGCCTTCATCACCAACGCTCGAGTATGGGCGGCGGAAGGCTGAGGAGCGACATCCAGGGCCAGTTTAATCTTCGCCTTGAATAGATCGCGACTCTTCTTCGCGTCAGGACCACCAGAGCTAGCTTCGAAGTATCTGAGCAGCGCCCGTTGCAAGAGATGGCTAGACCACCAAGCCGCAAGGGCATCCAGGGAAGATTGAATGGCAGGGTCTTCTTCCACCACATCCAGAAGAGCCTGGTCATCATCAGTGCCTTCTTGAGTGGGACGATTCCAAGTGAGGTTTGCCGCTCTTTGCACGATGCTATCAATCATGACTTCGTCGCAGTCCAGTTGCAACAACGCGGCTAGGTGGCTAGGCAAGGCATCAGGATGATCTTTCGGCATAACCTTGTGCATGGACCGAGCGAGGTCCCATTGATACCTTGCCAATGAACGAGCGACATCATTCGACAAGTCGAAGCTCCAAGAGCCGCGGTCCCCAACTCTCCAAAGTAGGATACGGCAATGGAGAGCTTTGAGCATCATCCTCATTGGACTCCTAGGCAGGGTACCTGCCGCAAAAATGGTAAGGACTAGACGACTCTTGCTGATTTCAGCGTCGCCACCAGCCAATTGGGCGTCAATTGCAATATCCCAGGTCTTGACTCGTCCCTTTTCGTCCTCCTCGGTAACCCCGGTAATCGAAGAATACAGTTTCCAACCCAGGAGACACCGCAGGACGTACTCAAAGCAGCGCGAGGTCACGACGTACCACTCGTGAAAAAAGCGGTGGCGCGGGACCCCGACTCGCTGTATACTTGTCAGCCAGGCCTGACGTCGGAAATTTGACGATGTATCAGACGGTGACGAAGTCTTCAGCGAAGAGGACTGTTCACCAGGGGTAGCGTTGAAGAGGTAAACGAAGACAATGAATGCACTGCCGACGACAAGGGTGGCGAGAATAAGAAAATGCGAGATGGCTCGTGCATGCCACGAGTACCAAAAGTTTCGAGCCATCACAAGCCAATATGCTGCTGTGGGGCTCTGGAGGCTAGCTTGCAGGTTTCCAAACAGGTTCATCGGCAATGCCAGCAGCCCCTTGGCGGTTGACTCCGTTTTCTTTTCGCTGCCCATACCCTCGACGATCATCAAACCAGCAAGGGCACCAAGCATGTACTTGTTGGGGTAATAAGAGCGCCTGGTACGACCACCACACGGGGATGAGACACTGTTATTGCTGCTGGGGTATTGGATGTATGACTGGGACCACGCGTTCTCTTTGGTGGTGGATTCCTCTCGCATGCGTTTGAAGGCATCGGGTACCTTCAGCAAACCTTCGGGAGGATAGAGAGAGGTCGGCGAGTGGTCACTAGGACTATCCTCGACATGCGAAAACACACTGGGGGATGAGCTCGCGCCAGACTCTGTGGAAACGGTGTAGTTGCTGGGTGAGGAGACGGATGCTGCGGAGGTCAGTGACTGATCAACGGCCTTTTCCGCTTGACGAAGTCGGTTCTTCAAGGCCATGTTTTCATCCTCAAGTCGCTTGTTCCGGATCTCCAGGTGACGAATGTACTCGGTGGCTTTTGAAAGGATAGAGGCCTTGTTCAACTTGTTGGCGGGAGTGACCCCTTCGTCATCGTCATCCATTAGACTGTCCGATGCATTCTTGGACGCTCGGAGACTGGGTACACTATCCCTCAACTCGGCAATCTTCTCATTGAGGTTGGCTCGATACCGTTTCTCAATAACGTTGTGCGCTCGCTTTTTGGCCGGCATCTTCTTACCGGTCGGGACAACTCCACTCACGGTTGACCCATCATCATCACTGCCCGACTTGCGTTTGCGAGCAGTTCCTTCTGAGGATAGCGGGGATCCGGACGTAGCGGACAGCGCTGACTGGAGGTCAGTCCCAATGGATCCGATCTTCGATTGGCACACGCCACTGTAGTTTTGGTCGAGCAAGGAATCGAAAGGAATATTGGTACAGTCCAGGTTGATGTCGGGAGAAAAGTCGGACTTCTGAAAGAGATCCGTGTTGCCAATTGACGCATTGGGTGAGGTGAAGGTAGTATCAAAAGGGGATTGGGAGACGTCTTTTGCCCCATCGGCGAAGCCCTTGTCGTCCCATCTCATCCACTGCGTCCAATCCTGACTCGAATCTTCCGTTGTAGACTGGGCGAAGGTCGTGGAATCGGCCTGTGAGTCTCTTCTGTCCGAAGACTGGAGAGGGGAGAAGAGCTGAAAGTCGCTCCCCATGGTGGGCAGTGCCATTCCGTCCAGCGGCCAAGGCCGGGACCACAATCGATGGCGTCAGTGCCCTGCGGCAGGTAGTACGGAGGTGAACTCCGGCTAGCGTTTAGTGATAGGTTAGTGACAAGGAGACGGATATGAGCAAGATAGCATTGATCGAACAAAGTCGTTGTGGTGAGTGTTCTATGAAGAGGCAGGCATACCTGAGGGGAAAGGGTCAGGAGCGATGCGGCTAGTTGCGGGTTGAAGTCACCGGCGAGGGTATCACCCACCCCAACCAGACGCGCTAACGAGACTAGATTATGAACAGTGGAGTCTGGCTCAGGGACAAGCAGACGGGCAGTAGTTGAGGGTATTTGTGGATGATTGAAACTGAGTTGGTTGCAATAATACAGCCTGGTAGATGATCTGTCCAGGCGATGCAGGTAGTAGGAAGAGAGAAAGAGAAGGTTTGACGCTGACAGGGTTGTGGTGGCTTCCGGAGACGACCGTGGCAGGGCAGGGCAGGCAAGGTACGTTTTAGATCTTATCGAACCGTTGGGCGGTTGAGGGCGCGGCCAGTGACTGGATAATGACTGGATCAGTGGCTCTCCGTCCCGGCGGAGCAGATTTTGACTTCTTGCTATGTTATGCTAAAGAGGCTAAAATGAGAAGAGGGGCGCATGTACTTTGCAAAGACACCCCCTCAATGTTGTCCCACGACGGCAAATGATTCAAAGATGATGATGTAGCAGAGGGAGAAAGGGTCCGAGGGAGAGTAGGTGGCCAGCCAGTCCAAATCACAAGCGACCGAGAAAGGAAAGGCGAGGCATGGACTGAAGTGAACTCCATCTCCAATTGCGCTGCCTGAAGGCAAAGGCGGGCGGTGATCCTCGGCCAAGATTCGGTGGTGGGCGTCGTATGATCGCGGGTGACGGCGCTTCCGGCAAACCGAGCCAGTCGTGGGAAGTGGCACCAGATGGAGCTGTTGTTTCGGTATTATTACCATCACGTGGGAGAAGCCGGTGCCTGCAATGAGTGCAACTCAGTGATGGAGCTGGTAAATATGTATGGTACGTATGGTTAGATGGTTAGATGGTGTATTAGTACCTTCCGCCTACGTAGTCAACCAATTATGTCGCGGAACTACTAAAAATAACATACCTCGGCGTCCCACTTACTCACTCTCCATGTCTTCGGTTACAGTAAGATACTCTGCTCGTATCCATCGCAATGCAGCTGATTGCAAGAGGTGCATACAGCTACTATACCTCTGCTTTCATTTCTGAGATCTCCTCCACATAGAAATTAAGCTTAATTGTTAGCTCGTTATCGTTTTAACTATGGTGATCTCTGATATTCTTGTCTATGGTACCGCTTGTCTGCCCTAGACGATGACTATTTGTCAACTATATATACTAACGCACGTTGCAGTGGTAGGTCTCTGCTTGGATGAAAAAAGACACTAAGAATCCATAAAGAGAGTATGCAACGGAGGCTTCAAGACGAGCTTCGATGCCACAAATACAATTCTAAAGTACATACTAATCCGCATCTTCTAGTTTTGTCGCAATATGTCTCTAGTGATTCGATGGCCGTCTTCGAAGGCACCTTAGATAAATCCGCGCCAGCCATCCACAAAGTCTGACCCACAGAAACACACCTGTCCGTGTGGCCTCCTGATCGCATCATGATACTTTTGCAAGAATCCAGGTCCCCGAATCGGCATGACGCCGCCGCCATTTGGATCCTCAGACCAGTGGTGGCCACATGCAAATTCAGCCTGTACGAAGTGTCTCCACCAGACGGATGTTCTCCTCTGAGCGGTTCAGATTGTTCCCTGGATGGGCAAGCAATGTGAGGAGGGAGTGTGTGTGCCGTGCTTTCCATCTGCAAACCCGCTTGCATAGGGCATATCGCCTCCCTCACAGCTAACATTGAACCCGTTTCTAAGATCGGTTGATGTGCATACAAGTAGCTCATTTCATTTTGCCGGGGTAACCCCGGTGGAGAAAGCTTCCCTTTGGGCGTAGGCAGAGGGGGATCGAAGGCGATGGAAAAAATCACATTGATGGGAAATGTCGAGATGACGAAGTTGGACACAGACTGGTTTCCATCCTTGAGGGTGACAGGGAAAACACCGCCTGTCTGAATATTGATGTCACAGGAGAACCAAAGATCCGGGCTACTTTGGAGTCATCAAGAATTGCGCGCACAAAGGTCGTGATGCCTCGTGCGATCTTATATCTCATGGTGACTATCTCCATCATGGCAGGATTAAAGGTGCATAATGCATGGGTATGAGGCACTTCGGCAAAGGAAACCTTCTACGACGATACACCATAAAAAGAAGCGGTATGTGCGCTAAGCATCAACATTCCCTCCTGGCTGCAACCATAGAGCTGCGCAATACGACCCGCAAGGCTGAGCTTATCCAGTTCGATATAGTCTGGATTGTGTTCGACACTCGAAGCCGTGCTAAACAGGACCTGGATTACACTGCGCCCGGCCTGTTCATCAACATGTAAAATTTCTCCCTCAGTTTTTCTAGTCACTTCATCACGACCCGTCTCTCAGCAGGTTCCTGCACTCTAGTAGGTCAAGACCGCGATTTCTTGACCATGGACTCACCATTCTCAGGAAATGCCGCAGTCTTCAAAGCCCTCAAAATTAGTGAATTCATATCGGTGCAGCTCGCCGAATACATGTGGTTGTTGCCAGTGCACCAAAGTGCCACCGATCTCCACCTCGGTGACCTCTCCCGTATCTGCAGTCCACAACAGATCTCGAGCTCCAACGAGGAGCACGCTTTTGCCTCTAAAGGCAAAGTCGCGGGCAGCAGTGAGACACTGTATACTTAGCCGAGTAACTAGAACGACTCTGTCGAGAAAAGTTACTACATACCATACTGGTGACCACCTTTTGCAGTCCAGGTGAATCCTTTTCTGATCTCTGCATTTTGACCGAAGAGAATAATATTCATTGTGGGCGAAGTGACAATAGCAGGTGAGTTGACTTTATCCAATGTAAAAAGGATGACGATCAGTTTCCGCGGTTTCGGTTATCTCCCAGCTTCCCCACTTCCATCAGTGGAGAAAGAGCATGATTGATCACTGTTACTACTAACTAGTAGTTATCAGATCATAACAGTATGACTATTGTGGCCTTTCTCCAAGCATAGATGCTGTTGGAGGTTTTCGATAGCCTCGCCCTATAATGATAAGGGTCTTGAACTTATACAGAAGAGATTCGGACCAAATTGTACCGCCACACATTGCCTGATTTGAGTAAATCATGCGAACTGCAGCATCGCGATCAACGATCATCCGGCAGGGGCAGTGGGGTTGCGCGCCCCCGCTCTTCCCAACCCCGCGTATATTTCCCCATACGTCGAGGGAGGTATGTAGCATTCGATCTATGAGTATGGCTTAAATATTCCTAAGACGACTCTATAATATCCTCATGAGCCAGTTAAGTTACTTCAAGATTCACAAGAAGTATTCAGAAACACGTCCACAGACAAAATGGAGTTGCAACTTCCTAACCGAGGGGTCTATACGGACCCAGAACATAATCTCTTTATCAAGGAGGCAGAACCTGCCCTCGAACATATAAACGATGGATCAAGCTTAGCAGAGGGAGAGGTCACAATAGCAATCAAGTTCAGTGGCATCTGCGGGTAAACCTGTCGTCCAAACCCATTCATTTATGATGAGAGCTAATCGTACCGATCAAGTTCGGACGTGCACTTCTGGAAACATGGCGGGATCGGTCCGTGGGTGGTAAATGAAGCACATATCTTGGGGCATGAGTCTGCAGGGCTCGTCGTCAAGGTCCACCCTTCGGTCACGACACTCGCAGTCGGAGATCGCGTCGCGGTTGAACCTCATATTGTCTGCAAGGCTTGCGAACCGTGCCTTACCGGGCGCTACAATGGGTGCAAGAATCTGCAGTTCCGCTCCAGTCCACCATCTCATGGTCTCCTGCGGACCTACGTGAACCATCCCGCCATCTGGTGCCACAAGATCGGCGATCTATCATTTCAGAAAGGCGCCTTGTTGGAGCCACTGAGTGTCGCACTCACCGCAGTGACTCGTTCGGGGGTCAAGATTGGAGACCCGGTGTTGATTTGTGGCGCAGGGCCAATTGGGTTGGTGGTGCTGCAATGCTGCCGCGCTGCTGGGGCGTATCCCATTGTGATTAGCGATGTTAACCCGGCGCGTCTCCAGTTCGCGCAACAGTTCGTGCCTGCTGCTCGAACACTGCAGGTTCGGCCGGAGGAGACGGACAAGGAATTCGCAGCTCGGGTGGTGCAGTTGATGGGTGGGGAGGATTGCGAGCCCGTGGTTGCCCAAGAATGCACGGGAGTCGAGAGTTCCATCGCCAATGCTATTCAGAGTGTCAAGTTTGGGGGCAAAGTGTTTGTGGTCGGCGTGGGCAAGGACAAGCTTCAGTTTCCATTCATGCGACTGAGCGAGCGCGAGATCGACCTGCAGTTCCAGCAGCGCTATGTCAACATGTGGCCTCGTGCCATCCGGGTGATGTCCAGCGGAGTGATTGATTTGGGCCCGATGATCACTCATGTCTATGCCTTTGAAGACGCTTCCAAGGCGTTTCAGACGGCGTCGGATGCGAGTAGCGGCTCAATCAAGGTGTTGATTGAGGGACCAAAATGATCGATGACAGAGCTTGGACAGTGAGTTATGAATGCCATAAGACATAGCTGAACAGGATATGCATCTTATGCAGAACATAATGACTATCCTACACTCTGTTAGTGAAATGATTGGTTCCAGCACGGAATGGCTCAAGACATGGAATCATTCCTTGACGGTGAGGCGTCAAGTGTGGATAAGTTAGTGTGAAGAAGATATATCCGTTAGCATGAGAGCTAAGCTCGAATGAAGAAGAAATGTGGAGTCATGATAATAATATCGAACATAGTAGAATGTCGAATGGTGTTTTTGTTGCTAACGGTGACTCGGACTCCGTCGGCTTTGCCAGCGATCGGCAGGTCACGCGTCTACTCAACTTGGTACTTATCTCCCCAGTCACCTAAGCATTGTTACTCCACACTTCTCTCTTGACGATAAGAGATAGCAAACTTTCTTGATAAAAGGGTGGAGAGCATGCTCTAATATCTTCACTTCGAGAGCTTTTTTCCCCATTTAATTCTGTTGTCCGCCATGTACTCCCTCTGGGCTGCTGCCTTGGTGGCCGCTTTGCCCGTCTCCAGGGCCCAGTTTGTGTCTCCGCCCACGGATCTCATTCCCACCAAGGGATATCTCGACATCCCCGTCCGCTACAAACAGGTCCCCACCGGCATTTGCGAGACCGATCCCAGCGTCAAGAGTTTCTCTGGTTATCTCGATGTCGCCGAGCATGAGCACATCTTCTTCTGGTTCTTTGAGGCACGCAATCAAGATCCCACCGAGGCTCCCTTGACCGTTTGGATCAATGGAGGCATGTCTGACCCCGGCCACCATTTCAGTCCAATTGCTAATCATTCGTAGGCCCTGGTTCCTCCTCCATGATCGGCTTGTTCCAAGAGCACGGCCCATGCGGCATTGACGCCAATGGCTCCGTCTACAACAACCCGTACTCTTGGAACAACGCCAGCAACATGCTCTACATTGACCAGCCTGTGCAGACTGGCTTCTCCTACAGCATTCCGGTCCCCGGCTATGTGGATCCCTCCACAGACAATGTAATTGCCCTGCCCTCCACTGTCTGCCCCGACTATGCAGCAGACATGTCCTGTGGCACCTACGCCTACCCAAACGTGAGCCTTACGGCAAACTCCACCGACAACGCCGCCCCCAACTTCTACCGCGCCCTGCAGGGTTTCATGGGCGCATTTCCCCAGTACTCGCGCGAAACCTTCCACTTCACCACGGAGAGCTATGGCGGGCACTACGGGCCTGTCTTCAATGAGTACATCGAGGAGCAGAACGCCCATCTCCAGCCGGGTGCCAAGAAGATCCAGCTGGGAAGTGTGATGATCGGCAATGGCTGGTATGACCCGATCATTCAATACCAGGCCTACTACAACTTTACGGTAACTACCTGATTTTGATCCTTGATTTCTACTACTTCGACACTAATGCATCCACAGGTATATCCGGGTAACACATACGACTACCTGCCATTCAACAAGTCTATCAGCTCGCTGATGTACAACAACCTTTACGGCCCCGGAAACTGCCTCGACCAGCTTTACGACTGCGCCGCCCGAGGCATTGACGAGGTCTGCAGTACGGCCGACAACTTTTGCGCCAACGAGGTCGAGGAGATCTACGACATCTACTCCGGTCGGGATGAGTACGACTTCCGCGAACTCACTCCGGACCCGTTCCCCTACGAATTCTACGTCGACTACCTGAACAAGGCGTCCGTGCAGGCCGCCATCGGCGCATACATTAATTACACGGAGAGCAACAACGCTGTCGGACTCGCCTTTTCATCCACCGGTGACGACGGGCGACTCATGAACACCATCCAAGATGTGGGCAAGCTGCTCAAGCAGGGCGTCACAGTGGTCATGTACGCCGGCGATGCTGACTTCAACTGCAACTGGCTGGGCGGGGAAGCCGTGTCACTGCAGGTCAAGGCTGCCAACTTCAGCAGTGCGGGTTACACCAACATTGTCACCTCGGATGGAGTGACGCACGGCCAGGTGCGCCAGGCAGGGCAGTTTGCCTTTGTGCGGGTGTATGAGAGTGGCCATGAGGTTCCCTTCTATCAGCCCTTGCTTGCGCTGGAGATGTTTGAGCGCGTCATTAGCGGCAAGGATGTGGCAACAGGGAAGATTCCCGTCACGCCGAGTCTGCAGACGGTGGGCACATTCAAGAGTACCTACCGCGAGGGCAACGGCACGATTCAGTGGGAGGTGTTGGACTCACTGGCGACGTACAACACGACCACTAATGCTCCGAACCCAGTGAGCCGGAGGCTGAAGCGGATGGGACCGGCTTTGAGATTTCAGATGTAGATCTGAAGTACTTGCAACTGTGCGTTGAAGGACATTGTTCAACGCGATGTAACGATCATGTCTAGCTGTGCCGCCAAAGGGCAAGCTACAGATCTCAATGCCTTTCTTTCGATGCAAACATCTTACGAGCCATGAATGCCATTTTATGATCAGGCTATCCCCTGCCAGTGAATCATTGTAGTGACGGAGATATTCTGTTCAATCGCAACCCAAAGGAATCAACTGTAAGAATACAACATGACTCGCTGGCGACAAACCGGGTGAAAATATTATGAGAAGCAAAGTTTAAAAATTCCAATCCACGGGTCTCATCTCAAGATTCTTCCAAACCATTGGTCTTAGCTGAAAAGACAAGGTAAGAATTCAGGGGTAAAATCAGACAAATTTGGGTCTGGCGGGGATTTGGTGGGGACCGGATCAAAGTTGCATTATTTTGAGGCATGATCGGCGCGCAACGAACAGGCAGTGGAGGCCGAGATCGCTATTTTGACTCAACTTTGCACCCAAACCAAGGAAGTTCGTATCCATCGATCAATAGTGCATCTCATCTGGCAAAGCATGGAATCTTCACCCCACTTCAGGCCGGCGCCTCCCGGCACAACAAAAGGAGCATGGCAGCCTTAATTTCTCTGCTTGAACTGTTAGTCAATTGATCTCCCTGTTCAAGAACAGTCTCTCCCAACATGGGCAATACAACCAGTATAGCAGGGCGTGACTGCCTGGTATCTGCCCTGGGAGGCAATTCAGCTCTTGCGGCTTTCCCAAACCAGCTTCTTTGGACTGCCGATGTCCACGAATACAACCTCAACCTCCCGGTTACTCCGGCCGCAATCACGTACCCGGAGACAGCAGAACAAATTGCCGGCATAGTCAAATGTGCCTCAGACTATGACTATAAAGTGCAGGCGCGCAGTGGAGGCCACAGCTTTGGGAACTATGGTAGCGTCCCCTCAGCCAAATAACCTCTAGGCCATCTTTCACTAACAAGTGCTCGACACAGGCCTCGGTGGAACAGACGGCGCGGTAGTAGTCGACATGAAACACTTCAACCAATTCTCCATGAACGACCAGACATACGAAGCAGTCATCGGACCGGGCACGACCCTGAACGACGTTGACATCGAACTCTACAACAACGGGAAACGAGCCATGGCGCACGGCGTTTGCCCAACCATCAAAACAGGCGGACACTTCACCATTGGCGGACTCGGCCCTACCGCGCGCCAATGGGGTCTTGCCTTGGACCACGTCGAAGAAGTCGAAGTGGTGCTGGCCAACTCTAGCATCGTTCGAGCCTCAAATACCCAGAACCAGGACGTATTCTTCGCTGTCAAAGGCGCCGCAGCCGACTTTGGCATCGTGACCGAGTTCAAAGTCCGCACTGAGCCGGCCCCGGGTCTGGCGGTCCAGTACTCGTATACCTTCAACCTGGGCAGCACTGCTGAAAAGGCCCAATTCGTCAAGGACTGGCAGTCTTTCATCTCAGCGAAGAACCTAACCCGCCAGTTCTACAACAACATGGTCATTTTCGACGGAGACATCATCCTCGAGGGATTATTCTTCGGATCCAAGGAACAATACGATGCCTTAGGTCTAGAAGACCACTTCGCACCTAAGAACCCAGGCAACATCCTAGTCCTAACCGACTGGCTCGGCATGGTCGGACACGCGCTGGAAGATACCATCCTCAAGCTGGTCGGCAACACCCCGACCTGGTTCTACGCCAAATCTCTCGGATTCAGACAAGACACGTTGATTCCATCTGCCGGAATCGACGAATTCTTCGAATACATCGCCAACCACACCGCCGGCACGCCAGCCTGGTTTGTCACTCTCAGTCTGGAAGGCGGAGCCATCAACGACGTCGCTGAAGACGCAACCGCGTACGCGCACAGAGACGTGCTATTCTGGGTTCAGCTCTTCATGGTCAATCCCCTAGGCCCGATATCGGAAACAACGTATGAGTTCACCGATGGATTATATGATGTGCTTGCGCGCGCGGTGCCAGAGAGCGTGGGACACGCGTATCTGGGCTGTCCGGACCCAAGGATGGAGAATGCGCCGCAGAAGTATTGGCGAACGAATCTACCCCGGCTGCAGGAGTTGAAGGAGGAGCTGGATCCGAAGAATACGTTTCATCATCCGCAGGGTGTTATTCCTGCTTGATACTCCTAAACGTAGATGTATATACCCAAAATAATATTTAGATTTCGTGCCATGCATAGTAAACCTCTCACTATACAACATCGTCTGCAGTTAACCCCCACATCATGATAATATCCCCTAACGATGATCCCCATGATACCCATTCGGATGAAAATCCGGATGTCCCGGGATCCTCCCCGTGGCCTTATACTCCTCCTCGGGGAACGAAGGGCCCAGAGTGGGATGAACCAGGGTAGTTTCATCAAAGATATCGAATCGATGTTCCTCGGCCCATTTATCCACTTTGTCCCAGTTAGCGCATTCGTGCTCGATCACGAAGTTGGGTTTCGGGGCGCGATCTGTGGAATCCCATGTGAAGGTTAGGAGAGAGATGTCGGCTTTGCACATGATGTTTTGGCGGAGGTTGTCGATGCAGTGTTCTTTTGCTTTGCTGTTAGTGACTCTATTCTACTGGGTATTTAAGATGGGGGATGTACCGATGTGAAGTGGAGTGGTGGGTTTCCCGATATGATAGTAGCTGTGGTAGACTACTTGGCGGAGGAATTTCTTGTACCGGTCATCAGTCACTACGTGATGAAGGATGAAAGTGGTAGAGCAGGGAGGGCCTTACCAGGCAATGCAGCTGGTGATATACATCTATTTCTGTCAGGGCCATCCGTCTATGGATCAGAGCTGCGCATAGGGTTTGAAACATACCCGGAATGGCATAATACCCCCCCTTCTCATCACTTATCGGGACTGATGTACGATTTATCTTCGCTAGGTCTTCAGCAGTAACTCGGATATTGGAGTTGATGAATAATTGGTGCCATGCGTGGTCCAGTTCTTCCGATGGAGCGCCTTTGAATGGATTCTCGCTCTCGATTGAGGCGTTGATGGTTTTGCGCTCGAGTTCTATGGCTTCCCATAATGGGGCTAGTGTGGATCTGTTAGTGGAGTTGTATTTTGGGGTTGAGCTTGATGGGATGGGTAGGCTTACATGCGATAAGATGCGCAGGTTTACTGTCTTGATGTCTGATACTGTTTGTTGATCGGTACGTTGCTGCTAGGAATGCTGCGCCGTAGATAAGGGCTAGGATGAGGTGGAAGCATAGACTGCTCCATCGAACGTGGGGTTGGCGTTGATGGTCCGTGTAATGGTGGCCTTCGGCGAAGTGGTCTTTGAAGGACTCATCGCGATAGTCTTCTGAACTGTCTGATAAGGGCAGTATCTCGGAGGAGGAAGAGGTGCTGTCGGTTCTGTCTCTTCTGAGAGCCATGTACATTGTGCTGAGTCTTGCGAGTGACATTTTTCTTTGGGGTGTAGGGTGGAATGGCTGTTGGGAGCGTAGATAGGAATGAGGGCTGAGGGATGAGTGATCGTCTACAAAGGGGGAAGTTGGAAGGGTCCCAAGTCGATGTGCTGAGGAAGAACCCATTATTGCCTGTTTCCATAGAGTAATTGTGAAACATCTCCACCATGACTGACTTCCCCGCAGGACTTACATGCAAGCATGGAGAGAGCGGGGGAGCTTGTAATACTCAAACCGCTGCTGCGAGCCTGAGGGTACACCGTTCAGAACATATGAAGCTTCATGTATGGTCGCCTACCCCGCGCGAAGAATCCTTCTGCACCTGCTTAGATGATGTGCAGATATTTCCAGGATGCTTAGACTAACGACATGTCAGTGGTCATGGGGTGGAGCTTCACCATGTAGCTCGATGATGTATGCATCCCCGCTGAACTATCGATGTCAAGCAGCATAGCTACACTAGATTCCTGGAAAGTTGGGGTCACGGCAGGCAAGCTATTGCCTCGCCAGTCGTTTCAGCAAAGTATGCCTCATGTCCTATCCTCGGTTGGGAAGGGAAAAGACGCAATAGAGCGAATGTTGCCACAACAATACTATCACCGTCGATCCAACCAGCAATGTAACTGGCATGGATGTACATCATCGTCATGCATGTGTTAGGAGGTGATGACGATGTTCGGTTACTCGCCACATTCGACGCTCATATGACCGACTTCGATGCAGTATTCTGACATGCCGTACAAGTAGCCGGCTGTGTTGATCTATATAAAGGCTTTGAAATTCCTGTTGATACCTTACCTACTAGACCAACCATATCAACCCACACACTGCTAGGTGTGAGAGAGCATACTTCTTCCATTCCAGGCGAAAAAAATATTCTAAGCCAGCACGATGCATACCCCCAAGATTATACTGTCCTTATGCCTCGCCATTGGTATGGCTGCGGCTTTGCCTGGTAAGTAGCTCACCAGTTCCATGAGAATATTCTGTATTGACATTCTCAGCCGTCAAATCTACCAACGAGCTAGACGGTGACTTGTACAACTACAAACGAGGTACTAGTGAGCTCGACGGAGATCTCTACAATTATAAGCGTGACAAGGCCGAGCTCGATGGTGATCTTTATAACTACAAGCGCAGCAATGCCGAACTCGACGGAGACCTCTACAACTACAAACGGGGCGGGTATAAACGTGACAACGCTGAACTCGATGGGGATCTCTACAACTACAAACGCAGCAAGGCTGAACTTGATGGAGACTTGTATAATTACAAGCGTGGCACTGCTGAGCTTGATGGTGACCTTTACAATCACTGAGTCTGCATTCGTCTTTGCGCGATCTTTGGCATGTTATTCGGGGGAGAATCAATGCAAATTAATCCGTTGACGCTAGGTCTGGGAGACGGGCTGAGTTTGAAGCGCTCCGATTTTGGAAATATTCTATCTCATAGCTGTTTGTGTAGCTCAATGACACCTCTTGCAGTGACTGTATTACAATACCAAAATTGTAGGTATTCAACTCCCAAATAAAATCAAGTAAACGCTTATACGTAACCTCTCTTTAAGTATGTGCTTGAGGTAGACAGTTCCGCTATGTAAAAGATGTACTTGTGACCTCTTAGCTGCACATCGACAAAAGCCAGTCATAGCTATCGTCAGTCTACGAATCTCTTCCTACCGTATGCCAGGTCCATCATGCTTTCTATTCTAGCCCTCAAAGCAACCAAACAGCAACTCACAACGGCATCAAATCCCTCACCCTCACTATCTCTCCCCTCCGCATAGACTCATTAGCCGCAATCCCCGTAGCAATAGACCACGCCCCATCAACATGCGTTGCAGCCCTACCCAGAGGATCCGCATCGGGAGTACCAAACAGATCTTTCAACAGCTGGGGATCTCCACCCCCATGCCCTCCCTGACCCGTCGGCACTTCAATCTCCACCGGCTTCTCAAACAAAGGCCTTAGAAGAATACTCTGTCGTTCAAGAGCGCCCTCCAAAGCCTGCTCACCCCCGGAGTTAACATACGACTGCTCGACAACCTCCACCTCCAGCCGACCTTTACTCCCAGTAAAGTTCACCCGGAAGCCCTCCCAAGGCGCATACGCCGTGAGACTATACGTCATCACAGCCCCGGACTCATACCGGACCATCACACCCATCGTGTCCTCAATGCTGATCCCATCCCCGAACACGCTCTGATCACGATAATACCCGTCTTCCCACTCTGCATCCGCGTACATCCCTTTCAATTTCTCATTACCCTCCAGATCCAGAGAGAATGGATCATCCCGAGCCACTTCACTCCCGCGAGAACGCGAGTAGAATCTCGTCTCGCCGCGCCGCTCGGCATTCTCCTTCCCGTAGAAGCGCAGATCTCCCATCGCAACGACAGTCTCAGGTCGAGTGCGGAGCCAGAAATTGACCAGGTCGAAATGATGCGTGGACTTATGCACTAGCAGACCCCCAGTATTTCTCTTATCGCGATGCCAGCGACGAAAGTAGTCCGCTCCATGGGAGGTGTTGAGCACCCACTCGAAATGCACGGCATTGATCTCGCCGATCGCCCCGCTGGCCAGCAGCTCCGCGATGCGCGTGTTATGCGGCGCATACCGGTAATTGAATGTCACTCGGACCTGGCGCTGGGTGCGATCCACGGCGTCGAAGATCTGTCGACAACGCGGCGCATCGATGGTCATGGGCTTCTCTGTGATGACGTTACAGCCCAGTTCCAAGGCACGGACGATGTACTGGTGGTGAGTACGGTCGATGGTGGTGACGATCACCACGTCCGGACGGGTCTCCTCGATCATTCGGTCAAAGTCCCGTGCATTGTAGGTCGGAATCGCAGCATGTCCTAGCGATTGGATCTGCGAGTTGGCGTATGCCAGACGAGTGGAGTTGGTGTCGCAGAAAGCGACAAGCTGGGCGGTGCTGGGGAAGTCGCGCACGATGGCCGTGTAGAAGAACATGGCACGGCCACCGGTGCCGATGAGGGCGTATTTCTTCATTGTGCTGGTGATTTTAGGTGACAATGTCTCATGAACTTCTTGATCTTGTTTATGAAGGGGATGATTGTAGCTAGTTTATATGCTGTCGGGAGACACTCACCCGAAGCGCAGATCTGGCATCTCGCACGGACATTCCACTTCCCCCACGCAGCTTAATTGCCAGAGTTTTTCCATCAACCGGAAACAGGCCGAGATGTGGGGAGACTGGGGTTGGAGAATCTGGGGTACATCAGCCGACGAGATTGATGATGAGATGGCCTCGGTAGTTATCTGATCTGGCTGTGATTGATGGAAGTGCTGTGGCTTTAGCCGGTTTATCCTGGCTGAGGGATATAAATCACATAGAGTCACCGAGTATCTAGTCTGTTATCTGCAAGCAGGTATTCACGATGGCTACCCGTGCAGAGGAATCCCACGATGCCATCACCGCCGTGGACGCCACGGCCCATGGCACAGGAAGAGAAAAGGCAGCGGACTTTCTAGCCACTGTCAAGGAGGAAGAGCGGACATTCAGCCCAGAAGAAGAAAAGCACGTCCTTAGACGCATTGATCTTCGTATCCTCCCTCTCTTGCTAGGAGCATACTTCTTCCAACAGCTGGACAAGTCGACGCTGTCTTATGTATCCATCTTTGGCCTCGTCGAGGATGCGCATCTACATGGCCAACAGTACTCATGGCTTGGATCGATTCTGTACCTTGCTCAATTAGTGGTGCAACCACTTGCAGCCTTGCTACTTGTGAAGGCTCCTACCGGCAAAGTCATCGGAACGGCAGTGCTGCTATGGGGAAGTTCGCTGGCCATCATGGCGGCGTGCACGGACTTTCCCAGTCTACTAGGGCTGCGGCTGACCTTGGGGACATTTGAGGCTATGATCGGTATGTTCTAGTTTCATACACAGCAATATGATTGCTAACAAAACAGCACCCTCATGTGTGGCCGTCACGCAAATGTGGTGGCGTCGAGGCGAGCAGACCCTCCGAACAGCGATATGGAACGCGATGAACGGGGTCACCTTTATAGTAATTCCCCTACTACCATCCTATCCAAGCTATTCTAACTATCCCAACAGGTCGGAAGTCTATTCACCTACGGACTCGGCCACATCCACAGCGACAACCTCTACTCCTACCAAGTACATCTCCCCACTTTCCCCAAAATACCCATAATAACCCTCAAAACCACAGATAATCTTCATGTTCTGCGGCCTCCTCACCGTCGCCTACTCAACCCTAGTCCTCCTCTTCATGCCCGACTCCCCAATGGAAGCCAAATTCCTCTCCGAACGCGAAAAAGTCATCGCCGTGGAACGTCTCCGGGCTAACCAAATGGGCATCATCTCGCGGGAGTGGCGATGGGATCACGTCTGGGAGACAGCATACGACGTGAAGACGTGGCTATGGTTTTTCCTCATCGTGACTATCTCGTGCGTACACCCCCCTCCCCCCTATTCCACCATTGTAACTAACCGTAATGCAGAATCCCCAGCGGCGGCATCAGCACATTCGGCAACCTAATCATCAAATCATTCGGCTACGGATCGTTCGAAACCATCCTATTCAACATCCCCTTTGGCGTGATTCAAGTCATCGCCATCCTAGGCGGGGGGTGGCTGGCTACACGGTTCCAGAGGAAGGGGCTCGTGATTGCCCTGTTCGCGGGCATTTCTGCCATTGGAACGTTGTTGATGATTGTTGTGCCGAGGGAGCAGAAGGGGGTACTTCTATTTGGGTATTACCTGGTATGACACCTTTCCTTCTTCCCTTTTCTCACGCATACTGGACTTAGCATATTCATGATAATATGTACAGGTCTCCTGCCTCGCAGCCATAACTCCCCTCGTATACGCCTGGGAAGCGCAAAACACCGCCGGCGATACGAAGAGGAAGTGTACGTCGGCTGTGGTGTTGATAGGGATGTGTGCGGGAAATGTAGGCCCCTTCCCCCCTTCTATACAAACAACACCTATGGGGAGTTAATGCATTAACCTAACTAGGTCATCGGCCCCCAACTCTACTCCACCTCCCAAGCACCGCTTTATCGACCGGGTCTTATATCGAATCTTATTCTGTTTGTGCTGGTAGCTGTTTTTGCTGTGTACGTACCAGCATCCTACCCCCCACCCCCCCTCTCTCTCTTGTTATTGTATGTGAAGTGAATTAAGGTCTAAATGACTCTGGCAGTCTCGCTAATCTATACCTCATCTACCTGAATCGGAAGCATTCACGACGGAGGACGGAATTGGGTAAGTCGGCTCGGATTGTGGATGAGTCTATGGTTAGGAAGAAGGCGGTGGAGCAGGGGAAGGTGGTGGAGGTGGAGGATGTGAATGTGAATGTGACGGGGGAGAGGGTGGGCGTGGATGGTGATAAGGGGTTTTCGGATACGACAGATTTGAAAAATGAGGATTCTATTTTTGTTTATTGAATAGGAGGGTTGTCTTGGGTGGTATTGTTTTCGAAAGTTGTTTGATTATAGGTAGTTTTATAAAATATATGGTTTGGTAAATAAGGGTTAAGAAGGGAAGGAGACTGTGGAGCTGAGATGGTGAGGATCTCCGATATGATTGTAGATAGATGTTGATTACTCGTCGTCCTCGTCGTCATCCTCATCGTCGTCCTCATCATCATCATCGTCACCCTCGTCTTCCACATCATCCTCATCATCATCCTCCTCATCAGCATCAGCAGCGCTGCACTTCCCACTATCACAGACCAAATCATCCGAGCAGTCATCCTCAGTAGAACAAATAGCGCCTACAAAAAATCAATATGAGCCATTGTATTCGTATCGACCGGAGCGTCCACGTACCTTCGCAATGTCCCTCCCAGGAACAAGTGGCCGTGGAGCCCGAAGGACTCGGCGTGCTGGAGGCACTCGTCGCCAAGGTGGTCTGGGAGGGTACGGTGGCGCTGGAGCTGGAGCCCGAACCAGAGCCGGACTTGGAGAGACCCAGGTTAGAAGCGAGAGCGCCGACCAGCTTGTCGCCCATTGAGCGCAGGGTGCTGAAGTTGGTGATGTAGTTCTTGTCCAGGGCACTGCTGGGGAGGACGGCGTCGTCGCCGGTGAAGACGATGTCTGTTTCTGTATTAGGTAGTCCGATTTTAGGTCAGTGGGAGTAGGGCTTACAGGTCACGTCTGCTTCGGCGTGTCCCTCGGCTCCGTTGAGATCGTCGTCCGGGAAGCAGGTGCGGGCCATAAGCCATGAGGCTTCGCCGGTTACCTCGGGGTCGTCGCCGTTGGAGTCACCTAGGATGCCGTAGTACATTTTGCCGTTGCTAAGGAGGTATGTTAGCATTACGATTTAGAAGGTCGAGGGCAGACTCACCAGATCACTGCGGCAATGTTGTTACCCGGGAGCAAGTCCTCGTTGGCCGTGAGGAACTGGTCTGGGATGACAATCCAGGGAACTTCATAAGCTGCCAGGGCTCCCCAGTTGGTCTCGGGCAGACCATCCCCGTTGCCCTTGCACTTGTAGTCTATGCCATCACAGTCGACATCCATGTCGGCTACCCAGCTGAGTGCGGCACCCTGTAGTCATTAGCGAGGGCTCTGCCACTAATCTGAGGGAGGTTGCAACATACCTGGTTGAACTTGACCCAATCGCTATGAATAGTCGACTTGGGAGAGTTTTTGTCCGTATTGACAGGATAGGTAGCCTTGGACGGTACAGAGCTCGCCTTGGCTGCAGCTGACTGCAAGGCCGCGACAGGCAGGTTCGTGGCCGCGGCAAAGTAGCTGGCCGGGGGACCATTAGTTGGGCTGTTGTACTTGGAGCCATCCACAGACTGGGCTTTGACGGAGCCCGCGAGAGCGAGGAGTGCAAGACCGGCGGTAGTTTTGAATGCCATGATGAGAAGGTGGTAGGTGTTGATAAAAGCGAAGGAGGTAGATAAGGAACGATGAAAGTGAAGATGATGGTGATGGTGATAACGGTTGAGGCGAGCAGGCAATTTATATCTCCATCGTCGAGCTAGATGGTCTCGCTTCCCATCATATCCATTCACTTGCTGTCGAAAGAGTTGAGGTCTGGTGGAGCTTGGCCCCCAAGTTGAGTCGGAGCGAGCTTGTCGAGAGATCCGATGTCTCGTCACAGTGTCATCAGCGGGGGGTTATTGTTGAGCATTGCGTTGAGAACTGTTGAGAAGAGATTCTTATTTTTCTTTTCATCTTCTCAGTACCAGCTTTTACGAGTGATGTATCTACAGTTAGAAACGAGCTATTCACAGAACATGTGGTGATTGCCCCTCTGAGCAGATGATGCTATCCCCGTTGACCTGCGACCGTTTCTCCTGCACTGTTAGAGCCCGACCCCATACCCTGCAGGGACCAAAGTCAAAACGAATCACTAATGACTAAAGAAGACCCTGAATGGTGTTTAGCGATCCAGGGACGAGATTGAAGAAGCGTTTCAGCCCGTTCAGCCCGCAGGAATTCGGGAAGGAATGGGAATACGAACTTGGGGCCTTGGGGGCGGCGACAGGCGAGGTTTTGATATGAAGTCGAATGCTCTCTGCAGATATTGGTATGTCATACAATGGGATTGTGAAGGTGGAGGATCGCCATAGGATCGCCAGTGACCGTTGTTGAGGCTAATTATAGGGATGGGTGGTTTGATAGTGAGACGGCCCCCGACCGGATCATCTTCAGTGCCCGAAGTGGAAGGTCAATTCACGGGTGACCTGTGTTCATTTCATATGGGGTCAACGAAGGGGTAAATTGCCATTCGATCACTGGTGAATACTCTGCGGATAATTCCGCGTCCCTTGAGGATCAAATACCATCGGACATTATGGCTGCCTTGCACCCACCCCTTCTCTGCTTCTAGGAGTCCAGTGAGAATGAACGTGCCATAGACGATAACAGAAAAACATCTTTGGACTGATTATTGATGTATCAGTCTTCAGAAGTGTACGGAAACAATTCCCGACCGTGAGATTGGAGAATGGTCCGACCGTTCGAGCTGACAAGATCGTGCAATGAGGGCTGACGGCCCTGAGGGGAGGGTATAAAGGCGGCCATCCGTCATGCCACGGGTTGAAAGGGACAGCCGCTAGTCCTCAGCCATTGGAGGTGTGAGGCACAGCTGGTACCAGAGAGACCAATGCTGACTTCCACTAGGGTTAAGTCAAGAAGCTACGGTTTCTGTGTGAGATGGACAGGCACGTCTGGGCTTGAACCGACTCCACGAGGCCATTTTCTACGACTAAAGGGCGACTTTGCACGGTCGCATGCTGTTTGTACTTTTTGAATCGCCTTGCATCAGGCACCATTCAGGGATAGGTGTAGACAACTCACGGGTGCCAACGCAGGTACATGGATTGAGCCCTGGCCGGAAGAGATGGGAAGATGGGAAGTGGAGGATGGACGATCTTTGCTGGATGCGTGCCTCTCAGGGACCGACGAGATCCGTTGTTTAGTCACAAAGTCAAGTAACCTCGGGTCAGATCTCGATCCCACCCAGCCATGTGCCTTGCCCTTGTCCACTTCAATTGTTACCCTCACAATGAGATTTCCACCATCGCAACCATGTTCCGAGGGTTGCAAGATCAATTCATGGAGTTAAAATAGGTAGATCTAAAATTTGTCAGGTTGCACCAGATCTGCCTGTACTCTTCCATTTCTCTGCAATCGGAAACACCAACACTACTACCATGATGACTATGTATGGCAGTGCAATAGTTGGGGTCGGGTTTCAGCTTCTACGGGACAAAACACAATCCTCCGGGGCCAAATAATCCCCCCCGGATTGATGCGGGATGGTAAGTTGGGATTGCCTTGATGTTGCATGCGTTGATGTGGTGTGATGATGGTGCAGGAAGAGATGCTCGGCAGATGACCTGTCTGGTGACAACCAGACGATGTGATCAGTGCGAGCAGGGGAGTTTACCCTGTAGATGAATCAATCCATAGTGACTAGTTAGCATTCACTACTGTAGGAACCCCTGGGTGTGCCTGGACCGTTCCTGCATGGATGTCCTGCCCGACCGCGTCAGCCGGTTGGGGCCAAACATGGAAACCCGTTCGTCCAAGAAGGAAAGGATTGCTGACTATTTTCCCGTTAACCAACACCAAAACCTAACTTGGTACTGTCAAAGCCCGGGCTGGATGTCACCCCCCAAAATCCAGAGAAAAGTGACCTCCCTGAAAGCCCCCGCTGAGGGGGGAAGAGGGGGAACCCGTGCCGGAATCCATCATGGACGCTGGCAAGGCAATATCCACAAAATGGATCAAAGGACAAGAAAAAGAGAATCAGGGGGGCATAAGGAGAAGGGCTAGAAGCAACTCTCCCCACTCCGCCAGTTACTATCCATTCAAACCAGTTAAATCAGTTAATTACCGTTGAAATGAAATGGGTGTTTATTTTTATGAAGAACAAGCATCGGCCCTAAGAATAGCTTGCTATTTTTATCCCGTTACTATTGGATGGTTAGTCGGGATTGTGCCTCTGTGATTTGCCACTCGGCTGCCGGGGTGTCAATTTCGTGGCTGTCCCTGGATCCAACCAGCATTCGCCAAGGTCACCACAGATCCACTGCGCTCTTTTGTCATCCCGGCGGGGACATTCCTGATTGGACCATGTGGCAGCCACAGCTCCACTCTCTCCCAGTGGTGGGGTGGAGTCCAACTCAGGCACGAGTCTCTCCTATTGGCTACAAGATTTACTGACGGGGCGGCCGAATTTCCGGGTTCAGGCCAATCTGGTCGGGCCTCGAGTCTAGAATGTCTCGGTTGCCTCCCTTAGTTTCCTTTCCCTTGTCGGCTCTCTCTTTTCCCCTCATACATCTTACTTCTTCTCCTCTTCTCCTCTTCCTTCCTCTCTTTTCTTCATCAATCCTCTCTCTCTCCAACTCAGAACTCGGTTTATCCTTGTTCATTCCATTCTTTCTCTTACATTCCCTCCCTCGCTCTCAGCTCTCTGTGTAGCGTCTCACTCTCTTTCTCACCTTACCCACTCTTTAATAATCCCTTACGTTCTTTTTCACGACCGTCACCATGCTCTCCAAGATGCAGCTCGCCCAGCTGGCCGCTTTCGCCATGACCCTGGCCACCTCCGAGGCCGCCTACCAGGGTTTCAACTACGGCAACAAGTTCTCCGATGAGAGCTCCAAGTTCCAGGCCGACTTCGAGGCCGAGTTCAAGGCCGCCAAGAACCTCAAGACCACCTCCGGCTTCACCTCTGCCCGTCTCTACACCATGATCGTACGTCCTTCCCAGATGACAATGCATCTTATATAATGACGGTACATGTGCTAACTGCTCTATAGCAAGCCTACTCCACCAGCGATGTCATCGAGGCCATCCCCGCCGCCATTGCCCAGGATACTTCCCTTCTGCTCGGTCTCTGGGCCTCCGGTGGTGGCATGGACAACGAAATCACCGCCCTGAAGACCGCCATCTCCCAGTACGGTGAGGAGCTCGGCAAGCTCGTCGTCGGTATCTCCGTCGGCAGTGAGGATCTCTACCGCAACTCCGTCGAGGGTGCCGAGGCCGATGCCGGTGTCGGTGTCAACCCCGACGAGCTCGTCTCCTACATCAAGGAGGTCCGCTCCGTCATCGCCGGTACTGCCCTCGCCGACGTCTCCATCGGTCACGTCGACACCTGGGACTCCTGGACCAACAGCTCCAACTCGGCCGTCGTCGAGGCCGTCGACTGGCTGGGCTTTGACGGCTACCCCTTCTTCCAGAGCAGCATGGCCAACTCCATCGACGACGCCAAGACCCTCTTCGAGGAATCCGTCGCCAAGACCAAGGCTGTCGCTGGTGACAAGGAGGTCTGGATCACCGAGACCGGTTGGCCCGTCAGCGGTGACTCTGAGGGTGAGGCCGTCGCCTCCATTGCCAATGCTAAGAGGTTCTGGGACGAGGTCGGCTGCCCTCTCTTCGGTAACGTCAACACCTGGTGGTACATCCTGCAGGATGCCTCTCCCGACACCCCCAACCCCAGCTTCGGTATCGTCGGCAGCGAGCTCTCCACCACTCCCCTGTTCGACCTGTCCTGCAAGAACTCCACCACTTCCTCCTCGTCCGCTGTTGTCTCTGCTGCTGCCTCTTCCGCCGCCGGTAGCAAGGCCGTCGGTTCTTCTTCCGGTGCCCAGGCCTCTGCTACCCCCAGCTTCACCGTTGGCCGCCCCGGTGTGAACGGCACTGTCTTCGGTAACGGCACCTACCCCCTCCGCCCCAGCGGTTCCGCCTCTGCTCGTCCCTCTGCCGGTGCCATCTCCAGCGGCTCTGGCTCCGGCTCCAGCGGTTCGGGCAGCTCTGGTAGCACCGGCACCTCGGCCACCTCCGGCCAGTCCTCCACCTCCGGCTCTGCGGCCGCTGGCTCTTCCTCCCCCGCTGCCTTCAGCGGTGCCAGCACCCTCTCCGGCTCCCTCTTCGGTGCCGTTGTGGCCGTCTTCATGACCCTGGCTGCTTTGTAAGGAAATGAACGGATGACACGGGTTTCCCTCCCCGCCACCCTCGTCTCTTGGTGATAGGAGTTCTCTCGTTTTTGGGTAGCCCCGATTTTGTGTTCCGGTGTTCTTTTCGGTCGACCTTCACTTCTTGATACATATTTTTTCCATCAAAACTATTTTTGCTTGCCATGGTTGGCCCGGATGATAGACAAATGTTAATTTAGACTTGAGCTCTTTCCATCCAGCTGCATGATCAAGCGCATTGCAATCGACCGAATTGTGGGTTTGTAGATATATATTATAACAGGTTACCAGCCTACCAGCCTACCAGCCTCAGTAATTTCCTCGACAGCCCGTATGCATCGTAGTTTCCAGCGTATTCCATAAGCGCAGTTACTGCAAGTGCATCTTTATCCCAATTGTTTCCATGAGGTGCCAGCATTGCATTCCGTATAGTATCAGGTGACCCTTCTTGGGGGCCCCCTTGCTGGTTTGCTTCCTTGCAGTGCTGCGGAAGACATCCTACTTAGAAAATGTTCGCTATATGCCTAAACTGACGAAATATTCGATAATGGACCGAAGGTCTTTACTGATTATCTTCTTTGACGACTAGATTGAACTGGATCTGGAGCTCCATTTGGCTTCAAATAGTAGTAGTTCACCTCGTACAGTAATTGCTAGTAACTTCGTGGTTTCATGATGCCGGATGTCATTGAATATATATATATATATATGTACATGATTTAAACAGCATCTTGCCTTTTCGAATTAGAAAATTCGTTACTCGTGGCACCTATCTGCAAATTATAACAATACATCAAGAATCAACTGCTAATATCTAGTCCAAGATCTTTGTATCAATATCCTCGAAGCAATAACTGGCCATTATTATGGTTCGAACCTCGCATTTTCTCAAGGTTCGCCCAGTGGCCCAATCGGGAATAGTCAGGTCGCAGGTTGCAGAAATGGTCTTTCCTAGTTGGGAGGCGGTGTGAGAGACATCTTCTCCATTTCCAGTGCAACATCTTCTTCAAAAGGTTGTCTGATTGCAACACTTGTTGCATCGGGCAAGTTCGGGGCCCGCTGGGTGATTCTACTCCATCGCATCCACTTGAATGGAATTGTAGTAGTGAAAGCAAAAGTGATGAAAATTCTGGCAAGGTACCATCATCCATCCATGGCTGTTCCATCCACGGTTCCCCGTAAAATGTCTGCCTGAGGCTACAAAATTGTCCGTTCGAGTCACGTGCTGACATTGTCTCCTCCAGTCATTCTCTGCCTTGCAGCTTTGTCCCCCCACAAGCACCCTTTTTATCAGACTAGACTATTCCAGAATACCCCTGTGGGCCTGGACACATCATCCCACCCTATCCCTACCATGTTGCAACTTGTACGCTATGGGAACCCTGCTTGCAAATGTCCTAAAGGGTGCAGACTGCAGATTCCACATCAGAACAAGGGATACCGCTTTCTGCTTTCGCTCGTCAATAATCTGAGGAGAATTGAGAACGTATTCTACGAGTGAATGAGTTCACCAGAAAGCATGGTGTTCTCCCTTTATCCCGTGATGCGGCATCTGAGTACCATTGTGGCCAGTCTGCAGCAGCAGCAGCGTTATCTGATCCAATAGTACGGATTTTGCTAAGGATCTACTGCAGCCAACGGACACAATGGATTGACTGTTTTCGAACCAGCATTGTCTGGTTCACAATACAATTGCAACGTGTTGCCCCACAACAGACCATGGTCTGGCTGCTACCTAGGCCTCCTGTAGCTGGTCTGGTCGTCATGCCCATTGCCATTGAATACATTCAGTCCGAGTAGGAATAGGTACACTGTCTAGGACATCTTCTGGGAGCCATGGCATGCAACAAGACTGCAGGATGGGCTCATCCTATGTACCCATTCCATCTCCGATAACCGGACCGTACCTAATTGCCTACTTTGCGCTCTTGCAACCTTCATTCTCGTACGACTGCGGTTCCTGACCTGCCCAATAATTTCTAACTCGTATAACCCAAACAGGGATGGATACTGCTTTAGTAATTGACCAGGAGCTTCAAGGTCTCCGATCAGCCCATTGATCACTGGATTGGCCGACTGTCTTTGTTGGGCAACCTCACCCGACCTGATTCGGAGATTAGAGTATAGGGCATGTTCTCAGTACCTGGAAACATGCAGTTCTGGAAGGAACCGAGCAGCGACTGCCGAGAATCTTCCTGATAAGCGGGAGGGTGCAGCGGAGACTTTCACCTTTTCGGAAGATGATCGCCGCCAGCCGCGTTAGTCCGTTTCAACGCTCTTTTCCTGGTGGACCAGCTTTAAGCTTAATCCCCCAGTCATGCCAACCGCTGAGACCTGATCTCTTATCATCAGTTGCAGAACCTGTACCTGCAGGGCCTCGTCATCCTTGCTCCATTCTTTATTTCCTTCTCGCCAGGCAGCACCCAAACCTTGCCATTTTCAGGTTCATCGGCCGGATTAGTTCTCTCGGTTGTAACCGAACCGGCGGACGACCGTATCCTCAATCAAGATGGTTGTTTCCAATGCTTCGTGGGTGGGGTGGATTACGTTGCTTGCAGTGGTTGCAGAACCATTCAAATATTCTCTCAGGCGTATATAATGGCTACGTATCCCTGCTGCAGTCAATCTTCTACTCAACCAGTCACTCCTTCAGTCTCTCTTTACCTTTGGTCAGTCGTTCATTATGTCCAAGTTCCTCCTTTGGACCGTCTCCGCGGCGGCCCTCGCGCGCGCCGCGACTCTCGAGCAGGTCTGTACCCCTGCTCATGCAAAGGCTGCTGTGCCCGCATCCGGCCTGGTGCAGGGTGTGGTCACCAACCCTTCCAGTGTCACTGCGGTTCCCGTCTACAATGAATCCACCTCTGGATCCGACTACTACCCGGCCGGAACCTATGATTACTGCAACATCACCATGACTTATTCTCATGCCGGCAAGGACGACAGCGTCCTGCTGCAATTCTGGATGCCCACTCCCGATGACTTCCAGAACCGCTGGGTGTCTACCGGTGGCTTTGGCTTTGCCATCAACGTTGCCTCCAACGTGCCTGCTGGTCTTCCCTACGGTGCCGTCGCCGGCCGGACCGACGGTGGCTTTGGCAGCTTCGACACCCAGTTCTCCTCTGTGTACCCCCTGGTGAATGGTACCGCCAACTACGATGCCCTGTACATGTTCGGCTACCAGGCTCACCACGAGATGTCCTCCATCGGCAAGGCGTTCACCAAGAACTTCTACAGCATGTCTGACAAGCTCTATGCCTACTACCAGGGCTGCTCCGAGGGTGGTCGTGAGGGCTGGAGTCAGGTGCAGCGCTTCCCCGAGGAGTGGGATGGTGCCGTCATTGGTGCTCCTGCCATCCGCTATGGTCAGCAGCAGGTCAACCACTTGGTGCCCCAGGTCGTGGAACAGACCCTCGACTACTACCCTGAGAACTGCGAGTTCTCCGAGATGGTGACTCTGATCATTGACGCCTGCGATGAACTCGATGGCCGCAAGGACGGCGTCATCGGCCGCACAGATCTGTGCCAGCTCAACTTCGACCTCAAGTCCACCATCGGTAAGCCTTACGCCTGCAACGCCACCACCAGCATGGGTGTGACCACCCCGGCCCAGAACGGCACCATCACGGCGGAGGGTGTGCGCGTCGCTCAGACCATCCTGGACGGATTGAAGGACTCTCAGGGTCGTCAGGCCTACTTCTGGTACCGCATTGGCTCGGAGTTCACCGATGCAGAGACCACCTACGACTCGACCACCGGCACCTACGGTATCGACATCTCCGAGCTGGGTGGTGAGTGGGTGACTCACGGACTGCAGCTGCTGGACCTCGACAACCTCTCCACTCTGGACAACGTCACCTACGACACCCTGCGTGACTGGATGCTCGAGGGTCTCCAGCGCTACGAGGATGTCCTGCAGACCACCTGGCCCGACCTGTCCCGCTTCCAGGCTGCAGGCGGTAAGGTCATCCACTACCACGGTGAATCGGACAACAGCATTCCTCCGGCGTCTTCGGTGCGCTACTTCGAGTCCGTCCGCGACACCATGTTCCCCAACAAGACCTACAACGCCTCGGTTGAAGCCCTGAACGAGTTCTACCGTCTCTACCTGGTTCCCGGTGCCTCCCACTGCAACACCAACTCTCTTCAGCCCAACGGACCCTACCCCCAGAACTCCCTCGGCGACCTGATGAACTGGGTCGAGAAGGGCATTGAGCCGGTGACTCTGAACGGCACGGTGCTGAGCGGCGATCTCGAGGGAGAGGAGCAGAAGATCTGCTCGTGGCCTCTGCGTCCTCTGTGGAAGAACAACGGCACGGAGATGGACTGCGTGTACGACCAGAAGTCGATTGACACTTGGTTGTATGATCTGGATGCGTATGACATCCCGATCTACTAGTGCCTTTTAAGTAAGGTCCATTCTGTACATTGTACATTAGTGAACATAATACCAACCACCACCCGATCCACCAAACTCTATACACAGACCAAACCAAAGTAGACCCCAACCAAGTAACAGGTAATAAACTTCCGACCATCGGCTCATCCCGTAGGCAACAACATCATAATGACTCCCCACCTCAAGCTTATCCCCACCTCAACCAACACCCTATCTACACCTACACCTACACCTCAAACCTCCAAAACAACAACCACCATGAAAATCATCATCATCGGCGCCGGCATCTCCGGCTGCACCGCATACCTCACCCTCCGAAAACACCTCCCCCCACCACCCCCCTCATCACCAACCCAAGACCACGAATACACCATCTACGAAGCCTACCCCTCCCCCAACTCCCCCAACCAACCCACCAACCCCACAAACAAAATAACCATAGGCGGCGGCCTCGGCATCTCCCCCAACGGCCTGCGCGTCCTCGAACGCCTCGACGAGACCATCCTCCACGACGCCGTCAGCAGCGGCTACATGCTCGACCACACCAACCTGAAAGATAAGCACGGGAAGACACTAATCCAACTGCCATCATCATCATCCTCGTCCAGCAGCGACTGCAGCGGAAGCAGTAGTGGAGGCAGTAATGGAAACAAAGCACTCCACCTCCTCGGCACAAGCCGGCACAACTTCTGGCTCGCTCTGCACAGCCGTATCCCGGAGAACATCATCGTGTATAATAAGCGCGTAGCCAGGGTGATATCCCACCCTACCCAGCGGAATACGGTCACGTTCGTGGATGGGAGTGAACCTGTGGATGCGGATTTGGTGATTGGGGCGGATGGGTTGAGGAGTGTGGTTCGACAGAGTTTACTTGATGGTGAGGGGGAGGGGTTGGGTGGGCCGAGATATGAGTGAGTATACACCTTACCCTATCCTACCCTATGTATCTATCTCATGAAGTGAAGTTTATATACTAATAATATATATAAATGAAAGAGGCCTTATCGGTATCGGCGGCTTCCTACCCACTTCCACCATCCCCCAAACCATCACCACCACCACCACAATCGGTGGTATAGAACCCGGCTCCCTAAACCTCCACTTCAGCGGCACAGGTTTCTTCGGCTACTTCTACGCCACCAGCTCACCCACCTCCCCGACTCGCTCTTCAGCCTATCATGTCTCTGAGCCGGGGGATACCTTAGTCTGGTGGACTACTTACTCAACACCTACATCTACATCTACCCCTCCCGATGGGAGGGATGTTGATGTAGATGATGTGAAGGCTCAACTGAAAGAGCGATTCTCCACCTGGACCGACCCCCTCGTGCGGCACATCATCAACTCCGTCGAGGTGCAGACCATGTGGCCTACCTTCACCACTCCTGAACTTCCGACGTGGGAGAGGGAGGGCGTGGTGCTGGTGGGGGATGCGGCGCATGCGTTGCCGTCGACGTCGGGCCAGGGGGCTAGTCAGGCGTTGGAGGATGTGGAGGCGTTGGCGAGGTTGGTGGGGCATGAGGTTGGGGTTTGGTATATGGAGCAGATGAGGGGATCTGGTGGTGGTGGGGTTGAGGGTGAGAAGAGGGCGATTCAGATGGCGTGTAAGAGGTATGTGGAGATGAGGATGCCGAGGGTGAAGCGGATTTTGGATACGGCGAGGGGGATGCAGAATAGTAAGAGGGATATGGGCGGGTGGGGGGAGTGGGTGATGTATTGGGTGATGTGGGTTATGGGTATGTTTATTCCTTGGGGTGTTGAGAGAGGATCGTGCTAATGTGGGCAGGGTTCTTTCCTGGGTTGGTTGCGAGGCAGCAGCAGGAGGTGTTTGGCTATGATTTGCCTGCGGAGGTGGAGCGGGTGTTGGATCAAGGATTGTAGTATCATTCGTCGTATATAGTATCAGGCCGCAACTCTCTCCTCATGAACACTATTCACCTTCTTCTCTTCGAACCGCTTCTCTTCATCCTCTTCCCTCTCTACCGGCCCATCGAAGATCACCGCCACCTGCTCCAGCGAGTATCCCTTTGTCTCTGGGTAGAAGAAGAATGCAGTCACTGCAAACAGCACCAGCACCACAATAAACACAATGTAATACCGCCACCCAATCGCATCCAGAGCAATCGGATTCACAAATGTATTGAAGAACATGCCGATAATCGTCGCCACCCAGGTCACGGTCAGACCGCGGGATCGCAGTCGGTAGGGCCAGATTTCGCAGGGGTACGAAGTTAAGAACGGGGTCCTAGATCATATTAGCATAAACAATAAGTTGTTCCTGTTGGAGTGGACTAACAAAGCAATGCAGTATCCTGAAAAGTAGATGAAAAGGAACGGGATCACAGCACCCCCCGTGGCCGCGTTGTTAGTGGTCTGGAAAGATCCTGAGAGCGCTGTCACCAGCACGTAGCTGACGAACATGATGCCCGCCGAGGAAAGGAACATTCGACGGCGACCAAAGTTATCAATCAGAAACGCTCCTAAAACAGCAAAGATGAGATCCCACATCTGCAGACAGGCCGAGATGAGCGTCTGGTCACGGACAGTGGTAATTCCGATCGAGTCCAAGATGAGCGACAGGTAATACGAGATCACTCCGTTGCCGGTCCACTGCGCGAATAGTCCCAAAGTAATAGAGATCATCAGGCGCCATCGGTTTCCCGGAGTCTTCACCATCTCTAAGTAGCTGCCACTGCTGTGGGCTTCTTGCTCCGCTTGGATGGTCGAAGTGATCTCGGAGAATTCATATGCCACAAGGGGAGAGCTCTCATCGCCAGCCGCGTGATAGCGTGTAAGGATTGCCCGAGCCTCCTCATTGCGGCCTACTGAGATCAGCCAGCGAGGGCTTTCCGGGGCCAGAAGGAACCCTGGTAATCCAACAACAGGCACTAGGGCCTGGAGGACAGAAGGGAGTCGCCAAGCCCAAGAGGAGCTGTAGGTACGAGACGAAAAGACGACCCAAGCAGCGACTGTCCCACCGACATACCACCCAGACATGAACAGCGAGTTGAAAATGCTGCGGTGACTCGGGTAGGCGACTTCGTTGATGAGCAGAGGAACGGCATTGCCGAACAGGGCAGACGCGCCTCCCAGAAAGAGACGAGCAAGCATAAACGCAGTTGCATTGGGGGCAGCAGTCTGGAGAGCACAGCCCAGCGTCAAGAAGACGTATCCAAGGTAGACGCCTGGCTTGCGCCCATATCGATTGGCAATCCAGGATGCACTTGGGTAGCCAATGCCGCAGCCAAGCCAGTAGATGGCATTCAGCCATCCCAGTTTTGCCCCGGTAGGATTGTTCATGAAAGATTTCCACTGGTCCAAGGCTTCAAGACCGTTCATGAGAGATCCGTCGAAGCCATTGGCGGATGAGAACATAACCAATGAAAGGATGATGAGATTGAGTCGCACCAAGTGAGGCTGCTTGTACCATGCAGGACCTGAAGGGAGGACCGCCGCGAGGTGATCTTCTCCTGCATGCTTGCTCGATGTGTCTGCTTTGCTGATGCCCATTGTGAGTTCCGACGTTTGATGAAGACAGTAAACTCGGCATAGGCAAACCGAGGAAGCGCAGGCTATTTCAAGGATGGCCTGAGAGGCGCCAATACGTCGGCGGTTTATTCCTTCGCACCCCGCTAGCTACGTCTCGTGTGGCTTTCCTGGAACACGACGACTGCTGAACGCTGATGCTATTAGCGAACTTTTACCCTGCGAATGATTCGGAACCAAGCCATGTTAAACCGCCAATCGTAGCGAGGCGGCTATACCCATATCCATGACGCGAGAGACGCTGGACGGCTCATCATTTTGCTTAATCCACAGACGCACGGTTATCTGAGAAACGGCAGGAAGGACAGTGTGGAGAACTGGGGGAAGTTGGGGTAGGGCAACGGCAAGGAGTCGGGGAAGAACAGACGGAGAAACGGAGAAAAGGAGAAACGGAGAATTAGAGGAACTCTGAAGCCAGTCAAATGGGAATGGATGGCTTTGAAGAATCAATCAGAACTCGCGGAGCTGGTGGAGCTGGCCCGTCGACCCAGAGATCACCCCATCCATGCTGGCCTCGGTCGGCACCATGCGAGCTCCTATGTACTCCGTAAGACACACTGCGATGTCCATCCGCGCGTTTGCGAGAACATAATTAGTTGGTGCGCCCAGGACTGCACAAGATGGAGGTGGAAATCTGTGAGCATTCTGTCTCAGCTCCCGACACACTATCCCCAACCACACGCTGTAGCAGACTGCACGCATCATGCCTTGCGTACATGCCGCCGCCGAGACGGACAAGTCCTTTGTTCAAATCGCAAACGCCGATATTGAGGAGCTCATCAAGCAACTGACCCTAGATGAGAAAGTTGCTCTGCTAACGGGTATGCCCACGACGCACAGCTTCCTAAACATGATCAAAAGCTGACTGCTTCTGGCTAGGTGACGATTTCTGGCACACCGTTCCAATCCCCCGGCTCGGGATCCCGTCAATTCGCCTGTCTGACGGCCCGAATGGCGTCCGTGGCACCCGCTTCTTTGGCAGCGTGCCAGCAGCTTGTCTGCCATGCGGTACGGCCATTGGAGCGACATTTGATAAAGATCTCGCTGTACAGGTTGGCCATCTGCTAGCAGCAGAGGCCAAGGCCAAAGGCGCCCATGTTGTCCTTGGCCCGACGATAAACATCCAGCGAGGTCCGCTGGGAGGCCGGGGGTTCGAGTCGTTCTCTGAGGACCCGCTGCTGTCAGGTATTATAGCAGGCCATTATTGCAAAGGCTTGAAGGAGGAGAACATCGTTGCAACGCTCAAACACTTCGTATGCAATGACCAGGAACATGAGCGAATGGCTGTCAATTCCATTCTCACCGACCGGGCGCTGAGGGAGATTTACCTTCTGCCATTCATGATTGCGATTTCCCTGGGAAAGCCCGAAGCCATCATGACGGCATACAACAAAGTGAACGGGCTTCATGCATCGGAGAGTCCAACGCTTCTTCAAGACATCTTACGTAAAGATTGGGGTTGGGAGGGTCTGTTGATGAGTGACTGGTAAGGTTTCCATAATCGCGATCACACCTGTTCCAACCCTTCTCGTCGCTGACTCGCTGGCAGGTTTGGAACATATAGCACATCCGAGGCCATCAACGCTGGACTCGATCTTGAAATGCCAGGACCGACAAGATGGCGCGGCAGTGCTCTGTCACATGCCATCACCGCAAACAAGATTCCCATGGCGACGGTAAATGCCCGTGTTCGTGCTGTGCTGCGTCTGGTCCAGCAAGCCAGCCGATCGGGTATTCCTGAGCGTGCCCCGGAATTGCAGCTGAACCGTGCCGAGGATAGACGGCTACTCAGGAAGATCGCCTCAGAGGCAGTTGTCCTCCTCAAGAACGATGACAGCATTCTGCCTCTGGACAAGTCAAAGAAAATAGCCATCATCGGCCCTAATTCCAAGATTGCCACCTACTGCGGAGGGGGCAGTGCAGCGCTCAATCCCTACCAAGCTGTAACTCCCTTTGAGGGGATTTCGAATTCAGCTTCCGGCGGCGTGGAGTTCGCTCAGGGGATATACGGACACCAAAACCAGCCCTTGCTGGGAAAGCGCCTGCGGACTCAGGACGGTATTACTGGATTTACCTTGAGAATCTTCAATGACCCTCCCAGCGTAGCCAACAGAGTACCACTCAAGGAACGACACGAGACGGACTCGATGGTATTCTTCCTTGATTACAATCACCCAGAGCTGCAACCCGTGTGGTTTGCAGACGCGGAGGGATATTTTGTCCCAGAGGAAACCGGCCTCTACGACTTTGGCCTTTGTGTGCAAGGGACGGGCAAGCTATATGTGGATGGAAACCTAGTAGTCAATAACGCTGATATACAAAGGCCGGGGTCTAGCTTCCTTGGGAGCGGCACCATGGAAGAAATAGGCACATTGAAGCTCACGGCCGGTCGACAGTACAAGATCCATGTGCAGTGGGGATGTGCTAAAACCAGCACGTTCAAGGTTCCCGGGGTAGTCGACTTTGGTCACGGTGGCTTCCGGTTCGGCGCCTGCAAGCAGCTCTCGCCTTCTACAGGTATCGAAGAGGCAGTGCAGCTGGCTGCATCGGTTGATCAGGTCGTACTCGTGGCTGGGCTGAGTGCGGAATGGGAATCAGAGGGCGAGGATCGCACGAACATGAGCCTGCCACCACATACAGATGAGCTGATATCTCGGGTACTTGAGGTGAACCCGGACACTGTTGTCATTCTGCAAAGCGGAACTCCCGTAGAGATGCCCTGGATTCAGAAGGCAAAGGCAGTGCTGCACGCTTGGTATGGCGGTAACGAAACTGGCAATGGCCTTGCGGATGTCATCTTCGGCGACGTGAACCCGGTAAGCTCTTCATTCCAACTGGCCTGGTGGTGCTAACTTATTCGGATGTCTTAGTCTGGCAAACTTCCACTCACGTTCCCCCGCCACGTCAAACACAACCCCACCTATTTCAATTATCGATCAGAGGGTGGTAGAGTCCTATATGGTGAGGACGTATATGTCGGTTACCGGTTCTATGACGAGGCTGAGATCGATCCGCTGTTCCCTTTCGGCCATGGTCTCTCGTACACAACATTCGAACTATCGGGGCTATCCCTCGAAAGGGAGGCATGTTCACTGCACGCCACCTGCACGTTGCGTAATACCGGATCCAGGGCTGGAGCGGAGGTGATACAGCTGTATGTCGCCCCGGTCTCGCCGCCAATCAAGCGGCCACTGAAGGAGCTAAAGGGTTTCCGAAAAGTCTGGTTAGAGCCAGGTGCAGAGGAGGTGGTGCAGATTCCGCTGGATCTTACCCGCGCGACAAGCTTCTGGGATGAGAAGAGCAGTAGCTGGTGCAGCCACAGTGGCACATATCAAATCATGCTTGGAACCAGTAGCCGTGGGACGTTCTTGGAGGACGCCATAGAATTGAGTGAGACCACCTTCTGGTCGGGACTCTGAGCGGGGCTTATATCAAAGAAATAGCACGCTGACACTATTATGAATTACCTTTCACTCGATCTGTATCTATCCAGGTTTGTAGATGCATCGTAACCATGCTTTCGCTACTGTCTATGCGAGACAGGATGTCGGTTGACTGCCGTAGGTACTCGGCTGCTCGCTCCGCTTCCGGGCCAGCTGGATGGAATGGGCATACCAGCAAGCCCGCCGCGATATCACGCACTTTGTGCGCCAAATGTAGACCATTCGCTTCCAGGTTGATCTGGGGCAGGCTGAATAGGATGCAGAATAGTTGACGACAAAGATCTTCCCTTTGAAGCCACAACGCTTTTGCATCAAGCATTGGTTGTGCATGGTCGGTAGATGTTAATGATAGCTCTGATTTGTGCGCTTGCGCCGCCTCCAGCTGATCAACAAGCAAGCTTTGTAGCCACAGGTGTGTGACATGTAGATTTACTCGCATAGAAGCAAAATGTGACTGCGTCATCTCTGTCACACCAGTGTTCCCACCGTTAGCGATAGTGTCGGTATCCGATGGCTGCCATGGCCGGAGGAGAGGTGGAATATCATCCAGTAAGAACCGTAAATTGTGAAGACGATCCTGGATGTAAGAAATTTGCACGGCTGGATCGCGGGCCCTCACACAGGGACACGGGCCAGCCGGTGATTCCGGACAGGTGCTCCTGATAGCAGCCCAGAACACCTTGGAGTGGAGGATAAAGCCCGTTACCAGGCATGCACTTTGGGACGGTGGCATAAGCACCTCGTTCTCGAAGATCATTTCGTCATCGACTTCGAGTGGCATGAGATCTTCCGGGTTGATAGAGTGAAGAAGGATGGGATCCAGGTATGACAATCGCTCTCCTAGCACATTCTGCAGTTGATTATGGCTGGATCAAATGAGCAAGACTGCAAGACAACTACTCTCCGGGTCATGCCCACTTACACGAATCCATAGAAAATCAACCAAAAGCCCTTCTTCCGCAGTTGAGTCTCAATGCAATTAAGTCCATCATATTCAGAGACGCGATGGAGGTTTAACAAGCGAGCAAGTTATGTTGCCTCCACATCTAACATACGGGACCAATTATGGTCACCCAACTGCCGAAATGCAGCATACATCAAGTACGAGATGGCAAACTTCTGGAAATTAATGTGGTCGAAGTAGGTCAAGTCCCTCAGCCGCAAAATTTTGTCATAGCAATGACGGACCATGTCCCTACGTGACGTGAACCTCAAGGGCGGGGTCGCACTTCGATATGAATGAAATCTGCTAGGCATAGTGGCGATGACCACCGCAGCGATGGCGGTGATGAGCCCAAGAAATCCGCTATCCTCGCGATCATGGTTCTCCTGCAAAGACTGTCGAAAAGACGGCCGATGCACTATTGGAATCAGAGGATACAGGTAATCCAGATAGTCCTGCATGATGCAGGAAAAAAGGTGTCGATCGCACAGATCATCCGTGGGATAATTGATGGCGCCCAAAACCCGGGCCTCCCCACTCTCTCCATCTGGCTGCGAGTGTGCCGGAGATCTTGTATGTGAGCTTGGAGTGTATGTTAGCAATGACCACTCACGGCAGAAGAAGATCGGATTAGCGTACCGTTTCTTTGGGCCTCGCGTCCGGGATGGAGATAGAAAGGTGCACGGCAGGTCTAATCTAGCACAGCGCCCACATCTGGAAGGGGCATCGGTCGATGATGAAGTCACATTGCATTTGACCTTGCGCTTCCGGCAGATGTCACAAGCCTGGGTGGCCAACTCTGCACGCGTGGTCATGGCAACATTTATTCTCAACAGCAGACGACCGAAAGGGAAGTACTGGAAGGTTGGATGGTTGGATATTGCCGGCTGCCAACGGTTGGTGGATTGCATGGTGCTGCTGTATGCCTGAGGCATGACAGCCAACACAAAATGTCTGTGTTTGTGCTAACTAGTTAGTCATGTAGATGGTGCTTAATCAGCACGCATAGTTAATCCCAGCTCGCCTCCCAGTCATACTCGCCAGCACTCAATCAACCGCCTGCTGTTAGTGTAGGATATTGAGACCTAGTACTCAATTTTCAATCATATACAAGGGAAGCTTAACCTCTAGCTTGGATTGTAGGCTCTCCTGAGCTTCAATCTTCAAACAGGCAGTTACATACCCACCGTGGATTAGGGTACAAGGGGTTGCGACCGGATAACTCCACTACAGAGGACAATCTTGAAGTAATAGATCGGAAGATAGATGGTAACATATTATGTACTCATGAAAAAATCATTAGCTAGTCCGTCATGCAAATAAACCCGTCACGCCGTCATCTGCCGCGGTCCCAGACACGCGGCAAAAGAATTCGCTCATAAACGCCATTAATGATGTAAAGTCTATATATATAGATGCACATTCAGCTGTCCGTGTTGGCACAGGTGAAGCTGTTGCTGTTGGCATCGTTGTGGATGGCTGTTCCCGAGGCATAGAGACCCAGGACACACAGCACCAAACCAAACACGGCGATACCGGCATTCAGCACGGTCAGGGCGATCTTGCGGGGGCTGGCAAACCACTGGCCGTAGTTAAGGTGGAGCCAGTAGATACCACTGAGACCATAACTGAACCAACTAGCGAAGAGCGCGCTCTGAATTATGACATTAGCGACGGCACGAGATGAAACTGTGCAGGGAAGTAGGTGACTTACAATCAGAGAGTTGAGGTCGCTGAAGACAGGGATGGCCTCGGCGATAATCCAGGCAACCAGCCAGCAGGCCAAGCCCAAGGCGATCCAGACAAGGACCGAGCGGCGGCTACGGCTGTGGATGAGACCCGACTTGGAGCAAGTGCGGAAGTAGATGTACTTCAAGCCAATGTGACCATTAACGACACCGGCACCGACAATCTGCGAAGATGTTAGTGTTCGTGCAACGAGGAAATTCATCAGTCGGTCTACTTACGGTGGGAATAGCAATTCCATATGCAACCTTCTTCAAAAGAGGACCAGCGGAACTGAGAGCGGGGGATTGCACATCCTTGCCGACGTAGTAGTAGATGACGCAGGCAGCAGTCACGTACAGACTGATTTCAAATGTCTGCAGCATGAACAGCGACTTCTTGAAGTCCTTGGGCTGCTCCATCTCGGCGATAAGACCGAAGAAGGCGACGTGCGCACAGTAGGCGAAGACAATGTTGGAGACCGCGGTGAAGGCCGTGTAGAGGGTGGTGTCAACAGTAGCCTCGATGATGCGACCGGGGTGCTTCTCAACACCCACACCGATCATGGTGATCATGACAGCACTGAAGATACTGAGGAAGGCTAAACAGCAAGATGTCGGTCAGATCATGATTCGTACGTAGGCCGAGGGGAAATGTACTCACAGGCAAAGGAAATCCAGGTCATGCCCTTCATGGTACGGGGAATGGAGAGGACCATGGAAATAACCATGCCAACCACACTGAAGACGATGGAGCAGGTGCCATGGTCGGTGATGGTGTTCATCATAACACGGAAGGTCAGGAGATGGCTGCCCATGACAAAGATGCAAAAGAGGAACTGGCCCAGGCCGAAGAGTTCACGGCCAAAAGGGCCCATCAAGATTTCTCCCGCATCGGCGAGGTTCTGAATGTGGGGGTAGCGTTCTCTGAACAATCCAATGTTGTAACCGGTGTAGGTTGCGAGAATTCCGAGACCAACGATGAGGATGATAGCCCTGAAGGATGGGAGTTAGCGGATTGTGAGGTTACATCGTCGATCCGGCTAGACTTACGGGACGAAACCCAGGGTTGCAACGGCGGCGGGTAGCGAGAGCACACCCAGCGAGACAGACTCGCAAATCATGACTGCGGAAGTATTAGAGTTTGTGATGCAGAGAAGAGGTAGGAAGAAAGCATACGCAGTCCACATTGCCTGTTGTGAATGTGTTAGCAGAAATTCCGTAGAATTGGTGGGAGGCGGGGAGCGGATACATACCACCACTTCAAAGTCTTGTACTTGATTTCGGCAAACTCCTCATTACCGAAAGCGTCGGACTCCTCCAGGCCCGGCTTGAGGTTTTGCTCCACCTGGCTGATATCCTCCTTCTTCTCGTCAATGCCTTCGGTGGCGTAGGGAGGGGGACTGTCGTGAACGGCCTCCATGGTGGTGAGGTGTAGGGTGTAGGCCGTGTTGAAAGGCGGAAGGTAAAGGGAGGAGTAGGAGGAGGGAGAGGAAGACGATGAGGTGAAGAGAGGAGGAGAAGAGGGAAGGAGGAGTAGAGTGGAGGCGAAGAAGGGGAGCTGGGGGGATGGGGGAGAATAAAAGGAAGATTCGGGAAAAGTCTGCGGATAATATACGGTGATTTGAAAGGCACAGACAGGATTGAGTTTCGGGCAGGCACGAGTTGACAAGCCTGGAATTCTGGGGACAACAAATTGACTGGAGAGCTGAACCTGAGAGGCAACGCTGATTCAGAGGCCGGACTTGTGGGGAAAACCTAAGCCAAAAAGCCCATCGTATGTTTCTACCGTTTTGAGACAAGCAACGGTTCTTCTCCTCACCGGACACTCGCTGATCGGACCGCATCCGAGGTTGATGACCATGAATAATTGGTCATCCCCCCGATGGCGGACTGTCCGCTCCAATCATGAAGGTTAAGATGACACAGGGAAACCATGGATGGGCTCCGCCAAGCACAGCGCCGTCGCTACCAGCGTCCCTCGGATCCCGCTTAGTCTACTTGTAGCGCCAGATGCGACGCGGTGCATCCCATCCCCGTCCGGACGTGTCTGCCGACAGAACGGCATCAGCCATCGACAGCTCCTGCCAGCTCCGATGGTCGCTTCCCCGCAGAAGAACCGCGTGGGTAACGAGGAGATACTCGGCAGATAGCTCGAGGGGTGGTGATATCTATCTATCAACCATGTGGTTTGACTAATTTTCGTTCCTCACTTGCTCGGCAGTCCATCCAGACTAGACCAAGGAGTATCTAGTGGCCATAGATTGCAATCCCTCACATCGCCCACTATCCGGAAGCTGGATCCGCTAGGCAGGTTGGGGCCTAGACAGCAGCCGGTCGCCTCACCGGTGCAGGAGCTTAAAGCTAAAGTGCAGCAAGCATTCCACTACCGTGCAGAAGATCGCCATATTGTCGCAGCTTCTGTCGATAAGCATTTTTGTCGATGGCTTTATCACGGTAGATAAAGACCGAATATGATTGATTAATTGCACTTTTATTCGAATCCTCCTCTAATGCCTTGATAATCATGTTGGTCATGACATTGCTGGGGGGCAATCTCGCTAGGAATGTGCCGTGGTGTGCGTGGCCACTTTCTGCAACACTTGAGAAGCGAGCGGGCGAACAATGAACCGGCCTGTGCTGCAGGTACCCGCCACCCCAACCAACAAATCACAGTGGCGGCATAGAATATCCTTCTTCTCTCTTCACCGGAGTAGCACCCTCCGAGTCCGAGCCGTCTTTTCTTTGATTATGATTTTTGTTGAGCCTCCCGGTAGGTGTTTCGGGCCCGATGGATCGTGTCCGCTTCTCATTACTGGATCCAGATTATTAGCCCTTGGCCGGAGGAATGGTTCTGGAAAGGAAGAACATCCCTAGGATCCATGATCCATACTTTAGCGGTAGTATCATGTATGAATGGTTAAGGCCTGCCAATTGAACGTGGCATATTAGATGCTAGAGTGTGGACATCATGATGAAGCCCATGGCTTAATGGAAGTGTTCACGCTTGGAATGAAGGACAGTAAAAGTGGTGTCAGAATGATTTCAGCTTTTGGTAATGTAAATGGGATGATCTTTTGGGCTACGAGAGGTGACGCACAGCCCAGCCCCATCGGAAACAGTCCCATATACAGAATGAAGCATCTCAGATGGGTGGGTGGCGAGGCAGAGGCAAGGGAATACGAGTAAAATTGAGTTGCGCGCATCGGAATGTGCCGAGACCGACTGTGTGACAAATTATCGCCGGCTGTTATCTCCGCCGCTTATGTTGCCGGTCGAGTCACGTGGACCAATTTCCGGGCGGAATCTCCCTCTTCCGCCCCGTTCCTTGTCCCTCATGTCCATATGGCCATTCAGCTGTCGCCTCGGATCGCATACTAAGTAGATGTCTCGCTTATCTCATTTCCATGGATCATGCTACCCGTGACAGATCCGATGCTCCTCTTGTGCCACTCCTGATGCTCGCCTAGTATTGTCGCGCCGTCAAGAAATGCGTGATCTCCGAATAACATCAGACATTCCCAATCTTCGAACCCAACGAATCACTCCTAGATGAGGTCCAATAAATGCACCGGTACCCCGGATGTCTCCAACGACACCAGATCAATGGTTGATCTGCAGATAATATTACAGGGGGTTTAAGGGCTATGATGTCATGAGCAGAGGGAGAATGAGGCTGTTCTGGTATTTCATTGGCTAGGAGTGTACGGATGCTCGGCGGATTGAATCCTTCCGGGCCAAAGAGATGGCTTGCGTGTCTTCTCTTGCTTGCGACCGAGCCCTCTTTCTGCTGGTAGGCCCACCACGTTTTGAACTCATGTCGCTAGCTTTGCTCTCGCAAGCTCCTCTTTTTCATGAGGCGAGACGTCAATTTACTAACACGCTTGCAGATTCTACAGCTTTATCACAGTGCAGCCTGGAGGCTGTGACTGGAGCAGATTGGAACCGAATCAAAAGCGCCACTGATTCGCAGACTAACCCAACGTTAGAGACAAATACGAATGGACAAGTTTGGGCGATCATCTCGCTTGTGGAATGAGCCATGATGCAGCTGCAACATCGATGGATTTAGCCGCCCTAGTGAGCCTGGGGTCTTGCTGGAATTTTGCTTCCCTCGAAGCGGGCCCCGCCCCAGCTTAACTTCCCTACATGCAATTGTATACTTCGGTCCGGCGGGTAGTAGATAGAAGCAGTTTAAAATCTCAAGTGACACGCATTCAGTCATGAGCTAAAAGCACACCGACATTGTTGTACAACATCCGAAACATTCTTACTGAGCAATGGGCATGAGCATGCGATAAAACTACAATCTGAGACACCACTGAAGCTCCCGTCAACAGACAAACCGAAGACGGGTCGTCGCCATGCATTGTATTTCATGTTATTCATTTCAGATGTGACCTCAGACAATGTATTATGCATGCTTAAACGATAATAAGTTGATGGGAACCCCCCGTTGAAACCGAAGACTGGATAAGGATAGTCCAATCATGACTGGCTGCATCAACATAACAAAGAAAACATTGTCGATCCAGTCATGATTGCAATCAGTAATGCAACAAATAAGTGTAGTTCTGCTCTTTGTTCATTTCGCAGTTTACCGTTGTTCCTCACCAATTTTGTCCTTGGGTGCCCTTTCTCTTTGCAAAGAAGATGTACTCATCCGTGTATAAGACGCGCGACCTTGCTCCACACACAGAGAGCAAAGTACAGGCTGACTTCACCCATCTGTCTGATTCATTGCTATCCATCAAGGTTTTCCGTCAACTATACACATCCTGTACATCACAATGGAGAGCCCATCGGTCAGCTCGATGACCATTTCGGCTCTACAAAAACTCAACGACTGTTTGCAACACGCGACACTTAGGAACTGGGCAGAACAGATGAAGACATACTTTGAGAAGAACTGGAGACATAAACTCCGAATTTGCGCCACCTCCAACGGGATTTATGATGACAGCGGGTTGCATTCAGACGAATTTGTCCGACCGCATGCTGTTCGACGTTTGAAACAGCTCATCGAGGGGCTGGATGAGTGTATTGAGACACTCACGAAGCCTGAGGAGTGTCTGTTTCGAGGCTGTGCTGACCAGTCCCATGAGAGCAAAGAAGATGTCAAGTCATCGGAACCCGGATGGGATGAGTTTGGCCCTAAAATTGAACGGCCGGTGAGGCCTGAAGGAGGCCCCAAACTCACTGAGATGCTAGAGAAAGCCCAGCAGAGTCTTGAAAAGCTTGCTTTACTCGCAGAAAGAATGGCGGATCTCTATAACGAGGCCCGGGACTATGAAGCCAAGGCCAAGTTCACGTACGTGGACTATCAAAAGCTGGATGACCCCGACTATAAGCATTACCGTGATATGGATGTTGAGGGCCTGCGCAGCTTGAAGAAGCATCTTATCCGGGAGTACCATCAAGGATACTCCATCGACTTCCCCGAGTACAAAGCCGGAGCTAGTGAAGGCTTACCCAGCGGTAAACCCGCACTGGCTTATCTCGAACAGGAACATCGACAGCAAGTCCACCGCTTAATCTACGTCATACTCCGCCGACACCACCGGCTGAGCCTGTCGCGAAAAGCAGCGGAGAAGCGGGCCACCGCGCGGGCTGCAGATAGTACTGGCGACGGCAACACCACGGATATTCTATCCGAGAACCCTCCAGCAAATGTATTCCAACCCCAGCTGCCATCCACCGATGAGATGAGGCAGTTGAAGCTTGCCTCTTGGTCGAACGCCTCTTCCTCAAAGTCCATCGAGGGGCAGGAGCGCACATTCCAATGTCCATACTGCGGTGACATGCTCCTGGAGGCCGACTCGGAGCGCACAGCCTGGTAGTAAGTTTCCAACGAACTCCTAGGACCTCACAACGACAGAAGAATCCTTCAACTAACTATTCGAATAGCGAACACGTAAACCACGATCTTCTACCATTCACCTGTCTCTGGTCATGTTGCAAGCAGGAAGACCCGAAGGAATTCGCAAACGTGGTTGAGCTAACAGCCCATCTTGAAGAGAATTTCGGGACCGTCGAGCACTGGGTGTGTGATACCTGCCTTTCTCAGGGAAAGTCCTGCAATAATTGCGAATTCACGAACAAGAGCGATCTTGACAAGCATCTTGCTTCGTTTCATCGGAACAAGAGTAAGAGTTCGACACCCACCACCCGGCTGGAAGTCCCCAGCCAATGCCCGCTGTGCCCTCGGAAGCTCATCTACAAGAATCGCGGTCCTGACTCGCTGTATCCCCACGTTGCAAATCATATGGAAAGGTTTACTACCCTTGCATTGCCGGAGATTGGGGGTGAGCGGTCGGGTCACTGAGAGGATAAGCTTGCAGCTTCCGTGTAGATTGGGAATAAAGTGGGTTGTAGTAGTTAGATGAATCGTGCTTTGGATGTTATGTCTATGCTATCAGAATGTGAATCGCAGTAATGACAACTATCATAATTCGCTACTCTACATGTAGACTGAGGATCAGCGTCCCCCTTCAGTAACCAATGATAAATAATCCAGCAACTCTCAAATCCAGAAATCAACCCCACGGCACGAAACGTAAGGGCATTTCCCCGCGAACTTTATCCCTTCAACCAAATCTGGTTCAACGCGGGGGCAAACCTTAGACACGGCCAATCCGAGTAACTTTCTGACATTCTGGAACGAACCGACCAAGTCAGCGTGGCCACGGATTTGTTCCGATGCTAGTCTACGGTCATAACACTCTTTGTTGGTTGGTTCTTCTTACCGTCTCATATATTCTTATAGGAATCCAATCCTTTCATGATCTAGATTAAAGTCGACTCTTTCACCCGCTGTTTGGTTTCATCTGAAGGAATCACACCGACGAGTTGGGTTGTGTCGACCTCTTATAACGAGATAACAGAGGTAATAATCCGTGACAACTTAAGATGGGTTGAAGATATATATTTCAGTTGGCTCTGGTGGATGTAAGTTCTCTTTGGAGACAAGTTTCTTGTTGAAATTCCTTGGGAAAGAGAGGATGATCTTATGTATGCGAATATATATTATGTGGTATCGGTTTACTACAAAGACTTGGTCGATCTTTGTTTATTCTCTTCGTCGTGTCCCTCTTTTGTTAGCCCTACTCATAATCAATAGCAAGATTAACCCAGAAACACAATACTTGATCTATCCAAATAACCCAGCAAAAACACCCGGTTGTTGAGCAAGTTGTAATTTTGTGTTACAATAAGCATCTTACGCAACAAGGTTAACGTTTAATTTTGACACTTCGGATTAGACTTATGTCAAGGGTAGATATGTGACAGCTGCAGTGTTACACAAGACTAGCCATAGGAATTTAATATCCAAGCCCAAACACTCTCACAAAAAGGAATAACATCCCGCAAGAGTTTCCCCCGAATACCGCTCTTGGATATGATTTAATCCAGGTTAATCTGCAATCCCAAGGTAGCATTCATAACGGAGTTACCGTAGAAGAACTCAGTACTACAAACTATCAGCATCTCTCCACCGAACCCAATATTCTCAAAAAGAAAAAGAGGTATAAACTCACCCTCCATTACCAACATTCACATACGCCTCTTTCGTAAACTTGCCCAACTGGACCAACTCCAACAACCACTCCTTGAGATCACCCTCAAAGGAGCCCTCGAACTGGGTATCAGGCAACAGCGAGCTGACAGTGACGCCCGAATCCTCATTCACGTCCTCGTACAGCTTCCAGGACGTGCCGAAGAGGTTATCGATGGTGGCGACGGCCCCGTTGGTCCAGCCGATAGGGAGCTGGCCGCCTTCGTATTGCAACCAGAGCATGAGTTCGTGGGCGGAGGTGGAGGTGGAGTCGCCCTTTGTGGGGGAGGTGATGAAGTCGAAGCAGACGTTGCCTGTACCATTTATTATTATTGTTAGTATATTGATTATCAGGATAGAGTTTGGGATAAGGAAAGGTAAGGTATTACCCTTAAAGGCAGTAGAATTCGTCCTCGACCAAGTATATTCCGCTGGGATGGACTCGATAGCCGAGATCTTGGTCTCCAGGTTCTCGGTTAGTCCGACGAAGGAGTATCCCTTGGGGACATTGTTACTGTACATCTATTAGATAACTTCGGGAACAAAGGGTTAAAGGAAGGAGGGAGGGATGTGGCTTACGTGCTCTCTACATATTCAATATCAGTCACACTACTCCAAACGACCTCCTTCGTGCCATTCGTGGAGGTAGTCATCTCGCCGTAGTCGGTGCACTGGGTACCGACGATCTCATCGGCATTGTAGAGCATGTTGTACACGATCCATGGCGAGTCCTGGAGGATGATGTAGTCGTAGTCGCCGCAGAGGGAGGTGGAGGCTTGGGTTTGGGCGCGGGTGGTGAGGGCGGGCAGCGCCAGCGCTGAGGAGGCGAGGAGGGGGAGGAGGGTGGTTGAGGTGAACATTTTTGACTATATGTTTTTCTGAAAGAGTGGACGAAGTTGAATAGTAAAGAATGTATGTATGTATGGTTGAATGAATGAAGAACACGCCAGGTGTGGAGGAATTTACAGTGTTGAAAAGAGTATGGGATCAGGATCAGGTTATAAAAGGTTAAGCTTAATATCGGGTGTTTCTAGGTGAAACCTTCTGAAACTGCGGTGGGGAACGGAGATGCTCCTTATACGATCTATCATCGAACGAGGGTCTACGGCATATTAGGATATTATGGATATGATATCTTTTTTATTGAGATGTAGTTGTTTGAGAAATGCATTATTGAGGGTGGGAAATGGGTATTGGCAATCTGAAAGGGTGTCCTCGCAAGCATATCGGGCGGGTTAGGGTACCATGTTCCGTCTGGCGGGCCACTCACTATGACCAAGATCGTAGAAGCATTAGCATTGGCATAATATCACTCAGGGATAGGAGTATAATAGACTATATTATAACTCTACCAGGGAGAATGTAGACACCTTACCCATGACAACATTACCCCAGAGGGCAAGAGATGCCGTCCCAGCCGCAGAAAGATTGCCACAGTACCTAGACCATGATCTCAGCCATCCACACGCGCACGAACCACCCATACCTCCAGGCTGACGCGTCGAGGCTACACGGATAGTTCGTATCCGAGGATCACGGCCTGCAAGCGAAGGCAATAAAGGCAATCTAGGTGTTAGGCAACGAAGGCAGCAAACTGCATAATTAGGCGCACGAGAGTATCTACTGGTTCACCATCAGAGAGCTGCATGTTCTACGGCTGACAGCTGATACCCGATGAACCCCCGAGACACCAGCAGGTTACATGCGAAGCGCTCGATCGGGGGATCGGAAACAGGCGCTCAGCAGGAGAAAAGGAAGCCATTGCCAGTCTTGGCAGGGACCGATGCCCTGTTTCGGTATGGTGGGTCAGGAGGGAAGTGAAAGGGCTGAGCTGATGGAGTGCTGGGCACCTGAGAGAGTTACTCCGTATAGATCATACTGGCTAAGCAAGCAAGCAAGCAAGTAAGGCATGTGTCAGGGCTAAAGATTAAAAAGTACAGGTTGGCAGCGGGACCGAGTAATTATCCCTGCATGAGCAAGATAGAGGAGGAGGGGATCATCCATACTCAGCACCGCCACAAAATATCCAATCTCAGATCCTTCGGGGGGCTCGGGGTTCAACCCCTCCCGATGATGGAAGAACCAGATCGAAACCGGTTCACTCAAGTGGGGAAGGGAAAGACACTGGTTCATGCAACGTAAAGTAAATCACATCATGGGTCGCAGCGGATGCGATCGAGAGGATCGGCAGCAGCAAAAAGCAACGCCCACGAGGCTGTGGCGCATGTCGATCAATATGTGGCTGTGCATTATAGAGGAGGGATGATGATAGAAAGTCACTTTTTCATCACATCAATAGCTTTGTTAAGGATCCTTGGCTTGATCTCAGCTAGCCCGGATATGCTAGATAGATGAGCTGATTGGATGGATCCCCAGACCGAAGGAGCACCATCGTGCCCTACTACTTGCTGCTGCTGCTGCCCCCCCGGTTCGAGGTGCCCTATATTCGTCTCGGCCCCGAGCCATCCGCGCCCCTCTTCGTTCGTCTGCATCAAGCATAGTGAGATCGCTAGTCCAGACCGGCCAGATAGCCGATCTAAGACAGATTCACATGCGTGGGGGGCGTTTAACCGGGTGAGACTAGGATGACCCAAATATTGGTCCCCGTCCTAGTAAGACGAACTCGCCCTAGCACGGAATACAATCAATAGTGCAGGAGTGCAAAGACCAATGAGAACACCTTTACTCTAAACACTTTAATTGGTATGACAGCTATACACAGAACATTACGACAACAGATGGCTCGATAAACATGTACACATCCACATTCATACCCCGCTAGCACCCATCACGCGGGCTAAGTCCACTCGTATCGGGCACCCGGTCCCGGTAAGTCTTGGTAGCAAACTCGAAAAATCGATCTACATCTGCTGTATTCGAGGCCACGCCAAACGATACCCGGATGGCCCCTCCCGACGGAAGACGACCAATGCTGATGTAGGTGTCCATCGGGATTAGGCCCTTGCGGAGACGACGTCGTACGCGCCTCAGCGGCCGCGTATCAATCCGCAAAGCCTTCTCTGCAGGCCCTGGATTGCAGAAACAGCCAGTGCGCAGAGAGATCGAGGCAGTTGCTGATTCCTGCCCCACAATCCGCTCATCCACAATATCTCCTTTGGCGTCCAGGAAGTTGAAGCAAATGGTGCCGCCACGACGCTTGAGGTCGGTGGGCCCGTAAACTTCGGCCATCGGGGAACCATCGCTGTGACGGAGTTCGAGCAGCCGCTGGAGGAACCAGCCCGTAAGGCAGCGCACTCGGGTGGAGATCAAAGACATGTTCACGCGCTCCAGCCATTCCAGACCCACTTGGACATCCGGAATAGACAGGAAGTTCAGGGTGCCATCCTCAAACCCGGCCTCGTCGGCGGCCATGACGTGCCAGGTCAGCGCTACCCCCACCGTCTTGACTGTCCCGCCGGAGAACCAGGGCCGTGAGAGGCGACTAAGAGCATCACGGCGGGCAATCAGACAGCCTAGACCGGTGGGGTAGCCGAAGAGTTTGTACCAGCTGACCATAACAAAGTCAGGCTGGGGGTTCTTGGGAGACAGATCCAACTTCTGGGTAGGCAGATATGCCGCAGCGTCTAGGAGCACATCAAAGCCACATTGTTGGGCTAATGTCACCCACTCGAGGGGATGGCGCACTCCACTAAAGTTGCTCTGGGCTGGATAGGCAAATAGTCCCCGATCACGGTTCGGACGGCCTCCTTTGGTCAATGCTAGTCGGTCTCGTCCCCACTCCCACCAGTGGCCGCCGAGAACTGATGCCAAAGTAGCCGGACTGACTCGGAGCTCCGGGGACTGCACAGGCACATAGACGGTGCGTGCATGCTTTGCTCGAGCGTACTCCCGGATTCCGTTTACAGAATTGTGGTTGTCTGCCGTCAAGATGAACTGCTTCTGCCGGGAGAAAGGGTAGGATTCTCCAACAAGACGTGCTGCTCCCGTAGCATTCTGAGTGAAGATGACGGTATATGTGTCGGGAGAGGCATTAAGGTAGGAAAGTACGTGGGCGCGCGCCTGCTCGACGAGTCGGGTGGAGTTTTCGCTAGTGGGACTGACGGAGTGCGGGTTGCCAAAGGCCTGCTCCGTGAGGCGTGCATTATGAGCATGATACTGTTCCTTGGCTGCGAGACCAGAACCGGTGTAGTCGAGGTATGTGTGACCCCGTTCGTCCAAGTAGCTATACTGGGTCTCTCGCAGATGATCCAGAGATGTCGTCTGGGCGTATTCAGGGAAGGTATCCAAAATGTTGCTCATCTTGTATAACTATATTATGTGGAGGATAGAAAAAGAATATTATGGCCAAATATCTGGACAGGTGGAAGGATGAGTATGGCCGAGGAAGTATAGGAGACAGAATCGGGATGCTCAATAGTCCAATTTATATGTTGTAGAGTGATGGGAATCACAGGAGTTATATAGACAAACGGGCACAAGTATTTGAGGGTGACGAGGAGGGGTGAAGATAGACAGATGAGGAAGGAGCATGCCAAATCATTATCTCAAAACCCTGTCCAACTCCAACATCAGCTTTCGTCTTGCTCAAACTGGAAACATGATGAATGGGGGCTAGGTGAAGGGCTCTACTGAGATACAGCTCTCGGTCTAGAGGAAGTGAAGGACAGAGCTGGCGCCGAGCGGTGCCTGAACGGGCCATTGCTGAGATGTGATGACTAGTGAGTGGTGCCCTACAGGCCAGACGGGTATTGTGGTCGAGAGCCACTAGGAAGCACTAGACACACTGATCGACCCCCATGATGCTGTCAGATGAACTCTCGTCCGTCAGCCTCAAGCTAACACGAACGGCCTGTTCACGCCCCATGGTTCGTGCTACCCTGTCCCTTTCTCTCCCCCAGTCAGGTCGCTGCAAGCCAACCTCACAGCAGATCAAAAAAGTTTCCCTTGCACGGCCTCTGCTGCAGGTCCCAGTCACATCCGCTGCGTAATCCCTGAACCCTCATCGCCCCATTTTCAACAACGGCCCCGTCATGGCATCTTACCCAAACCTGACGATCCATGGCTGGCGGCTACAACCGATCGTCTCTTCAAGCCAACAATGTTATCATCGGAGATGGTAACCCCGAATTCGCCACCAAAGGACTTCAGATAAGCAGGACTGGGCTGGCTGAAGGGCACCCTTCTTCGTGTCCCATCACACCAGTCTGCTCTCTACAAACCGGATCGACTAGACCAGCTGGATGCGATCGACAATGCCACGCGCTGATCAACGACCACAGTAACTTACTAGATCTGCGAACCGATCAAGTCCTACCTTTCGTGGTAAGACCTGGACATGGGATAGGGTTGTTCGTTCTCATGGAGGCCGAACAAAGGCATTATTGAATCTACGCACACTCCAGTGTGAGCTGCCAGCCAATAGGATTGGTAGATGCTGTTAGCGATCCGAAGTCAAGTTTCTCCGGAAGGCAGCATAGGCTACGCTATCTGCAACCGCGTGCACTCGAGCATACTAGTCAAACTTTGTCGCAGATAGCGCACGCGCAACGCACTGATTAATTTGGAGGGAGGGGGAGTGTGGCATCCCCTCACGGCGTCATCCCGAGGCTCAGCCATACTCCCTCGCGCTGGCTTGCCGTCCTGGAGGAAGAGCCAAGACAGAATCTTACATGCAAAGGCACCCGTCAACCTGATTATCTCCGTTCACATGTAAGAAGGTTCGGATGAGGCTCTGTCGCACCGGGGCATGGCTCATCAGTCTGACGGAGGATGCGACCGTCAAGCACCTCCCAGTAAGTAATCGCCTGGGTGGTTCCATCAGAGCCATCCACAATGACTCTTTTGTCGGCTAAATGCCATGATGACGGTTTCCCAACAACCAGCTATGTTCTCGGGAGAGGACAGGATTCGTCGTTGACATAGTAAGGACATCAGTTATCTGGACTGCATGTTGTAGGATCTGGAATCAATGGACGACCGTGCGCGCCTTGACCAACAGTGTTCGCGTTGGTGGAAAATGGGAGTGTGGCTGTCGCGAATGAAGTTGTTGGGACGAAGGATGGAAGGATGGGAGGGCAAAGATGGGAAGGGCAAGAGGGTAGGGGAGGATCACGCGGTGGAGAGGAAACAAGAGGGACACTCCGGCCCGACCCGTCCATCTGCCCGCACTGTCTTTTCTCTTTTTTTCTCGTTTTCTCCCATGAAGTCTATCCTAGCACTAATATGCCGTTCCTATCGCCTTGACGGATGGTAAAACAATCCTGAATGGATCATACTGATTCGAGTGTCCACTCAACTCTACAGAGTTACCCATTTAGCTCCAATTATAGGATGCTTTCTGTACCCCACCGGTTCCTTAGCATCGCGATTCTAAACCGAACCCTCTCCGATGCATCTTCTCCAAGACGCCTACGTCACTCGCAGTGGTTGGAGCAGCCCGGGTCACGAAAGTTGTCATGGATTCATTGGTGTATCTCATATGCGACCGTAGCTAGAGTCCGATGGTAGCGGTCAGTGATAGTCCATTCGAACCCGAAACGCCCATGCTCCCTAGACTGTCTCTATTTCCATGGCTAAGCTCATTCTTGTGATGAATAGGTTATCCCTCTATCACTCCATTATTTGTCAGTAACCCCGGTCGGATTGCAATCTGGGCTAATGTGCTGCAAGGAAGACGCGCCATTCAAATAACAACCACGTGGGTCAGGGTCAGAAAGGGATACGGGCATACTGCTAATGTCAGGGACAGTCATTCATCCAGCAGTCAAAAGGACATGTCTAGAAGCTATGCGTAACATCAAGCTAGGATACACAGTGTGACTGGTCTACATGTTCACACCAGTAGGTCAGGGCTGAAATTGCAACACGTACTGTAGGGACTAAAAGTTGCTACGAACGCACAACGCTAGCCACAGCAGCGACGATGATAACGTCGAGAACTTTAGATAAGCGCCCTATCAGACGTGCAGGTAGGTATGCTAGCGCAAAGTCTCTCGGTTGTCAACGGGCCTATCGAGATATCACGAGGACAATTCGCTGGACTGCATTAGCAACAATGGAAAAGGGGCGAGGCGGAGCATCCCCTGCCACCTGCACATTTCTGCAACTATTCAATCTGCCTTCTCCCCCCACGACAGACCGATCGTGGACGAAATAGTTGGGAGAGTGCTAGGCCAGGTTTACAACGACCGCACCAAGGGAAACCCCCATTTCATTCAATGGTCGGGAAATCCAAATAAGTCATGACCTAGACCGACTCCACCTGCAGTGCAAAAAATACCCAATGAGAGTAAAGGCCTATTTCTCTACACCTGGTCACTGAGCATTTCGGGAGATGCAGATATACCACTTTGACGAGCACCTAGTCCGTGTTACCGGTATCCAAGTTCGCCTAAAAGGAAAATCGGAAAGTATTTGCGTGCAACAGAACATGCTCAGTAATCTCTTGAGGGCGATTGATAACCCCTCTGAAGTAATACAGCAGAGAAATCCCCATAGAGCCTTAACGGGGCGGGATAACAGGCGCTCATGTTACGCATGCAGTAAGCCTCGCAGCCACACCGAAGGATCACAACAGGCGCACTCCACGAATCCATAAATGATATGTGCTTCATATGACAACCGGAAAAGGCTTGGAAGTCTGCCGCTTCGGGAAATTTTGAGCATCGCAGCTTATTGGTCAAGACGACAACACAATCACGGAAACTGACGTCGGATTATTGGCCACCAATCGGTGACTGACAGAGGGGCTGCGATAAATATAGGCTTGTAATGGTGTTGATTTGTCATTCCGCGATTGTCACTCCAGACTTGCAGGCGACTTAACACATATGTAGCATGTGAAAGTTGTCCTATTTGACATGAAAGTCTAGTCTAGCTCTAATTCCGCGCATGTTTATTTGCATACTAGCTTCAGCCTTTGTCGGGCGGAGGAAGCACTGAGATAGGCTAAACGTAAACGTTCCAGATAGATCCCATCGTTGTGCTGGAGTCGATGAGACTCGCTCTACTGACCAGAATTATGACGAAAGGTGGGTTACTTGCCGAAGCACACTAGCTACCAAATTCCATATATCTGGGATGTGAATACCGTAGCGCAGCCCACTGTGTTATATATTGGCTTGTACTTGTCTGAAAGTCCGGCAAGGCCTATCCTTATATATATTACCTTGCTTCTTTCCATTATCAGGCAGAAACGCCTCAAGACTCATTCAGATGTATATCAAACAAACCCTGCCCTATGTTATGTTCATTGTCGGTAGCGGATTATATTCATCCAGTCTATATATTTTTCTTCGCCCTGATAATACTCAGTTATGACTTCTTCACAAGTAGAAGGGGGCCTATGCCTTTCATGTTTCGAAAACCCTTTGCCTGGATATCGCGAAGATTTACAGTATACCAGGCCCTGTCATGTGGTATTCCGATAAACTAACATGCGCTGAGACAGCAGAAGAACAATAGCCAAGGAAATTAGAGGTCTGTCGCCTCTCGAAGTGGTTCAAGCGCACAGTATGAAGTTCAGGATGGGACGCCCTAATGCAATACGAATGCCAGCACGACTCTTTACCTGGTTTTTGTGGGCGGCCGAGTCTGTAATATATGGCAAGATCAGGATACAAGCTCCCGGGTCTAAATATAAACCGGATATCAATGCATGCAACCATACAACTCGACTACCTTACGCGCCTCCTTTCAGAGGCCTGAACGACATATTCCACAATCTTCTCGTTACTAACGGAATTATTCTCAGGCTCAGTGTTGTGAATGGCGGCACCAAACCGATTGATCATGCAGCAGATCCCTCTACGCATTGTGTCTACAGTGACATGACTATATGCGGACAGTATTTTCTTACTCCGAAGAAGCAAATCGATCAGATTTGCTTATCATAACGGTATCCCCAGACTTTCCAGATGACTACCCAAATGTAACCGTGGCAGCGAACCAAGGACAGCCAACGTCAATCGACAGCCATGAAATCTGCACAAAGAAAGGATTATGCTTTCGGGGAATATCAAGAATACGGCACTAAGGCCATCGCCATGATACCAGCGGTCGGACTTAAGGGTCGGACTTAACGAGCAAATCCTAAGATCCATAGTGTACAGGGATATTTGAATATCGCACACTCAACATCTTCGGACTCCGTTCTTTGTTCCGAGATGCAGAGTTTCGCTGCTCGGTCTCCGTGAGAATACGAGCGACTCCTTTGTCTCCTACAAATTGCAAGGCCTCGTGCGCCGCCACCTTGCAGCGACAACTCCCAGCAACAACAGAATCAAACCAAAGCCAGAACTACCTCAACCACAATGTCCAAGATTCTAGTGGTCGTAGGCGCCACCGGCCAACAAGGCAGCTCCATCGTCCACACTATCTTCTCCGACCCCAAACTAAGCCAGGAGTATACCATCCGAGGCACAACTCGCGACCCCAACAGTCCAAAAGCACAAGACCTAGCATCCAAAGGCATCGAAATCGTCGCAGCCAGCTTCGATGACCCCGAATCACTCCAACGCGCCTTTACAGGTGCACATGTCGTGTTTGCAAACACCCCAACAATCTACGACGGCCACACCTACGAGCACGAAGTCACGCATGGCCGCGCCCTAATCAACGCCGCGGTCGCAGTGGGCGTGCCCTACTACATCTACTCCACTCTGCCCAGCATTTCAAAAATCTCCCAAGGATGGCTAAAGAACGGCGGCCATTTCGACGGCAAAGAAGAAGTGGAGCAGTACATCCGTACGCAACCGATTCGAAGCGCCTTCGTCGCACCAGGCTCATTCATGTCGAATTTCCATGAGACCATGGCCCCGCGACGTATGGAAAATGGTGAATACGCTTTGCTTTTGCCTGTTCCGGCTCATGTGAAGCTCCCGTTGATTAATACGGAGGATGATCTGGGGAAGTGGGTGGCGGCCATTGTGGCGGATTTTGATCAGTATGAGGGAAAGGTGCTTTGCTGTGCTACCGCGATGTATAGTTTTGAGGAGATGGTAGAGACTATGAGCCGCGTGTCGGGGAAGACGGTGGTGTATCGTGAGGTGCCGGAGGAGACTTGGAAGGGGTTTCTGCCGGAGATGATGAGGGATCATATTGTGGATATGTTTACGCTCTTCAGGGTGTTTGGGTATTACGGGGATGGGACGGAGGAGAAGGTGAAGTGGTCGGCGGAGCAGGCGAGGGGGGAGTTGACTACGTTGGAGAGATACTTGAGGAAATATCCACTTAACCTTGAGTAGATGGATTGATAGTACATTGATTGCAGAATGTGATGGCAGACTGATGGCGATGAAATGACTATAACGTCTCCTGCGGAGCCTTTTCTTCATGTATATTTTTGTCTTTCGAAGACTATCATACCAAGATAACCTTGAAAGAAACAGCATCAAAAAAAAAAAAAAAAAAAAAAAAAAACAAAAAAAAAAAAAAAAAAAAAAAAAAAAAAAAAAAAAAAAAACCCAACCAGCGACATGCATCTAAGCATGTCCATTCGTCACCACAAATCCGATCTCAATAATCGAATCCCAACTCCCCTCCGGCCTATGAACCTCCAGAACCTTCAATCTCTTATCCGCCAAAGCGACCACACTCTCCCAATCCTCTTTACTCCTCTCCTGCGTATTCAGCATCTGCAACATAGTAACATCGACATTCCTGTCCAAGTCAGCAACCATCCTTAACATAACCAAGACGTAAATACAAGGAACTGACTAACCGCATATACCTCTCCTGCACCCGATTCACGACCCCCGGACGAACAGTCACAACCTCAACCAGCAAAATCCGACTACTGCTCTTCATAGCAGGGACCAGATTCCGCAGAATCCGCGCCGCCTTCTCATCAGACCAATTATGACAGACATGGCGAAGGAGGAACACATCACCGGTCACAGTCTGCGGAGCGAAGAAATCATGCGCTTGAAAGGATATCCGTACACTCAGATGAGAGGGTAGTGCCGCATGCCCTTCATCAACGGTATGTTTGTAGTCCTGCACCACGAAGGTCAAGTTCTTGTATGCGTTTGCCAGAGCAATGCTCAAGAAGCCCGAGGATCCTCCTACCTACAAATATCCAAATCATGATTAATTGTCGAAAGCAAAGAGACATAAGGAAGTGGTGACTTACATCCACAACGATCCCCCTCCCCAACTTCCCCCAATCAAACCCCCCAACCACAAACCCCAAATCATGGCCCCCATCCATACCCACCGCTTCCATAGCACCCCGAAAGCGTCTTTGCTTATCAGGCCTCTTCTCAAAGAACTCAAACACACTCTCCCCGTCACCAATAGCCAAACTAAATGCACTATCTTCCGCCCTCCCTCCCTCTATCCCTCTCCGACTACATTTCTCCAACGCTTCTGCAAGCTTCGCACTAGCGGGGAATACCTCCTCCACCGAATGCCCGAACCAGTCATAAAAAGGTGCATTCATCACAAGAGCAGCCGAAGACGCCGTGTGCGCGACACGGTCTGGTTCCGGTTCGTGGAAGATGCCATTTAGGAACGATTGGCGGAGGAGAAGTCGGAGAGTGCGCTCTGGAAGATTAGTTTGGGAGGATAATGTGGCGTAGCTGGTGCTGGACTTCAAGGGGATTAGGGTTGGGATGGAGAAGTGGTAGAGGAATTGTTGGACTGCTAGATCAATTGTCTATTGTTTATATGTTGTTGTTAGTAGGGTCGGTGTAAGTGGAATAGGATATAGCATACACTCCAACATAGTTCGCGGACGACCTGCGCTGGCCCGAGGGCGTAGTTGCGCAGAGTCTGGGTGTCTTCGAGAAGGGCTATGCGGGCTGATTCCACATTCGGGTCGTTGTCTGGGTTGGGGAAGTCGGGGGGTGTGCTGATAGATGTCGACGGGTATGGCAGGTTGTGTGACTGAAGATGGGCATCGAGGAGTTGGGCGTTGGCGGTGATTCGAGCTGCAAGGTCGGTGAGAGACATGATTCGTCTAAATGATGATTATTTCCAGTAGATGCTAATGTAGTCTGAGAAGTGTAAGTGCAAGTCATCGGAAATAAACAGCTACCGGCTTTATACTATAACCCCGAGTTACACAGCGCAGGCAGAATTGGCATCCATGGCAGGGCTTGCGCGCTCTCGGCATCCGAAGGAAATCACCAGATTGGATCAATGTCCCTGCCAATACGCAAGGACGTCCCGCTTAATTGGCGGTCTTTGTGCCATCAGCCCATGCCAAGTCAGCGACAGGGGTGAAACCAGCTTAAAGTATGCAGTGCGACAAAGAGCGGTTTGATTCAGAAGGTCACCGGATGTCATGACAACAGCGATGTAATTCCGTCAGCATTTTCCATGCCTATCTACTGCTATGAGACTCATAGGTGAGACTCCTACAGCAAAGCCCGGCGAAGAAACCCCTCAAACGCTTCCATATGCTTCCCTGGATCCATCATCGAGAAATGATTGACCTGGCTCAGGACCTCGATATGGAGGTCTGGCCTTCCTAACAGCGATGCCCACCCATCCCCACTAAAGTCCGTCCGATTCTCAATCAACCAGACCATCTCACGCGGGTCATCTGGCCGGCGCTCCGGCCGAGGGCTACCAGCATCCTTGCAGATTCCGTCGCGTGCGTACACTATGTGAGTCTCGATGGACGCTCCAAGTGGTTGGATCCGATATGCGTCCAGCAACCGGATAAAGGCATTGAAGTGCGGGATCAACCAATCAGGTGGTGGCTTGCCACTGGTCCCGAAGAGTCCGATGCTTTGGAAAAAGTCGTACATTCTCTTCGGGGGATTCTGCATACCGATTGGGTTAGGTGAGTCGATTAGAATTAGCTTGGCCGTAGTCTGACCGTCTTGCGCGAGCTGGCGGGCAGCTTCGTACGCGCAGATTCCTCCAGCGGACCAACCGCCCAAATAGTATGGACCGTTCGGCTGACGTCGACGTACTTCCAAAAGGTACTTTGCTGTCAGTTCCTCGAGGCTGACTGTCATCTGCTCCGGTGTCTTCATCCATGGGCAGTTCAGCCCATACGCAGCTGTGTCGTTGCCAAGCTTGGGAAGGGCAGAGTAGGATGTGGCTGATCCTGACCCATCCGGGAAGAGGAATAGTATCTTTTTAGCTGTCTTGGGCTTACCCCACAGCAAGATGGAAGTGGCTTGTGGACCAACAGATAGATCGAAAGCGGGCGTAGGAAGCATCAAATGCTGTGAGGAAGTCTTCGGGCTCACTTCAAGACCAAGTGCATTTCCGACCTCTTCCAGGTTCACCTTCTCCATTAACATATTTGAAGGCAGGGTTATGTCGTAGGTCTCTGACATGGTGCTCACAATGGTAAGGGCGAGTAATGAGTCCACGCCGATATCAGTAAACGCCGTGGTCGGTGTCAGCTCATCGGTTGATATGCCCGCTTCCTGGGCGATCGTTGTCCGGAGAATCTCCAATACAGACACATCCGACTCGTGCTCTGAAGTCGCAACCGTCTCGTAGCTTGATGTGTCGTCCTCGGTGCTTCCTTCCAAGGAGGATGTGTGCTGAGAAGAGTCATCCTCCACACCAAAGAAACCGACCAGATCCTTAGGAGTGGGATAGTCTACGAACAACGAAGATGGAACATCAACATCCAGCTCCTCTTGAATACGACCACAGATGGTCAGTGATAGCAACGAGTCAATCCCGTGGTTGGCGAACTCTTCATTAGCCCCCAAGTCTGATAGATCGACGCCCGCTTCTTTGGCAATGATGGCCATTACACGCTCTGCGATACCACCCGACGAACCTACCGGCGCCTTGGGCTGTGGAGCTGGAGCTAGTGGTACAGATGGAGAACCAGCTCTTCGGCATACCGGTTGATTGTTGACGGGTGCTGTTGTAGGGTGCACTTCCTGATTCCTCTCTGCGAGGCGCGACTGCGACTTGGGCGGCAGTAGTCGGTCGAGAAGTCGTCGAGGGACCCCTTGAAACTACAAACATTAGCCTTTTACACCATCTCAAAGTATGTGGTTACCTACTCGAATCCCTTGATACACTGCCACTACTGTCTCTCCCTCAAATATGTATGTGTCACCCACGTAGGTTGTCCCCGTCTCCAGCTGCATTCGGTTATACACTTGGTACTGCTTTCCTTTGTCAAACCGCACGGCGCATCGCATACGCTCCCAGCCATGGTTAATAAAGACCTGCTCTTTGGAAGGAGTAGCATCGCTGGCATTCATGATGAATCCAGCAATATGCCCAAGACTGTCTATCCAGCACGGATTGAACACGAAGCCGTTATCGTCGATCTGGAAGGATACCTTGGCAGTGCCTTCATGATTGTCACAGTCTAAAACAACCTCCTGCATCCCCTGGTAGCTTTTTTCATATTGCACGAGAGTGGCGAACAACTGGTATGCCAGGCGTCGCTTGAGTTTGTGCGCGTCGCCTTCTTCCGCGCTGCGATGTAGGGAGGCAATTCGACTCCGTACCAAATGTGCATGACGTTTCCATTCAGTCAACCATGTCTGAACCTGCTCGGTAATGTGCACCACAAATGCAGCGTGCTCGACAGTCTTTTTACCCCTGCCGTTGACACTGTACAATCGGAAGGAGATGCTATTTATTTTCCAGTCTGCCGATGCAGACACATGGAAGACTTGCGATTCAGTGTCTGGTCGAGAGATCAATGGGTTTTGCACCTGCATGTCAGTGACATCTAGTCCAACTGTATCGGTGAATTTTCCAATTTCCTCCAGCATGTGCTTCGAGATAGTTATACCAATATCGGCATAGAGTGACTGGGCCATGTCAGCATATAACAACCTAACGCTACATTTTTACCTACCGATGGACATAGCATCGCGCCATTAACAACATGACCTGCCAATATTGGCGCCAGCCTTGCCTCGTGAATATCTGACTCAGCTAAGAGGGTAGATATTTCTGGGCCGTCATTCTGCTCGAGAATTCTCTGGACAGATGGAGAAAGATACTGGGGAATGCGCGGAGACTCCATATGCGGCAACACTGCTTGCTGTTCCGCAGGAGCCAAGCCTTCACCTTTCAAGAGACAAAAGTTGTTCCTGTATTGAATCCAATAATTCTTCAGATCCCAATCATACCGCGGCAGTTGGAGGACCTCGCGAGCACCAACAACCCCGCGATGATACTCGGCCCACTGGATGTCAATACCATGGGAGTAAAGGACTTCTAGGCTTGCCAATAGCACACTCCAGGGATCTGAGCCTTTCCGGAGCGATGCAACTGTGACGCTTTTTGCACCCAGTATGCCCTTTACCATGCCTGAGCAGGCCGGGTGCGAGCCAATGTCCACCCATATGGTTTTCTCGTTGACTAGACCAGTCTTCTCTGCTGCTTCGACAGCACCCTGGAAGTTGACTGGCTCACGACATGCGTTTTTCAAATAGCAAGCTCCCAATATATTTGGCTGGCCAGTTGGAATGACCCTGCTCAGAAGAGGTGAGATGTATGGAATTGATGGAACGCAGTACTGAACACCCGCAGCGATCGCCATGAAGTCATCTAGGATCGGATCCACTTGTGCGGAGTGAAAGGCATATGGTATATCAAGCTGGACACTTTCAATGCCACGAGACGTGAGCCAGTCCTTCAACTGCATCAACGCTTTGATCGATCCGCTCACAACATTGCTAAAAGGTTGGTTCAGGCAAGCCAGAGCGCACCCAGTATTCTGTAGCTCGCCCTGGATACAATCTACGGACCCCTTCACCGCCAGCATGGCATGAGTCCGTGGGGTGGTCTTCTCCGCCAGCAAGGTAGCCCGAGCGCCCACCAAATATATTACACTCGAGGCTGTAAGAACACCCGAAGCATACAGTGCAGGGTATTCGCCGAGGCTGTGGCCAATGGTTGCCGATGGTATTATCCCTAGAGACTTCCAGTAGTTGTATAGTGCCATCTGAATGCAGACCAAGGCGAGGTGGGCTACGGTGGGCGATGCTTCCTGATGGTTGATCATGGTGCCATCAATAAGAGGCAAGAAGCTTGGAAAGCCCATTTGGCTTGCGATTTCATTGAACCTCGTGACGTCTGCCCTGAACGAGGGTACCGTGTCGTAGAACTGTTTGCCCATACCGACATAGAGGGTGCCCTGTCCGGTGAACGTCAGAATAATGTTTGGCAGCTTTCCCGGTGGAGGAACTGGTCTGTGGCTCTCCAATCCCGGCAAAATCTCTTGCATCCGGTGTAGGAATTCCCCTGTATCAGAGCCGGACACTATGATTCGATAGCTATGGTGGATACGTCGGGCAGTGGTGGTGTAGGATAAAGACGACAAGGATATACCCGGGTGTTGCTCCAAATATGCTATTAGAGTACTGATGTTCCCCTTGAGAGATTTGATGGTTTTCGCTGTCACTGTCACTAGGTGCTTGGAGCGAGGATCCGCAGCCAACTTGCTCTCTCGAATTGGTGCATCCTCGAGGAGCATGGCGGTATTACCTCCTGCTGCGCTGAAGTTATTCAAGAACACTGTTCGCTTGAATTGCGGCATCTGTTCACGAAGCCAAGGTGTGGGTTTGAATGGAATATGCACATTGCGCTGTTTTAGGTCATTTGGGTAGGTATGGTTTATCCGAGTCTTGATGCCACAGTGCGGTGGGATCATATCATTTCGCATCATCAGTAGCACTTTTATCAAGGAAGAAACTCCGGAAGCAGACTCAGCATGGCCCATATTAGCTTTTGCTGTACCCAAGTACAGAGCGTTCTGTCTGCGCACATGAGGCGCAAATACAGATAGCACCGACTTCATCTCAGTGGCATCCCCGGCCTGGGTTCCAGTGCCGTGCATTTCCACGTAACCCACGTCTTCGGGGTTGACTCCAGCATATCGCATGATCCGATTGAACACAGTCGCTTGGTCGCCTTCAAAAGGTCGGGTGATGGAGTCTGTTCGACCACAATGGTTGGTGTATGCACCACGGATGACTCCAAAGATGGGATCGTTATCCTCCAGAGCATCCTCTAGGCGTTTGAGAATAACGGTACCAACGGCGTCTGAGCGACAGTATCCGTCCGCTTCATCATCAAAAGCATTGCAATTGCCTGTCTTATCAGTCGAAAACTTCTCACACAGAATTGGTAAGACCAACCTTTAGCCGTCAGAAAGTGGCCCCTATCCAGTCCACAGAAGTTATCAGGGTTCGTCAACACATTCACGCCTCCAGCCAGGGCTGTGTCGCATTCACCTCGCCATAGGTAGGCACACGCTGTTTGAATAGCCGCGCAGCTGGATGAGCATGCCGTGTCGATACTCAGGCTAGGGCCACAGAACCGGAAGAAATAACTGTGCTGTCAGCAGAGTAGTACTTCAGTCATCAATCGAGATAACATACCTGATCCTTCCGGGAATGAAGGCACGATTTCCCCCCGGGATAAAGTATGTGTCAACATTTTGCCCGCTATTGACCTCACGCCAGTCATCACTCGTCACCCCATAAAACACCCCGATGCGATCCCCTTGGGTGGACGGTGTCGCATTTGGCACCAGCCCCGCCATCTCCATTGCCTCATATGCCGTAGTGATGGCCAATCGCTGTGCCGGATCTGCATTCTCGGCCTCCCGAGGAGACATATTGAAAAAGCGAGCATCGAACACCCCAGGCTCTTTGATAAAGCATCCATACTTCACGCGACTGGTATTTTTTGTCTTGCCAGTGGGATCGTAGTGGGCCTTCCAGTCGAACCGATCCTCGGGAATGGTGCGATGTACATCTCGACCAGCCAGAAGCATCTCCCAGAATTCCTCATTAGAGCCAGATTCCGGGAAGCGTCCAGAGAACCCAATAATGGCAATGCTTGATTGAGAGAATTTGCCAGTTGGGCTCGAGATAGGTGACACGGCAACATCTCCTATAGATTGCACGATTTTGACTCCGAGAAATGCTTCTTGTGATAAAGCTGAGCTGATGAGCGATCCGCTTCGCGATGAGACTTGGTTGATCACGCATTCTGTAAACTGGCCCTGCCTTAACTCCTGAGAAAGAGATGCAGTAATGCAATTCCACTGGAGAGGCTCACAGAGGGCTTCCTGGACAGCTCGATGCAGCAGACTGCGCAGGTCAGACGCTGCAACAACTTCGCCAGAAACGGCGCAAACAACCTTGGTCCGTTGCGTGTACTTCAGCAGTGAGAAGTCGTGGAATTCGCCCACAATAAATTCTGCATCGTCCTTCCGGAAGAGATGCGACGCGTGGTATGGCAGTTCAATAGGAAGTAACGAGTGCTTCCAGGCACATGATAAAAGGAACTGGCCCAGAAGGCGTGGAGGCCCGCTAATCGAAACATTCGTTCGACTGACTGAGCTGAGGTATAGACGAGCTACAGGAGGCAGCCCCTGTGGTTGTCAGCTTCTGTTTCCCTGGGCTGTGGATTCCACAAACCTTCTCAATGTTGAAGCTCCGGATTGCACTTGCTGCTTCAGGCTCACAGGCCCCTACAATAGCGGACCATGATTTCTGTGATTCATGTACAGTAGATTCAAGGTCAATTCGCAGGATCAGTGATCGCAGCGCTGTCCGTAACGCAACGGTGACGGCTTCAACCGCAGCAGGAACAAGCTCTGCCAAAGTTTGGGAAGTTGCAACTGCTGCTGCTGCAAAAGCCCCCGTGCAAGCCCCAATTAGAAAGGTACTTTCTGGTGCAAGGTATGTTCTTCCTGCTTGTCCATAATGCCTACATAAAGTTCAGAATCATGCATTGATGAGCATGTGGAAAAAGACCCCAACGGCTCACCTAATAAATTGGCCAAGCTCCGTCGCACATAACAGGGGCAACTTTAATGCTGGAGCCGCCTGGCAGTTTTGGTGCTGGGCTAGCAAGTCAATGAGGGTAGTAAAGTAAGGGAACCATTCTTGCTGATGCAAGGGGAGATTCCCGACATGTCGCCGCAACTGGTACGCAACGCGATCAAAGAAGTCAGTGAGAACTGCATCGTCCTTCACGTGCAGCAACATGTGTAGCGTCGACTCGAATGCTACCGTTTGATCACCGAAAATGAATACTTCGGCGACTGTCTCCATCTCGCTCATGGCTGAAGTATCGGTTTTTGTGCTCGAATGTTCCAGCATTGTCCTGACGACCATGATCATAAGATTGAAGGCTTAGTTCTATCAAGAGGTGTGAGATTCTTCCTTTCATGAGCTGACAGACATCTGGAGAAGAAATGTATTCATAATGTTCGAAAAGCTATTCATTTGGAATTAGGGAGTTGGTATCCTAGCATAACACGAGACGACAGGGGTTTATTCCCGAGTACTGCTGACACGCTAGATAATAGTGACCTATAAGAGTCTACACCCTGGCAGTTAATGCCAACTAATGATCGAATGATGTCCGAACATGTACTTCCAGCTCGGCCTTGGCCCACTGTTTCGCTTGAGGGGGCGTCGCTGACGACGCAGATACGGGTCGATTCTCGGAGAGTTCTGGAGAAAGGCGAACCTAGCGCACATTCCCGTTATGCCATGGCGACAATGAAAGGATTTGGATACTGCTGATGTACAAATGTTGTACAGATGGAGAGTCATGCAATAAACATGTTCCATAGCTGCATTGTCACACTTATTTGATCAGTCGCCACATGCAACATATGATGTAGGGACAAACACAAAGATCACAATATCATGCTTTCTTGGGCAAACTAAGGTTACTATCAACATAGGTGGTAGGAGTTCAAGAAGATAATCAAGAATCAATACTTGATATTGCATCTAGTCTACAGCCAACCACAGTCGACATCAGAGGATTTCAGCTGCCCGATTTCAAATATTGGCTGTAGCACTTTGCTTATCCATTCGCCACTATCACTCTAAATGAGATACTTCTAGACTATCTTCCCATCAACAATATGGCATTCCACCCAGCCAGTCACAAACTGGGTCTTGTTTGAGTCGGCAAAATTCTCATGATCGGGAAAAATGACTTCCTTGTAGTAAGGGTCATTCCGAGCGCGGACATAATCCTCCACATCACGAAAGATAATCTGGGCCAAGCAGTCGCAATCAGAGGTGTGGCCTTCGGGAAGGTTTCCAAAGATACGCTTCATCATCTCTTTTGTCTCGGACGTGTTGTGCGTCTAGCAGCGTCAGCAGCTTCTCCCACTCACAGTTTCTTAGCCAACCTACCAGAGTGTATCTGACAATACCCATCTTCACGAGATGGTGTCTCACCAAAACAGCATGGTGATCACTTAGATAACGATGATACTCATCCTCAGGCATACCTGGCTTGCGGTAGCCATAGATTGTCAAAGCGTAGAGGCGTTCAGAGGCCATCATTTAACACAGGCCCAATGAATAGTGGTAGGAGGAATGGCACAAAGCGGTGGAGCTACATTTCAACAAACGTGAGCATCTCCAACTTAAGGGTATTCCACCAAGAGTCGGAAGATAACATTCGGTCTCCGAGGCAATTCCACATGCTTCCGCGGAGCACAAGACATGACATGTGGAGCTGGAGAAGTTAAGTTTCGGTGTCCGGAACGCTTAGTGACTCCGATACGGAATATACAGTTCGGGGAATACAGATGCCATGATGTCGGAATCGTCGTCAGATGATCGGATCTCGTACAGATCTGTCAGGCATCTTGCCGCCACTGGTATTGACCGGAATAATCCCTGTCAGTTAGCCTTAACAGCACCCGACTGAGGGATGTCTTCCCATAGAAAGGCTTTCAGCCTTATGGGCTAGCTCTGGTATCACGACACATGCCCTGTGGTGCCCAGGTTCCCATATCTGGAAATGGCGCACGTGGCTTTGCTGGTATATCCCCGTCCTTTCTGTTGTCGAATGTTACCATCATAGGAGTCATATTATGGCTATCATATATTACTTTCTTAAGTAATCAAGTCGGTTGGATAGCAGTGCGATACAAGTTCTGGGCGAGTGGTTTTGGGCCGTAAGCAGGTCATGTACAAGGAGGCAGCCGACTAACGCTTACTTCGGAAGCTTTCACCTGTATTGGGATTTGATTCAGAAAGTCTACTGTATGTCGGCTAAATTTGAAGTGTACTTAGCAATGCTAGCTCAGTGCGGTACTCCGCAATTGCATGATATGGATATGTAACGACTGCGCCATTGTGTCGTACTAGATCCAATAGTACCCCAATAACAAGCCAGCGTTTTGCAGTACGACGTAAACAGCATCATTATCAATCGTAGTACTGATATCTCATAGCTCGCACGACAGATGCATGTGCCTCCCTTACCACACTCAATTAGCTACAATATCCTTTGGTTGCATCTTCTCATGTCCGTCAACAGACCCACGATCGTGACCACTCATAGGCCGAAACCCTTGTCGGAAAACAGGACTTTCACGGACTTGTTCCCAATCATGCAGCATATACCCGTTTTCTACCGAGCATTTGACCTCTTCGTGACCGCGGGGAATCATCTCTGCTTCGTACGCAGTAACCGCCTCCTCCAGAGTAGTCGTCCCAGCCACTACCTTCTGAATACCAGCCAAAAGATGAGATGTATCACATATGCAGTGATTGAGGCCCTGTCCTCTGTCTAATCATCGGAATCATAACACTATTAGTACATGATTATGTTCAGTTACTGTAGGGTTAACTTACACGGCGGCATCGGATGCGCCGCATCCCCAACCAACGTCAATCTTCCCTGTCGATTGTCCCAAGGCTGAGTGACCCAGTAGCTGATATCAGCTTTATGGACCTGCGTATCATCCGGGATCCAAGTAAACGAGGACCGAGCTGGCTCAGCGAGACTCTGGGCTTTCTCGCGGATCATGTCTAATCTTTCGCGGTAAGTTGCAGGTTGACCGTGGTCCATGAACCAGGCCATAGCCAAATGGAATATCCATGATTCAGGGTGATCGGGACCATCAGGCATGCTCGAAACTACACAGTCAGCAACTCACCCAAGTGACGAAAACAAGATATGGATACCTACTAGATTGGAATGCATGATACGACCTATCACTCAAAGCCAGATAACTCGTCGGAAAACGTTGCCTCACATATCTAGCTTTCTCGGCATCGTTGTAGGTAACGGTCATGTTAGTATGGAAAATAGGAAAGCGACTAACAGCCGCCTTTTCGGCCGAACCCATGGCAAACTCGCGGACCTTCGAGCGAGGCCCATCCGCACCGATGAGGATAGTTCCAGTAACCATGGTACCATCATCAAAGAATGCAACTACTCCTTTATGGCTTTCAGTGAACGCCACATCGATCAGATTCTTTCCATACTGGACGTCAATCCCCTTGCTACACAGATCCCGCATTTTACTGCGCGGAACCCGCAGACCTTTGGCATACGGCACACCGGCAATCAAGTGGCCAGTTTCCCCGTGGATGATGGGATAGTTTCCGCCCGCGTTCAGCGCAACGTCAGGGTTGCACGAGACGGATTCCATGTGTGCGAAACGGTCGGCGGGGAGGAGGTCGCGCAGACGGTCGAGAGACCAGTGAATAGCCATCGTCCATTCATTGCTGCGATAGTTCATGGACACCTCCTTTTCGAAGATGGAGTAGCGGATGCCGGCCTACGGCACGTTAGACAATTACTGTTACCCAGGGAGGGGTGTTTGGGGAAATCATGGCGGCGTGGGGGTCAAGTCTACCTTCTTGAGAGATTGTGCGAGGATAAGGCCTGTGATACCTGCACCGATGATAAGGACGTGTGTGTCCTCTGAGTTGGGGACGGTCATGTTGGATGTGAGTCTGTGTGCAGTGGTTCGATGGTTCAGTGATGAATGTGGCAGAGGGGAAGGAGCGGGGGTGGTATAGGAGTACCATAAGGCAAGGGTTTATTATTGTATCTCATCTAGATTTGGGTGTTATCACCTGATTCAGCCACATGCCATAGTCCATGCTTTCTGCTTGTGCATTGAAAGTAACAACATTTGCTGTATACGGGAACTTGCTGGCGATATTCCTGTCAGGGTTACTGTACGACAATCCCCAACCATACTTCGGTAAATTGATGGACTGTATACTTACGCGGCATTGCCCCTTATTACGGGATGACCGATGACTAGTACTTTCTTTTCCAACTTTCTAGATATACTTTTGGGTTCAAATTCGGGGTAAGATAAAGTTTCTCTGAAATTAACATTCTATTCGTCAATCGAACAAATCCCTTTTCCTTATGACTTGTTTCAGAGACCAATGTTGCAGTAAAAGCATAAAGGTTAATTGGCATTAGTTTGGCCTAATTAGCTAGTGGGGTTCATGTAGTAGTCCCTCCTGTATTTGCCAGTTTTCTCGTATGTCCGATATAGTAACAGTCTAGATCTTTGTAGGCGTCACCCCCTTGCGCCTAAACTCATACTCTGATAAACGCCCCACTCGCATTCCATTGCCTGATCGCAGTTTAAATTGCAATGCTGACTATTTATCAGGTCTCACAGAGTCTCGGGGTCCGATTGCACAGCTGACTACATCCACTTCGGGACTTGCTTTTCCTGGGAGAGGAGGAGACGAACTCCACGAGTTACTCAATTGGGCTGTTTCAGAATCTCGCCGATACACATGTCTTTCTAGCTCTCATTACACTAACACCATGTTTCCAAATATTCAGAGGAATGGCATGGACTCAGGTTGTCAGTTTAGCTCCTATGTTTGGACTTGGTGCAGTTGCCCTTGCTTTGGTAAGTCTTCGAGAGCGCGAGGCGGCTTGTACTGATGTCAACAGCTGCTCGCATGCATCGTTCTCTACGTATCCTACAATGCATTTTTGCATCCACTGAGACGGTATCCGGGCCCCAGTCTATGGGCCGCCACGCGGCTACCATGGTGCTGGTACCAGGCTCACGGCCGGCTAAACCAGAAGCTGCTCGAATTGCATCTACGATACGGCCACACCGTGCGAGTAGCTCCAAACGAACTATCCTATAATTCGGAGGAAGCATGGAGAGCTATCTACGGACCGCGATCAGATGAGATGGGCAAAGATCCTGTCTTTTCGCTGCGAACGCCAACTGGCGTACAAAGTATACTTCCGTTTCAAGGAGTGCCTCGGTCGAAACTGACAAAGAACAGATATCCTGACGGCAGACAGACAGACACATACGAGACAGAGACGGCTTCTATCGCATGCTTTTTCCGAAAAAGCATTACGTGAGCAAGAATGCATCATGCAGAGCTATGTAGATCAGCTCATGCGACAACTAGCCGCTCGAGCAAACGATGGCCCGCAGAACATGGTAGACTGGTTTACCTTCATTGGTATGTTAGCGGCTATCTGAACCTAATTCAACGATTCTCATATCAATAGCATATGATCTCATTCGAGACCTTTCCTTCGGCGAAAGGTTCCATTGCCTGAACACCGCGGAATACGATCCCTTTGTGAGATCTATCCGTGCAATTTCCAAAGAACTGATTTTTATCCAAATGTTCGCCTACTATAATCTACTGTCTTTTCAGCAGCTATTCATGCCCAAGTCCATTGCGGGAGCACGGGCACAGAACATGCAGCGAGTTATTGAAACCATTAATCGTCGCATAGGTCGAAACACCGACCGCAAGGACTTTCTGCACTACATCCTCGCTGCGATGGAGACGGAAAAAGGGATGTCACGGGCAGAGATAAATGTCAATGCTTTTTCCTTCAGCATAGCTGGGTCAGAGTCGTCAGCGACAGCATTAAGCGCGTTCACATACTACATTCTATCGCATGTGAGTGTGTACGACCGACTCATCGCTGAGATCCGTAGCGCATTCGAGAAGTACGAGCAGATAGATATATCTTCTGTCGCCCAGCTGCCATATCTAAACGCCGTACTTCAGGAAACGCTGCGTATCTACCCTCCTGTAGCTGTGACTCTACCCAGAATTGTCCCCGCCAACGGCGCAGTTATTGACGGTAAATTTGTACCCGCTGGAGTGACAGTGGGTGTCAATCACTTTTCATGCTACCACGACCCACGCAACTTCTACCGTCCACAAGAGTTCCTACCGGAGCGGTGGTTGCCAGAATGTCAGGAGAAGGGGCCATTTTCCATTGATCGCCCGAATAGCTGCCAACCTTTCTCTTTTGGGCCCAGGAACTGCCTTGGTAAGAACCTAGCGTGGGCTGAAATGAGATTGATTGGGGCGAAACTGCTGTTTCTATTTGATATGGAGCTGGTTGGGACAGGAAAGGGTTGGGCTGATAGACAGAAAGTCTTTGGGTTCTGGGTGAAACCGCCGTTGTTAGTGAGATTTGCACCGAGAGCTGGCCAACGATAATGTGTGAGACAAAATGCATATCCCATAGAGGATCCGGGGGTGAAGATGAGATTAGGTCAATACGTTTGGTCCAGAATCTCTGTCTGCAGCTGCTAATGCCAATTTAATCCCTTACCTCCCAGCTCACGCCAACCACACATTATCGTTAGTGGCATTCCAACGCTAATCCTCGATAACTTTAAATGCCTCTTTAAATGCCGGGTCTGCTGAACGGTCTGCATTCCATCCCTTGATAGCAACATATGCGTACGCTTAGGCCACCTGTGATGACTTCTCTTCGCAAACCTATCAACACTACGGCTCTTCACCCTTGTTCTCCTCGGCCAAAAAATCCACGAACTTCTCCCCCTCAGTCTCAGTCTCAATTTCAGCTACACTCTCACTCCTCATCCCCTCTTTCTCCAAACTTTCCACCTCCTCCTTACTTACCAGCACAGTCGCAAACCTTCTCAGCGCGGCCTTGTTGATTTCCGGCGTAAGCACCGTGCCCTCCCCAATCAAGTACTCAAGATACTCAAAGTACCTCACAAAGAATCCCGGCGTGGCTGTGTTCATAAAGACAGCTTCTTCGTCGAAAGGGTTACTGAATCGATGAGGCAGACGGATAGGTACGATGATCAGGTCGCCGGCTTTGGCATCAACGTCGGCACGGCCGGGGCTGTGGAAGCGGACGGTTCCTTTCTGCATGCCGTTCTTTATCAGCGGACCTTCACTCTCACAAAAAGGAAAAAATCATGATAGCGGAATAATCACGGTAACGTAAAACCCCTCATCATGCATTTCATGGAAATGGAACACCGGACCCTCGCTGTGAGGCGGAAGGAGACTTTCGATTGCGGCGAGACGATATTGAGTGTGCGTCCCGTCTTCCATAACGCGATAGAGGTCTTTTCTCGTTAGTGTGCTTTTGAGCACGGGTAAGGGAATATGCAGGAAAGCGGTAGTACATTGTCCCAGTCGACGCCATGGCGTCTTTTCTGGCTGGTAGTGATGGATGGGTAGGTTCTTTGTGTAGGCTGAGTCGACGCGATCCATGATCTTGATTAATACAGGCGCTCCAGCTAGGTTATGTCTACGGGAAGTAGCATTGGTAGTAGGAGGTATATAATTGCTTCGGTTGAGTAGGTCGGAACCCGATGAAGAGTACACTGGCTTGGCGCTGGGTTTCCTTCATGGCAGTTCGGGAGCTGACATGGTTTGCTTTCGGACTGGTTGTGAAACACTGCTTTGCAAAACAACGGATCACATTGTTATTACAGTGTGGCTGTCGGTGGTTATCGGCATAAGTATGGGCTGATGCTGCGATTGAGCAAGTGGTGGCCTAGGAGTGGTCTTTCCAGGATCAACCTTGAGTGTCTGAGAAGCGCCTTTTGACCGTCAGGCCACGTTTGGGTGATCAGTTGGAAAAGAGAAATAGCCTCGCTATTCCATCTGCTACAAGATGTGTTATTTTTGACAGCAAGGTTGAAATCTGTAAAATCAAGAGTGAGCACATTCACAGTATCTTCGAATCACGTGTGCGTTTTTGTGATCTACACGATCCTGTCGCCAATCTTTCACCTAATGTAGATTTCCCCTATCATGTATTCTAATTCCACCATCATCGTTATTATCATCATCATTCATCGACAAAGCTAATTTCCCACAGCCCCTTATAGACATGCGAACTTCTCCCAAACGTAGTCTTTACCCGTACACCCGGGGCAGCCTGCTTGAACACCCCCACCCATTCCTCCTGAGTCCTCTGCTTCACGTTATGCATACTCATAGTCGTAATATCCCTCCGTCGATACGCAATCTCCTCGTGTAGCGGAAACTGCCCAGACATGGGTGACACCCCATCGGTTACCAGGATGCGGATAGACGTGCCCGCGCCTTGTTTAATAGCTCTAAGAAGTCTGACGACATCCGCATCGGACCAGTTCCACAATAGATTCCTTATCACATATAGCCATACCGTATGTGTATCGCATGCAGGGGGTGAATCGAATACCGACTGGCAATGCGTGAAGGATATTCGTTCCCGATAAGAAGATGGAACTTGGGCGCCGCCGCGGTCGAGGAAGTCTTGAGAGTCGGAGCGGACTTCGAATGAGAGTTCTGGGTGGTTATGTACGAGGGAAACAGAGGCGAAGCCGTAGCGGCCTCCGATCTCGACGATCTTGGTTCTGGTGGTGGGAGTGTGCTGCTGGATATAGCTCTCAATTAGGGCGGCCGCGGGGTCGAGGGCTAGCATATCCATTTGTTCAATATATCATTATACAGGGACAGACTAAGGTACTAACCACGCGAAACACCCCTCATAGCACGACGGAATCGTTCTCCCTTGTCAGGATGGCAAGCGTGCCAGTCGTACATTTCCATGCCGAATCTATCATATCAGCACAAACCGATCACACAGTCCGATAGGGTCTTACCCACCCCTCCTTAAACGCCGACACCCCATCGGTATACCCATTTGGCTTGCGGGTTAAAGCATCCGCCAAGTGCGCACTCGCAATACGCGTCTCGAATAATCTATTTCATAAGCACTAACGCCCCCTAGCTCGCAGGTAATACGTACTGGAACTCCAAACACGCCCTTGAATCGCTATCTCTGACCAGTTCTTCCGATACCGCAGTCAACGTATAGACACCTTTTTCGGGCTCATCAACGATGTGCCGACACCGAAGTAGCCCAAGGATACGAACAAGCTTGTCTGCTGGGATACCAGATTGAGATTCGAGATCTTCAATAGAAGCGCGCCCCGAACTCGCTATATGCTCGAGGGTCTGCGAGTGGAGGAACGCATATAGCGCCCCATGGTCCCAGTGCGAGGCGACGAACTCATGTAAAAACTCCTGTGGCCCTTGGATAAGCACAGTTAGTTCCTCTAGCAAACCAATAGCTGTAGTTCGTGTAGCTGCTATCTCAGTATTAGACCAGAATGAACTTCTGGTGTCTGCGGAGAGTGACGGAGGGGGAATATCAGCTTCATTGCAGGTTTGTTCAAGCTGGGTGCAGAGGGCAAGGATTTGTGTAGCTAGTTCACGAATAGTTGAAGTCATTTTTCCGGCTGTTAAATTAGCTTTGTGAAAGCAGTTTATCCTGGTCTATGCCAAGGAGGTGTGGCCGTCGTTATAACTGATCCTACTGTATATACGAGCGAGTACATTCCGATGCGGCGTCCGGAATCCGAGCAGATTACATGTGTCAGCACACAGCTAACCCATAGTTAGCTGCCATAAACACAATAGCAATATTACGATAAAAGCAAAACACAATTGTCCAAATAATTTCGCCAAATAACACCATCTCCCCTAACCCTCTAAGTGGAAATACGAACAACTCAACTCCCCCTTGAATCCCTACCTCAAAAGAAAGACCTAACCAACCCCCCAACCCTGTCATAAAATTCCCCCTTATCAACTCCCCTCAACGCCCTCCTCACAATGACCGGAACCTCATCCCTACCCACACCCAAATCCTCCAAGGACCTTACCCCTAACTCCAAACTCTCGACGAACGCCACAATCCTCTCCCCGACAACCCTTGCATCGACCTCGTCATCACCCGTCCTAACGCCCCCTACCGCCTCGACCAACCTTGCAATGTCCGTCCCCTTCCCCTCACCCACCATAAACCCGACCACTTTCCCAAGCGTAACACAACTCGTAATTCCATGCGGAATCCCATACGGACTCCCCAGCGCATATCCCAGCGAATGCGATAATCCCATCCCAGCACCCAGATCCTCACCTTTAAGACCCGAGCTAGCAAATGCAGCTAGCATTAGTCTGACAGTTGTTGCGTCGTCGCTCATATCACCATCTTTCTTCGCCTTGGGCAAGCACTCGAATAATTCCCTCACTGCGTATATAGCAAGGATCTTCCAGGGCACTTCACTGGCGGTGGGATGGAACATCGCCTCGACAGCATGATCTAGGGCTCTGATTCCCGTGCTGAGCCAGAGATTCATCGGGGTGTATTTTGTATACACCGGGTCGTAGAAAATAGTGTGTACTGCCATCTTGGCATCTCGAACGCCGGTTTTAGTTCCATCGGGCTGCGTGGTGCTTCCAGCGGGGGTGGTCTCAGCGGCACTGAGGGTCGTGGGGATCGCGAGGTGGGTTAGGGTTCTATTGGTGGCTTGGTGGAATCTGAGGGCAAGGATTTTAGCGGCGTCGACGGGAGACCCGCCGCCTAGGGAGATGAGGGTGTCGATTGTGGGGTCTTCAGCGTGGAGGGTTAGTATGGTTTTGATGGCGTCATCGATGGCGCTGGATGGGGTGTGTTGTGCTATGGAGGAGATGGTGGCTGCGTGATGGATAGATAAGAGGGTTTGGAGGCGCTGAACGAGTGGAGTTCGGGTTGTCAGGGTCGCTCCAGTGATGATGATGGCTTTGGATGTAGATTTTGGGAGGGTATCGAGGAGGTGTTGGGAGACGCAGTCGGGACCGTAGTAGAGGTGCTGGAGGTGAGGATTGGGTTGCCAGTGGCCGGAGAAGAGGTGAGGTTGAGACATGATGGTAATAAATTTCTGTAGATAGAGATTTATATTGTGTGCGTATTCCGCTCGTATTTGGAATGAAGACACAGCCAAGTGAGTTGAAACTTATCGCTGTGTATTAAGGGCAGAAGAGTCCCCTAATTCTCAGAATTATGCTAATACGAGGAGAAATGGAAGGTCAGAAATAACCTATACGCCATGATGTTCGGTAAGGTTTTAAGGCTTTCACAGTCTTATATGCCATTCTACTAGTAGAGGTCTATCCCTCTTTATAAACATCCTCGACGATGGGGCAATGAGCGGCTTTGCCAGCGATGCATTACCTCCTCATAACCTATGGAAAACACAGCCAGGGTTCGCCGGATTTCGGGAACCGAGGTGTACCCCGGACCCCGGAGACACAGTGTAACAGACATCACAAGGTTCCCTATGATGGAAGATGAATGGTTGAGAGGGACAAAGTGAAGATACTAAGTAGTGGTATCGTGTAATGAGGTCAAGTGTAAACTCATCTGGTCAGCGTTCGGTTCTGACGAGAGGTTTCAGGTTGTCGCACACGAATTACCGATTACCACCTAGTCGGCTTTTGCAAGACATCCTACTATACTACGTATTGACACCCAATTTATCATTTAAGTCAGTTACTCTCCATAAGAGAATCAGAGATATGATTGCAGTCTACCCGAATCTATTAATGCCTAGACGATTCCTGGCCACGCCAGTTATGCTGAGCTGTCACTGCAAATCGTCATCTCCCATCTTTTCGAGAAACGTCCCTGGAAGCACCGACGCTCAGAGGACAAGCGGCAAACACGATCTCCAGTCATCGCCTTACAGTGCACCCCTATCGTCAGCACTACCTACGCGCTCATGATGTGAATTTGTCGGTGCCACAGGCGACAATCCGCTGGCTGTCGGCCACGGTATCAGCCTTCCACCATCAAAGGCCTGCGTGTTAGCGTTCCATGTTCCGAGCGGTGTCGCAGGACCAATAGGAGACAGTGCCAGCGATGATGCACCGCTAAGCCAACTCTCCCAATTTGGAGGGGCGGTTGCTTGATGAGCCGCTGGCCAGTATGGAGGACTGGGGAGGTCATTCTGGGTAGGGGCCCGAGGTGAGTCAATAAAATGACGGCCCAAACGCGCGTCCACAACAACGCGAACCAAGGACATCAATTGTGAAAATACCCATGCTATCTTTTGCTGGTAGCTATTTGCCGGTGTCTGACTAGCATGATCGGTAAGGCAAGCCGATACCATCCGCAGCAAATCCAAGTCGGATATCATGCCAGCTGGCTTTTCACACGGACGCGACATGAGGATATTCTGTAATAGAACGAAAAATGCGGGAACGGAGAAAGCGTCGAAAACACTCTTCAATGACACATTAGAGATGCAATGAATTTGATGATTACTTGTTGGAGTGGTCCTTTGTCCTGTTAACAAAGCATTGAAGCAGTATAGTACAGCCGGATCCTGGTCCCCGTGTGCAATCAGCAAAAGCAAGCAGCTCAACCGCGCATCTTGCTCAATTTGTCGCGTGTGATATGGTTCCTGTCCATGTTGAAACGCCATGATTCGCGTTGCCAAGAACTCCATCGTATCTATAGTATTGGATCCACAGCATTCTGACGGAACGTTTTGGCCGTGAAATAAATACAATGTTCGACCATACTCATCAAGCTGCTTTTCAATGCGCATCAGCAGTCCTTGGCTGTCCTGTGCGTTTGTGGAGATCGAGCCAGCTTGAGCCAGTCGGTATATGTTTTCCTGCACCATGGCTAGATGGAGCCGGGTTGAGTGCTTCCCTAACTCATTACTAGTTGCACGCAACCGAGTAGCGATGTTATTTTCATCACAAGGCATCCAAAGCACTGATCCACGAAGCGTATACAAACTTCTATCACGGATGTACAATGCTCGAAGCACCTTGGCTCGTTCGACCTGTACAATGTCGCCGTGATCTGGAGCTTGGCTGCAAGTCAAACCTAAGATTCGCGCCAGTGTGCACGCATGGGCGAATATCAACTCTGCCGATCCAAAATAGTTTAAAGCTTGTGCCGCGACACTCTACATATTCAATGTCAGTTCTGCACACCAGAAGATCCTGAGTCTATTACCATACGAGGAGAAGCAAAGCCTGCACGTTTATGAGTCTGGGCGTATTTAGCAGACCGGGGCAAACCACTACCGCCCGGCTGGGTACAAAGGAATGCACAAAGTTCTCAGCCAATCCCTGCGTAGCTTGGGATGTGACCCGGGCCAGCAGGGTAATGGTCTGGAAGCATATGCCCCACGCGGCATCATCGGGCTGCGGCTGATGCTGCGAGTGCAGGCGCTGGAGGTTGGCCCTTAGATTGTCCGGTACGAAGACATCGGTCTGGCAGTCTAGGTCCTGGAGGAACCGATCTATGGCGGCGGTAGCTTGCTGCCTAGGCAGCAGTGGAACGACTAGCCGGTCACTGTACGACGGGATAGGTTCGGATACTTTTGTGACCTCGCATAAATGCTGCAACATTTCGCAGAGCGGTCGCCATATAGGCCCTGTTGCGTGGGGTACCGACTGAGCCCTTACCTTGAGGTTTTCACACAGAGCAGCAACGCATGAGCGTCCGAAGTAATACTCTGACTGTTTAGGGGCAAATATTCCGGAAACCTCCTCCTTGTGCTCCTCTTCATCGTCAGTATCGCCGCAGCTACATGTTGCAGATACACCCTCTAGCAAGGTTCTTGGCTGTGATGATTCGTGGTCCCCTTCCAAACCCGGAGTCCGGGGGCCAGGACCTAGAAGTTGACTAAGGTGAGACTCGATTCTCGTCAATCGATCCTGCAGTCGTTCAATGCTACCGCACCTATAGCATGATTAGCAATCGATGTCCTTGCTAGCCAAAGAAGTTCACTGACAATAACTTGAGGTGATTTACGCGTTTGGCAGGAATCCGATACAGGCAAATAACACCTCCCTCTCTCTCGCAGTTACGACAATGAGGCCGTTCCCGGCCGCAGCGTATCTTGCGCTCTCGGCATCTGGTACACGCCAAGTCCGGCATGGCATCTTCACCATGGTTCTGGGATAGCGCCGTTAGTGCATAGTAGGACGATGTCAGTAAGGTGAGTGTCATACTTTCTTGTGCTTCATGAGTGTTTCAGCTAGGTTGCGCTTTCCCTCAAACTTCGATGTCCCTGTCCCTGAAATTCTACCACCTTCCGAGCCACCAACAATGTGTGCACCAAAAGAGCGAAGAAATTCTGGCTTGTGGAATGTACATGACAAAGGTCAATGAGGCAACACTATTATACTCCATCGTACCGAATCTTGCCATCAACAGATTGGCCAGGATATTCGATTACTCTGACAAGGGAGGTTACACTTGACACGCCCTCTGTCTCATTCCGTGGCAGAAGCGGTAGCTTCTCCTTGGCTTTCGCCCGGGGTTCGATTGGTAGCCCAATATACAGTTCCCATTTATTACCGCATTCCTATGGCTGCACATCCTCCTTTTGGGGTTGTAGGGTCCACTCAAATAACAGGCGCCGAGTTCTCAGGAGTGACTGAGCCAAAGGGAGGGGTAGTGATAAGGTGACGTAGGCCAACGACGACACGGATTTGAAATCAGACTGCGGTGATTCCAAGTGCATGAGTGGGTCGTTGCTTCTCGTAATAGCTAGATCCTCAGGCCTGTAATCCTATTTGGAAGGCCAGGAAACAGGCGAATGCCTGTGCTCAAATAGCATTAATATATGAGGGGTGTTGCCATTTCCGTCAGCAGATGGCCCCTGCTACTGCAGCATGCCTCGGCAGGCAGCAGCTACAACTTTACCACGCCCTTATCCGAGACTCCTCTTCGCAGCACGCCATGGATGGGCTGAATGGAGATGCAGCATTGTCTGTCAACTCTTGATTACCGCTGAGTCAGCGGCATACGGGCAGCTCAGCCAGCCATCCCGATGTCAAGGATGGATGCGCTTGCTGTCTCAATGCTATACGACACCATCTAACCTATCTCCGTGTCAGAATGGCGGTCGGGATGCCGGTATAGTATACCGAATGCTTTTACTCGAACGGTTCAACATAGCAATGACTTGTCGGGTGTGACTGACAGTGTCAGGTCGATGAACACGCAATTTTCTTTTGCAATCAAATCGACTTGTGAGAGTCCTGATTACTGATTCGTACATCCTCTGGTCGTCAAACTTGCAGTGCACGGTTTACTTGCATTCAACATTCAATCCCAGGGCTTTTGGTTGCTGGCCAGTGTCGAATGCTTGAGAACCGATGCGTTCATTGAAAGTGACCCATCTGTTGACATGAATCTGGTATCTTCCCGGTTCACTAGTTCGGTGTGCGCTCTAATTCCCTCAACGGAAAAGAAGAGCATATCTCATTGGTCTTATCCCAGTGTCAATGTCCGACAAATCCGAACCCGTCCGGGTTAGAGGCATGGGCCGCTCGTTGCTGAGGGTTGGGCTGACATTTGTGTAACAGAGCTGTCTAGGTGGGGAAGGTTGCTGAGTGTTAAACTTCAGGTTGGTGGCCTCTATTTCCAGCCCCTTTGTAATCCAATTTTGGCTGACATCTCATATGCTCTGCAGGTGGTATAGCTGCGAAGGTCGCAAATAGGCTACACACGCAGTCTTGAGCCCTGCCAGTCATTCGACGGGCTTGGCAGGTGGTATGTAAATACCAGCCATGGTTCGATTAAGGTACCTTCGGAAATCTTCTAGTTTCCGATCATATGTTGCTGCTCCAGCCTGCAGAAACGGTCCATTTTGTGCGATGCTGAATAACTCTCTGTAACTCGCAGGCAAAATGGTGTCGCCACAAAATGACCATACCCGTTGAATACTTTCCCTCGTAAGTCTGAACTTGAGCTAACTATACCAATTGTGGATATAGAACCCGATTTGTTCAATGGAGTTTGTGCTGGGCAATTTAGATCTCAAATTCCCGACGTACTATATATATGTTTGTAGCTTCACTAGGAGAAGGACTGCTACTGCACAGCGGTGGATTTGAACAGTTGCCATCGTAGTCCTCATACCAAACATATACTATAGGAACCTGTGAAGCAAATATGTAAGGAACCCACTTTAAATATGATGATGATGGGGTGGGTGAAAAGAGGAAACTACTACGGAGGGAAGGTGAGGAAGCAATGCGATCGGGAGGCACGTGACAACAATTTACCTTAGCCTTATAGAAACTTATAAGTACCGAAAACAACAAGTAATCCGATATGGTGTAGTGGCTAACATCGCCGTCTCTCACACGGCAGCCGGGGGTTCGATTCCCCCTATCGGAGCTCAAGATTCTTTTTGACTTTTTTTCTCTCGATCACCCGCTTATGATATGATGCACGCCCTTTCCAACTTTTCATTTAATTTTCTTTTGGTCTCTTACGCGGCAAATCTACAGCTGCCAGTGCAATAGGATAGCAGTCCCTTCATACCACAGGGAATCCGCAGCGACAGACTCCATCCTGACTTCTACCATTACAAGCAGTATAACTTCTGACTACTGTTGCTCCATTAACAATTTTCAATATTCATTATCGACGATATTAGTGCCTAACTGGTGATCAAACATCATCAACTTGGTCAATAATATCTCTAGTGCCTTCGCCATTTCTCTCCCTCCTAACAACTCTCCCGTAACTCTCAAAATACCTCAACCACTAAGTGTTGATGCTAATAGTGTACGGCGCAACGGTAAACCAAGCATCAGAGCCCGTCTTCGGCTCCGTACCCGCACCCAGGGTCTGCAGATACAAGCTCGACGAGACGCCCTCATTATCAACCAGATAAGTGAAGAACTCCATAAGATCCGCCGAGAAGTCCGTGATAGTCTCGCGGGCCACGAAACTATACACGGTCCAGTCGTTGGGTCCTTCGTAGAGATCCCAGGTGTAGCCACCAATAGTGGGACTGGCGATAGGACCGTCCGAGTTGCCGATGGGCTCGATGCCTCCGTAGGCGGCGAGCCAGATCATGATCTCGTACTCGTGGGTGGCCGTTGTGGAGTCCGTGGTGGCCAGGAAGGCATCGTAGGAGACGTCAGCGACGAGGTCATCGCCGGTGTAGCTGATATCATCATTAGACAGTAGCTTGATTGGTGATAAGGGAGATTAACTCACCTCCACTTCCAGGTAGAGGGAATCGTCGTGATCGTGCTCAGCTGCTTAGCACCGACGTTCAGGACGGCATTGGGATAGCTCTTGACGTAGTCGTCGCCGCCGGCCCAGGTCCATGATGTCTGCCACGAGATGGAGTTACCGCTGTCATAGTCGAGGTAGGTACACTCCGAGCCAGAGGTCGCATAGTCCTCACCCCAGAGATTGTTGTAGAGGATGAAGTCGTCGGTGGTGATGATGTTGTTCTTGGTGCAGATGGTGCCAATGGGGTCGCGGGCCGCCAGACCCGCTAGCGCAGGAACAGCGCTTGCCAAGCACAGGGGGATAGACAGGTACCGGTTCATGATGATAAAGGTTCAGTGAACTGGTCGAGATTGTGTGTGAGGAATTGTCAACCGGGTCGGTTATCTACCTGGTTTTATTTCCTCTGTTTTGTTGATTAAGGGGGAACTAGGTTTCGCCCCCAACTTGGACTGAGTGGGAATTGGATCATTCTCTTCAGCACAATCCTGCGAAAATGTTCATCATATGCCGCGTTGCGGTCGCAGTCGAGTGGCTTAGCGGGTGGCCTAGTCTGACAGCAGCTTAGCGGGGCCATATCGGGCATGCTTTACGGCGATCGATCGATCCTTGTTGGAGAAAGTTGGTGCGTGAAGCTTGCACTGCCCTCGGAGATAGTCTAAGCTGTGAGATTAATGGAGCTTGATAGCGCCCCACTGCTTGTGTCCGGGTAAGCCGGGTGTTGAGATTCAAGCGGTCAGCAGCAAAGTAGCTGGGGAGTGTAGCACCTGTGCTGTTGGTATTTAAACGCTAACAAAGCATATTATTCCTGATATATGTCTGCACTATATATTAGTTGGTCGTAGTCAAGAGTTGCTGTCAGGAGATCTTACATAAATATATTTACCTGTTGGCTTTCGGGCCCCTTACTGGTGCTTGTCAAGGATTGGAAAACAAATTCTGAAAAAGTAATATACAAACAAACTGTTGAGCGTGGTTTAGGGTATTGTTCATCTGAGTCAAATGATAATAAGTAATATCGGGACCCAGATGTTGCAGATCTTGCCAAGCATAGTACTATCAGCCCAGATGACGACACAATCCGAGCCAAGCATGAACCAGGTCTTTAAAGGTTAGTACTCAGGGGATAGTCGATATAGTTGCAAGTAAATAACTAGGATAAAATATCCTCACCACGTGGCCAGCCTTGGCACAGCATTAGATACATCAACACATGGTTGCATAGTTGCATAACTAATTACTTAGTTACTTCCAGAATGATGACGAATCCAGCATGACGCCAGTGCGGAATTGCTCCGGACCCCGCATAGTTGAGCCCTCAGATGATGGCATTGCCAACTGTCCCTGCAGCATTCCTAATACTCTCCTCTTCACCCTTCTTCTCCCTTTGAATCCCTAAACTACCGTCAATACCTCACAATATAAAGATCACCACCACAATGACCATCCACCAAGCGGGAACCGCCGACAGCTGGCACGGCATCATCCCGAGCACCGACTTCCCTGCCGAACCCGACCGCTACCACCTGTACATCGGTTACTTCTGCCCATTTGCTCACCGCGTCAACTTTGTCCGACACCTCAAGGGACTTACAGACATTATCAAAACCAGCGTTGTGCGAGCGTACCCAAAGGGAGATCTCAAGGGCTGGCCGGGATGGAAGTTCCCCGAATCGGACGACGAGTACCCCGGATCAACGGTGGATCATCTATACGGAGAGGATTACCTGCATAAGGTATATTTTCGGGCGGATCCCGAATATAAAGGACGATATTCGGTGCCGCTGTTATGGGATACGAAGACGGGGACGGCGGTTTGTAATGTATGCTACCTATCTTTGTGTTAAGATGGTGATTCATTACATTGACTGATGGATGTGCTGAATCTAGGAAAGTCTACAAATGCTCCGCTGGCTCCCCAAAGCATTCAACTCCCAGATCCCGTCATCGCTGGCGGAAATCGACCTCTACCCTAGCCATCTGCAAGCGAAAATCGACGCTATCAGCCCGTGGATGCAATCGGACGTGAACTCGGGTGTGTACAAGGCTGGATTCACAGACACGCAGGAGGAATACGACGCCAATGTGGTTCGGGTATTCGGGGCACTGAACAAGCTCGAGCGCATTATCGCGCAGAATGGAGGTCCGTTTGTGCTAGGGAAGGAGATGACGGAATTGGATGTGATGCTGTATGCGACGTTAATTCGATTCGACGTGGTGTATGTGGAACACTTTAAGTGTAATCTGGGGACCATCCGTCATGATTATCCGGTGCTGCATAACTGGCTCAAGGGGATGTATTGGGATGTGAAGGCTGCGAGGGAGACTACGGATTTCAAGCATATCAAGGAAAATGTGAGTCACCTAAATACGCCAAGAGAATATGTGCTGACTGCAATAGTATACGAAGAGCCACTGGCATATCAACCCTAGGGCGATCACACCGCTAGGCCCGTACCCGGACATCGAGGAGGGCGTGGAGAGAGATTGGGCAAAGTTGCGAGTTGGAGGTGTGAAGCACCCGGCTGTGTTGGAACATGAAGCCAGTATCCCCGATGTAAGCCAGTAGACCTATGTCCAGGAAGATGGGATCTACCGTTAGCCATAACCGCATTATTCTTCATGAACATTAACGCCAGCCAAGCCGGTCGGAAGTGTGCTCCGCAAGCTAGCCAGGATATGATCAGCGGATCTGCAGACTGAGAACGTTGTTTGAGCGACATGCCTTGATATGAGCGAGTTGTATTGAATTATGATATCTCCGATCGGTAATCTGCTATCAAAATTGAGATGAAGTCTGGTCCGTCCAGCCTCGTACGTGTCCTGAACCAACCATTGACAGAATGCATATAGACAAGAGTACCTCTCAACCAACCATAGCATCTGTCATAAAAATACGATTAGCCAGTACCTTGGTTTAATGGCAGGTCGAAAATGTAGTTGATCACGTAAACGCCTAGAACGTAGTCAAGTTCCCCTGATCCGGACGGAACCGTGGTTGAGATATAGGGACGCAGATGTAGTCGTGGCATAGCCGGTGGCTATCTTGAATTTAGGTGGAAAAGACAGCCGATGTGCCATCCATATTCGAATCAGGTCTAGGTGCACAACGTAATACTACAGCCTTCAGTATCTAAGATGTTGGACCTACAGTACACGGACAATCGCTGTTGAGCAGATGGGCGAGCTATTCTGCGTCATTTTTTTCCCCACCCAATCTGGCCTGATTACTTTGGCCTTAGCACCATCTCAAATAACATCGCATCTATAATATAATCAGAATACTAGATAGAATAGTAGACTATCACTAGTAAGTAGTAAAACACCCTGTTTCAATATATCTGAAGCAACCGCCAGATCGATCAACGGCTATCTCAACGGTCGGCCTCCCGGCCACCCGAGAAACCCCAAAAATGGGTCCCCGCAACCCCCCAAAAATGGTAGTTCTCCGATCGACTGGATCATAACCATGTATGTAGAGCATCCATCAATGACATGGTTCTAGACTTTCTTCTCACTGTTGAGTATTGTAGAGAATATCAGATTATGTGATGGTAAAGAAAGATATAAATTGACCTTCATGGTCTTTAGATTTATCTACCATCATTCTCATCTACTACCTCTCTACCTCTCATACCTACAAGACTTATCCAAACCACCCTATACCACTCTACCTACCACCACCGTATGTACCTCACCAATACATTATACTTGGCAAACATGCTGACTGCTTTTAACAGACACCAAAATGAAGTTCATCCTCCTCTCCGCCCTCTCCCTCCTGGCCGTCTTCGCCACCGCCAACCCAATTGACATTGATGTCGGCGCGGTGGTCTCGGGCGCTGCAGATGCAGCTGCCAGTGTTGGTGCGGATGTAGATGCCGCTGTTGGTGATATTATCTAATTTATTATTGCCTTCATTTCTGTATGTTGTGTCTTTCATAACATATCTGGGTTAGAATGAGGGCTGACTCTTGAATACAGATTAGATACTAAGTACACGGTGGGAGTTAGGCGATGGATTACTATACTATGTATATATTATATGTACATGAATTTATGGAAATGAAACAAACTAATATGTATCAAATACCTTTCCTTTGCTGGTTGTTGTCATGTTTCATCCCTATCCTACTGTAGGGATGAAACTGTTTCGGCCCAGCTGAAGAATTTCCACGGGTGGCGCCGCGGCCTACCTACACTGACTGTATCTTCAACCACAGCCTAATCTGTAGTCTACCAACATATAATAAACACCCTTGGGAAGAAAAATTTTGCACATTGTTCCACAACATACACATCTATATACATAAACGGTGAAAAAAACGAGAGACAAGAATTGAAACACACCATCATCTATCTAACCCATCGCCCTGCGACAGCGAGCCAGCCAGCCACTCCACTATCCACATCACGAAGAAGCAGGCAACAACAACGGAATCACCTGGTTCATGTACGAGTTATACACGGTATACGAACTCGTATTCCCCAGGAAGATCTGGTCGGAGATATTTCCAACTTGGCTAATGAGGGTCGGCAGATGCACGGTATCCGGGACCGAGTAGACCATCGTAGCCAGGGCACTGTGATTGCCGCCCCTGATGGCAGAGAAGGAGTCTTCTGACACGGCGCTCAGGAACGAGTCGTAGGGCGACTCGAAGACCACAGTGGAGTCGGGAATGGTGAGGTAGGCCGAGTCAGGGACTGTGCCGGGGTTGGTCACGACCTATACACATCATTCATTAGTTACTGCAAATGCAAGGTGGTGTACGAATGGGTTAGATGGGGGGCGGGGGGCGGGGTGCATACGAAGTTTTCCGGTCCCAGTCCGGAACTCTCCTTGATGAGATTGGCGAGTTGCTGGTAGTAAGAGACCAGCCCTTCGCTGTAGGCGTTGGGGGCTTCGTCGAGGAAGATGCCGTGCACGGCGAAGGAGGAATTACCGGAGGCGGAGGGCCAGCCGGCGTAGGTCTTGATGTCGCTTTCGACATCTGAAATGGCGCGGGTGCCCTTCTCTGTCGGGACGTAGCCGATGGCGAGAACATTGCTGTAGCTCGTGAGTCTGGGAACGGCGGTCAGGAAGTTGCTGTCAGGGAGACTGCTGGAGCCGGGACCGCTGTCGGGGTTGATGATGATGGTGAAGTGGACGTTGGGGAAAGCCGCGACGCTGGTGAGATTAGTAAGTGGGGATGTTATAGTCATTATATTACAACGTACAGCTCTTCCATGGGGGTCCAGGCGCCAGCTTCGGGATAGACGTAGAATGGGATGATGACCTTTGCGGTGATGTTGCTCTCGACTACCGCGGCGGCAGAGGCGGAGGCAGAGGCAATTACTGAGGATACTGCAGATGGGGCCCAGTAGCATGCGGAAGGGGCTTCAGTGGGAGCGCTGCCCTGAGCGATAGTGATGAGGGTGCTGGGCTGGGATTGCTGGGTGGGGTTGATAGGATGATGGTGACGGTGACCAACGTGCTGGTGTGCCGCCAAAGCCTGACTGGGCAGGAGGGCCACACAGCTGAGCATCCCCAGGATGAGGCGAGAAGTAGATCCGAGCATGGCGGTAAAGTCTTGAGATTCGATAAAGGAATGACAAAAAGTTGGGAAACGAAAGACGAGGCGACAGGCTTTCCAGAAGCTGGGAGTCAACACCAAACCATCCAAGACCAGCTGAATGGGGCCCTGAAGGGTTATATACTGGCCCCCGAAAGGAATGAATGAGGGACAATGAATGAAAGATGAGATGACAGGTTTTTGGCGCTGGAAATGATGGCGCCCCCCATCGGACAGTTTAGGTGAAACACCAGGCGGCGATCCGATTCGAGCACGAACCGGTGAGATGCTGGATCGGGTGGAGATTGCAGGGTATAGGCAGTTTGGCCATTAAGTGGCATTCGTGGTGGTGATTGGGCGATCTGGGGAATGACGGGGGCGTCGCTGGAAATTACACGATCCGCTCGGACTAAAAAGAACGCTCGGGGTTGCGGGTAGCAGATGGTTTCAGAATGGCCGTTTGCTAGTGATATATCATGTTTCTAGTTACATTGTGCTACTAACTATCCCGTATACTTTGATGTGATAGACAGGTCAACGGTGAATAAATACGTTGGAAATGAACAGTCCTTCTTGTCCCTCCTGGTTCTATCATCACTGGGCATACCGCTGGGAATGTTCCCCACCGCGTCGCGGATGGCCCCGTCCAATTTCCACACCTCGCTGCAGGATTCCAAACAGACCCAACATTTGGGCCATACGCGAGCGTGAATCGCTTCCTGTGGTTGGCGGACCCGTCGTTGCGTCATGAACTATGCCTACATTTGGGGTCCTTGAGCTTATATGAAATGAGTAGTAGGTCCAGGAGCAGAGAGGGACCGCCACTGTCAGCTGGTGGCTAACGCTGGTTCTTGCAGGTACTGTGTGTCCTGTCATGAGGGATTCATCGGAGTTTACGCGCTGCTCACCTACGTAAAGACGCAGGTTCAAAATTGATCTGCTTGAGGTGATATCTCCGAGGATATGCGGATGATCTTGTGAGGTGTAAATCTGGGGATTATCTAGTCAAGAAAGCAATGCAGAGACAGGATCATGGGGTCGGAAGTAGAGGTACCGGGAGTGACCACCAGGTACACACCGGGTTGCCGCCATCTAGACCCGGCGATGGAACAGGATCTATCACCACCCCCATGGCTAGTGCCGCCTCGTTTCGGGGAGCCTGTTGATCGGTATTTGACTATGGAGACACACAAAGAAATGTGTACTACATAATTATCGGCCATCCGAGGTGATGGACGTATCAATTCAGGTGGTCCAGGAGACATTAGGCAGCAGGATGATGGATGACTCCATCTGTATACATTCTGAGACTGGTGCAACAGGGCCAGAAACTCCTTGATCAGCTGAGTTCATCTCTGGGAGGGTTGAAGGCATTCCCGACCGGATACCTTAGTTCCTGGAAGGGGGGGCCCGGAAGGGTTCCTGGCGGCGTGCCCTGAGCGAACCCGAAGATGGACTAGTGGCGGGCACCGGAAAATTCTTTAATCCAGACATTCATTCATTCAATGCACTCTTTGATTTCTTGATCTTAAATATTCTCCGATCAAACCTTTTTCGATACAATGATTCCTTGGACAAAACAATGCAACAGACTGATGGTCCACATGTATTGACTGACAGTCTATGGGGAAACAGAGTTTGACTGTGCTTGGCATGAGGTCACGCCTCAGTCACAGCGCGTAAAAGTGCCTGAGCGCCCTCCTAAGCGAGTAACTTCACTGCTGATGCTGTAACGTTGCAGCAGATTAGCGTCGCCACTGTTGGCTCTGCCAGTCAGTCACTGTCTGCATTTACAGTCGGCAGTTATTACTAGATAAGGAGCATGACACCGAAAGAGATGCAATGAGCAGCAGTATTCTGAACCCAACAGCATCTGATTGACAGTAACAACTATACTGGGTTGTAGTGTTGACCGTTGTGTTGATATCGCGGCTGATATGATAACTGTCTGTGTGCAAACTGGCGATAGTCGGCGGTTATCCCGCCTGCCATCGGGAATGAATCCTCCGTCGTCCGCTCTAGGCTCCAGCCATTCATTGCATTGCTACTACTTTGGTCTGGTCCGGCAGATTTGACCGACAGCCTTTATAGCCACGGTGATTGGTGGACGAGAAACCAACCAATCCACCCATCCACATTGGCCAGTATTCCAAAATAACCTGGTGTTCCAGCAAGGCTTCGAGAGCTTCCATGCTCGACGCCGTTCATTGCTAGCTGCTGCTAGTATCTTGAACCGGTAGGTGTCACTCCAGATAGTATTTATCTCAACGTCAGCCGAGCCTATCACCGACCCCATCATGCCACTACTTTTAGTAGCCTGCAGCATGGCATGTTCTCATCCAGGTATGGCCGTTTTGCTTCGGCCATTCACCGAGGAACCAGCCCAACTGCTCCGTCCCCACTGGAATATTAAACTGTAGACCCACGACCGGGAGATCCTCGTTAAAAAGGAAAAGAAGGGCAAAGAAGGGAATGAAAGGGAAAAATTCGCAACAACGATGACCCGAACAGCCTCGTGAACGGGGCTGACACCTTCTTTAGGGATAGCGTCGGAGCATGGAGATGCCGTGATTGGACGAGGGTGACTAAGATAAACCCTCGAGACAAATAGGGTTACAACCTTACCCTCCCTTGCTATACTCTTTCCAGCAAAGGTTGGTTCCAGCCATCTCAGAGCTTATCACCAGCGGCGTGAAGGAGGGAAGGCATATAACCAATAAGATAGTTAAAAATAAGAATTCTCCACCACTATCTCTAGGCATTCCCCACTGGTTGCTGTTCTTATCACTTCACAGTTAAAGTGTGGGTGCAAATCTTTGCCCGCCGCGTGCTCAGGCGCCACGCCCCCCGCGCAATAAAATCCTGCAGCTGCCGTGCACCATGCGACCTCTTTTCAATCTTTAGGTGGCCGGGGTCGATACACTGCGTCCTCTGTCTTTCCTACTGGTCCATAGTTTCAACATCATGGCCAGGTTTGGCAGTCGGGTGGTCTCCGCCCTCGAGCTGGATTCCAGCCAGGACTCGCGCTGGTCCAACGAAGGTCGGCAAACCCTATCTAAGTAGCTATGAAAGCTGCTGCGCGCGGCACGCGACTTGGAACTTACCTTCTCTGCAGATCTGCTTCCCACTCCTCCGGAGCAGTGCAGTAAGTCTTGAACTTGACCCAGTGCCTGCTCATGCCAGTGCTAATGATGCAGCCTGGCGCTGGTGGAACTATGTCTCGTTCTACTGGTCCATCTCCTTTACCAACTGGACCTTGGGATCGGTATGCTTTTGGCCCTTTGTGCTAGGTTTTTATTTCGATGACATACTGATTCTGTAGACCATGGTCGGCATCGGTCTAAACTGGTGGCAGTCGATTGTCGTCATCTTCGTCTCCCAGCTCATTTCGTCCGTCGCCATGGCATTCAACTCGCGCGCCGCCAGTGTATATCATCTCGGATTTCCCTGCGTTGGGCGCAGCGTCTTTGGCATGTGGGGGAGCTACTACTTTGTCGGTGCACGAGCGGTGCTGGCCATCGTGTGGTTTGCCATTCAGAGTATGTGACAGTCGCTTGTCACAAATCGCTTGCAATGATGAACGCCTCATTCTGACCCTTGCAGTGGACTTTGGCGCCGAATACATGTACAACATCCTGCGGGCGATTTTCGGTCACCATTATACCGACATCCCCAACCACATCCCATCCAGTGCAGGTATCACCACGCAGAAGATGCTGGCTTTCTTCCTCTGCTGGCTGGTGCATCTGCCCTTCTGCCATTTCCGTCCGTACCAGCTGCGCAAGTTCTTCATTTTCAAGACCTTCATTTCCCTGCCCGCCATGTTCGGATTGTTCATTTTCGCCATGGCCAACACTAAGGGTCAGCTGGGGACGATGTACACGGCCGAGGCACGATCCACGACGGCAACTGCCTGGATGATTATTGCGGGTATCAACAGTGGCTTGGGGTAAGCCATTCCTCTCGGAAACCTTGGCACACCGACATAAGACTAACGAGACCAGTAATACGGCCACGTTGATCACCAACCAACCCGACTACTGCCGCTGGACTAAAACCCGCAACGCCCCGCTCTGGACCCAGTTGCTCTCGAACCCGATCGCGGTGACGCTCTCGGCGAGTCTGGGTATTCTGGCGACAGCCGCTATCAACAATAAATACGGCACCGATATCTGGTACGCCATACTGCCAAATACCCAATATTTCCGATCCTGGCTAATTATGTAGGAACCAATGGGACATGATGGAATTCATCCTGGACCACTACTGGTCCGGCACGACCCGATTTGCCGTGTTCCTCGTGGCCGTTGCCTGGCTGGTGCAGATCCTCGGAACCAACATCGCGGCCAACATGATCTCCTTCGGTGCGGATTCCTCCATGCTGTTCCCGCGATACATCAACATGCGTCGCGGACAGTACATCGTGCAGACGCTCGCGTGGGCCGTCGTGCCATGGGAGATTCTCACATCGGCGACGAAGTTCGAGGACTTCCTGTCCGGATACGCCTTGTTCATGGGTGCTGTTGTGGCCATCATGGTGTGCGAGTGTACGTCCCTCTTCCCTCCCTTTACACCAAATGACCAAAACATACTAATGGATTATAGACTTCTGCTTCGCTAAAGGCAACATTTTCCTCTCATCCCTGTATGACGGCACGAAACTCAACAAAAACTACCGATACTACGGCGGGTGGAACATCCAAGCCGTTATCGCGTACATCATTGCCATTGCGCTGCCATTCCCTGGTACGTCTATCCCTTCATCCCCCATAACACCCCCGCCATTAATAAATACTTGTATAGGCTTCGTCGGCTCCCTCGGCGCCAGCGTCTCCACCACCGCGACCCGCATGGGCGACCTCGGGTGGATTCTATCCTTCACGACCGCCTTCGTGATGTACTACATCATTTGCACATTCTGGCCCACGGAGAACCAGAAATTGATTAAGAAGCAGGGGTTGACGTGGGAGCAGACGGCCCAGGATACGGACCCGCAGGACTTTTATCTGACCGGGTCGGGACTTGGGGGTGCGGATGAGCCGGTGGCGGCTCATCAGCAGGTGGTTGTTGAGAAGGGGGTCGTGGAGAAGGATATATAGTTTGTACAAATGTGTGAGGTTTGATGGATATGATATGATATGTCTTGGGAGGTAATTACATAGGGAGGTATTACTCTGCTCTGAATTGAATATGAATATAGAACTTTTTTGTCATGATTGAGCCTGTTCTGAATAGTATCTACCGAAATGTAACAATGAACCATGCTGTCTGGAGTAGGGCAACGCCCACTCATAGAGCTAATAATACCATGCAATATCCCAATTCCAAACATAAAGGAAACACTACTTTTAGGTATCTCAAACGAATGACTTAAAACCAGCCTCTTCACATACCAGACCCGGACGAACAATGCATCCACCACCACCACCAACGCCCAACTCACAACTCCTCAATACTCTCCACCACCGTATCCATAACACCGAGCGTACCCTGTCCACTCCCACCCACACTGTTCAGAAACGTATCAACCTGGGCATCCAGACTCATAGCATCCGCCTCATTTTCGCCACCGTCCAGAGGATTACCAGTCCCCGGATTGGGTACAGTAGCGAAGGGATGAGCAGGAGCAGAGACATTCCCATCCCCATTCAAATTCTGCCACCCAACCTCACCAGACCGCTGCGGACGATGAGTATGAGCATGATCCCTCACGCTCCTAGCGCGTCTACTCCTCGACCTCCTAGTCTCAATCCCCCGGATGTTCATAATACTCGGGGTCAGAGTAGGCCGGGGACATGTAAGGAACGGGGATAAGCATGAGCGCCATGATCTACACACGGATAATATATCAATCAGTATAACCTACTTTTCTCATAATAAAGAGCACAAGAGGGGTGAAGGGTAACAACATACAATCCTAGATTCCGTCTAATCATATCCACAATCTCGGTATTACCCATGTACAGTGCGACGCGGACTGCAGCCTTGGCATCCGAAACCCACTTCTGCGGCGGATACGCGAAGAACGCCGTAGTAGATAGTAGTAATTTGACGACGCGACGCAGGCCCATACACGCTGCTAGGAACAGCTCGGTGCGGTCGTACCCGTGGCGCGTCTGCAGGCTCATATCGGCCGAGATGAGGAAGCAGGCTGTCAGCTCATTCCTCTCTAGGATCGCCATGTGCAGAGGCGTCACGTCCCAGTCTGTGTATATGGCGCGAAGGTGCGGAGCACGAGCAAGCAGCAAGTCGCATACCTCGGGGGTTCCGAACGCGGCGGCCGAGTGGAGGATGGTGTGGCCTGATTTGGAGCGTTCGTGGAGCACGTCCGGATGGTTCTTAATAAGGAGCTGAAGGAGCTCTGGGGCGTTCCCGGGGGAGTCGAAGAGGACGTTGAGAGTGGGGAATCGGCGTATTTGGGCGCCGTATCTGAGCAGCAGACGGAGGATGTCAACGCGCATGGAGCTGAGCTGGGGGGCAACGCGGTCGGGGCATTGGAAGAGTTGGTCGAGCTCAGGGACTTCCGGGTCGAAGCTATACTGGGGGCTGGCTCCACTCTCGAGGAGTAGATCGGCGATGCCCAAGTGGCCGGAGGTTAGGGCTAGGTGGAGGAGGGAGTTTCCCTCACGGTCGCAGGTGTTGAGGGGCATCCTGCGGGACGACAGGTGGTAGTCGACTTCGTCGATGTCGCCGAGTTGAATTGCGTGGGAGAGGTCCTCGGTGAAGGCGGAGACGTGAGGGTTACGAAGGTGCCATCTACCAGTGGGGTCCATTCGACCGGAACGGAGGCTTGCTGGGGTTTCGCAGATGGCGTCTGCCCAGCAGTTCTTGCGGACATTGGTATATAGATTGTCGATGAGGTTCTTCGTCGAGGTGGAGAGGGATCTGATGCCTTCTGCCGTGAGGAGTCTTCTGCTGCCGCTGGCGCGAAGCTTCTCGGCCACGGCTTCCAGAGCCGGGCTGGCGTTGGGCACGGGGGCTTTGAAGGGGCGAGGCGTGCAAGGCATGGTTGGCGACGGTGGTGGTGGTGGTGGTGGCTCCTAGACTGGTGATAGCAACGTTCGATGCTTGTGTTACCAGGAGGATTGAATTCATAGTGGTATATATACGGACAGGGATACTTTGATGAAGGTCATGGTTGCTGTGAAGGGGGGTATACAAGGTACTGAATGACGACTGGGATTGCTTGAGTATGAGGACTTTGTTCTGGGTGTCGCCGTGATGAAGGTATAGATGTGAAAGGGGAATTGCGCTGTTGCGTCTGGGGTTGGGAGTTTGAGAGCTGCCAAGTGTGATGATGGTACAGGGGGTGGGATAGCTTCGTCGTTGCATGAAGTAAGTGGACTGGGGTTAACTATTATTTGTGGGGTGGTTAATGGAGGTATCCGTGGCTTAACCCTGACTGAGTTCTGAGGGACCCAGGGCGATAGTAGCTGGGATTCTGAGACAGATATAGTCGGCAGTATCCAAGAGACACCGGCCATTTAGGGTTTGTTTCCGTGTAGAAGCATATCCTCGCTCTCAGATATTGTTATAGGTCGAATTCTCCTCGTGTTGTTGAGCTCTGAGTCTGCGAAATCTGTATCGGGGTGGTCATGTCGATCATGCATTGATAAAGGAACCTGCCGGTAACAAGGACCCATTTGGACCTCAGAGTAGGCCATTATTCATGATTTGAGTTGATTCCAGCTAATTTTGTATGATGTGTTGCTTCCAAGACATTGCGAGACATCCTCGTATTCAGAGTATGCCAAATTACCTCCTTTATAGTGTCATGGCAATTCCCATAAAGCAGGACCGCCAGAATAGCCGCGCTGATAGAGGGTACCGACCACTGATTTGAGCAGATATGTCTTTATACACCTCTGACGAAGGCTGGACATCTGATTCCCACAGGCCCAGTGCATCTTCATCATTCTCTTAGTAATATCTCCTGTTTTTATACTTTTTGATATACTCCACTTATAGAGCGAATGCCTTGTCCACACAAACTGATGAGTTACTCTTCATATATTTCAGATCTCATTGTCCGCCTCTTTGTCTTGCCGATGAGAACCTTCGAGTATACGTCTCCGACGAATGACAAATGTTATAACACCTCCTCTCCACACACAAGTCGTCGTCCGTTTCGAAGTAGTTCTCTGTTCGGCTTCCTCATTCCAAACCTTGTCTCGAGCGATACAGCATCAACGAAATGTGAGCACCTCATCTCCAAACACACAATGCGTCAGTTTCATCATGTTCTTATTTAGTTTCCTCTTGTCAACTCTTGTTTGCAGCTACACGCCCTCAATCAAGTGCGAATATCATATTTCCGCACGCAATGCATCTTCCTATTTCTTAATCACCCATTGCCTTCTCAGGTGTCAGATATACACTATCCAACATCCAACTATAACTCCCAAGTCCTCGCCACCTCACTCGAATACACCATAGCCTGACCCAGATCCAGACTGGACCACTTCCCCGGATTTTGCACCGCATCAACATAATGATTGAGCGCCAGGATCATCTGTCTGGCCCACTTCTCAGGCGAGACAAGCCCACACCCCGTCGCAAACGGGGTCATTAAGAGACTATCAATCCTCGTTGCCCCGTCTGCTGTTCTCTCAATATCCCAGTTATGTCTGTCAATAGCGCACAACAAGCTCCAGATACACTCATACACAATCTCCCGATCCCAGCGCACATTCTGTGGCACTCTCATGGTCGGACAAAGCGCCAAGTACCTTGTTCCCCAAACATTCTTTGACCGATGGTCAAACTCCTCCGGGATAGGGATGAGCGTACATGATCCCGGGGGCAGGTAGCCCCGATAATCGCGAAAGAGGATCCCCTGCGTGTGGCGGGTCAAGGCGAGGTAGTCTGTCGTTGGGGAGAAGGCACGTGAGATGGCGTCGTCGAAGCCACCGTCTAGCCGGCCGTAAGAGTTGGCAGGAGAGACGATCACATCGAATTGAATGTTCGGGGAAATATATGAGAGAGAACAATTGTGGAAGGTGATCTTGGGAAATTGGGGAGATGTGGTGGTTGTCGATAAGACAGATTCGAAGGCACGGATGTATTTTTCGTCCATGCAGAGGAGATGAATATGAGGAAGAGGGGATGCTGTAGGTGGCATCATGATTGTAGATGATGTGGTTCCAGACAGATAACAGTCTTGGATATTACTTTGGAGGATCTTTCTATATTTATATCTTTCCGAGCATTGCTGCAGCCTTGCCTTGGCGCCCCACGGAGGCTGAGTTAGTCGTGGTAGTGCTGATTGGGTTGATGAGGCATTGTGCAGGCAAATGACTCATGTGACTTGTGTCCTCTATATGTCTAAGATGGTGGTTCTGTGATTGAAATCTGAGACAGGCAGGTCTTACGTCCCATTTATAATGTTGCGAAAGAGTTATTCTAGAATTATGCAGTTCACAAATTGGCGGATATTCCCGCACCACTAGTCAAAGCCTTGCCCGAGAGTTCCTCCAGAATATCCGCCACCTTGTCTGGCATGCTCAGATACGGCGAATGGGAGCTCTTTAACTGATAGATCCACTTCGTGTTCAGCATTTCTGCCATCTGCTTCTGCACATGTGGCGGAAGTGCCCGATCTTCTTCGCAGATGATATAGGCGGTCGGCATGACATGCCAAGGCTCAAAGGTCGAGACACCGGAGAATACCGCAATAGAAGTGTGCGTCAACCGGGATGTCCATAGTTCTTGGTCGACAGGTGGGATGTCGTGGAAACCGTATTCAGGTCCTTCAAGGCAGTGCACGTAATCACCCTGAGTCATGTAAGGTGAAAGCCGCAAATTCGCGATGTTATTGAACTCACCTCTGCCTTCATGAACGGCAAGAACTGGCCTCCCAGCATATCCAGGAGACTCTTCCCCTTTGGTATGGCAAACGCACTCATGTACACGACCATGACAACTCCACCCGACTTCCCCTGTTGCGCGCGTTCTGCTTTGCCCAACCTTTCGACCGCCCCGGACCCGACAACTCCACCGTATGAATGTAGCACTAAGATGATGTCTTTCCCCTTGTCGATCATCGAGACTAGCTCGGACCGCAAGTGGGCAACATCATCGGCCAGAGTCTTCGAGGGTGGCTCCGCACCGATGGAGGGGTGGGCAATGGCCGTCGAAGGTAAACCACGCGAGGTTAGAGTAGCACGCAGAGCATCATAGACAATCGGGGTGCACCACGCCCCAGGAACCAGGACAATAGTTGGAACAGAAACCATTTTGCAAAGATAATTGCGATGTGCCAAAAGATCAACTACTTTGCGGATTCAAACAGCGGGGGAAGCCTCAAAAGAGGGCAAAGTTCCCACATACCGAGGTGTCCCGCGCCTCAGGTCTAATTTCCCTGTAACGGGGTGCGATCTTCAACGCGAATCACTCTGTTACAACGGCGTTCTATGCCATTATTGAGGTAGCCCATAATTGGGCCAGTCTGTTCGTAGCCCACCTGTCAGCCGTCTTAGCCCACTCGCTTGGACATTGGCAAAGCGAACGGTCCAATGCCGTTGCGTGCACGGGTGCGCTATACCACCAGTATCCGCAAACCGTTTTGTTAATGAAGTGGATCCAACCACTCGGAAATTCCGCCGGCCGAGGGAGGGTTATCGTTCTTCGACCCCTCGAGCAGAAGGGTGGTGTAAACCAGACATATAGGTAAAGTCGGGTATGCCGGACGCGACATTTAACTCCATACTGTGGCCTGTATGGGCCCAAGGCGTATGATAGGAATTGAGGGGTTGTAAAAATAACACACAAATTGAGCAGTAAGCGAAGACGGTTGCGCTTATGGTCTTGGCGAAATTGACTTTGCTGCTCCCTCTTGCCAATAGAGGGGTAAGAGAGTGCCTTGGTTGTTGTCAAGCTCACACTCGTCTCCAAGGGCATGGTCATTTTGACTTCCCGGAAAGATCGTGCCAATATGTTGACTGCCGTCTACGGGCTGATGTCTGAGCGATTATGCAGATATGGTGTATTGTAACTTGTGCGTCTGATAGGCCAGGCCCTTAGACGATGCTTCACAGCATCTGGCAGGCTAGATATCACTTTGTTGATGATTAGATCAGTGCTGCTCTCTAGTCATCAGTTGCAGCTACCCAGTAAATCTGACAGAAACAATTTCATTCCCTGTCAACTCAGTGTGGTGATGGGAACAAAGGTGGATGAAGCTAAGTTGAAGTTGAAGAGTGACCTTTTTGGGGCAAAATTGCTAGCCTGACTGTCCTAACTATTAGGTCGACCTCTGAACATTCGTCAACTTTTAACTGCTGTGCATGTGGTTTAATAAGGTCGCATCCGTACACCACACTTTCCAGCAGGCTTGATGAAGCTGTGGGGGATCTGGACTTCTCTGGGATTGTCACTGTCGTGGAACATGGTATGGTCATGCTGGTTAGTTGAAGACCTTGTTGTTTTGTGTAAATAATCATATCATGATGAGGATGCATCAACAGGTAATTAGATTAATGAAAGACCAAGAAATGTAGTATCGGGGGCACAACAGTAGAATCCAGAGAGTATTAGCAGCAGAGGAAGTTCTGAAATGGATTCCACATTGATGGACTCCTGAAGATATGCGTTGTCACCTGACTATTGGAACCCCTCGCCCTTACTATTCAATTTCCTGCACCGACTCATCGGAGCTTTCCTCGAAGGCAGATATTGACGGTGTCTATTGTTGGAACGACCCTGCTGAAGTGGGGATATATTCCAAGCATTCGACAGTAAGGGCGGATTTCGTCCAATTCCATGAGATCCAGGGTACGTAATCGGCTGAAGTTTCCATGCGGATTCCGTCCATTCCATCAAGATCTACGCGTAATCAGGGTGTGACAAGACGTTAGAAGTTTTTTTACAATCCCAGGGCTGACGTGGCCCATCAACGGGGTTACATAGAGATGTCCGGATTGCTACAGAGAACCGACGACGCAAAGATGACACCATTCGCTAATGTTTGGTAACTAACACAATGCACACTTGTTGCATTCACGGCAAAGTCCAACCCTCAGCTCGAGGCATTAGACCAACCTTCCAGGTTCACCGTGATAGGCTTTCGTCCTGCTCTGGTGATAACCCATTCGACATCATGGTCTGATTGGTTCATCTCCTGGTGCTCAGTGTAACTGCATACAGGTTGATCCCGGGTCAGTTCATGTCCTCGATCAAGTAGAGGCCGCACTACTTACGCAGGAATGATAGCAAAGTCACCCGGGGAGAGGTCTTTGCGCTGCTTTCCCCCATCGAATACAATGGAACCATGGCCCTTTGCGGCATAGACGATAGTATCTTGCTCACCGTGATGGTGAACAGCCGAGCAGGAATGGGGCTCAGCGCACATGACTGGCAGAAATCGTATCAGAAACAGTCCAGGTCCTGAAAGGGGCTCGACCAACCTAATGCACACAACTGATCCGACTTGTCGATAATAGCTCCCTTCCGAACCATTCCTTCAGTCCGGCCCCCTATCGTGTGTTTTGGTCATTAAACCATTCTTTGTTCCCTGGAGATGAGTTTGACATACCCGTTGCCTCATCCAACTCCGAGGATCTGGTGACATCAACCTTATTATTGGCCATTTTGAATACTTTTACTAATTGAAGGAAACACAGGATGCTCTCAGTAAACAGCCTGCATGAAGTTGCGACACGAGCTTAAAAGGGGATTGATGCAACCCCACCATGCTGAATAATGCCATGACATCACCGGCTGCCGATTTCGACGACCCAAGCAGGCTGCAGAAAAACAAGAGCCATGTATGTTGCTGCCTATGACTCGGCCGAGTAAAATTCACAATTAAGCTTATACTCATGTCAACACAAGGAATGGTTAAAAAAATCGGTGTTAGTGGTAGGGTTGTACGTCCCGAACTCGAAGTCTAAACCTACTGAACGCCAAGCTTTGATATGATGCTTGTCTGTACCATAATGGACTCGCAGGAGATTATGAATCGCTCAAATGAAACTGCCAAGAACCTCGGTTCGCATTGTGGGACCAAGGCAGGCACCCACCATGTGGAAGGCGATCCCACAAATACATACGAAGAAATGCAAAAAGTAGGTCAAGGCCCTTGCCCGGCTAGTGTGTGGCCTGAGGTTGAAATATATCTATTTCTGCCTGAGGCGATAGAACAGTTTATGCAATCATCATTATTGCTGAGTCAGTTGTACATATTTTCATCAGTTATGTCAACAGAACATGTTTTTGCCTGCGGTTCAAGTGAAGTCCAGAATTAGAGAGGCCAGACAAATAGCATGATGCTGCAGAAACGGCAAACCAGAGACTTACTATACAGGGAGACACCGCTGGAGTATACACAGCCTCAGCCCAGCAGACTCAGCAAGCCCAAAGTGAATGAGAGGCGAAGATGCATTATTTTGACGGCAGTGTTACTAGCAAGCATATTTTCCGCGAACTAGCAATTTTTGGAAATGCTTCATGAGTAGATGACAGTGAATGAGTCCATAGTTCTCATAGTTGAGGACAAAACTTAGTTCAGATCCTGCTCGCCACTACTCCCATCTTCCCTACCCCTTCTTCTACGCACTCTAATTCAGCATCAAATCCCTCAAATACTCCCTAGGGTTCATTCGAATTTCACGTTCCATCATGAGCAAACGCAGGCCTCCACCCGTCACCACAAAACGTTAAGGGACATCCGCAGAAGAAGGTGGTGATAAGAAGATCAAGCTTGGTCAGATAGCGTACCCCCTCGACGGGCCTGAATCCAAAAAAAAAATCCGTACGTTTTGCAACAAGATGGCTAACACATGAACCTCTTAGAATCTATACCCACTGGCACTTTTACGAACATCCTCCAAACCGATGTCATTGTTCTTGGCACAAAGGGCTCCGACTCAGAATTCAGAATCCACACAGGGCTCCTAAAGTCCAAGTGTTCTGCTCTCTACAAATCTCACATAGAAAAAGCAGTAGACGATTATGTCTGCATGGATACAGAGGCCAGCACACTCTCTGCTCTCGTCGGGTGGGTATATACCGGAGAATACCCCGAAAAGGCGGATCTTGAGAAGAGTGACATCGAATGCGCATCCAATCATGAAGAATCCGTCGAATGCAAAATAGCCGATTCGATTTCCGACAACATCCAGCTCTACGTGTTTTGCGACAGACATGGTGTCCCGGAATTAGCAAGCCTCGCAATCACACAGATGAAGAAGATCATGTCTGGGATGGGCGATAGTCGGATACATGTGTCAGTGGCTTTAATATCAGCTGCACGGTTCGCACTTTCCAAGCTCAAGGAAAATGACCCATTGTTCGCCTATCTTGCACATTTCGCAGCCTACCACATCGAGATCCTCAGATGCAGTGGCAGCTTTTGCGCGCTACTAAGCGACCATCCCAACTTTGCATTCAGCATTCTTCACTATGCAGGGCCCGCAAAGAAGAAGCCAGAGTAAGCTTTGTATCTAGAGGCCCCTGGCATCTTTGTACTTGTAATAAGGACTGGGCGTTGTTGTTGGACAGAGAAATCTGTTGAGATTGAGTTTTACACGGATCGATCGCATTGTGATTACTCCCACACGACCCGGATGGTCATCTGCATGTATTTCAATTGAGTCTATTCTAGTCCAATAATAACAATATATCCGTCTTGCCACCGAATAGCCCCTGTTCAGTATCCACCACAAGCGAAGCCAACCTCAAAACATCAGCCAAACGCGCAAGCCGTAAAAAAAAACACCTACTTCCCCACTACTATACTGAACCCCCTCCCTCCCCACCGACACACTCAAAAATCGGCCCTCATTTAGCTCTATATAAATACTCTATTTTAATATAAAATAAACTACACTAGATATAACTCTCCCACCCCCAAGTCAATCCTAGCCAATAATAAAAAGTGCGCGTTTTAGTGTCGGACACGGACACGGACACGGACACGGAACCGCAATCGGGAAACTTCGGAACGCCGTCGGGGTAAGCTCAGGAGTATATTCCGATCCTTACAATGGGCACATCCGAAGTAATCCTTCTGGTTTGGATTTACCTGCTGTTGCAGAGGATTGCGTATTGAGGAGTGTGTTCCAGGTGAAGATTGGGTACCGATTTTGTTATGTTATGCTATGCGCTTGTAGTTCTAGATTGAGAGGTTTACAGAAAGTTGGTATCAATCATATCAATCTTGAAGATCAATTATTTGATTGCACCGTTACTATGTACTAACTCGATGTATTACAAGCCTAACCATGCAATACTGGAATCTTGCGTTCCTGCATGCTTACCTCTCCTTACATGCATCGGTATGCGAGACTGAGTTTCTTGGCATTGATATTCGCCCATGATTGGAAAAGACCGGTTCGCCGGAGACATACATGTACACAAGCATTTCACAGAGATCGTGCGGACCCGAGGATAAGGGTCGATGTATGCAAGGCATGAGTAGTTTCTGTGGTATTTCAGAGGTTGATGTCATTGTGCATAGAGCAGGTTGTGTGGGGGATGTGGCGGGCTCGCCTTTGAAGGGATAAGTTCAGCTTTGGCTTCAAAGTAACAGAGTACGTGTGCGAGGGAGTTATTTGCTGCGATTATTGCTTATTAAGAAAACAATATGCTGTTGTTTGACTCGCAGGATGGCAATATCGGGGATATTCACTTATGAGGGCCTGTTGTTGCCTGAGTGATGTGTACGTCGATGTCATGGTTATGACGGCCTTACCTGGTGTGGAGTGAGATATGGATCGAAAGAATGTAACGAGAAGTTATCTGCTAGTCGCTGTCTATACTATGTAGTACAGGCATCACATTCATCGTGGTGCTGCTCGATAGCCTCCTAGATAGTACCATTGAGTGGCATATCGCTCGACTTATAATCAAAGCGTTCCATCACTTTGGAGGTTTGAATCAGCCTTCACGTCTTGGCTCTGCCAGAGAAGTTTATTGAGAAGGCATTTTGCGACAGCTGCCTGTGCAGACTCATTCAAATAAACCAGGTTTTGGGCCACCTTCGTGATGAAATTGCGAGCTGAGGGGCTGAGCAAGAGATTGAAATGATCCTCCATCAGAAACTCATATAGCTCCTGCGAGGAGCGTTTCCATAGACTCTTGCTCTTAGACAGAGCTTCGTTTAGTACTGGCAATTTGTTGGTGAAGGAGCGACCAAGTTCCGGCGATGATGAGTAGAGTGACTCTTGAAATATCACAGCAAGTACGAACAAGCAGAGGAGTGTGTGATCTTGGACATTGGGCGATGCGTTTGCCGATAAGTTTGAGGAACTCGCCAGAAACGTTATCGATTCATGGATATCAGGGTAGGCGATCAGCCCTTGGGAGGCCTCTGGGTTGACCTGGTGTACTCGAAGTTCGATTGCTGGATGCACGGTGGCGGGGGAAAAGTACTCTGAGATTTCCCAGACATGCGCTGAGGAGGGATTTCTTGACGGCTCTGCCAGAGAGAACGCCCTATGTATTCAAGATTTTAATTAGCACACAAAGGCTGTAGGTATTAGTATGGACATCATGAACACTCACAGGAAGAGAACCATATGAAGACGCCAACTTGACCGAAAATTCTCTACCCCACCCCTTGCATTAATGACGCTGACAAGGCCGTTTTTATGGGCACGCCATTGGTCATCAATGGCCCAGTATTTCTGAATCGCAGAGGATGAATTCAGATGAGTAACTTGAATGTTATAATGGAGGCCCTAATGTGAAAAACTCACCTCAAACATCAGGAGGCGGGCAATAGCCGTAATTGTATCATCCTGTGTCGATCTTCTTTCATCGGCCAGCCATTTCGCGATGATGCCCACAGCCAGGGTCCTGAACTTTTCCGATTCTATCGACTTTGTCTGGCCTTGACGGTGGGCGACATGAGCTGCCGCATGAGCCATCAATGCACAAAACGAGGCACTGTTCGATAAATCCAGAGGTAACCAGACATCACGTACAGGGTCGAACCCAGTACTCTGTGACAAGCCGGGGCCAAAGCTAGCATGTAAATCGAGCCCTTTATAGATTCCAACGTTAGTTGCCTGGGTAGTATCGGTTTTCTTTGTATTATACTCACATGAAGAGAAGATTTCTTGGTCTTTAGCCGACAGATCTATCGGGAACTTGGGGCCTGGCCCTTGAATGATCGAGGACTGATGCCCGTGATCGACGTTTGAAGCTGGACAATTCGCGTAGGCGGAGCCTGGTTGACCTTCGCCCTCTGGTGGATCGGGGGTCTGACCTTGTGATGCATCCTGCTGATATCCTCTGCTCTCTGAGCTATAGTCCTTCGGAAGTAGTGTCCTAAGCTGAGGTCGAGTGGTCTGGGGGGAACTTTGGAGGGCCTGGTGCCTCCGCCTCCAGAACTGTCGCATCGCATGGCTGCGGGCGCCTGGCTGGTCTGTACCGAATACAAACTGGTACTCGGTTGTTGCTGAGTCCGAGTCTTGGTCTTCGCTCATGGTGGCGCTATCGATGGGTATCTAGGTCATGCCGTGTGGAGCTGATAACGGGTGGCTGTAAGAACCAGATAAATCTAGGAGGCTGTTTCTGAAGGTCGCTTTCCCGGCATAATCGAGGTTGATAGGTGACTGGGAGTTGGCTTGAGGCTTTGACAAGGGGGTAGAGGCGGGATTGACGAATGCACGGGGTGACGTGGTTTGATCTGGATTTAACAGCAGTGAACGACACTACGTGCCCATCTCTCGTGGACCGGGGATCGGGTGCTGCCCGAATCCCTGTGCAGCTGAAACGGAAGTAAACATTATTAGGGTACCCTAAGGTACTGCTGCATGCTCTCCTGCCCTCGTTTTCCCGTAGTGGACACTGTCGTGGCTTGGGTGGCCGGGCTCAGATATGGCTGACAACCATCCCCCCGTTAGGTGGACGCGCTTAATGACCAAAATTAGTGCGGGATGGACACTTACTAGTCCTTCTTGGCCGGTAGATCGTCTGAGATTGGGAAAATGAAAGGTCGAAAAGATCATATTACATGCAGCTGTTGGGGTCTCACGATCAAGCTGACGGGGAGGGGGTCCCTTTGCAGCCTTAGAGAGGGGCTTCAAGAGTTCGCACCAGTCAACCCTCACCACTCGGACTAGTCCTAGAGCCATACACTGGGGCTCTGATTGGCCGAATACTGTTACCCTATTGGGTAATGGGATTTGGGTCCAGTGGACGGTCCGGTCCCGGATGCTTTTTGTACCTCCAGTTCCATTGCGTTGGGCCCTACCAGATCCAGATGTTAACTTCAACTGGGTCCCATGAGTCCGGCTCCGTAGATCATCTTGTCTCGGGCAGCATCTGGTATGTGTAAGGACCGCGTGCTCGAGTGTCTGACGCAGTGGTCAAGGAGTATATGACTGGAGAAGCATGGAGTTTGGAAGAGGTTGGGGTCTAGCGGTACCACGATTGCGTTCCATGCGCTTCCGTGGCCGCTATCTAGTTAGCAAAGGGCTGTATATGTACGCGAAAGAGCTATGTCTCTCCAAGCCAAGGCGAACCAAGGTCACACTGCTCATCCCCAAAAGCCTTCTGGCGGAAATGGTATCCGTAGCCCCAGATATTCGTTGTTGCCATCCATTCCACATGTTGTGTCGAATTTGCCGGGAAGTCGTGGCACGCGCTTATCGAAGGGCGCTGTTTCCTTCCAAGTCCAACAAACATTTGCAGTTAAAAGATCAAAGCCCATGTACGTATCTGTTATTTATTGGTTACTTAATCGCAATTATGTTCCGCCATCCCAGAGTTCCACAGAAGGCCTTTTATGTTGCAAAGAGTACGAGAGTTGACCGAGGGAATCCCGACTGCCTTCCGATACAGTCCCACCTTTTTCTTCTTCTTTCCAGCATTCCAGGATGATATTCAGCTCTCATCGCCAACTTTCCTGCCTCGTAAACACTTGAAAAAAAGGTTTCCTTCTATCGATTAGGGTCTTTTGCGGTGAAGCCATGGTATGCTAAAACGCATGAGCCTAAATGATTAGACTCCGAGCTATAGACAGCCCATCGCCAATAGCCGGAGATGGTGCACTGGCTACTCGGTTGTGAATCGTACTAGGGAGCTCGCTTAATCTAACCTGCGCCATTACTCCGATTTCCTCCAATTGCACGATTAATTGCGTGATTATGAGGCTGGGCGAATTTCCGATCGAAATGAGCTAACTCTTTGGCCCTAATTATATCTGCTGGTCTCTCATGAGCTGTCATATTCCAACCTTAATTGTTTCAACAATACCAGGGTCTTGTTATGGTTACTGCTCTTACCCAAGCCTATCCGGCATAGGTGTTTTGCAAAAGATTCTTCATACACGCTGTCTATGATGATCCATGCGTCAATGTGTATAGCATGATCTTTACATAAGTTCTTCCAGGGACAGTCTCAGAGCCAATACAGGAAAAAGACCCCAACAAGACAGATCACGCCTGATTCAGAGATTTTCTTCAGCTGGTTGACCGTTGTGCCACCGCCGTGTCATCAGTGGAACTCCAATGGCCCTAGACCCATGGTTCGCAAAACCACTAGTTGTAGTCGTGGGACCTGCCGTCATGGGAAAGGGTTCCGCTTATTTCACCTTCTCCAAATTCCTTTTCGTCTTCTATCAATGGCATTTTTGACTTGATGTAAATGACCAAATCTTCATACCCGAAAAGTTTGGGTCTGAAAGGATGCACATCAGTTCGATTTGAATCCTCCTATCTCAAGTACCTGGTCAAACCCAATTCAACGAAGGTCGACTCGCACGACAACCCAACAGTCAAACCCCGGCAGCAGCTTCGTTTTAGCATCTGCAAGAGAGTCCCTTGCTTTCCTCCGCCAGATTAGGCCCCATGATGCTCGAGCACTAATAATCGCCTGCAATCCTACCAGCAAAGCCAAATCCGGCTAAGTGTCGGTACCGGCGCGAAGATCACATCGGCTATCCTCGTCTCCAACATCTCCAGTCCCACCTCGCTTATCACCTCCATATGTATCCCCTAGATCACCAACCGAGCACGTATGAGTTCTGCGCCGACGGAACTGCGGATCTGGCCGTCGGACCTGTCACTTGAGCTTGCCCCGCAGTCCTGTTGGGGGCTTCGTGCACATTGCAATTTGGGCGCTGCCCGTGCCGTCCCTTGGGGGTCATCAGGCCAGAAAATATGCAACCAGGAAATCCATCAGACCACGTGGGCTGCTCACGGACACTCGCTGCTGAGTAACAGAGAAGCTCCAGAGTGGAATCCTTTCCCTTGACTTGGCAGACTCTATCCCAGTCGTTCGATGCCAAGTATTTGAGTTTGTTGAGCATCCACCCACGTATAACGAGAAGAAAGCTTTTCCGGGGCTTTCAAGGTGGCGCTGCCCCGGAAAAGCTTTCAAGATGGCTCTGAAGAACGTGGATCAACGGAAACCCTTTCCCGATTAACCGTGCTTAACCTCACAGACCAGTGGCAAGCTTCCAAGTGCAATTTTACTGCAGTTGGCCTCGGGCCAAGACCCTTACTTATCAGATTTCAGATTAGACGCTAACAAGGCTTTGGAAATAGGAATAGGTAGCCATCGAACATACAATTTCCCTTGCCCTGAATTCTCAGCAACCCATACATTCACAAGTATCACGACCCCTTCACCTCTACAGTCGCGAAATATCCCTGACCTTTGCCCCTAACATTTCCCTCAAGCGACCATCGACTCTCCCAAACATATTCACCACAGCCTCCTTCAGTGGCTCAGGAACCTCAGCCAGCGTCTCGGCAAGGTTTGCAACCCACTTTCGCCTTTCTGTCTCATCAAAGACCCTATTCCAGAGGTCCCGTGGCTGAACGAAATCTTCTTCATCCACTGGAATCTCATTCTGGCCCAACGCGAATGACAGAATCCGCTCATTGTGCCGTACCTGGGCGGCAGTTCGACTCACAACACCGGGAGAAAGCGAGCTGCGCACATAGTTCGGATCACCGCCATAATTCTTCGTCACTGTGGCAAAGCCATCCCTCTCAAACGGCGCGTAGACAGGACAAACAGCGCGATTGGGCGGGAGCTGGGTGTAATTGACCCCAAGGCGGTAACGCTGAGCGTCGGGGTAGGCAAACATGCGGGCTTGTAACACTACATAAAGCCAGGGATATCAGTGCATGTTACACAACTCCGCAAGATTGGTATGCATGAACCAAGGGAGAGAGACATGACCAACAAACCAGAAACACAATCAAGGAAATGCAAATCAGCAAGGCAATGAAAACTTACTGGGATCGGGTGTGGGAGCAATCCCAGGCACCATATTGGATGGCGAGAACGCCGCCTGTTCAATTTCGGCGAAGTAATTTCCGGGCTATTATTATGTTAGCACACGACAATCCACCCATTCCCAGAACTGTGCGACCAAATAGCAAACAGACATAACTCACATTCTTATTCAAGGTCATCTTACCTACTTCAATGAGTGGGAACTCCTTATGCGACCAAATCTTTGTAATATCAAACAGTCCCCGTCCGAATTCTTCCGCCCTCTCGGGCTCCATAACCTGCACATACAGCTTCCAAACAGGATACTCTCCCCGTGCAATAGCATCCCAAAGATCCAAGTTATGGAAATCAGCATCCACTCCGGCCATCCGGGCGGCTTCTTGTCCGGAGAAATATTTTCCGCCGAGCTCAGGCCGGAAATGGAACTTGCAGTACCGGAAGGTGCCATCGGGGGATACGAGCTTGAAGGTGTGTACGCCGAAGCCAGTGACCGATCTAATGGAGCCTGGAATGCCTCGCGAGCCGAAGAGATGGAGCAATGCGTGGACGCTTTCGGGTTGATTGGTGTGGAAGTCCCAGAACTGTGGTACCCCAGAAGGTGAGGTGGTTAGTATGTTATGTGGTAGGTAGAATAGTGAATATATGGCGTGAGGATGAGGAACATACCATGGTCCAATCCGGACGATTCGTGGCAGGGTGCCGTTTATGGCTTCTATTCAGGGAGGGGAAGCGGATAGGGTCTCGGACGAAGAAGACAGGCTATTGGCATCATTTAGCACACACACCCTCGAAGTCTTTCTTTCCAACACATCAAAAAACGGTAGGTGTGTATACATACGATATGGTTTCCCACAATATCATGGTTCCCCTCTTCGGTGAAGAACTTGACTGAAAATCCACGCACATCTCGCACAGTATCCGCACTGCCTTTTTCACCACCCGTCGTGCTGAGTCGAAACAAAACGGGGGTTTTCTTTCCGATACCGTTGAGGAACTTAGCGGAGGTTAGGGATGACACGTCGTTTGTCACTTCGAATTCTCCCCATGCGCCGGCTGCTTTCGCGTGGACGACCCTGCAGAGGTTTGGTTGGTTAGAAGATGGACTGGCAAGGGGGGTTGATGGTGGAGGAAGTGAACAGTTACCTTTCTGGGATTCGCTCACGGTTGAAATGAGCTAGAGTCTCGAGGAGAAGAGTGTCTCCTAGGGTTGTGATGCCTCCACCACCAATGGTCGGCAGCGTAGTGCTCACGGAGGGGTCAGGGATGGGTTGGCCTAGCAGGGTCAGATCATGGAATTGAGTGTAGGATCGAGAAACGGACCTTCTGCCAAGGTATAAACAGGTCTAGACATGGTGCAAAAGTGTTTGACAGAACAATATCTTTGAAGCTCGGATATAAAGGCTTATAATGATTCTTGAGATGCCTATTCTGTTTGACCAGCAGTTGCTGGTCAACCCGTATATATATTACCAGCAGCCGCAGATTGTGACGTCCATGGTGAATCAGCCAACATAGACATTTTTAATCGCTCAAAGTGAGTCAATTCTCCAAATCAATGCCACAGTATCTCGGTGTACACAGTGGTGAGGGGAAGTATATGACAAGGAATCTATTTCCGGTCAAACTGAGGAGTATTTTTTGCAGCTGGTGGTGACCGAGCCAATGCCGAATCCCGGACCGAGCCATTGCCGACCGGTGGCCGAGTTTCCCCTTCGCATGTGTTTGGTTTTCCCCTCAGAGGCTTTTCTTCCCCTCTCCTTGTTCTCCAATGCTGTCATTTCAATGAGGACCGCAGTGGCTGAGAGTTTCGAAGATGTCATTTGAATAATATTTCACCGTATAACCATGGATGGGAAGAATATGGCGTGGTGATGCCAGTTGACACCTTGACAGCTGCGTCCCGTGGATGCCGCATTGCCGGTCAGGGTTCACCTACTTTACCCTCATAGCAGAACTGTCCCTACTCAACTTTGCTTTGAATTGTCCCCGCATGAGGGGTAAAAAAAATATCGATCAAGCAACACACGATCCAACGACTAGACCTTTGGAGATCAGATCTACAATTCCATCGTAGCTTCAGTAGAACTGTGGGCCTCCCCTCACCGGGCGCTGCCGAATCCACTAAGCCATCTCAGGTACCAAAGCTGCATGTTTTTCGACTATACGGCGATGACTCGGATGTCGGCAGACATAGAAAAAGTCTCATCGATGAAAAGATCGAAGATGATGAATATAAATACGATAGATGCTTCGCTTGTTGATGCTCTCTTTCCGTCATCATCATCACAGTTCATCTCATCGCATCTCTACTACTCTTTCCTACAATCTCTCATCTAAACATCATCTATCTCATCTTTTAGATTCCAATCCATCATCATGGCAATGGTATCTAACGGCAACGAATACGACTTCATCGTCGTCGGTGGTGGCACGGCAGGCAATGCAGTAGCAGGTCGCCTGGCGGAAAACCCCAACGTCCGCGTCTTGGTCGTTGAAGCCGGTATTCCCAACCCTGACCAGGTTGACGAGATCACCACTCCCTCCAAGGCCTTCAACCTCCGAGGAAGTAAGTATGATTGGGCCTATAAGACCACCATGATCAAGCGCGACGACTACGAGCGTGTCGAAAAGCCCAACACCCGTGGCAAGGCTCTCGGTGGAAGTTCCTGTGCCAATTACTTCACCTGGATTCCCGGCTCCAAGCCCACCTTCGATGACTGGGAAGCCTTTGGCGGCCACGACTGGACTTGGGACAACTGCGTCGAGTATCTCCGCAAGTGCGCAACCTATCATGATGATGAGAAGCTCTACCCGGCCGAGCTAAGCAAGATCGGCACCGGAGGCCCCGTCCAGATCGCCCATGCCGACTTGGTCCCCGAAATGCAACCCTTCCGTGACGCACTGACCCAAGCGTGGGTCTCCAAGGGCGAGAAGCTGACCGAGGATATCTACTCCGGTGAGATGCGCGGTCTTACTCACTGCGTGGACACCATCTATAATGGCCAGCGCCAAGGCAGCTTCCTCTACCTGAAGGACAAGCCTAACGTGACCATCCTATACGGAGCCCACTCGAAGCAGCTGATCATCGACCCCGTCACTCGTGTCTGCTCCGGAGTGACCGTCGTCAGTGAAGCCTACAACACCGAGATCAGCGTCTACGCCAGTCGCGAAGTGATCCTCTCCCAGGGTGTATTCGAGACCCCCAAGCTCCTGATGCTGAGTGGTATCGGTCCCGCCGCAGAGCTAGCCAAACACAACATCACTCCCATCGTCGAATCTCCCCACGTCGGCCAGCATCTTCTCGACCACCCCATCGTACCCTTCGTCCTCCGCCTCAAGGACGGCTACGGTCTGGAAGACCACATTCTCCGCCCCGGCCCCACCAACAACGCAGCCATCGCCCAGTACAAGAAAGACAAGACCGGTCCCATCAGCTCCGGACTCTTGGAACTCGTCGGCTTCCCTCGCATTGACCAACGCCTCGAGAAATACCCCGCCTACCGCGAAGCCAAGGCGGCCAACGGCGGACTGGACCCCTTCGGACCCGCAGGACAACCTCACTTCGAGCTCGACTTCGTCGGCATGTTCAGCACCGCCTTCCAATGGCACTACCCCGTCCCGGAAGAGGGCAACCACATGACTGTGATTGTCGATTTGCTGCGCCCCTTGTCAGAGGGTGAGGTGACGCTCAACAACTCGAACCCATTGGTGCAACCTAACATCAACCTCAACTTCTTCGGCAATGACCTCGATATCCTGGCTATGCGCGAGGGCGTCAGATGGACTTATGATCTCCTGACCAGCGGTGCCGGCTTCAAGGATATTGTCCTGTCGGAGTACCCATGGAAGATGCCTCTTCAGTCGGATGACGAGATGAAGCGCGCTGTTTTGGATCGCAGCCAGACTGGATTCCGTAAGTCTCCACAGAACTCTCTTTTCATTACGAATGGATACTAATAATGGTATGATAGACCCATGCGGCACTGCCCGTCTCTCCAAGAGCATCCACCAGGGTGTAGTCGACTCGAAGCTCCGCGTGCACGGAGTGCGCAATCTCCGCATTGCAGATGCCTCCATCATCCCTGTGATTCCGGACTGTCGGATCCAGAACTCGGTGTACATGATTGGCGAAAAGGTTAGTAATATTTTCTCTCATGAAATAATTATTTAGTGATTTGAGGACTAACGAGTATCTAGGGAGCGGATATCATCAAGGCCGACCACAAGGATCTGTACGAGTCGAAGAACATCCCGTACTTCGTTCCGAGTCGGTTGTAAGTACTTATGAGTGGCTAAAATATGGTTTTGTTTTAGGGGTTTGGAAGATTGTATCGATGGATATTGGTGATTTGTTAGCTTTTTGCATTGCTCTTTAGTCCCTGCTTTTATGATTTCATCTCGTGCTGAATCAGTCTTTATGCACATGAACCATGCTCTACTCTATAAATCTAGAAATGTAAATAATGCATCTACAACGAAAAAGCATATTCACATCTGGTAAAACCCCTTTTGACTCCAAAAGCCCAGCAATTTGGTCAACATACCCACATCAAACGGCACATACTTAATCCCCGGCGCATCCCTCAACGCCGCAACCGTATTGGAACAATCATAACGCGTCGTATTCTTATGCATCTCCAACCACGACAATCCATCCTGCAACGTCTCCTGCATCAGCGACATCAACGGCATCAACGGATTATCCGGATCACCCCTTTCCTGCAGCAAACGCACCCAATCCCAGTATTCCACATGTTCAACCGGGTACCCCGCCTGGTTCATAATCCGCCACGTCTCTTCAAGATCGACCGAGTCCGCCTCATCAGGAGCAACGAGGTTGTACGTCTTTCCGAGATTTCCATTATTAGCAGCGATATGCAGCACCGCATCACACACATAATCCGCCGACACATACTCCATGCGCTGATTTAGTAGATGCGGAAACGCACCAACTTGAATACATCCCATGACGAAACGAGCGAAGAAATCATCCGGATTCCCACATCCCTGCTCGACATCGCCTAGAATTAACCCCGGGCGGAAAATCATAGCTGCCAGACCGTGCTCGCGCGCCCGACGCACCATCATCTCCGAGACCCATTTCGTAGCCGCATAGCCGAGCTCATATTTCAGTGCGTGGAGATGCGGCTCCAGCGGACCGTCCTCGAAGACCTTCTCTGTGCCGAGGACGTGGCCTGTTGGCCCGAAGACGTCAATACTAGACATGTACATGAACGCCTTGCGGCGACCGGAGGTAGCCACTTCCATGACGTGACGGGTTCCAAGGACATTAGCATCGTAGTGCGCGGCATATGGTTCCAGATAGTTGACTTTCGCCGCGAGGTGGAAGACCACGCTGGCCCAGTTGGTCAGCCAGGTGAACATGTCCTCGGTTAGACCGAGATGTCTCATGGTGATGTCGCCGTTAAGGACGGTGAGTTTGTGGATGCAGTGTGAGGTCTTGTCCCAGAGGTTGTAGCGTTCCAGGACTGATTGGACCCTTTCGCTGGCTGAGATGCCGAATTTTCCTCGCACTAGACAGACGACTTCCTTGACGGTGGGCATTGCGAGACAGCGGCTGAGGAAGTGGGCGCCTACGAACCCTGTCGCGCCTGTGAGAAAGATGCGGCCTTCTTCGGCGGCTTGCCAATTGGGGACGGTGTGGAGATCATCGGCTGTGTGGGCGTCTGTCATCCAGCGGTCGAGGTCGTTGGGGTTATTGTCCTGAATGGAGTTGTCGATGCGGTTGGCTAGGTCCGTTAGTCGAGGGTTTTCGTACAATGTGCGCATGGAGACGGTGTTTCCGAATTGCCTCCTGGTTCTGGAGATCATAGCAGCCGCTTGAAGGGACGATCCTCGAAGAGTGGAGAAGAAATTGTCTTCGTCGTTGATTTGCTGTTGGCCGAGAACGGAGGTCCAGATCTTTCGGAGGATGTTGGCTGTGGTAGTTGGGTCTTCATTCGTTGGTAGAATTTCCTGAATCTTGGTACAGTGACTGGCATACTGCCTCGCTAATGCCTTGCGATCAACCTTGCCATGGTCTGTTAGGGGGTAGTGCGGACAGAAGACAATATCCCGCGGCACAGCGTAAACTGGTGCCTTTTGCTTGATGAACTCGAGCATGTCTGTAGCTTGAATAGTACTAGCAACAGCCGGAATGAGAAATGCAACGAGGAAGGGTTCGTCTTCGGCAGTTTCTGGATGAATTTGACACACCGTCGCGGCTAGTAGCCGGTTACTACTGAGGAATGACTGCTCGATCTCGCCAAGTTCGACGCGAAAACCGCACTGCTTAACCTGCAGGTCTACACGACCGATAAACTCGAGCAAAGTTGGATCGTCGGGACGCCACTTGGCAAAGTCACCAGTTCGGTAAAGTCGGTACCCTGCTTTATCGACGAAAAATCGCTCCTCATTTTCTTTAGGGCGTCCGATATATCCTGCTGTCAGTCCAGGTCCGCCTAGGAGTATCTCGCCGATGCTTCCGGGCTCGGTTATGATATTGAGGTTTTTATCAGCAAGGAAAAGCCTTGTATTGCCGAATGGCGTACCGATGCTGATACTGTCGTAGCGCAAATCATCTGCCGTAACTGAATGCATTGTTGACACGATCGTCGTTTCAGTGGGGCCATATGCGTTCCACAGATGTTGAGGTGGATTAGGCGATTCAAGGACAGCTTTCATGCTGGCCATATTGGCTACTTCACCAGCAATGAGGACATGTCTCAAACCAGTAAACGCACTGGGACATGCTTGTGCAATTATTGAGAAGAGTGAAGTAGTTAGGAAAGATACAGAGATATTTTTCTGCGTGATGAAACTCTTAGCTTCCAACGGATCCGTGATCACCGGCCGGGGCACTGTGACCAGCGTGGAGCCTGACATTAGAGCGACGAATATTTCAAAAACTGACATATCAAAGCCCGGATTGTTAAATACGCTCACACGGTCCGATGGCAGAAGCGGCGTGGCAGGACTTTTAAACATAAGGTGGAGGATGCCACTCTCTGGAATCTGAACAGCTTTTGGCTTTCCACTGGACCCTGATGTATAGAGGATATGACTTCGATAATCATAGTTGGGCAGACCTTTCAGTTGCACCCGCTTAACACTGGCTGTCTCCGGTCGGACTGCCTTCGTAAGTGGGTGGTATTCGCCACTGATGGGGATAATGACCTTATCATTGTCAATGTCCAAAGTATGGTTAGATAGAATGTACTGTGTTCCGACATCTCTCAGGAGGTTCATCAAGCGACTAGTTGGAATCGAAGGCTCGAGGGGTACACATGTCAAGCCCGCCCGAATGACGGCGAGCTGGGCAATGATGGTTTCACTGCCCGCACCTTGCAAGATACAAATGGGCTCCTCTGGAGGTAGGTCCAGGGTCTTCAGAAGGGATGCGATACGCTGGACTTCACGGTCGAGGTCTGAATACGACCATTGATGTAATCCATCATCTATTGCCAGAGCTCCCGGATCGATAGCGACGTTATGAGAGAAAAGAGAGTCCATGACTTTGCCCGGTATGTCGGCCTCACAAAAGCCCTTTTGGACTTGAGGGGGAAGTCAGAAGATCTTGAATGTGCCTGTTGGATAGCTTTAGTGAAACATCTATTTCTTTCATGCAGTCCTGCCATATTTAAAACCTATCATCACTTGATTGATAGGTACAATCAAATGAAATCACCATGATGTTTTGCCATGCGCGCATCGTGACGATTTCCGAACGCCCGCCATATTTCAAAGTTGACTGGAATTAGTTCCAGCCTCTCAAAACAATATCGGTGCGCACAGATCGTGATTTCTCCAAGGCAGCTATCCCTATAACCGCCAGTTGTCGGACTGATAGGCGAGAACAATACCCCACGAGGAAGGTATGCATAAAAAAGAAGAATGATGTGGCTGAACTTTACTTGGTCGTTAATTCCGGTGACATATTCCCCTTTGTGGCTTTGTACGGATCCATGGTTGTGTTGCAGAAAATCATGAAACAGCAAGGATTGAGTTTCTCTTCCGGGAAAGAACCTGTCACGTAGCAACCACTTTGGGAAGCTGCATCGCAAATTCGCAAATTTAACGTTGGGTTGGAAGACTGTCTTCTGCTGTGTTCCTCAAGAAGATCAGTGCAGTGACCGGTTGTTCCCTTGTGATCTTGATTACCTGCGATGGGAGCAGGCCTCATGAAAGTTTACCAATTCATATTTAGTTGAGCAGTGAATGAGCAGTGAAAACTACTCACCACATCCAGGTTTGCAATTGTTGCGGCTCTTCCCCATAGATGCTGTTGCGGGTGATCTCTCCGTCATGAATTCCGGCCTAATGTGGCGTCAATTACGCCTCGGGATGGTCCATTGCCCGCGGAGCATGTCTCTATTTCACGTGAGTTCAGGTTGATGTCTCCGGGGCGCTGCTTCAGCCTGTTAATCTCTTTGTTCAAACTGACCATTGAACTATAGTAATGAGAGTGAGAGATGAGAGTAGTCTGGTACGGAGAGAACCATTTTCCTTTGATGTAAGGCGTGGCTGAGTCGGTCGATGAAGTGAACACACAGAAATTATGGACATGGGAAAGACGGGGCGTAATGGATGATCCATGCTACTCTTCTAAGCGCCAGTGCAAGAATAAATAGGTTTTTTCCCGGACAACGCCGTCAACAACACGCCATTTGGTGAACAAAGAAGTAGAATAATGCCTCTGTTGCCAAGATTACACTGCTTTTTCCACAAAAGTGTGAATGAGACGAGGCTTCTTCATTACATGGCTGCTAAGAGCACTCTGTTGTCTGCGGCTGCATGCTGTCCTATATTTTAAAGCAGGCTTCAAGATCTCTTTATTTCACTATTCATCATAGGTAATTTCCTCCATACAACATCTGCTCAAGCAAATAGTCAGGAGCAGGCCAATGTACATATAATGCGCTCTTATACTCTTCTTCTTACGTTCTCGTTAGCTGTTTTACTTGTGTTCTTCTTACCCAGACGCATCATCACAAGGATTTAACCTACTTCTTCGCATCAACCAAGTCTACCTTTACCATGCATGAAGCCAGCTGCCATCTGAGAATGCTTCCCCGCAAGATATTGTTGCGTCTTACTCAATGGCTGGACCCTATATCCGTCGTCTATTTATCAAGCACTTGCAAGGATTTCAAGGCGGTCCTACGAGAAAAGTATACCTTGGCAGCCCTGAACCATGCAACTACTGTATGCAAATATGTATATGTTTATAGGGGTTTGGATGAAAACATTTTCAGACGTGCTACATCCGAGGATACCGACAGAGACAACATGGCAAGGTTACCTCGACTAGACGCCCTTATCACAAATAATGACCGGAACCTTGTCGAGAAGTATATCGACGCAGGCATCGATCCCAATATGGAAATATGGGGACACGGATCGGGATCACTATTGCTACGAGCTGGCCGATGTACTAGGATTGATATTATCCAAATGCTACTCGGAAAGGGGGCCAAACCCCGGCGGACACTTTGGTCATCGCCATCGGAATGGTCTATACTGGACGAGCTGGCGAACTGGCATCAGTACAACTTATACTCGACGCATTGGAAAGAAACAACTCTACTCTTCCTTGGGCGTGGTGTCATCTTCTCAAGCCTGAAAATGGCCGAACAGCTATGTGGCATGCAAGATGCGCCACATGTCCTTGAGGTTGCGCTTGGACAGGGCCTGAGTATCCACCACACATTTACGGAAGTGGATACAAATCACGATGGCATAACTGTAGAGCGCGAAAATATATCTTGGTTGCACGCTGCTGTTCCTAAAGGCACTCCCGAGATGATAAAGCACATACTTGACCGAGCGCCAGAACAATTGACTGCTCTTGAGATTGTTCACACAACCAAGATACCTTGGTATATGCTCTGGCATCCAACAGGCAACCATATGCTATATCGATTTGACACTCATCGAAACCGATCGCCCCTAGATCTAGCAGTTGAAAGGGGCAAGGACAAGATTGTTGGGTATTTACTAGATCTGGGAATTAAACCTACTTTCGAAACCCTGGAAGGTGCAATTCAGCTGGCCAATAGGAAACAAGACAAGTTCTACTGGAATTGTCGACTTGACCCTATGGAATGGTTAGAATGGAAGCTCCAATGGGTTGATTTGGTGCAGATAATTGCAAGTAAGCTCGACATTGACGGCGCAGAGGCTACTTCGCTCTTTGAGCGAATCTTAGATTATGCCTCTTGGGCAGCTCGACCCGGTGGTGAAGATGATGGAAGATTATATCTGTCTGGTCTATTAAAGAAGCTGAGCCCCCGTACCCAGTTACTCTATGCAGACCGACTTGCGTTTGATGATTATGAAAATAGCTTGACTGAAGCGAGAAAGAAACTCGAAGAGCTAGCGGGAGAAATTGATCAATCGAACTCCGAGTGTTGGCAAGCTTGGAGGAATAAGGTATCGAGATATGGGTCTATCAACGATGGAGTGCTCAAGAGGTATTATGAAATGCTCGAGGACGTTGAGGACCATGTGGAAGAACTAGAGTTTGCTGAGAAAAAACTCCAGTATATTGCAAGGCAAGTGAAAGGGCTCGAAGAGATCCTGGAATTAAGGCGTGAGTCTACCTTGGGTTTGCCATAGAGACTTGCCGATGTCTGCGGTTGATCATGCAGTTAAAATCCGATGAAGTTCCACTTGCGCTTGTAGTGTACCGAGTGTCTTTGGACGAAATTAATATAGACAGGGTATAAATGTTTTTTTTTTTCTTCGATCCATTTTACGATTGTCACGTATATTAGTTGTCTTTATTCATCGTTTTCAATATTATATAGAACCTTCTATATAGAGTTAATTAATATGCAAGTAGCCTCCATCAAAGCAAACTACATGATGATGTCGAATGACAATGTATAATGTCTACTATTTTATGTTGAATGTAATATACGGACCCCCAGCTGTAAGCCTCATGGCCACATAAGCGGGCTTTGCAATAATGTGTACCCTGATAAAGAAGACTTATGAATGTCAGAGGCCCAGAAACAATGGATGGTACTTTGAGAACGTATTATCGGCTAGAAATACATGTTTTCTACCTATGTAATCCTGCTCACAGATCATCATTTACCATAATTTATGTATCCATCTTGTAATACAAGAAATTGTGATAGGTAGTTGTTGATGGCGGCAGCATCAGGGGCCGTATCACTTATAACGCTTTCGCGGGTGTCTCCGCCGCTTGGTATATCCATTTGTTGGATTGTAAGATATGAGCACTGAGTAGGGCAAAGGTTCGGTGTCTTGCCAACCAACATCTCCTTTGTAGATAACCCATTTGCCAGAATGTGGAAAGTAGCGTACACATGGACTTTTGTGCCATATGACTCACAGGAAGTAATGGGATCAGCCATGAGCAACAAAGAGAAGTGAGCTAGAAAGGTTTCGGACTAAGAGAACAGCGACCACATGATCAATCCATCTGAGTCGCTTTTGCGCCCGGGAGAAAAAGTGATGAAAGAGCATCATATCCTACAATAATACTCTTTTTACACTGTACAATGGAGATATCCTCATGCCCTAGAAGAGGGTGTAATGTGCAAAAAGGTGCTGCCCCCAGACTACCTTGCACCAGAGACAGCCCACCAGGTACCCTGGAAAGCCTTCTGGGCTGTAAATGGGAATTGTGTCCACTAACGGTAGACGCTCTTCTGGGTGCACGTGCCACAACCTCCTCTGTCTAACTCGTTACCCGGTTATGCGACATGGGCGGGTACTCGAGCGCGTTAACTGAGCTTGTAATGAACGAAAGTCTGGACGTTCACTGCACTTACCCGGGAAAGCTATTGTGCACAGATTATACTGACTCAAGACTACTATATATTGCTGCTTCTGTAGGAACCCCTGCGCTCCTGGAGGCGATGTTTACCCATGCACCTGACCAGCTTCACGTTAGTGTGACAGGGAAGAGCCTGTTATACGGATTCGTGCCTGCTTCCTGGTCCGCAACGTGTTTTGAATGGTCAGTGTGCGGAAGAATGGTATGCCTTATACCTATTGTTGAACCTGTCTATAGGGTTATATAGCTTGGCCTCTCCCACATATATACTCCACTATGGTAGCAAGACCGAGTTCGAGTTCGGCTCATTCGAACTTGCGTAGGAGGACTCCTTTCTGTTGCCTGCCGAATGTCTCGATGTTATGGATGTCATGGCAACTAGAAATGAACCTGATTCTCCAGAAGCTACTTCAACGATTCAAAGATGTATCGAACTTCTCTTTCGCGAGAGGACTACCTTGAAAGCGAGGCTTTTCCAGGCAGCCTGTTTGCCGTCCTTGCTGGGCAATATGGGTCTTCGTAGTCGTAGTTTGTACCTTGACAACCCTATACAGTAATTTATGAGGAGGATCTGGATGAATTGAGGTATATTATTGGCTGGTGTAAAGTCGCTCTCCAAAAGGAGATATAAATGGGGAAGGGGAGATTAAGAGTAGCGTAACAGATAAATCAAAGAACTGCCTTTCTTTGTTGTCATTTTTTACATAACATGAGAGGATACATCAAGGAATAGACGATCTTTGGAGAGGGGCGATGCTTAATTCTGAATCTCCGGAAACGTGTCAACGGGTTGGGTGACGGATACTAGTATGTCATGCTGAGGCGCGAAATTACGTATAGAGTAACGAACCAACGAAAAAGCAAGCGAGCGAACGAACGCGAATGCAGTATAAGAGTGTGTTGAACTAGCTATCTAGGTGCTTCTAGCAAAACAAAGCGAAGAGGTCCTTTGTGTGGGCGGTCTGAGCGCCAGGCACGTGACTACGCCTACACTACGGAGTAAGTTGCCTCAACATGTCATGTACATCAACCCATTAACTATCGCATCTTTCAAATACAGTCACTGCTAGATCTGTGGTCGGCATCTTGTATGGCTCCATCATGAATTTCCTTCCTCATCAATATAATGATACGAACAGGACTCCACCCATTGCACTTCAATCAACAGCTCGCTAGGCCATGATCAGGTCACATCGACATATAGCCAGGCTCTCTTGTATATTCGTAAAATAAGCCAGTATACTGAGCTTACATCAAGGGAAGCCAGACGCCGCCTCTGGGAATCACTTCCTGAAAGTCTGGACTTTCCGTACATCAGATAACGCCAAGCCACATGTAAAACAAATGTTAATGCTTCGATTCAGAGACACAGGTAGATGATGCAAGCCACAAGAACAAACACTTTTACTCTTTAGTGTCTGTTCACGGTGTAATACACTGCTTGATAGGTGTGTAGGTAAGAATTATAGCTCTGTTGGAAGGTTGTGGGACGGGCTTTGCCAAGGATGGTTTGAGTGCTCAGACTCGCCATGAGAATGGATATCTACGCTTGTTAGGGCCCTTGTAGTACCTCTATCTTTGTGGATTTGTTACTTCTCGTATAAGAAGGAAGATGAATGAATTAAACACCAATAAAACATGGGAACATGCGTGAAGATATTCGCAATGAAAACAGTTGCTATCATTCTGGGTTAGGTTCAGTCATCTCGACTGTTGTCTTATCCTCCACAAAGACATTCGCTTTAACGATAAGCTGGCGATAGTCAGGAGAGATAAAACCCCCACAGAAGTATACTGCTGGATACCTCATGCTCATAATCCGGTGGCCATTGAGGTGGACACTGTCAAAAGCTTGGGAAGAATCTGCATCCATATCTGGGTTCGACACATCGAAAACTCCTCCGAGCTCATGCAAGTTGCAAAATGCTACATGATGGTCGTCCTTTGATAGTCTCACAGAGAGTTCTGCGGCACGCTGATATGCTACTGTCAGACTCCGCTCTGTAAGCGCGACTGATTTCTCGTCCGGTGAAGTTTTTAAAAGGGGCTCCAGTAGTTCGTGAGACATCACTTGCTTGACCATAGTGTTGATCATGAGGTTTCGGCGGGCGATCATGCTCTTGGCGAAGTTGCTTTGATCAGCACGGACGTTGGTGCTGCAAAGACGGGCTGTCCATAGGCGCCATGATTGAGCTAGAAACCCTTCCTTGCCATCTGAAAATAACAGTAAGATATTACGGAATCGCAGCCTAACGGAGAGAAGGGTTACTTACCAGTGTCGAACTTTTTAAGTAGCTCATGAAGTCCGGTACCGAAGCGAGTAGCTCGTGGCAGAACTTCCTCGTCAAACTCGGTCCCTTCTCCTGGATGAGGCACAATGTACCAAAAGGGGTTCAGAAAGAAGCGTTCAAGACAGTCCTTGACAAGAAACATGGTCACGATCTCCGTTCCAAATATATCACCTAGTTCAAGAGCACCAAGGATTTCATTCAAGTCAAGTTGGGCACAGTAGCCATCCAAACTCTTGACGAGATCTTTCTTATAGTTCGCGGGAAGACCGTCCAAGACGGCCGTTTCCTCATGAGCGTGGAGTCTTGCCCAATTTCTTAGGAGGGCCCAAAGACCGAAGAACTCTTTCTCATAGTAGTCATGCGATCTGCATTCCCAGCCGCTAGGGTCAGCGGCCAAATACTGGTATTTGTGTAGTGCCTCAGCTGTCCAATCCTCCAGACAGTCTACCCGTTCTTTCATTCTTTCGTATTGTGCTTTCATATCCTGGCATTGCTCGTTCAGCCTAGCGGATTGCTCTGTACTGCGATGGTGTTCATCTTGCAGTAATTGGTGCTTCGTTTTGAGCTTTTGATGTTTTCTTTTCTCCCTCGATAATTGTTTATACGTCTTCAGATGCTGTTTGCTCATCTTTTGCTGTTGTCTGTTTATGTCTCGATAACGTCTGTTCAACTTCCGACCTTGTTTCTTTGATCTTCGATACACTTTTTGCTTGAGGTTTTGGTCTGGTTCCCTCGAAGAACCGACATCATCTGGTGGCAATTCCTCAACAGAGGGAACAAAATTTGATCGCTGTTCCTCCACGGTCTCTTCATTGTTCGTTGGCTGTTCCCCAGGAGACTGGACGTCGTCTGGTATCGGTCCCTCGGCAGACTCGTTATTGTCCGCGTGCTGTTCCTTAGGACTGGCGATATCAGTCGGTGGCCCTTCGATAGGACACTGCGTATCGTCCGGTGGCGGTTCCTTCACAGACTTGACATTATCTAACATTGGCAAGGCTTTAGATTTGGTACCATGACGGACTTCTGTTTTCGAATCGTTCATGGCTCGAATACGCTTCGATCTCCGAAATTCGACGGTGTCTAGATGTCCCTCGCCGTTTCCATCCTGTGTCCCACCCGAGGACGGCTTGTAGGATGAAGATGCTGATGGAGCAGGGGCAGAGGACTCCTGGATGTTAGATCTCGGGGGCCATTGGAGGGAGGACGAGATAGACAGATAGAGTCACGTGCTCAGTGTACGTACTTTTGCATTAGCCTTTGCGTTGTGTTTTGCCTTATTCCTTGCCATCTTGGCTGCCATTGTAGATAGAAGGTGATATGACCACCTCTCTAACTGAGCATTGGATAAGGCGGCGGCCTTGGGTGATGGTAGAGATAACTTGAGGATGAATGAAGGTGTGTAGAACTGTACTACCCGGGGAACGCGGAAGGGTTGGGAAATGAGGGGAAGGTGGAAGAGCGCACAGTGGTGCACAAATGTAAGACAAAAGAGAGGCTAGACCAGAATTTGACTGCATCGATGCACAGACTGTAATTCGTCCCACAGCGTTTGGCTCGATGGCACAGTCTGACATGGCGTCTCATTGTTGATCTTTTGTCTATGTGGTACAAAATTCGTCAGTTCCGGGCGCCTTTCTTTCAGCAGGCTGGGGCCGTGTTCTTTGTCAGGTTGGGGCGGAACGAGACGATAGTCTGAAGAAAAGAAGTAGGGGCAGCCAAGACGGTTTGGACGCCACGGACTTCATCGCGGCATCAATACAAGCTCCTATAGATTGAGTGCAAGAAAGGATGGCCTTCCTCATTGCTTATGTTTGCGATGGATAACGATATGGGAACGTTGAGGTCATATTGCCACTGCCCTGGATCAAGCACACACGCACTCTGTAACCCATCGGAACGGGACAAGCAAATACTACAAATACTTATGCGTGTATTGTATTCAGCAAACTTAATTCGTGCAACGAAGACGCATGAAACGAAGAAATGCCAGCGAAGATTATGGATTACAGAAATAACTGTTGTGCTGCCATCGAATAAGTGACTAGGATTGCTTGCAGTATAACCACCGACAAGATTTTCGTTTGGCGTGACCATCATGTGGAAGTGTCTAGGGTGATTGCACCACCTTGTCTAGATGAGTAGCTGCCAGTGCATCATCATATGATCCTGCACTCTGAATAGGAACTAACTGTGAAACCGCGAGCCACTATATAGGGAGGTCTTCGGGATATGTCTGCCTCTGACATCCTAACACTGGGAATCGAGAACAGCAAAAGGATAATTCGGTTAACTAGTACGCTTCACTGCGACAGTCTTTTATTCGGACGTACTTTTACATTCTCAAAATGCCACTGAGAGTAGCGGAAGATGGAAAAATCATGGTCGGTGTCGACTTCGGCACGACCTACACTGGCACGTTATCCTTTCCAAAAATGCCATTCTCTTCTGAAATATAACACGTTGCTGACACGCAATACTCACAGGGGTATCCTACTCCTTGAGGAGCCTTGAAGTGCGAGGAGGGGAAGATAATGATCACCTCATTGATGAGTGGCCCGCTGCCAATTCCAGGGAAATAACTGCAAGTAAAGTCCCCACGATCGTCCAGTACGAGCATAAAACCGTGAGAGGTATCAAGACACTAGAGGCGACCCGGTGGGGGGCCCAGGTACTGGCGAGCAAGGAAAACTGTTCATCTCTTTTCAAACCGTTGCTTGAACCTAACTTTGATCGAGATCATGATCCTTATGCGTTTTGGAATTCCACAGTCGGTCACGGGGGTTTTTTCTTACCGGAAGCCAAGGAGCCCTCCGATGTTATAAAAGACTACCTGGATTGTGTCTGGAAGTATTCAAGCAAAACTATTTTCAAAAATACCCGCCAAGGGCCTTCCTATCACCCGGTACACTACACTATCACTGTACCGGGAATCTGGGCAAGGGAAACCCGCAAGGCGCTGGAACGGATCGTCAAGGATGCCGGGCTAGCAACGAAAACAAATGACATACTGACTATGATTCCGGAGCCCATAGCGGCAGCAGTGGATATCTTTAGGAAAAAGGCGGATACATTCCAGGTACGCTATGGTAGATCCCACTGCTACGATGTCGGTAATGATAGTTGACAATTAGCTAATAAATTAGGGTGACGTCGTCATGCTCGTATGTGATATTGGCGGAGGAACTATCGTGAGCTTTACCCTTAATTTCGTCATGTCGTTCTTTATCATTGTTTACTATGTTTGGTGCCCCTATGATTATAAATCACGCCTGAAATCCTGGCATACATAGGATGTAGGATCGGTCTTCATCCGTCAAACTGAGTTTGGCCGCTATATTCGGCAGCTCGAGCCAACCCGAGGTATTCACATTTTGCATAACTCATTACCAACGAAGCTAATCCATCATACCAGGGGACCTTGGCATGTTATCAGTGGAGGCGGCTTTCTACAGAACAATGTATGAGAGGTTTAAGGACACATTCAAAAATCAGAACACGGAGTCCATAGGTCCAAGTAGTGCCTTGATTCGCGAGTTCCGGGATTGCTTTGAGAGATTCGCCCCCGAAAACCTAGAGGAGCACGGCTGGGAATGCCGTTTGCCGTTCTGGTCACTACTATCGTCTAATAACCCGGACTTTTACGACCGTCGCCGGAAGGAAATATTCCTGTCCGCTCGAGACATACAAGCGTTTCTCGACCCTGTCATTGATATGGCGGTAAGTCTGATCAGCGAACAGCACCATGCTGTAGCCACAGCCGGCTTTGGTGGTAAAAAGCAGGCAAGTATTTTCTGGAGCCTAGGCAGAAAACACAATGGAGACAATCGTAATTGACAATGGACGTAGCATGTTTACTTGGGCGGAGGTGGGGCAGAAAATGCCTACATCTTACGGTCAGTCAAGCGGAGGATAAAGGATAAACATGCGCTAGATGTCTACACTCCTGACAAGCCGTACGTTGATCAATTATTTGACGACGTTGGTGGAGATTGTAACTAATGTTTGTTAGGCAACTAGCCGTCGTCAATGGAGCCGGAGTTTACGGCCTCGATGACGTGCTATCTATCCACAAATGTCCCCAGCATATCGGGTTTGAATGTGCCCAGCAGTATGACGCAGACAGACATGGTCAGCCACGACCGGAGGTCCTTACACGAGACCCTGTGGACGGTAGAAACATGGTTACCGGGGCGGCGATCTGGGTGTTCGATATGGTAACTACAATTCCTCGCGTTCCGACTTTGGTGCGTGTCTGCTAATGATGTGATGAATAAAGGGGAGGACATATCATGACGGTGCAGTGGAAACAGAAAATGTTACGGAATACTTTCTTGACAGCGAATTTGGAGACCGCCATAAGAACATATTTGTGTCAAGGGATCCACGGCCACCGGCTTTTGTGACAGGTAAGTCTCCTTTTCTCCCCTTTTTTCCTTTCAGTTCTTTTTCTTTCTTTAATTTATTTATTCATTTTTTTTCTCTTTTTTTTTTGGCATTCGCGGCATTGTTCTGTTAACAATTTTCTTTGAGATTTGGAACCTCTTACTGCCATCGAGATTCGGTTTAGACAAGTCCCTGCAGGGAAAACTGAAGTCAGGGTAGTTGGTGGTCGGAGGCAGGTACGAATTCGTTACGATATTTCCACGACGTTTTTCCCTGTCGACAACAAGATTGAATTTGTGGCAAAGGTATGCAATCAAGTCATTGGACGTCAGGAGATCAGCATGCCCTTTCACTGAACTGCCTTACTTGGAGGATTTCTCTGCAGTAAAAGCTTTATTAACTGCCATCATCGTCGCCTTCGCTCATTTTTACCCCATTTTACTATGCCTTATCTTATCTCCTAACAAAATTGCACCTTTTCTTACCAACTTCATCATTTTTCTCCTTCTGATTTAGGCACTATCTCTTTCTCTTCCTCCTGCCTGTTTTGATTTACCAAGTATGAGCGATAGTATCAGCATTTTCCAGCTACTCTGAACGTAGGTGGTAGGAGGCATGCTCCCCAAGAGTAGTTACTATCCGCCTCCATCCAGCTAGATCGGGAGCTATGTAGACCATTACGAAATGTTGTGCAACACCGGGGAAGCGGAACTCTGCGGCGAATAAGCGGAGGGTACACAGACGTTCAATAGCGTTTTGAGAGACCTCGTGATGTCTCACACCTCGTTTCTGTAACCTACAATATTGATTGATCAAATCTCGGCCGATGACAGGATGGACTGTGTCAACTCGCAGGCTGGACATGTCGGTCGGGGTTATTGCGGATAGTTGCTGAAGCAGATGTCTTTACCGCGTCCGTGCATCGTTTGAGCAATGCACTGTATGTGAGGAACCCAATACTGCACTTGGGAACAGGCCTGTGAATACTTTCTTCTATATTCAGTGTAAATTTTCTTGGTACGTGGACAATCACAACCACGCGATGATCTGACTTGACACCAGCATGAATTTATTGATAATATACGAGCAACACCTGATAGCCTCTGCCTAGCTGTCATTTTCTTCTTTGTTTCTTTCTTTCTTTTTTTTATTTTATTTTATTTTATTTTTATTTTTTTTTTATTCATTTTTTCTTTACTGTGAATTTTGACTTTATCTGATCTCATTTTTCTGTTTTATTTATCTACTTGGTCGTGTTCTGTTCTTGTCTTTTCCCACCCCGTGCCGGAGTATATAGTCAACCTTAAAACTATTTTTATCACCGACGGAAGGACAGCTTACTGTAGGCTTATTCAGGATCCGAACGTAGCTCATCTACCTGTGGCTTGGGCTTGCGGCTACTGAGTAAATGCGCACTGCTTTATCTCCTCCGTGTTTACGATAGTCGTTGAGTGTTCTGTAATGAGACATAGCTATCCCTGTGTTGGGGCCATCCCATGGGGTGGCAGTGTAATTTACTTCCTCCACCATAGCAACATACTACACAGGGCGTTCAGTTAACAGCACCAGTCTTATGTTATGACCACGCCATATAGTGTCCCCGATGGAGCCATCTTTGAGGCCCTCGACGAGTAGAAAAAGGACTCGAGACCCCAGACATGTAAATCACGTGATTGGACGACATCCCAGATTGTCCACATCCCGATCCTTCCTTCTATTGGCTGGCGTGCTGCCGGATGTCCCCGGAACCTCAAAACTGAAGCAGCAGCCCTGAGGTGAACGAACCCCTGCAACGATTTCCCCCAGCCGTTCCAATTAAGCGGGGACTTGATCTGACAAGCAATTGACAGGAGATCGATCATCCAGCACATCCGCTCCATGGCAATCTTTTCTCGTTCCTGTTGTCTGGTGATGGGATCGAGTTACTGATCAGGTTTTTCCCTCCCGGTCCACCCTGCAGCCTGCGGGGTGCCGATGATGGGGAGAGTGGCGGCGAAAAGACCCTACCAGTCGCAGTCTAGACTAATTGAGGGCGAAGCCTCCTTCAACTCTGGATAGTGAGCTCTCCAGGGTCGGCCCGGAAGATGACAGGATGCCAGGCAATTGGTTGCAAAGAGGCGGTCTGGCCAATGCATCTCCCCCTCCCTGCCGAATGAACTGTGCGCCCCAATCACTGGCCTTCACAGCGGATTGCCGCCTAAAATTCACGGATACCTGCTGCTTCAACCTTTCACAACCACCACCACCACCACCTCTTTTCATTCACAACGCACTTGACTGCACCGGGCTGACCTGGATGGGCACGGTCCTCCTCTCCAGATGCTGGCTGCACTTTTATCCTCTCACTTATCGCTTAATGCAGCCCTGTTTTTTCCGTGCAAGTAAGAAGATCAAGGGGATAGATGAAAGGAGAATGGAAAGCGCATCATGTGAAAGTCGTCAATTAAGAATACTATTCAAGCCTCCAGTAACAAATCTAAGTGTACAAGATGAATCTCCTACTCCGCCGTCCAAGATCACCAGACATCCCGACTAGGGAATTAGTGGAGCACGTGTGGTAAATTCTAGAACCCCAAGGCAAAAGGGGGCGGCCGCACAAAAAGCCCGGCCTGTGATGCCCTTGGAGACTTTTCTCCTTTCTCTCATTTTTCTCGTCGACCATGCGCTGTGAGTGTGTTTGTATTTCACGGGTATTGTGTGCATAGTACCGGCCATTGCAGTGGTGTGGTGATCCATGCTCTGCTACTAAGCACCCTGGCCAGTTTCACGAGCAACAGAGTGTCAGACTCGGTGGAACACTCTAGCTGACCGCGCATCGTAAGCTGCTTTGGTTTTCAGGGTCTGCAGCTGACCGTGGCCTTCGTCACGCCGCTCCGACAAATGCTGTCTAAACTGCTCTACAACATTCAGGAGCTCCCGCCTGACCATCGCGTTATCGCGGGACAGCGGCACCGGCGCTTGCTCTGTTACGTAGCCCATCTGGCATCATGGACCTTCAACTTTTATCTCGTCCTTCGACTAGCTCTGTGTTTCTCTGCCGTGGAACAAGATTGGCGAGTATGGCTAACTCTGTTGGTCGAGATCGTCCTCGCCAGTATGTCTATACCACCGTGAACTGCCGTATTTCGGCATCCCGGCTCCCTTCCTGAGCGAACGAGGACGCACAAGCTAATATGTTGTCAGACATTTGGCGCCATGATCAGCTTCTTACCTTATTGGGTGGCTCGGCATCAGATGGCCAACCACGCCAAAGACTGCGATTACACGGCACCGACGATCTACCGCAGGTGGACATTCTGGTGCCCTGCTGTGGAGAGCCAGTCGACGTCATCCTAGACACCGTGCGCGCTGCCTGTACGATGGACTACCCAAATTCCAGCTTTCGGGTCCGCGTACTGGACGACGGTGCTTCCACAGAGCTCGAGTCTGCCATTGCATCACTGCGCACCGAATGGCCTCACCTCTTCTACCACACCCGGGGAAGGCAATCCGGTAAAGTCTTCGCCAAGGCTGGTAACATGAATTACGCCCTCTTCACCCTGCAAGCGAAGGCGCCACCTGAGTTCTGTGCCATCTTTGACGCAGACTCCATCCCCATGCCTCACTTTCTGAGGGCGACGTTGCCCCATCTCCTCCAGACCCCGGAAGCAGTGCTCCTCACCACCCGGCAGTACTTTTACAACCTCCCATCAGGTGACCCTCTGTCTCAATCACGCCTCCATTTCTACACATGTGAAAATGCAGAGCTCGATCGTCGGGGCCTTGCTCAGGATGCAGGCTCTGGGGCCCTTTTCCGGCGACAAGCCATCATCGATGCCGGCGGATATCCAACGTACTCCTTTTCCGAGGATTGGCAGCTCTCGCTTGTTCTGAAGGGTCTAGGCCACCGCACCATTCAAGTCCAGGAGCCACTACAGTATGGATTGGTTCCGACATCCTTGGATGGACACATTGCACAGCGCAACCGGTGGCACATTGGCCACTCCCAACAGCTTCGGGTGTTGATGCCGCCCACAAACAAGACGCTTCCCCGCTCACTGCAGTGGAGTATTGCATGGAATGGCGTCTTCATCATGGCTGGGGCAGTTGGTTGTTTAATCACGTTTGCAATGGTTCCATTGCTTCTGGTGTCGGGTCAGCTGGTCCCAGACGTTTCGCCACTGCTGGCCAAAGCACAGTTTTTCTTGGCTGTCCTCCATATTGCCTTGACCTGGGCGTATGGACTTTTGCAGAGTGCGCATACGGGATTCGAAAGCTTTCCGTTCTCTCGTTTTGAAAATATCTGGCTGGCTGGAGGTAAGATACACATCGTTTGTTTTTGTTTTTCTGCTTTACACCCGCGTATCGTCATTGCCCATTTTATGGTCATGACGGGGGTCTGGACTTCAATCCCACTACTTTTTTTATCATTACCCTCACATTTGCATCCCTCCATGAAGATGGAAGCTCTCTCTTGCCTTCGACTATGATTCAAGACATAACTAACAGCAACAGCACACATCCACGCTGTCGCTCGATTCCACCTTCTAGCCAGCCGACCAAAGGGCTCCTTCGTGACTGGCAGCAGCGCCAACTCATGGAATCGCAGCGCGACCCCGACATCCCTCCAAAAGCTCTACCACAATCTGTGGCACAACGGGATCGCATACAGCGTTGTGATTCTGCTTGCCACTATTGCATCCATCGTCTACTCGATTTACTCTGCCATCACAAGCACCGACGATAGTTTGCTATCCCGCTTGCTCACTACAATTGCCTGGCCCCCGATGCTTCACATCTGCTACCTCTCCATCGCCAGTTACTGGGCGCCCGTCTCCTATTTGCTGAACCCGCCGCGGTATCCGGAGCGGAAGGCTGGTCTGGCTCTGTCGGAGACAGGCGTTGTGCTTCCGAGTGCGGAGGTCCAGAAAGCTGCTTTGGTGCGTGGGGAAGCGCCGGTCGGATTCTATCGTCAGTGCGTGGTGGTTGTGTTGGTTCTGGGTGGGTTGTTGTTGGGTGGATTGGCGTTGTGAGTGATAGAGATGGATTGGATGCGCTGCTAGATTAGATTGTGGGTAGACGTGGTGGTGTTATGTTGTTTAAATATGAATATTCCTGCTCTTTATTTATGAATGATCTATGAAAGGGTTCAATGTGAGGCAAACACAACTAGTAGGATTGGCCTGTCCTAATCCTCGTTTTATACAATCTCCTTGATCGAAACAATCAATTTACATTTCATAAATATAGCCAAATAACTGGAGCTCGGCGTTCTAATCAATAAGACAGATTGACATTTCAATTCAACTTCATCTAAGTCATAACCGATCTAAGCACCCATCCAACCAGCCAGAGTATATGATACAATTCATACAATACAACATCTTTACCATCATTACCTCAATCCCTCATCCCATCACCAACATATCTACTCCACCAACCTCTCCACAAACCTCGACTTCGCTCTCAACCTCTCCCCAAAGTAATAAATTCCTAAGAGTCCCAAAACCCCCAGCACACTCACACCCCCCAGCACACTCGACCCCCTCGCCATGCCCAGATTCTTATACAAAGGAATACCGAAATGCACGGCCCCAGCAGCCAACGTACTCCGACAGAAGTCATTGGCCGCAAACAGACTCGCCGCGTACTCGGGATATATACTGGGTATATACATGGACAGACACTGCAGGATGATGAACACTGCGCCGGCGTACATTGTCACGCCGATGATGCTGACGATCCAGTGGATAGAGGGGCGGAGGGTCCAGCCGTAGAGGAAGAGGGAGACGGGGACGAGGAAGGTGGCTGGGATAGCGGGGATGAGGTGTCGTTCGTGTTTTGTAGGGGGTGTGTGGGTTAGGGTGGATTTGGGAGAAGTGTGGTGATGGTGTTTTCGGAGGTAGTTTGGGAGGGAGAGGTATGTGAAGTAGGCTGCTACAGCGAGGAGGCAGCCTACTAGGACGGAGAGGTAGAATAAGCTGAGGGTTGTAGTGGATACATTATAGACGGGCGGGTAACCGATGGGGAAGGCGTCGAAGAAGGTATAATACGTGCCGTAGATGAAGGAGGTGTAGATGTTGGCGAAGAGGATGGCAGGGTCTTGGAGGGTGATTTGGACGGGTTTGACGAGGTAGAATTTCAGTTTGGCCAGGGGGTTGTCACTTTGACTACTAGTATTGTTGTTGTTCTGGTTGCTGCTGGTATTGAACGCACTGCTGCGGTATCGTATGGTCGGGGCGTAAGTTTCAGGCAGGAGGAACAGCAGGATGCATACCGGGCCGGACATACAGGCGAGGAGCCACATGGTCCATTTCCAGGAAATGTTGTTGACCAGGCTGTTGGTGAGCAGGGGTCCGAGAGCCGGGCCGCAGTACGCTGCAGCTACCCATAGAGCGAGGGCGTAGGGGAACTGGGATTCGGGGTAGAGGTCGTGCATGGAGGCGCCGCCGTTGGCAAGGCACGGGCTGCCGAAGAGACCCTGCATGAAGCGAAGGAAGACGAATGCGCTGTAGTCGGATACTTCGGCGGCTCCGATCGTGACGAGGATGAATGCTACGAATGTGCCGAAGTAGACGACTGAGCGTCCGATTCGGGGGATTTCGCTGAGCGGGCCCCAGAGGAGGGGTCCGACACCGTCTGTTGAAGTGAGTATAGGTTTATGGGGTAGCATTGCATGGGGTGAGTCGTACACCCGAGCACGTAGATGGACAGCCCTAACATGGCGCGTTGCTCGGAGAGGTGCAGCTCCTGCATTACCAATGGGACGGCGGTAATTAACATGGATGACCCGGAATACACCACGAAACTGTACTTTTAGATAGGTACTTTTGTTCGAGGTGTGATTGGGTGGACTTACGTGTAGATGTATACTACGAGGGATGTGATGACTCTCTTTGCGAGAGGCCAATTATGTGGATTCTCGCGACTTGTTTCCCAGTCCTCGACTGTAAGTGTCTTTTCTGAGTCGGCTGAGTATTTTCGCCGATGGTTATGTTCGTCGATCTGCTTGGGTGTCTCTTGTCTAACATGGTGCTCTGTATGATCAACATTATCGGGTCTATGCAAAAAGGACCTCACAAAGACAATGCAAGGTATTTCTGGCGACATGGTGATAATTATTCACAGAACAAATAGTAGGTGGGGTAAAGAGACAGTCAGGTAAGCATTGCGGCGATACTGGAAATATAAAGTACCCGAAGATACATTTTATCGCCACGTCCGAGGTACAAGCATGCTTCGCAAAACTCAATCCAACAAAGTCGTGTAGCTTACCATTGAGGCACGGCATGTTCCACGTGTAGGAATGCGGTATGACATGTGTCTTTCCCGATGTGGTAATCGACCACCTGGCTGGAACAGTGCAACTGACCCTGGTACAATGAAGTCTATACAAGGTTTGCTGCATCATGGTGAGGAATGTGGGTCCCTGTCAGTGTGACCGGTTCACCTCGTTGTTAGTCTCGCAACACCTTCCACAGCAGTGGCACAGTGGCCTCGGATGCTTGCATGCGCATTGACAAGGCTAGAAAGCTTAGCAGAACGACATCTCCTACCGGATCTTACCTAGAGGGCGCTCGGCCCTTTGCCAATATATTTTGGGTGAAGACTTGCGGCCCCAGACTGAGATCGGCTTTATGAAATAGTCATCTCAGAATGCAGATCATCTTCTCACTTGTTTTAGCAGTAACTACCCTGCTGAACAGCCAAAGCCTGGAGTGCTCGAATACCTCATCACCAGTGGCGACCGACTCTCTGAAGAAGCATGGTGTGGTCACTGCGTCCTCAGTCTACCGAGTGTATTACCTCGCAGTGGGCCTTTTTCAAGCTGTACTCGTCACTCTTCCACAAACACAGCAGCAAGCACTTTGCCCGAACTTCGAGCGTGTTCGACATGATCACCTTGCTCTTACTTACAGAACCACAACTGCTCTCGCATTGATCTGCCTCGGTAGTTGCATTCGTATCTGCGCCTTCTGGCAACTAGGCTCATGCTTCACGTTCTCTCTCTCAAAGCCGGATCGTCTTGTCACTACGGGCATCTATCGCCACGTTCGTCATCCAGCATACGCTGGATTAGCCATCCAGGCCCCTGCAGTGTTGTATTTCTGGGCAAGAGATGATGGTGTATTTGCATGTTTAATGCCAGATCTACAACTATTGCACGTAGTGACCATCTTACACTGGTGCTTCTGGGCTATGGCGCTGCCAATGATTGGATGGGTGCGTATCAAGGAAGAGGAGAATTTGCTAGAGAAGACGTTCGGTCAACAGTGGAAGGTGTATCGTCGCACAACACGCATGTTGGTGCCGTTCCTCTTTTAAGTGGGCCGGAGTGGGTCATGCCATTTTAGAAGATGCTTGCATATGGTAGTGGTACACGCAACCACCGTGTTCCTCGGGAGTAGCGGTAGTCGGCTAGAAGCTCTTGCATGACAGTTTCATTATCGATGAAAGTAGTTTCTTAGCTATAATTAGTCCATGAATGTCAGAGGAACTATTACTTATCACGACTGCGATGCCGTGTTATAACTATCCTCCAATATATGTCCAGTAGCAATTTAGGCAACTTCTTTGCTTTCTACCACCACACATTGGTTGCTAGTTCTGTGAACATGCACATTCAACGAATTCAAAGGGTAGTATATGATACCCTGGTTCAGTTCTCCGGATCAAATTGGTCTGAAAACTCCGCTAGCAGTGGTTCTTAGGTGCTACCGCTTGCCGACTCAATATATATTTCGGGCTACGCGTCGCGAGATCATTCGAGTCAAAATAAAAAGGAAATGGATGCTACATTATTTCGTTGAATAATCGTGTTAGGACCGTGTCATCTCTAATAGTATTAACTGTGTTGAGCATGATCGACGTAACGCTAAGATCGCTGGCATGCGCTCCGGAGCAGGTGGCATGTTCTGACTATCCCGGTCTCATAGACTAAATTTTGAGATGTCAACCTCAACAGATCATCGAATACTAGTAGCAACCTGAGACACCTTGACTAACATCTACTCTACTCCCTCCCGTGCACAATAATGCAATGCCCCAGTTTCGGTCAACGGCCGAGGGCGCTTCCGAACCATCGGAATAAGAGTGCCACTCAAACTATGGAAATAGACTCCGGCACCCGACCGAGGCGAGACAGCTTCCGTGGTGCACAACCGTGCATTTAAATCCGAGCACAGAGACACGCACATACCATGTTGCACCATGCGGGCTCATAGATAACCTGTTCGGAGCCGGGCCAGCAGGGTCAAAATGCCGAGTGACATCACGGACACGAAAATGGCACCGCTACTCCGGACCCCAAGCTGACTTCGCTACCAAACTGTCACACCAATCATCGGGGTATTCCCGTCTCATATAGAGCAAGTGGTCGCAAGGGCACGATGGTAGCACAGACAAGCATCTCCACAATCAATGCGGTCGGTTGAAGGATGATCCCCACGGCCAGCCATCGGCCGTAGCTTATCTGGCAATTCGGCTTCCTCACTGGCCGATCAATTCAAGTCGACAGAAAGATTTTGCAAATAATTTCTAGAAGCCTTCTTTATCTCGGCTAAACGACCCACAATTCTGCGGCGCCCCCGAGTTTGCCGACCGACCATCACCATTTCTGCATCCCGTTTCATCCCGATCGCGCCTCTCCAGCCCTAGACCGGGGCCTCCCGATCACAAAAACGTCCCCTTCACCACGCGATCAATTGCATGCAATTCTTTCTTATCTTTTCCTATCTTTCTCTGACATGCTGCAGAAACAAACCACTTATCTTGATAGCAGCAGCAGCAGTCATCGCACCCCGTCACCCAAACGAACCATGGTGGTCACTTATCTCCCCGAATATGAAAGCGATGAAACACATCCCCAGCACCATGGGCTCGAGCCCGCCATCCCGCCGTTCGCGGGCCGCATGGGCGGAAACCAGGATTTCGTGGTTGACAGGACGGACCCTAAGAACTCAAAGGTGCTAGAGAAGGTGCCCGACGCAGCACCGTGCATGACACTAAAAGAGATATTCGACTTGCGGGGATTTTTGAGCGTGGATCTATGGAAGTTCGCTGTGCTAGAATGCATAGGTAATTCCCCCGCATCCTCCGAAGCCCTACCCCATACCATAAGATGAGCCCCGAGCTAATAAGTGTATAACCAACAGCAAGTATGATGAACGTTTTCATCACCTGCTGGGTAACAACTCACCCACTCTCCGCAACAACATCCCCCAAAGGCCAAGCCGGCGTCTATGGAACAGTCACATTCTTCTCCCCAACATTCGGCGGCCTCACCAACCTCCTTCTCACTCCACTCCTCATCTACACCTTCTCTCCCTCTAGCGGTGGCCACATTAGCCCCACAATCACTCTCGCCACCTTCTTCGCCCGCATTATCACTTTCCCGCGCATGATCCTCTATTTGGCCGGCCAAACATTGGGAGGCGCACTCGCCGGCTTCGCCATGCACTCCGCGTACGGCACGCGTGAGTTCACTGTGGGAGGATGCCACATCGACTCGACCATGGTGTCCGCAACAGATGGACTAGTCATTGAGTTCTTTGCGTGCCTAATTCTGATTTTCCTGGCTTTTGGTGTTGCCTTGGACCCTAGACAGGCCAAGGTGTTTGGTCATGCAGTATCGCCGTGGCTGGTGGGTGTTGTGTTGGGAGTTGTTACGTGGGGTACGGCGTTTACGAGGGAGGGGTATATTGGTGCTAGTGAGTATTCCACTTCTCGATATCGAAGTACGGTGACTGACAAGCTGCAGGCGTAAATCCGGCAAGATGTTTTGGCGCATATGTAGCCAGTGAATTTCCGACATATCATTGGATTCATTGGGTGAGTTTCATCCCTGGCAGCTCAATTGAATTCTTAACCACGTACTAATGATACTAGGTTGGTCCCCTCGCTGCAGCAGTGGCGCATGGGCTGGTCTATTTCGTTGATCCCCTTTGGAAGGATCCTCGCGCGGAGTAAATATTTTCTGGGTTTAGCTCCGGGGCGGAGTGTGGGCTTGTATATAGAAGTGACGGATTTGTACAAAGTGTATTATAGAACTGTGAATACTGCCAAGAAGGCTTTCCGAACATCCGCCATGTTGAAGTGACGGATGCGATGACCCATTCTGACTACATACTTGCTGTGCTGTTGTAGGAAACGTATCATCAAAGACGAGCACAGCAGCCCTTTCCATTAACCGCAGACAAGCGACAATAACACGAAGTCGAGATAGGCACATCAGCCGACCCCAACGCAATATCCAATTGCACCTGGACAACACGAGCCTCATCCATTTTCCCAGAAGCCAACAGACACTCATGCAGCCCATGCAATCCCCACACATTGTTCAACCTACCCTTACGCCGCGGAAACCCCTGTGCCATGCCCAGGTCCTCCCGAAAGACCTGCTCCGCCTCGGGGACCCGCTTCTGCTCTAGCAGCAACCCACCTAGGGCATGCCGCACGGGCTGCATCCACGCCGGCGGGTCACAGTACGCCAGGTCATCTTCTAGCTCGATCGCCCGACGCAGCGTCGCGAAAGCTAATCGAATATTCCCCTTGCGGTACTCCAACTCACCTGCTAACATCAAAGATGCTACGGCAAGGAAATCGACCTGCCGAACAGGCAAATTATTTATCCGGGACCTCGGCACCCGCTTGCGCGCCTCCTCGAACTCCTGCCGGGCGACTTCTGCCTCCTGGATACGTCCAAGGGCGCTGAAGGCGAGGCCCCTGGCGTATAGGATGTTAGCTGTCTTGCAGCAGTATAAGGCTCGGTCCTGTGGTGCTGGTAGTTCTAACTGGAGAATTTCTTGCCAGCGACCGAACCGCACCAGGACGTGCGCGTGACTGCGTAGAAAACTCTCCGTCCAGTCTGCCATTGGGGGAGACTTAGTAGCCAGTAATTTTGCATCGACGACCTCGTCCAATTTATCCGCAGCCAACATGGCCTCTCGCGACCGACCGGACATCAGAGCGCAGTACAGCTTCGTGACAATGTTATGCACCCGATAGGCCACATACAACGGCGATGCATCCAATGTGGCGAAGAACATATCATCGCCTACAATAGCATCGTCACTGGAATCAATTGCCCTGCGATAGTCCCCAACAGCCATATCAATGTGCGCAGGCATGTGCACCATATGCGACGCATCCGGAATCATACGACGCAGTCTGTCTGCAGCAGGCAGAGCCACCTCAGGCGTAGCCGACATCTCCATGAGATGAATATACAGATGGCACAGGGCAGGATGCTCTCGACCCTCCGGACGTGCCATTGCAGTATCGATTGCAGCCTTCGCCTCGAGGGTATGTGCGCTACTGGCTTCACCGGTGTTCATATCCCACAGCTCGCGCGGATTAACGCAGATAAGTGCCTCGATGAACAATGATGCTACGTCGAGATCATCTGGGTAGGCTTCATACACCACGCGCATAGCGTCTGCATAAGCCTGATTGTACTGTCTCATCTTTGTAGGAGCGGGGATGTTATCCGGGGCTGGGAACCGGGTGGCGATGGCTTTCAGCAGCATGTGGAACAGCGGAGAGGCATGCGTAGCATATTTCTGGGCGGCATTTAGCGCATCCCATGCCATTTGCACCGTTGCTAGGAGACTGGGTATATCGAAGAAGCCCCAGGCTATATTGTAGCTTGGTCCGATGGCATACGCGATGCCCCAGTAGGCTAGTGCGCAGGTGGGGTCGCATTCAACGGCTCGTTCAAAACATCGTGCTGCCTCGCTGTGGTTGAAGGAATAGGACCAGAGTAGACCGCGGTCAAACCATCGCTGGGCGGCTGGGGATGATGTGGCGATGGGTCGGTGGTAGGAGCCAAGGTTGAAGTTTGGGTAGTCGTCTGCCTGAGATGAAGGAGCTTCGTTTCTAGGAGTTGTTAGTGCGAGACTTTTGGGGTGGTAAAGGCTCACTTGTTCATTGTAAGTGTTGTTCTGGGTATGTGGTGTGGATGAAAGACGTGACACAGCGGAATGACAGAAATCGGAGGATTTTAAACTACTTCGGTAGGTGGAGATACATTATGGCTCCTGAGGGGTTATTGAGATACTCGGTGGGTAGGGAGTATGGGATGGGACGCAGAGAATCTGCCAGGCACCCAGATTGGATGTTATACGTCGTCTAGAGACCGTCTTATAGGCTGCATGGTTTTCATGATACCTCCTTGTGCCACATAAATGGTTGTAAATCAACCCCTTGCGCTTGATACTTGTAGCCGCCCGTTCGATGGGACTATGTCTTAAATACCTCTCTTTTTTATCGGATGTCCCAACAACATGCAAGGGAAGTTAGAGCATGTCATTACCTGTGTAAAGATAGAGTTGCTCCTCGAATCATAAGGTATACACGTATCACTTTAGATGTAAGATCAACGCAGCATGAAGCAAGACTCATAAGTAGAATAATATTACTACAAAGCAAACCCCTAGATGTTCTGTTGAAGAAGTGACAACATCATCAAGCCAGTTCGCACTCAATAAGGCTCTCCACTCCCCTCCGCACGGTCCATATCTTGGTGATCCTGAGACCGGCAGATTCCACCAGCGCCCGCCACTGCTTCTCCGTGCGTTCAGTTGACGCGAAGTCCGCCATCATAATAATGTCCAGACTGGTAGTTTCCCAGTATGCATTCGTGCTTGGGATAACATTCTCATTTAGCAAAAGCTTGCTATGCCCCCGCTTCATAGCGGGAATAACATTGGCCAATATGCGACGGCAGTCATCATCTGTCCAATCATGCAAAACAGAATGCATGTAATACGCACGGGCGCCTGCATACATGTTAGTTATAGCCCTAAAGGGCTTGATGCAGCACTTACCCTTGATCGGTTGTTCTGTAAAGAAGTCATGTGTCATGAGCTCGATAGCCGGATCCAGGTTCATGCTTCTGGCCTGTTCCACAACCTTGGGTAGATCTTGGAGAATAAGCCGACCTGGCACCTGTGGCCATTTGCGGCGAAATTCCGAAAGATCGTGTCCCAAGCTTCCCCCCATATCAACAAGCAAGGTGTCATGATCACTGATATTTGCCTCGGCAACTAGCGACAACACCGGATAGAAGCCAACATCCATCCAGCTCGGTCGTCCCTGATGGTATACAGACATGTGATTGTTAAATTGGACGGCATGAATAGGGTTCTCTGTAAGGAACTCGAAAAAGTGGAGCGGTGTCCTAAACCCACGCTGAAAGGCGCAATCTTTCCCGTCGCTGGGGTTTCGGTAGCCCGTTTTCTTGAGCTGAGCGGGAAGGGCCAGGACGCCATCAGTGATGCAACCAGTCCTAGGTCGTGTTAATATCCAACATAGCCAGGATGTGAGTGTACCTTACATGCATGGATAAGAGTCATTGTATCTATTGGACATCATTGACATGGAAAATCCCGTGCGACGGTATTCATCAGGACCAGTCTCCGTGATCACCCCCATGGCCGCGAGATGCTTCAAGATGCGGGCTAAGAAATTAATTCCCATAAACATGATACCAGTGTGGTTACTTACCAAGCATCGTTGGGTCGGCACCGGTAGCTGTGGCAAGTTGGCCAGCTGTCTTCGGTTTGTCATTCTGCGATAGGGCAGTAAAAAGCCCCAGGTCGACGCCGGTTTCCAAAGCTGCATATAGTGTGCTCTGCCATGACCCTTAGCATGCTTTCACTTTTGCTTATCTAGTTTTTATGGCTCACCTGGGACCAGCAGTGTCTGATGATGGCTTCTCGGGGAGTCTCAAGAGCGTAGACCAATGATCGTGCTGCATCGAGAATCTTCGTTCGCTCGTTCTCATCATTCTCTGTGAGGTAAGCCTCACCATGCAATGCTATACGCTTAAGAAGAGTGGGGACCTCCCCAGGGGCATTTGGAGATATGGCAACGTTGTCATCGACAAAGGCCTGCTGTGCATGATCCTCCATCCTGCCGTCCGGCTGGCAGCAGCTATTGCCATTGGGGTTGCCCTCTGCTGCACTTATCATGGTGACTTATGACGTATCTTGGGCAATGGATAGAGCAGATGAAGGGGAAATTCTGAACGACAGGTCATGTTTCGGACGACGGCTCTGTTATATCAATAGTGATTGGCCCTATGAACCATAACTTGGTACTAACGTGGCCTATCGGAAGGTACAATAAAGGACAAGGCTTGAAACTTGAAAGGATGGTCACGGTGGAAGAAACTAACCCGTAAAGAGTATTTTGTGGCTGCCCTTACCGTGCTCCATTCCAAGCATTACTCTCCTAGTTTAGGGGCTTTACCGTTAGTGACACAACGTGGCGGGAAAGTACCGACAGGAGGATCGTGATCATCATTGGACGCGTACACGTACCTCTTCTGAAGCCATTTCAAGGGGTGATTTAGAAACTGGGTACATGGACAGATTGGGAAAGATTTTTTGCTCGGGTATCTACCGGTAGACCGTGCCCTTCTGAATCAAGTATCAACACATGCCGCCTAGAAATTCATTCCATCCATATTAGATATGAGCTGATACAGTCAACAATAGGTATAACAATGTGCGACTTGGATCGAACTTCAGGAGAATCCAGTACTGCACAGTACCTGACATATTGAGCCTTGACACGGGAGCATAACAAACTATCACAATAGCTAGGACACACCATTGCTGTTGGTCTGACTCGGCGGTTGTCCATTCAGCCGGATGGGCCCAACGGCGTGACCCAGCCTGCTGGTGTAGCTTGGGAATTGGAGTCCTTAAAAGGTCCAATATTTCTTTGAGAACGAGCTAGCGATCCTTCGGCGTTTGAGTGCTCCATCCGGAACCTTTCGTGATCATACTGGCTGATTTGATAGTCTTCAAATATCTACACTTCATTCTAGATCGTTGTCTCCCGGTTCATAGCTCTGGAGCAAGGACCAGCAAAAAGTACCACCTCACTATTGTATTACCCTTGAGCAGTCTTATGACTAGTATATTGAATCAGACCCATCACAGTGGCTCGGGGTATAATGGTCTTGTTAAGCTTCCTCTCAACGGCGTGGCGGCCCCACTACCCGTCTGTCAACTGACCATATGGATCCTGTTCTGCCAACGGGACCTCCAGTTTGTCACTATTCGCCTTGTCTATCCACCGATGGCATGGATCTACTGCAAAGCTACCAAAATGGACGACCCAGGGCTAGCCAGACCAGTTAATCCCTGCCAGCATCAGCACCGTATTATGCCATAGCCGCCACACGGCATTGCGACCTTCCTTGCTCACCTTTAATCGAGAGAATTATTGGCTACCAATGCCAAAGAATGAAACGATTAATACAAGAAAGGAGAGGTTACTGGAAGTAAGGGATCTCTATCTGTCATCAAAATTCCCTTTCAAGGAGGATCTCATGTCACCCGCTCATCGAACAGATCGCCCACTGAAGGTGTAGGCTAAAATCCTTCGCTTGTCGGAATAATACTGTCTGTGGTTCCCTTGCGTACCCTGCAGGTGACCGTAGATATCGGAATTCTTATTCATGCTATGTTCTCCTCGGTCAATTGTGTGTCACGTCACGAATTCCTGTGCTACACACAACAATGGCTGCGACAGAAGATGGAAATGCCAGCGACAATAAAGGTCCGATGATTCTATCGGTCCTGTGGGCACTCACAGGTCTCACATCCGTTCTTGTCATAGCGCGCATGTACATCAGGACAAGTCTCTTGCACAACCTCGGACCGGATGACTGGTTGATCACAGCGTCTTTGGTATGTATGTGCCATGCGAGGGATACAACCGCTAACTTCAGCAGGTGATGGGGGTCGTCTACTGTGCCATCACGACAATAAATGTGGATATGGGATATGGGAAGCATGCATGGCTATTGAGCGAAAGAACTGTGGAGCGTGCCACATTCCTTAATTGCTTGAGCTTTCTTTTTGGGATAATCTCATTTGCGACTCCAAAGCTGGCGGTGACTGCGATGCTCAATCGGATACTTAACCCAAGTACAGTCCAGCGTATATGTCTGTGGACGTTGACTGGATTCGCTGCGGTTGTGTCAGGGATATGCATCATTGTGCTGTTCACGATGTGCGACCCGCCCGAGGCGCTGTGGAAGACACATCTGGTGACAGAAGGCAAGGCAACCTGCAAAGACGTCTGGATTTTGATTGACTACGCCATATTTACTGGAGGTTGGTTCATGCGACCGTTATCTTTTGGCAACAACTGACAGGCTAGCCCTATCCGCGTTTGTCGATCTGATGCTGGCTGTCTATCCGAGCACGGTGCTGATGAAACTCCACATGTCGTTACGCAAACGGCTCGCGTTGTGCGCAGCCTTAGGTCTGGGCTCGATGTGAGTATTTTCATATTCATGAGGAATCAGCGACTAACCTAGCAGTGCTTCCGCAATGGCCATCGTCAAGTGTACACAGTTGAAGGGGTTAGCCGACAAAACAGACTACACCTGTGAGCATACTCACCATCAGCCAAAGAGAAATACTAACATCAACAGACGGCACCGCCGAACTCGTCATGTGGACCAAGTAAGCCCATCTCTACGATGAATCTACGAAAATAGATACAGACCTAACAAATGCAGCATCGAGTCCAACGTCGTCATAATCGCCTCCTGCATCCCGACCCTCCAGCCCGTTCTCGAACTCATCCTCGGTAAACGCACCACAAGCTCTTATAACAACAGCCGCAACCGCTACAAGGGAAGTTCTCAGCTGCCTGATTCCTCCTATGACCATAGCAAGCTGTCGAAGCCACGAAAGCCCGACTACGAAATCACAACGGTGGGAAGTCAGGAGAGCATTCTCCGAGAGGAAGCCAATGGGCGCATTGAAAGCCATCCGATGGGAGCGATTCGACGAACGGATAATGTGACAGTGGAATACGAGAGTCGGTCTAGAGAGGATCCTGAGGAGCCACGGGTGTCGTGGTAGTTTCTTATCGCTCCATCCTTATGTATACTAGTATCTTAAAAGCGTTTTCTCTACGATCATATGGATATTTTGGTTGGTTGCGTGTTTGACCTGCTCGACTTTACTTGCTCGACACAATGAACCAGCACCATCAAATCAAAATGTCAGTTCATTAGCGACAAGAGTAAAACAGAAGATAGTATTCCAACATATTAAAGCATTCAACGAGACAAAGAATCTCAAACCCCTGCGATTCGATCTATCAACTACCACGATCAATTTCTGAACACCAATCAACGATCCCGCGCATAACTCACGGACCCAAAACCACGCCACAACAAAACCAAAGTCCCACCTTCAATTCCACCACATTAACACAAACGAAACAAGCAACAGCACAGAAAATAAAACTCCTTATTATATATCCATACAGCGCAGTATCCGATCCACAGCGTACGCATTCCTTGGAATAGAAACCTGGACGCCTGATGGACGGGTACTAATTCTGCTCCATAGTGGGCCCGGAATGGTCATCCGTCCAATAGTGCCATGTGGAATAGATTGAGTCTGTTGTGCTATGCTATATGAGGAAGTAGTTTTTTAATGAGGTTTAGACAGCCTAACAGTAGGGTACAGTAGTGGAAGAATTGGCGAGGTACTTTGGCAGATGTCAGTCGAAACTCATATTCCCCATATATCGCTGGGTCCTTTATCAACACACGATAATATTTATGAATCTATTGCAAGGGTTTGTAAGTGGAAATTACAAAGGGGGGCTTCTTTGTTCGCCGAGTCAGTCATCTAGAGCACTGTTTGGCCATGTGTAGATATATGCTTCAAGTTTGACCTATCTGTTCCCATTCCAGGGTAGTGTACAAATTTCCGGAGAAAAAGTGCCCCTGCGTACGGTGTGGACAGATGGTCTAGAAAGAAGTAAGTTGAACCCGAGAAGGATTCTACACACCGTCTCGAGTCTAATCCTTCGGGGATTTCTCGGGATTGGGGATTTCCAAAACACAGGTAGACTTGACTACTACATCTTTTGGCTTGCTTCACTACTGGCACCCAGCATTGACCACTTGTAAAGTACATTGGGTTCTCATTCTACATCCATCATGCCATGTACCTAAAGCAAACCTAATAGATCATCTACTTCCCAGCCATAATACGATACTTCTCCGCTGTTGCACTTCTCATCCGCTTGCCCCAAATTACCATAGGAATAATGGTCAAGGTGATGGCCAAGCTAATAAATCCACATGCAATAAACATGTTCTGTGCGCCTGATCGATCCAGCCAAGGACTTATTGCGAACGGGATGCCGATGCTGATGGCATTGCGCATGAAGGCGACTCCTGTGAAGGCGTCTCCAGTAATCTGTTCAAGGAAACTTCGTGAGAAGATGTATTCGGGTTTATTGAAAAATAGTCGCAAAGCGATATACTCACGTCACGGTAAGAGTCAATAACCAACGTCAGTGATGCATCGCTGATGCTGCCTAGTCCGAAGCCGAAAAGAGCACCACCAATACTGGGATAGATCCAGTGCATTCCCTTGAAGGGGCCCGTTAGCTTGTCCTTTAACGATTACAAGCGACGGTAAGAGGCTTACCCGTGCAATCGTGGCTCCAAACATTATCAATCCCCCAGCCATTGCAAGAGCCGGCAAATGGAGAATATACAATCGCATCTCTGGCTCATAGTATCCTTTGTTGCGTTTTGAAAAGAACAAGATGGACCAATCACCGAGGAAGCCACCATAGACAGACCCGATGAGGTTCCCGATAAACGGACCAACACTCATGAACCCGATCTGCTCAGAGGTGAAGAGATATGGTGGCAACGGGAATACCAGACTAAGTGTGGAGGATAGGATAGTCAGCCAGACCACGCCAAAGGCATACTGCAAGGCACAGAAGAAGACAGCAGGAAAGGAAGCCACGACGTAGAAGGGACGATAGAAGTAGGGCCAAATGGGTTCAGGGGTGTAGGTTATCAAGGCAAATCGCTGTCTCCATGTTCTCATTGGGATCCTATAGTCTAGCTCGTGGTGATCTGCTGGTATTGGACTCGATTCGGCTCGACTGGTAGGACACTCAATATCCCGTTTGCGATCGGCTTTGATGTTGTCGACTGTGTCTTCGCAAGATTCGTCGACTCCGGGGATGACTGGAGTGTATTTGGTTTCCTCGTAGAAAAGCACGAATAAGACAAATAGAACGGCGTTAGTGATACCAAGTGCTTGGTATGATGCTCGCCAGCCTTGATTTGTGGCTTGAGTCCCGGCCGCCATGGGAGTGAGAAAGCTCTGTCAAGGAATGAGTAACCGTGTCATGAGCAGGTAGATAATAGTTATTTCTCTAGAGGTTTGACATACACCTATCATGACCATAGTCATATACAAACCATTCATCCCCCCACGATGGTGCACGAAAAAGAGGTCGGATATCTGTAGAAGTCAGTAAAGGATAAATCAGCAGAAGGGGTATCACTACCGTAATCTGCACGATTGATTCATTTGTCGCTCCAGCAAGCCCCTGGAGCAAGTTAGTGGCATACAATTCCGCAAGAGTATGCAATTTCGACGTCCAGAAAGAAGTTGCCAACATGAGGGCCGTCGAAACGAGATACACGGGTCTTCGTCCGAATTTTTTCGCTAGGGGGATGAAGAACACGCAGCCCACTGCCAGGCCAACGAAGTTCACAGACATGGCGCGGTTCAGCTGGGCATATGTCACATCGAGGTCTACCACCATCAATTGCCAGAAAATTGCCTGGATCGAAAGCCTATCGACCACCATTAGCACAGCGCCATCTGTGACCGGTAGAAGTTACTAACGCTGTAAATATGAGTGCCGTCACAGCGAGAACGAGGGTAAAGTTGCATATTTTCCGCGTTGTACTCCAATTCTGCCATCGTCAGTAGTTCTCAATGCCACTAAACGCGGGATACCGACCAACGGTTCATTGGGATCGCTGGATGGGACAGGATTTAGCATAACCTGGCGGTTGCCATGTCCTCTTTCATCTTCGTCTGTATAATGGTGAGATTGATTTGCGATGACTTCAGCTAGCTTTTTCATACCCTGGATCAGACGGAATGTCCCTGGTGGCAGATTGTCGTGTGGGTCAGGAAATAGTGGGTCACAGGGCTGATTCTGTGCCATGTGGACTTGCTCCCAGGCGAACACGGTGAATTAGGAGAAAGATATTGACCAGTCAAGGGATAAACTGGGGCATTCGCTGTGATATCAAGCAGTCAAGACCCAAGGACGTTCGCGGGAGCCATAACGCTATATACTGTCCTGTGTATCAACTTCGGAGCACCGACACGTACACCATACAGATAGCTGATGTCTATCAAGTGGTAGGAAGTCAATTATTTGGCATCAAGCCAAATGCGGGGGTATGCACCCAGGCGAGATAAGAATTGGCGCCAAATGGAGCCGATCTGCCATCTGCTGAAGGATGAGACCAGTGCGGGATGGGGTCGACCTGCCTGAAAAGGAATGATGAATGCACATCCGCATATCGCACCCGGGAACAAGACAGGCTGATGAGTATGATCCCCACGACATTATTCGTCCAGCTGGCCGAGCAATTAGCGAACAGTCTCTCGTGTTGTTATCAATATGCATCAGATCAAACTTGGATCCAAGACCAAAAGAAGCAGGTTGACCCTGCAATCTAGTCACAGGCGTCTCTCCTCGGCACCAGGACATTTATCATCCCTACATTGAATCGAAGTATGCTTCGTTGACAACCTCCAAGCGACGATAAGAATAATTCGGCACCTGCGACTGATATGAAGGACACCGAAATCAATTGCAATGACCGCCAATCAAACGTTGCGACTCTTCCGTGTCCACGACGGTACGTCCAACCCAATCACCTCCTCGGTGCCTTTACTGAAACATATCGTCATAAAGAACGAAATCCAATAAGTGCAGTCGCAAATACAATTACTACTTCTTTTGCTCAGGATCCTCTAATCACATGGTTACGCCCTCGCACTCCACCCTGGACGAAACATAACATCGAAATATGCAACTGGCAATTTCGTCGGGTCCAGCGAGCTGTTGCAGAGGGCATAGTTCTGCAATCGGGACCGAGTTACCAGGTAGCCCGTTGCTTTCCTCCTAGGCCTTCTGGTTCGTGCCATGTTGGACCCGATGCGAAGGGTTCGGTGGCCGAAGAGAGATGGAGCGAGGATGGCGATGACGATAAGGATGCAGGTGTTGTGGCCCTCTTATTTCCTCCTCGAAGACATCAAAAATGGACTCTAGCAAAGTTGGTACTTCATTTCAAGCTGCTTCTTCTCGATATCTTTTGCGCCCGTCGTGAAAGTGGTACCAATGTACAGGTATGCCCCGAAAGCCGATTTGACAGGAGGGACGAAATATAACAAACGAGTTTATCAGAGACTAGAGATTATGATGAAGATCCATGACGACACAATTGCTCGAGTAAAGAAGCTGCAGCGGCTATCCGATCTGTGGTATCTAGAGGTTGTGGCTGTTCATCCCTCTCTCCAGGGGCGCGGCCTCGGCAAGAAGGCTATGACATGGGTGTTGGACCATATCAAGCACGAACCAATCTTACTGGAATGTACAAGTGAAAGTAACATCCAGTTCTACCAGAACCTGGGGTTTGAAGTTGTTGAAGAAGTCGAGTTGATGGAGGGTGGTGAAGCAGTCAAGTTGTGGTTCATGCTACGGCAAGTTTCTAAAAGCGAACACAGTAAATAGCAAATTAAAGATGGCAAATCCACATCAGAATAGGCCAAGTTCTATTCCTCGTGACTGCGCAATCTCATGTATATTGATATTGTTTTCAGGATAGGTCCAGTACTCTTCTAGTAAGTCCAGAAGTAGTCGATATTGCTTGTTCCAAAAAGGTCCCTCTGCGATTGCTATTAGGATCCTCCGGATAAAATCCCTTAATTCGGGGTCCTTGTTCAATGCATCCGATTGAAGACCAGCGACGAAGACGGGATAAGGAATGGCATTGATGATCAATGTCTCCTTTCCTTCGGCTTCTGAGGACGCTCGATATATAGCGTCCACGCAGCTCAGAAGTCGCGTGATGATCACCGCCGTTGTTGGAAGTGCTGATTGTCTCTGGCTTTGTTCTCGCTGTGCTGGGTTATCGTCCTGTTCGGATGGCAGCCGCAGTGCGCCATGACGGATCACTAGCATCCCAGCCAATCGATATGCTTCCCAAAGCTGGCACTGCAAAAAGCACCCTCTAGAACCAGGCCAGTCCCAGAAGTCTTGTTCTGTTGCCCCCTCATGAACACAAGAGAAAATGTCAACCAAGGATCGTGGTAAACCACTCATGACCTCCACATCATACTGTTCAAATGTGTCCGGCGTCGCTTGGTTGCGACAGTACTGCCGCCAGAACCCTAGATATGGGTGATTTCTACCGATCGCAAATGTGGGAAGATCCATGATTCCCATTACCTCTAACAAATGGGCCCGAAAGGGAGAGACCTGGTCATGCGACTGTGTCACACTCTGTGATTGTAGGATGTTATACATCCCTCGGAGGTGCATAGTCCACGGTATCCCTTGCATAATCTATGCCCACCTATCAGCTAACACTGTTTCATAACCAAGGAGATAGGGATGGCAAAAGATGAGACGTACGCCAATAGTACACAACAGCAATCCAGCAGTTAGAGTACCATCTTCTAGATAGGCTTCGCTCTGAGCTAACTCGCTACGGAACTTGTTCAGGGCCGCATCAAAGTACTCGAAGAATTGAGACTTTAAATCCGGACGTATAGAGACCTGTAGTGTGATGCATATTTGATACAGCGCTTCCGATTGTTGACACAGTCCTGGTAGTCGTACTTTGAGTGGTATTTCACCGTCGTGCATAGTTGTTGAGTGAAGGACATTGATGCCAGATGAGAGGACTATCGATATTAGATGATTTTACAGTCGGTAGTGTTCTTCTATCACGCTCACAGTCACTGAACAATTCTGCATAATGAGTCGGCTTCCAAGTCTCGGATAGTAATGGGCTGAGTAGCAACTCTAGTTCAGTGGAGTCAACAATCATCACGACGAGACGAGAGGCTACTACATCCTACCTTCAGTTCCCTCTCCTAAGATCCCAGATCCGGAAGATTCACGCACTTGATCAGCTACCTGCAACTGCCGCTTCCTCTCCCGAAGCAGATCTCTCTGTCGTCCTTGAAGCCTCGGCGGAATTGACGACTCGGCAGGCGCATCGGCGCCGGTAAATCTCCCTCGCGAGGCAATTCCGGTTCCCCAGCGGAGACGAACATCGTAACCCTCACATGCCACTCCGCGTTCAGCACAAACCTGACATGTCGGGCGCGCACGATCACACTTTCGCCGGCGGGCTTTGCAGGTCCAGCTGGACGGTAGAGTCAGTTTCACGGAATGTGGAGAAAAGTCAAAGATCGGGAGTGATCCTACCATCCCTGGTGGGTTCGGCGACCGGGGGTCGACATTCCTATTTTGAGTGGTGATCGGATAGTGATGAAGAACTTCGCATGCGAGCAGCGGATAGGAATTAGCTTTAAGCACAGATGCGGGGAAGATAACCGGACAGCAATCCACACTCGTCTTTAATTAGGTTTGGGGGTCGACCTGCCAATTCGAGTGTAGCTTGGAGATAGCTGACCTCTGGAGCTACCGTCTGGGGTCCGATAAGAAAAGCCGAGGTTCGGATATGCCCATAGAAGATGTCTCTGGTCCCTATGGCAGAATGCATATACCACGGTCAATTGACTGGCCCTATAATCTTATTCGGCATTGATTATAATCTTCAAATTAAGTGTCAACATGTCTTTTCATCCTCCTACTACCAAATGCACGACAGAAATTCCCACCCTTGGCCAACTTGAGGGTTTTCAATTTGCGAATGGTGTCCAACAATACTGTGGAATACCATATGCTGACCTGCCTAAACGGTGGACAAGATCGACTCTTAAGACTTCTTGGGCAGGCTCTAAACATGATGGAACAAAATTGGGGTAAAACTCTCTATATCTCATGTTCGCCGCATATGAACTAAAGCGCATACAGCAACGACTGTCCTCGGCCCTACTCCGAAGGCGACGACAGCGATGACCTCGTCCCAGTGCCACCACCTGCTCACTTCCCGGATACTCCGAAAACAGACGAACCAACTGGGCTTGTGATGAACATCGCTATTCCCTTCGCCCCAGCCTCCGACAGGCAAAGTCTTCCCGTCATGGTATACGTCCACGGAGGCTCCCTACTCTACGGAGGCGCTAATCTTCCCATCTTCGACGCTGTCAATCTCGTTTCACAGAGTATTGAGATGGGGAAGCCGATCATATGTGTAAATTTCAATTACCGCGTTGGACTCGGCGGCTTTCTCGCGAGCGACGCAATACGCCGTGAAATGCGAGATGACGGGTTCCAAGGCTGTGGGAACTTCGGCTTCACTGATCAGAAAGTTGCATTCGACTGGGTTCAACGGTATATCGCGACCCTCGGTGGAGATCCCGATAATGTCACTGCAGTGGGGGAGTCTGCCGGTGGGATATCGATCAGCAACCAGCTTACAGCTACTCATCCACCGAGATTCCGGCGCGCCGTCTGTATGTCTGGACTTTCTGTCTCCATTCCTCCTTGGACTATGGAGCAACACGAGGCTCTTTTTCAGGCCGTTTGTCGGTATTTCAAGATAGACGCTTCACAACCCGATGTATTGGATTGGCTCCGGCAGATTCCGCAGCAGGAAATGGCGAATGCGACCCCGGCCATCCAAGGCGTCCTTTCGGGTACAGGGAACCCTTGTCTCGATGGATGGTTCTATCAGACTGATCCCTGCGAGATACAGAAGGCACCAACATGGCTGGAAGCCTTGATGATTGGGGATACATACCATGAGGGAGTCATTTTCCATCTAAATCTTCTCGACGACGATTTTGCTTCCATTCGCCGGATATTGTTAGATCATATCAACAATGACGACGAGACGGATCAAATCCTGAGGGAATATGACATACACCAGGCGCTTTCACATGACATGCTTCTCGAGCGCGTGGAACACATGTGCGGAGACGCGGTTTTCAAAATTCCCAACTACGCTACTGCGCTAGAAAACACTATGCTTCGCGAGAAGGGTGGTCTATTCCTGTACCATTTTGATCAGCGTTCTCGCCTTAAGAATCCGCTGGAGGGGACGGCCTACCATGCCCATGAGCTATTGTATCTTTACAAAAACCTCGAGACAGAGATGGATGAGAGCGAAAGAGGAATGGCGGAAGGGTTTGCTGCTGCTTGGATTAGATTTTGCAATGGAGAGGCGCCATGGTCAGCACGCAAGGGAGAGTGGAAAGTATGGGGACCAGGCAGTGTTCAGTCTGTTAAGAACGAGGAAGAAGATGAAGAGGCCAGATCATATCAGCGGATGAAGCGTATTCTGGCCATGGGTAACGGAGAGACTTGGAAACGATGGCTTGCTGGGGTAGATGTGCTGGTTAATAAGAGGATGAATATGGGGAAGATAGCATAATATTTCTAACATACTATTTGACAACAGTAGACAAGAATACCTGTTGTTCTTGGAATATCACATTATCAGAAGCTCTGAATCAATCACCAAGCGCATTTCTAATCCATCTCTACCTATTGTACTACAAGTGTGAGCGCTCTTGCACATGACGCATCAGAACAGCCTTCTTGACCCTATCTTCCGTCACTAACATTTGCTCTGGAAACCATGAAAGATCCGTGGACTCAGTCTCGAGCAACGTCTCATCATTGATCAGCAACATCGTCGCCAAAGCTTTTCCGCACAGCCATGCCAGCACCATCCCCTCCCCTGAAAAAGCAGCAGATACCCATTCAGCACCCTGTCCTTCATTATGAGGTCCCCGCTGGGTTGTCGAGACAGGAAGCCGTCCTACCCAGGGAAGTCCATCTGCACTAAAACCCATATTTCCCGTCCACATCTGCTCCACGCTCTGTCGGGCAACTTTGCCCCAATTTTGACGGCCAAACACCGCACTTAGCGCACCCGATAGATGAATATCAGCATACAGACTGATTTCTGAGTCTGTTGCGACGCCCATATCGGCAATCCCACCTCCCCCTCCCTGAGCAAAACCCCCACCGAACATCATCATCTGTCCGGCCTCTGATTGCGGCAACTGGGTGAGATAGTCGAATCCACGATCGTAGTTGAAGATCCAGGAGTGCTCTTCTCCCTGACACCGGAAGTTCTGTCCCGGGTGTTGCGCCGACATCTGTCCACGTATAGGATAAATGCGACCTCTCAAACCAGGTACGAGGTGGCCAACATGAGCATTTGTACAATGAATGACATGACGAGTGCGAATAACGCCCCTGAACGTAGATACGAGGTATCGCAAACGCGAATTACCTTCCTCACTCACGTCCACCTCGATACCGGTCACAGGCGTATTCGTCTCAATCAGCAGATCTCGCGGGAACTCTTCCTTCAACTGGCCCAAAACACCAGTGACAAATCTATAAGGCCAAATGGCCCCTCCCGGGCCAGCAACAATCCCCAGCGCACGAGGAAGACAAAATTCCTCTGGAATCTCCTTTCTTTCATACATCTTCCACTCCTTCGTCTCGTCGGGCAACCCCGCCTTCAGCCGGCGTACCCGCTCCCGGGCATCTTCCCACCCATCCTCATCAAAATAAACGCTTAGAAATTGTACCCTTCGCGCTTGACAGTGCTCAGTAAGTCCATACTCCTCCGCGGTATCAAGCATCTCGCGTAAATGCGCTAAGCGAAATTTCATGATTTTCTTCGCTGCGTCAGTGCTGTGCATATCCTCAAGATCGGCGTATTCCTCCGCCGTCTCAAGAATATGTCCGCCATTTCGGCCGGTCGCACCACTGCAAACGTCGCGTGCTTCGAGGATGACCACAGCTGGTCTATTGCTGTCATTCTGGCTCTTCTCCTCCTTTCGGGATTTGAGAAGCGTCCTTGCGATAGAAGTTCCGGTTACTCCAGAGCCAATGATCACGACGTCCGCTTCTGAGGGTAGAGTCGCGGACTGGGCTTTTGCCAGGTCAGGGTGTGGAGAGCGCAACCAAAAGGATGATGTAGGGGTTGATGAGGGAAGACCTGGGTCGGCAAAGGCTCTGTCGAGGGCTTTTTGGCGGTCTTTAGCTGGGATTGCTGGATTAGAGAGTTGAGCTTGCACGAAGGCCATGATGGAACGCGATGATGCGGTGCTGTACTTGGTCTGGATATGATTGCAGTGGATTAATCGTGCTCCTCTTCAACGAAGCGGGGTCATCTACGGTAGATTGTATCGATCGTAGTAAGGCAGGATTGGCTTCTTAGCCTTCAAATCGGACTCCGCGGAGAGCGATGACTTCCTTGATAGCGCAAGGAGTTTGCAATCTGTCGCATGGACTTGATGGTTATGGTTAGAGAAAATTTTGTTCCGGAAGGTTGAACCGAAGGCTATCTTTGGCTATGATTCTCATTCTCGGGTATCTTGCAGCCTGCTTAATTGTCTTATCGAGGGTCGACCTACCAATTAGGGTAATAAGCTATCTAAACCCCACTATGAGGAAGCCCTGCGGGGTAAACACGGCAGCTGTTTTGTATTCAACAGGCTAGAAAATTAGTTATAAGTATCCCTGAGCAGAGGTTTGATACCATATCATCGTCAGCATTATAGAGATACCATTAATACACTAACTATAAGATTCATAGTACTCTATTGCATCACACTACCACAATGACTGCCAAATTCGCCGACTCCCCGGGAAACATCTACTATCCAAAGAGCCCCTCGATGCGTCGCCCAGGTCTAACATTCCTTTATCGACTTGAATGCACCATCGCCGCAGAAGAAATCAACGTTGGGGCACCCCACGGCGCAGGCATCATTCGCAGCATCGCAAACATTACTGGAGGTACCTTCAAAGGGCCAGAATTTGAAGGGACAATCCTCCCATTGGGAGGCGCAGACTGGGCAACAGTCATTGAGGGAACACACGTGAGTTCCTCCATCATTCCTGTATTATCTAAAGAATTAACTAACAAAACCAGTCCATGACCCTCGACGCCAGATACACTATCAAAACGACAGATGGTCACCACCTCTTTGTTCAGGCGCATGGGCTCTACCGTCCTGGACCGGGAACAGAATACGCGAAGCAGGTCGCGGATGATCCGGCGATGAGGCCTCCGCCCACCGTTACTCAGGATGATGTTGAATTTTTCTCCCATCTGCGAATCGAAGCGGGTGCAGGCAAATACAACTGGTTGAATGGGTTGGTTTGCGTTGGAGTGATGAGTTGCGAGAACGATAGGATTATTATTGATGCGTATTATTTGACGAACTTTGGGGGTGTGAGGCCGGATGATGTTGTTGTTAAGTAGTCATCTCTTTAATAAATTTGAATACTGCTTAATGGTGTTATCTCGAGTAATTCCAAAATCTATAAGACGACAGTATAGTTCTATTTGCTCCTTCAGTTCTGATCAGTATTATTGGCGGCACATGTCCCGAGGTTGATACCCCCGTCCTCATAATGGTAACCGATATTTAGAGCCGGATATGTCTGTATACGTCAGTGCGTCAAACTAGCCTATTCAGGAAGGTCGACGCACTTGTTCTGGGTTACCCTACACAATGGGTTGTTTCAATACTAGTCATGTTAACGACGTCCAAAGTGGAGTAACAGATATCTAGACTGAGGGGTTACAGATAACCATCCCCGCACTATATAACTCTAGGCTACATCAAGTACAATAACGCACATACATCAATCACAAGATGACCCAAACAACTTCTACAACAGACGACTGGCGCACCCTCGTGGCCCGAAAGCGCAAACAACTAAACGCACAAATTCCTTCCGAATGGCGTCTAACTGAGAAGTTTCTTGCAACAATCCCCGCCGACGGCCGCCTCATTGAAGCCGATGTCGTCCGTGGCAGTGGTATCTTGTCTGAGAAGGAGCTCAGTATTACAGAAAAATATTCCGCGACTAAGCTTCTAGCGGAGCTATCAAAAGGAGCTGTAAGCTCCGTTGAGGTGACAACTGCGTTCTGCAAGAGGGCAGCTATTGCCCAGCAGCTTGTATGTTTCTCCATTCTGAACATACCTAGTCTGTTTCGGATATTTTATTGATATAATATAGACCTCATGTTTGACCGAGCATTTCTTCCAACGGGCTATTGAGCGTGCTCAGTTCCTGGACGAATACCTCCAGCGAGAGAAGAAACCGTTCGGACCTCTGCACGGCCTTCCTATCAGCATCAAAGATAGTTTCTGCGTCGATGGAGTTCAGAGCACTGTCGGATATGTCAAGTTCCTTGAAAACAGCCCAGCTGCACACAACTCAGCCATCGTCGAAATGCTATTGAATCTCGGTGCTGTGCTTTACGTTAAGACAAATATCCCACAGACGATGATGGTCAGTTACCACCATTTCCTCTTCACTATCATCAACACTGACAGGACTTTAGACAGGAGACTCGGAGAATAACATCTTCGGTCGAGCCCTGAACCCCCACAACACGAACTTGACTGCCGGCGGCTCAAGCGGAGGAGAAGGAGCTCTAGTGGCATTCCGCGGCTCAATCCTAGGAATCGGCACAGACATTGCAGGATCGATCCGCATCCCATCCCTCTGCTGCGGTGTGTATGGCTTCAAACCTAGCATTGACCGCATTCCATGGGGCGGCCAAGTAGCCGATATAGCCATGGAGGGAACTCCCGGTCTTAAGCCATCTGCTGGACCACTTGCTCATAGCCTGAATGATATCGAACTATTTATGTCGACCATCATAACCGCCGAGCCCTGGAAATATGACAGTACCACAAGCGCAGCACCCTGGTCATATCCAAAAGCCTCAACTGATGAGCCCAGGCAACTAACCATCGGTATCCTCCCCGAGAGCAAGGACTTTCCCCTCCATCCACCCGTTAAAAGAGCACTGCAGACCGCCATATCCGCTCTGAAAACCAAAGGTCATCGTATAGTTTACCTTTCAGAAAACCCCGGTATTGACTTCGCATTTGCGAACCGTCTCGCCTTCCAATATTTCATCTACGGCCCACACACCGACCACATCGCAGCCAGCGGCGAATCACCCGTGGCATCTGTAGCAAAGATGTCTTCACCCATGTTCACGGGTCCATTCCCAGTAGACATGGAGTTACCGCCGTTCGAGAAGATAGACGCATTGCACAAGGCGCGCAAAGCATATGCCGAGGCGTGGAGAAAGACATGGGTTGAAAATAATCTAGATGTCCTTCTTGCGCCCGGGGCGCAGAATACGGCTGTTCCACATGATACATTTGGATGGCCGCCGTATACCGTGGTTTGGAACTTGCTTGATGTGAGTGTACCCTTATATCTCTTAGACAGTTTGGAGGACCGTGTGACTAATGATATTGTAGTACCCTGCTTGCATAATTCCATATGGCAAGGCTTCGAAGAGGCTTGATCCTGAGCCCATGGCTATTACTGATGGGGTTCAGCCTAGTTGTGAGTCATATATTCATCGAGAATGGCTCCACTGTGAGTATGTGTCAGCTAATTGTTGATGTCCAGATGACCCAGATGCTGTTGATAGAGCTCCATGCGCGATCCAGATTATTGCACCTCGGTTTCAGGATGAGAAGTGTCTTTCAGCTGCGAGAGTTATTGATCGGGATATTCGATAATAGAGCTAGCATATTGTCTTATAGTTTATTAGATTCTTTTGCCGACTTCCTATTCATACTCCAAGGTCTAATCCAGGTTATATCATGCCCATGCGCTAACCAGTAGACCCAAGATCTATCGCATCCATCAGGTCAGCCTACAGAGACATGATCAACATATTACTACTACCTATGATCAAGGACAGTAATCGCCCATAATAAACTGCTTTTATTTCTATTCGAACAAATAAACTCTATCACTCTATAAAAAAAAAACCTGCAAGTAGTCTAAAGCATATATCTGAAAGTAGGGGACTTATCCCCCATCTCACCAAGTTCCTGTGCCGAATATTCCGGCCGAAGCTCCACCAACTTATCCACGCGCTGTCGGTTGATGCGCACATATGCAAACCTCGTAATCACGATAGCCACCACGCCCATGATTCCAAAGGCAAGTTCCAGCGCATGGCCCATGATATATTGTGGGGAGTCGCGTGTGCGATAGAAATGAGAAGCCATGGCTAATATTTATTAGCACGTTCTGCCTAAAGGTCTTCATTAATGGGAAAGGGGGTATTTACCTCCTGCAAAGTTCCCAATGCCAATGTGTATCGCCATTCCTGCTGCTCGCTTATGTTCCGCGGCGAGATTGCTGCTTAGCCATGTTATGAGGGCGGGAATAGCGGGGTAGATTCCTTTTACTCATTAGAGTGGTAGACAATATGTGTGGGTTCACATGGGGGCTTACCTAGGATCGCAAGGAACACCCCAAAGTATACAAGTCCCGGGACCCATCTTTGCGATCCTGCCAGACAGACGAAAAATCCGGCGACGATGCAACCGATGTGAAATAGGAGAAGGGGCGAGCGCTCGCCATTGCGGTCAGCGAAATATGCTGCTAGAATGGCAGCCATGGAAGCTATGATGTACGGAGGTACCTAATCAGTCAGTCACGATACACGTTGCGGCTGTTGATGTCCAGGGCCATTACTGTAAGAAGCTGCGCAGTAGACGACGTATATCCGAGATCGCGGATTATGGTGGGTAGGAAGAACGAGATCCCGTATAGCGGACAGACGGCGGAGAAGTATACTGGATATGATTAGCAGAGGTCTCACCGCGGCCTGATGGAGGAGCATACTGAGAATGGCCATATAGACCTGCCAATCCTTGGCCGCATCCCACACATACTTCCACTTGAAGTCACCGGCCTCGGGAACCACATTGCCATTGTTGGAGAATTGTAGACTCAAGCGGCGCAGAATCCAAGCTCGTTCGTCTCGGGTCAGGAAGGATGCCGTATCAGGGTAGTCGTAGAGAAAGAAGTATGACATGACAGCCACGACAACTGTTGCGAGCCCTTCGATGATGAAGATCCAGCGCCAGCCGGAGTACCCGCCAACGCCGTTCATTTTCTGACTTGTTAGAATTGCACAGCAGATAAAGTTCCGGAACTTACACCGATCGCAAATGCAAGTAACCCCGAAAAGGCACCCGCAATACTCGCCGCGCTGAAGCATAAGGCTTGGCGGAACTGGGCTTCATGACGAGAGTACCACATCGTGATATAATAGGCCACCCCGGGATATATGCCCGCTTCTTCATGATGTTAGGATAGATCATTTCTGGTAGTTGGAGAAGATCTTACCTGTGGCACCGAGGAATATCCTCGCTATCAGAAGACCGTGATAGTTGGTCACGATACCCATTAGAGTCTACGGACAATTAGATTCGTACTAGCTCGGCGAACGGGAACGAACCATCACCGTCCCCCACGCCACCATCAGTGACGGGATCCATATTGAGGGCCTGACTTTCTGCAAAATAAGGTTCGATGGTAGCTCAAACACGGTGTATGTGAAGAAAAAGACGGTCACTAAACAATCAGAAATCCATCAACAATATGGTCGGCGCTACCTACGTGCCCAGTTGTACTGTGTCCCTCCGAGATGCAGATCTTCCTCCATGCCTTCAATTCTGGCGTTTCCGATATTACCCCGATCAAGGAATGAGAAGAGGTATAGGAGGGTTAACATCGGCATGAGACGGAGGTCCATCTTGCGCAGGAGCTTTCGCTCGTCGATGTGGTCGAGATTACCCTCGACATGATTGATGTCGCGGCATACTGTTTGGATTCCATTGCGTCGCTTGGACTGTTTCTCGGTCCTCATGTCGAGGTCGGACAACTGAGGTGCTTGCCTTGTGAAGCCACGGAGGTTCCTTGATGGCTTTGAGCCGTTGAAGGTCTCATGGGACAGCCCATGAGTTTTGATTGATGCAGGTCTATTATTGTGGCTGAGGAACTATGTAAGGGGCTAGGGAATGTGGGCAAGAAGATCATTATTCCATTCGTTCCTCACAGAAAGCTTCCGGCGATAGGTTAATTTCTTCAACGGGAATCATTTTTGCATTGGATATTCCGTATGCATGGGTTCGTACCCGCCATCCTAAATGCTAAGAGTAAATCATATGCCCAAGGCAAAGGCAGCAATAATGCATGGGTGAGTATGGTCATCATTTAGAAGTGAGACAAGTTACGTCTCCTCTGGTATCTCAGAAGGCAAATAGAGTGTTATGATCTGCGAGTAATGTTTGCTGATCGGCCGATCTTCCAGCGAGAGCTAAATGCATCTTTGCAATGGAAAAAGCTCATTACCGTTCATGATCCGAAGTTTAGCATCTGATGTACTTCAATGCCTATGAGACTTTATCGGTTCAACACTAATTATTGTCCATGTGCCAATGGGCAGTGCTCAATTATTAGTGGACACCTTGTGATTAGAGACTGATCAGCGTTCATTAGCGTTGCCTAGTATGGGCAGGGATTGATGACATATGAGATAATCCAGTCCCGATCAGTAGGGTAAGACAATGATCGTCCTTGCATCGAACCTTGCATATACTGATCGGGAGTGTCAAATGAGACCATTAGGGGCCGGGTGGCTGGCTATGGTCTACCAACCTTGACGTGTGTAGGTGAAATGAGCACATCGTAATCCCAGGTGTTGTGATCGCCTTACCTTTTCAGTAATGGTGGGAGGGAGTTGGGATACCGGGAGCTCCCATCATGCAAGGCTTTATTGGAAGCAGACGATGCAATCTGTGATGATGACAGACAGTCAAATGAAAGCATCAATCGCATCGACGTGAGCCTATAGACGAGTGAGCATTTTTGGTCGTGTTCGTGACTCATAATTAGGTCCTATTTCAGTATAAGTCTTCATACGTATATCCCAACGGATCGCGTAAGGTGCACTTTACGAAACGTACAATCCTATCCGTCATGTTGACAGAATTACAAAAGTACATACATGATGTCTCGATAATCAAGGAAGGAAAACGGACGAGAGTGAAATAGCAAGGTTGATGATTGACCTGGAGACGGTTTTTGTGTCATCCTGTCATCTCCCAGTCATGAAGCGCGTTAAGGGCCGTGCCCCCAAATCATTGACCGCCAGTTCGTGATGGGAGGCGCGATAAGATAGCAAGCCCCACCGCGGACCGAATACCAATGCGCTGGGATTTAGATTTTGTTCGATCCAGAACCCCTCCGCTTTGTCTGTTTGCCACCATTCCACAACCAATCGGTATTCTGACCAGAAACCATGACGAATTGCTAGAGCCCGCTTCATTCAAGCTTCTATCCACCAGAGGCCATGTCTGCGCGGAAGGGCCCTTCGCCCAGCCAGCCCACCAGTCTTGGCCCACCAGAGGCCGCGATTGCCGGGCGAACCGCCGGGAAGGTTCTGATTCCCCGGGATCGATCGAGGATCGTGGCTAGCCCTCAGATACGTACTTCTCGTGCTTGTGATCTTTGTCGGCAGCGCAAGGCCAAATGCAATGGGGGGAAACCGACATGTACCCAGTGCGAGAAGTTCGGGATCGAATGCAGGTACTCAGAGCAAAAGCGGACCCAGGAGAAAAGAGAACTTGACATGTTACGGGCAGCGATTAAGCGGCACGAGCGGATGCTGCAACTTATGTCGCTTCGCCCGTCTGGCGCTGCAGTTTCCACCAGTGGAGAGGGTCCATATGTGAGCTTCATTATTATACCACTGATCCCTGTCACTGACGACTAGCTACTAATCCAGTCATGTAGGTTGTGGCTTTGCCGCAAACAGAAGGGCTAGCTACCCAGCAAACGCTGTCTGGGAGCCTGGACCGCACGATGGAGCTTCTGCAAACCCAACTTCGTGAGCTGCATTATGTGTATCAAAATGTCCACGATTGTGACCCCACAATTCTTCCGGCTGTGGTGGACACGATCCGCAGGAGTTCCTCGGTGCACGAGGCAGCCAGTCTTCTGAGTCGGCAGATGACATCACAATCCCCGGGTATGACCCTGGAGAGAATGCAGAGGTCGTGGCTGACACGGCTATCGGGGAAACCGGAGCTGGTGAACCGAATACCCCCGTACAGCGTGAATTCTGCAGAGCGCTGGACGGCAATTGCAGATAACGCGGCCACTTCGCATCTCTTTTCTTTGTTCTTCGTTTGGGATAACCCAACATGGCATATTGTTGATCCAGTGTCATTCCTGAGTGATTTCCAGCGTGGAGGGACACACTTCTGCTCGTCGCTCTTAGTCCATACTATACTTTTCTATGCGTGTGTACGTATCCCATCCTCTTTATAACCGAGCTGACGGACTAGCACCTTTCATACGATTTTGAAAAGCCATGGGACCGGCGCATGGAGATGTCTACCGCCAGACGACTTCTGCGGGAGGTGGAATGCCTGTGGCAGTGCGATAAGATGAATATCTCTATTCCCACCATGCAATCTGCCCTTCTGTTAGGGTTATTCTTCTGTGCTTCTGGAAAAGACAAGATCGGTGTTCAGTATATCCGGTATGGCGCACAAATGGGGTTGCGGCTGGGCTTGCATACCTCGTCGCCTGAGACAGTCCAAACCAATCCAGCAGAGACAGCTCGCATTAGGCGAGCTCATAAACTCATAGCTAGTGCGGTCTATGAGGTGCAAACGTAAGTCACTAAAGAACAATATGCAAAGCAGTCACTGATTCAATAGTCTGTCTTTGCAATTGGCAAGGATACCGTCAGTATGGCCTGGGCCGTCTGAGCTTTTCTTATCTGAAGAAGAGGCAACGGCGGCAGATGTCAATCAGCAGTGGTCCCCATACCCATTTACCTATCCTGTTTACAAGCCCTTCTTCCACACGGGCCTATGGAGCAGGCGGGACCTATTTGTCATTATTAATGATGTGGCGGATTTGCAGCGGCAGCTCAGTAGACAAGTAGATCTCTCTGGATGGCAGCATGGTGCTGTACTGTATCAGAGACTTGTGAGCCTCGAGAGGAATCTTCCTGCTGTCCTAGGGGTACAGCGGAATAGGACTCCCCACAATCTGTGTTTTCAGTGAGTGGTCCGAATGCACTCACGGCTCCATGCTAACAAAAGAAGCATGTATTACCACATCACAACAGTCAACCTCTGCGGGATCTTCGTGACCCGTAATAGCACCGGACTGACAGAGGAGTTGATACGATCCACTAAGTTCGATCCACAGAGAGTACTAAGCGAAGCTATGGACTCGATTGCGACATTAATATTGCTCTATCGGGTGTGCCATGGCTGGAAGTCTGTCCCAGTAATGATGGTTCACTACTTTATGGTGGCAGGTGTACACGCAGCCTCGCACCTGGAGTCGTCAAAGTGGCGCGAAGTGTTGGTCAGCTGTGTCTCTGGTCTCTGGCATATGGGCCTGGTTTGGAGGGTCTGTCGACCGTTCCTGCGGACCATCCAGCTAGTACTCCAAAGCAAGGACGAGGCCTTAATTCCCATCGAAGCAGTGTCGATATTGAAGGAATTCAACGAGAAGGTGTGGAATCAGAACGAGGTAAACGCGCTGGCCGCCAACTACGTGGTGCAACACCATCCCACTCAGACACTTGCGCTGGACCACGACAGAAGTTTCCAGGGGAAAGGCCTCGAGAGCTTGATACGAGATTTCGAGAAACTGAGCACAGATGATTAAGACGAGGAAGGATGAAGACAGGGGGAGAATGAGAAGCGGAGGAAAAGTACCGGTCTGTATACGGATGACTGTAAAATAATGTTTTTTATGTTTGACGATACGATGCAATACACGAGCTATGAGAATATACGACTCAGACAGCAATATACCCTGTGACCTTACCACTTCCGTAAACTCGATTCCTGCGCTTTTAGTCTAGAATGGTGTATTTGAGCCCAGCTCTTCCATGTACAACACAGCCGTCCCATATATACAAGTAGTTCTATCATTTACATCCTCCACCCTATCCACCGAACAGCCGTCACTACGAAACCTCGATCAACTCGTCACCTACCCTCCTCGTCCACTCCATCCAGCTACCATCATACACCCTTCTGGGTCCCTTCGCCCCAACCAACCTCAAAGCTAGATCTAATGATGCAGCCGTAACCCCCGAATTGCACGTCAGGATGTACGGCACTCCCTCACCTTCTTCCGCCAACGCGCCAGCATCCGTCAAAACATCCCTCAGTTCTTTAGGAGCTAGTATCACGCCGGTCTCGTCCTCCAACAGGCTCGCCAATGGCACATTGACTGCTCCAGGGATGTGCCCAGACCTCAAACTTGGATCCATTTCGGGCTGCACACCTTGAAACCGACCAGGTATCCTCGCATCGACAATTCTCACCTTCTCCTGGTTTCTCCCAAGAACAACGTCCTTTACCTCCTCAAACGCTATTACCCTTCCGGTATCAGAATCCCTCTCTTCCACAACATACTCATCGCCCTGCTCTCCTCTCGTCCCAATCACTGGGACCTCTATTCCCGCAGACCCGGAATCTACGGGCAGCCGCATCTGCACATACCGCCTGAAGTTATTCAAGACATGCACATCCTTATGCCCAAAGATCTCACACATAAACGCCAGACGCGGGGCATGGTACGTGCCTATCTCGTCTGCATCGTAAATCACTAGAATATCATCCTTGCGAATACCGAGGGCAGTCATTGCAGCGGCGAAGAGGGAAGGTGAGGGAAGCATGGAAGGGTAGGGAGAGGTGGTGTCACGAATTTGGTCGAGGTTGAAGAACCTAATTGCCAATAAATATCTATTAGTATGTGGTGGTGGGGTATATAGGGAGCGCGGAGACGGAGTACTTTGAGCCTGGAAGGTGGAAGGATTCGAAGGACGAGTGGAGCGTGGGACGGTAGGCCGCTAAGGGGACAATTCGCCTAGGCTCGGTGGCATTGCATACTGCCGCATTGTCATAGTATTCGGCTGGAGTTATGAGAGGAGATTTGAAGGGGTTCATTGTTCGAGGTTGGAGAGTTGTCGATGGTGAGCGATGAGGGGAGGAGACATGAGGGGGATTGCCGTTATCGGGATATCAACTTAACCTATTCATTATGCAGTTATGCATATTTGTCAGCTATGCACTCAGGTACCGACACCGGTCGGATAGCAAGAGAAAGAGTGCGAGGTATGAGCTGATGAGGCAGTACTATAAGATACTGCTAGTGTTCTAGCTTTGGAACATAGTTTCGGTGAACCCCATTGTAGTGGTACGAGGTTTCCAAGTTGTTTTGCGATACCAACGATCGAGCATTTGACGTAGTACTACTACTACTTGTTGTAGGTAGTATGTCATCATGTGGATATATATTTCTGAGAATTAAAGATGGAGGACTCGATCACGTAGGGTTATCATTACTATCATACTCATTGTAGCACCTACTAGTTATACTATATATGTCTAAGTCACAATGGAGAAAAAAGAATTGGAGAGAAATAAAACTGAGGTGAGCAAAAAGTTTGAAGTGAAAAGGGGTGGGAGAAAAAAGAAAGGTCGTGCCCGGGATCGAACCGGGGTTGCCGGAAATCTGGTAAGATTCAAAATCCGGAGTGATAACCCCTACACTACACAACCAGGTGCTTGTGAAAAGTGAATTTGTTGATGGTATATAAGTGCCTTTAGATTGCAAAGCGAATTGTAACTGCCTTGGAATTCGACAAAACAATTGACCACACCAGCTGTGATGAACCACATCTACCAAATCCACAAGGCTATCCCTACGGTTAGAGAATCCTCCGCTATGCGAAGACAACATTTGATTCTTTTTTTAGTCGACATCCCGAAAGGCTCAACACATCCAGGTGCCCTCTAAACTGATGATTTGGCCAAGAATTACACCGAAAGGGCTAATAAAATTGTGGTGGTTATGGCTTTGATCTTGTACAGGCTCGGTGTCGACTCATATTGAATGTGTTTGGTTGTGCCTGAAAAAACACTCCGATGACGGCATTCCTTCGGGCCCAACAGCACAGCTGAGAGTGGCAATCCTTGACTGTTTAGGATAGGCAGTCAGCGCCGTCGATCCGCGCAATCTTGGGGCCAGATGGTGAGTTAACCTCACACATGACGGAATCTAGCTGGATTTAGGACGGAATAACTGCTTGATTATGCAGAGAACGCCGCACTCCCCGTAATATCGTGCTGTCCAAGCCCATTTACCTTGCATTTGAGTGTATATTGTGTATGTGTTTATCTGGGTAACATGCCCTTAAGGCTGCTGTGCCTGGTCCCTGGAGTATCCACATCCAGCCGCACTCCACTCACGCCAACAAATGGCCCTAAACCGCCCGGTCGATGGCTTTAATGACGTACTTACCAGGATTTAAGCAGCCCCCATTCTACCAGGACAGTCAGGTCCACTGTCCCTGAGCCACAACAATCTGCATCATATGGTGTTTGGCTTGCATAAAGCCAAGCACCCGGCCTAGAAGCTAGTGATGTAATCATGCACATACAGGATCTGGATGATCTCGCAGCAGGCGGATATATCTTACCGTGGCTTCCCTCCTAATCACGATGGTCGTAGCAATCCAGCACCTGCCACTTTTATCCGAGCCCAATTGACAGTTGCAGCCCGGGGGCTTCATCTCGGTCTTTCATCATGAGGTTTATTACGAGTCTCGTCGTTGCCACTTTATCCATTACCACCTCATCCTACCAGTTCGATCCTCTCCACCATCTTGCCGGTATCGCTCCTTACTTCAGCTCTTATGATCCCCAGATTAATCCAGCTCCCCCCGCTGGCTGCAACGTCACACGCGCAACTTATCTTGTCCGTCATGCTGCCATCTACGCCAACGACTTCGACTACGAGACCTACATCGAGCCGTTCGTCGAGAAGCTGCGCAACACAACACAAAGCTGGACAAACACCGACTCGCTCGCCTTCCTCGCCAATTGGACCGCGCCGATCACCGAGGACCACCTCGAAAAGCTGACTCGCGTCGGACTCCAAGAGGCAACAACTCTGGGCGTTAAATTCCGCCAGCGATACCCTGACTTGCACACCGACAAAGTTTGGGCCGCAACAGCTGAGCGGGCGACCAAATCTGCACAGGGCTTCATAACTGGCTACACCAACAATAAAACGCACGTAGACCTTGTCAGCGTCGCACAGAGTGACACGTCCGGCGCCGACTCCTTGACCCCTTACAAATCCTGCCCAGCATACAGCTCCAGCTATGGCAGCACATATGAAGATGTACGCCTATCGTCGCATCACCCCTTACCTCACCCGGCAAATTTGACTAACAATATCCTAGGAATTCATTGAAAACTACACAGGCCCCATAATCAAGCGACTTAACGCCCTCGCCCCTAAATTCAACTTCACTTCCTCCGATGTAACCGCCATGTTTGAGCTCTGCGGCTATGAGACCGTAATCCGAGGCTCCTCACCATTCTGCTCCTCCTCGCTCTTCACCAACAACGAATGGCTCTCCTTCGAATACGCCAACGACATCATGTACTTCCACAACACGGGCTACGGCCGTCCAGTGTCGCCGGTGATCGGCTTCCCCTGGGTCAACGCCAGCTACAACCTCCTCTCCGCAGAGACAACCGAGCAAGACATCTACGTCTCCTTCACACACCGCGAGGTACCGCCAACCATTGTCACAGCGCTGGGCTTGTTCAACAACAGTGCTTATTCGGGCGCGGATAATGTGAACGCTACTATGCCGACGAATGAGGTGAATTATGATCGGGCCTGGAAGAGCAGTAACATCTTGCCATTCTTGGGAAATATTGGAATCGAGCGAATGGAGTGCAGTGGTACTCAGAATGGATTTGACGAGGGTGTGTACTTCCGGGTGTTGGTCAATGAGGCTGTTAAGCCGCTGATCGGGTGTCGGGACGGGCCTGGGGAGAGCTGTAGCGCGGAAAAATTTGCCGATTTTATTAGCGGGAAAGAGAAGAGGTTTGGGGATTTTGGCAGGATATGTGGCAACTCTTCTGCTTTGGAGACTTTGGATATCTATAATTAGTAGTGGTGGTGGTACGCTGGTACTTTCACCGGTTAGTAATGCCTGCGATGTGATTAATGAAGCACGTTCATAAGCGAAAATGCGGTGAATATTTGTAACAATTTCTACATGCGTCTCTAGACACCCTTCCAGGACAGATGAATTTGACAAAAGCCCGAACACTCGATTCATCCCAAATTGCATAGTCTTATCGTGAGCGTTACAGTCATGCTACTACCTAAGCAGCTCATAGTCTGAAGCATGACACCTTCTGTCAAGTACCACCACTGCCTCGTAAAGCCTACTTGAAGCAATGCAAGAGTCCATAGTGCTGGATAACCCCTTAGCGCAGTAGGACTAGCGCACAAGTATATTACAGGAGAAATAAACGAGCCGACTAAGCAGCTAAATAGATCATAGTTTAACATCTTACGCATTCTTCAAAATCTGGAGTGGAAAAAACATCATGAAAATGGCCAATTATGATGATTTCATGGAGTGACATGACGCTCTTAAGGGCTGTAGAAGCTTTAACTATCCGTTATGGTCGATGAAAATAACAGGGCTACCTCCAACTCGAAGGATTGTTTCATTGTGCTTATAGTTCAGGAATTGACAGTCTGTACCAAAAGATGTTATTGTTCGAGTACGCAGTGAGCCATCTGTGGCCATTTTCAAGCCACGTGATACGACAGACAAACTATAGTGCGAAACAGGGAGAATCGGTCATAAGTCTGGATAAATGGCGTAAAGCTTTCCAACCACTAGAGCAAGAACCGGAATCCCTCTGCCACTGCCCGGCCAGGCAAGCCGTGTTCTTCATTCTCACGAGCCCGCGCGAGATCAACACCTTCTAATTCATCGAGCTGTTTATTCAATCTACCCAAATAAATGCGAAGGATGGTGGCGATTACGATGGTCATTGCAAGCAAAGCGATATTGACACTGAAGGCGGCGATGTAACGAGGAGAGGCGGAGTCTATGAATTCCAACAAAGTTTAGCAGGTTATTTGTGACTGGAGATAATGGAGGCTTTGAACGTACCAGGGTAAAGATATGGCATATAGATCTGGCAGACATTACTGAGACAATTGATTAAGGCCAAGGCAGCGGCCCGCTTTGTGGCTGGGCGCGGGAGGACTGCGATCGTCAGCAAATGTAACTAGTCTCTGAGCCTGCACCATAGATGCTTACTGTTTGAAATATATCCCAACGACACTACGTAACCTGCGTAAATGCCACCGAGCATTATGCACATTGCCCTAGACCATCTTGTGTTAGTCATCTCGATCGGGAGGACCTATTGTTTGAGACTTACACATATCGAGCGGCGAAGTTGTTGCCTGCCATTGATAATATGAATGCCACAATAGCAACGACAGGCGGGAGTGCTATATGAAGGTATCGCTCGCCTGTTCGGTCTGCATGCCAGGCATGCACCAACACAACAAGGGTAGCGATAAGATATGGAGGTGTTGTCAGAAGCAAGGTATCAATGTTGTTACGGCCAAGTCCGGCCATCACGCTAGATGATAACGGTAAGTATCTGTAGACTGCCGGAGGAACAGGATATAGCTATTACCTGGGAAAGAAGGTTGTTACGCATCCGGCAGACGTGCATCCGTAGATGACGCCTAGCATTAGCCAAGTCTTTATGTCCCTGTTGTGCGATGATGAGCTTGGTGACCAAAGCAAATGGAAGATTAAAATACTTACGTGACGGCGAGCTTTGCACCCTTGGTCATGCTCTGATGTTCATTATCCACCCAGTCATCTTCGCCAATGTCCTTTTCTAGTCTCCATGCCGCAAGGACTTTCTCGTCATCTGTTAGCCACGAAGTGGTCCGGGGTAGATCGGGAACAATGAAAAATGCGATCAAAGCCGCAAAGATCTAGGATGGTCAGTTACAATCGGTTTCAAGAATGAGAGAAATGGTACATACCGTTAGAGATCCCTCAATAATGAAAAGCCACCTCCATGCAGCGATGCCTCGTGCGCCGTTCAAGCCGCTCGTGATACCGGCGGCGATCAGACCGGAGAATGCACCCGAGATCAATGAACCTGCGTATAGCAACGCGGTCCGTTTCCCCAACTCTTTCCTGGTATACCAGGCTGATAGAAGATATAGACATCCGGGCTAAAACGTTAGCGAATATCCAAAAGCAAGTAGGTGGACTCTTACAAAGTATGCAGCCTCGACGAATCCGAGTAGAAACCGAACGACCAACAAGCCAGCAAAGTTGTGGGTGGCCGCAGTGCAACACGAAATGACACCCCACGCTACCATACAGCCAGGTAGATAGATTGAAGGCTTTCCGAGCTTGTTGAGGATCAGGTTCGAAGGAACTGCGCCAATTAGCTGGCCTGGCAACAAAGGGAACAGAACAGTAGTACTGACCCTGCATAAGAAGATAACCGACGAACAGGATACTAACACACACCTGTGGCGTGTTAATTGCTCGCATGCCTTGTATCTATTCATCCTTCATAGCTTGTTGACTATCATACCTGGTATTGGTCACCTCTAAGGTTTAGGTCCGCTTGCAAACCAGCCAATTTCGCTGCTGCAATGTTGTTGCGATCCAAATAGTTCAAGATGTACATGATCACCATCATGATGAGCAGCCTGATATCAATCTTCCTAACTAGCTTTGCCTCCCGTCGTTGTATCTCTTCTGGCGTCAGATCTTGCAACGATGTTGGCACAGCAACAGTGCCCGAGCCCTTTAATGTGTCCCCCATTTCGGGGAATTCGATGTGTTCGGCCCCTGAATTCTTGACATTATCCATAGAAGGCAATTGGTAGATGGAATGAGAGCACTTGAGAGTAGTAAACTGAGATGTGCAGGGGCGAGTATGTTTGCCGGACGAGAGCAATGGAAGCGAAGAGAACGGTTGTGGGTATTCAAGCTTGTCCTTAAATGCTGGAGGATTCTCGAGCTTGGACTATTTCTGCACCAAGCTACCCCGTGGGGTGGTGAACAACCAACCGGGTTCGAGGATGGGGTTCTCTTCGGATATCTCAGGCGGGGTTGACGCACTTGGCAGCGGGAGCAAACAACCTGCCATATCCAGTGCATATCCGATGATTTTCCGGACTGAAGGGTCTGAGGGCCAGGGGAAAATGGTTTGCTTCTACAACAAGCCTGAGCCATGGTAATGTATGCTAATTCTTTCATTATACATTCGACGTCAGAACTGAGATCACTGGCAAACTACCAGAATGCACGATGAGAAAAGAAGCATACTTCAATTATATTGTGCTGTATAGCAGATGTTACAACCTTTATCACTCTTCTATCTTGATTCTAGCATCGTTATCCCCTTTGCCAACTTTTAAGAACATTGTGTTTATACTGGAAGGGAGAAAGAGGGCTCTTCACCCCCTTTTAAAATGGGAAACTAATCACTTTACATGAATGGGTACACGGAAGAATCTCACTCCTTTTGGTTTGCGTCCAAAAATTCCAGCAGTCTTTGCGCAACAGCAGATGGTTGCTCTTCGGGGAGGAAGTGGCCACAATCGTGAATAGCGCCTCCGGAAACATTGGCCGCGAACTTCTGAACCAAATCGATCATACCCGCGCCAACCGAGCTCTCTCCACCCAGAGCTAAGACAGGAATATCAAGTGGTGTCTTTGCGAACTCCAGATTCTGCTTCGAGCTCGTCTCAAAGGACCGATAGTACTCGAATCCTCGACTCATGGCTCCTGGTCTCGAATAGGCTTGAATATAGCGTTCAAAATGATCTTTGTGCATACCATCGGGATGAACGGTCTTCAAATTGAAAAACCAGGTCAAGAGCTCCCTCTCACGACCGCTCGTCAGGATTTCAGGTAACTCGGGAAGCGCGTTGAAGGAGAATTGCCAAAGACGTAAGTTGGTCTGCTGAGACAATGGGAACTGAAACTGGGGCAAGAAGCCCGGCACTGATGCATCTAGGATACTGAGCGATTTGATTCTCGATTGGAACTGAGCGGCCCAGGGATACGCGATCCATCCGCCCACATCGTGGCCAATTAGATGATACGGTTGTTCTTTCAAAGCGTCGTGAATGGCTTCGGCCATGATCTTGCTCACGTTCGCGGTATCATAGCCATTGGCGGGAGGAAGAGAATCACCCAAGCCTGGGGGGTCGAGTGCAAAGAACCGGTAGTTTTTGGAAAGTGGCTCAAACATGTCACTCCACGCTTCTGCTGTCTGTGGCCAGCCGGGAATGAGCACCACAGGAGGACCTTGGCCGCCGACGATGGCTCGGACCCCGTGCAGGAGACGGGTAACTTGCCACTTTGTCGTCATTCTGTAGATGTTGGTCCGGTTAAGTGACGGAATTAAGATTTTAATGACTTGTATTTGTCGTCCAAGTCAATTCCACCGGCATTCAAATAGAAAATGATACCTGGCTACTGAAACGTGCTGGTTATATTGTGGCCATGAGTCACAGAGACTTCGATGAGTCAAGGGAAGGGGATGATGCTAAAATCCCATATCTACCGATACTAACTGTATTCAGGTTAGGGTATAGCGCAAGGCCAATATTGTATAATAGAGGACAGATCTCCGTTACATAACGATCCGATTTAAGCAAAGTCAGTAATAACCTAATGCTACTTGGAAAAAAGGATTATGAAACAAACAGTTTATTGAGTTATCATATACAATGTTTTTTTTCCTTTCACTGGTGTTGCCAGTATTTGGCGGAGCGGGTCCCACAACTTGCCTGTAACTTACCCCGCCGGCACATAAAGCTTAGCTGGTTAGCCTATTGCGATGCTCGGCAAGATGGGGCGAGGTAGGTCAAAAGCTATCCCCGCGAGAAAAATCAGTGTCTCGATTCTTTTCCCGACCCGCTCATTTCTGGCATCGGTAAAAACCCCGCAGAGCCGTAAACACTCCTCCACCAATTGCTCTATTTTTACTTGCTGTGGGCTTATCCACACAAATGGTCTTGCCTGAACATAACAAGGGCGTGAACATTCTAAGATATCATACTCAATGAACAAGGTGATGTAGTTATTGCTAAGCTTGATTGATCGACCCAAAGCTATAACGGGAGCCAATAGCAGTGAGCAGAACGCGTCAGCTCAGGAGGTACTGGATAATTTGCTACCTGCGATTTGGCTTCGTGAAGCAGTAGCATAAACTTGGTTAAGAATCCGATTCATTCGATGGGCTTTTCCGGCTGCTTTGGCACTTTTCCGAGATGTTTTGAACGAGGACCTCAAACCTAATGTGGGTGTTTGTGTCGGCCCCGGACGGATCAAGTAGGCCTTATTACCGGTCACGGTCCTCATAAATCGAAATATCCTTTTTGATTGCTATTGATCGCAGTCCGCCAATTTTTAAAGGAATATTGATGGTCGTGGATCACATACCAAAAATGTCGATGGATGTTTGCATGTATCCGTAGAGATATTTCTTGGAGTGACAAACAAGATCTCACGGGGCATTTGGCAGCACCGGCTTTACTAATTAAGCTCCATTATCTATCAGAGGATTGCACTTAAGATAGCAGCCTATCATCAGTGGCAATCGGACTGTAGCGACGACGAAGAGCGAGGAAACCATGGATACCATGTAGTACAGTTACCACATAACGATTCGTAAACCTGCTTGCGTCTGATTGATGGTTCGCCTACTTTCTTTGTGCTCAGATAGAGCCACGACTTGTAGTGAAAGGGGAGCGAAACTGAAAGAGCGTGTGTGTGTCAAATTTGGTGTTTTGAATCAAGAGCTTCAGTACGCTTTATGCTCGAGTACAATTTTAGCAACCAGACAATATCTAGGCAATATTTCCTTTGGACGTGGCGATAGATCACGAAGGGATCTCATTGGGGTTCTTTGGTCAACAGTAGGAAGGTTTTGTCACAGCTAGGTACTTATTGACAACTCGTTAATCATTGCTTGGTCGTCAAGATATGTAGCCGGCCAATTTGTTTGACTTCGCACTTTGCAAACATTTAGTTAGCAGCTACTGAGTAATATAGGAATTTAGCCTTGTTTGATCCAGGCAATGAAAGACTTTAAGACTGCGCGCATGTGACCTGTGTGACCAAGCATCAAATACGACTGATTCTCTTTCCACCCAAACTCTGAGGTCAGGTTCTCTGCCGTCCTCGAACAACACCTGTCAATTATAGTGTTATGGCTACTATGAGCGGTTCTTTCAGTGCCGACACCAATATAATTCTTGATATTGGAGAAGTCTTACACGAACGATATCGAGTAGTACAGAAACTGGGTGCTGGGCGCTACTCAGCTGTCTATCTAGCGCGGGACCAGAAGTACGCTTTTCCTACGCCGTGCAAAACACGTAGAAACTTACGTTTCTCATAGGGAACTGTCTTACAAGGCAATAAAACTATTGAGGGAAGATCGCTATGACGGAGAACATGATCTCTTTGAGTTAGAGATACTGAAGCACCTACGCGAGGCGGATCCTAATCATCCAGGCTATCAGCACATTACCATCCTTCTTGATGACTCCATTTACATTAGCCGGTCGGGTTCTCAACATGTCTGCCTCGTTATGGAGCCAATGGCAGAAGACATGAAGACCTTCCCCCTTTTCTTTGAGGGTGCCCGGATACCTAACCACATCATGAAGAAAGTAACGAAACAATTACTATCTGCCCTGGACTATGCACATGGTTGTGGTGTAATCCATACAGGTAAGTCAATATGCTATGTGATCTAACAGAACATTTCTGTTGACTCACCTGCCCAAACATCAAACAAAGTAACATTATGGTGAAAATCCGAAATCCAGCTATGATCGATAGGTATTTGGGAAGATTCCTTGTCAAACCCAGCTGCCGATCTTGGAGAGTACAACTTCGATGATGCTTCTGAGCTGGTTCAAGCGGATGTTGTACTAGGTGACTGGGGATCGGCGAGTTGGGTCGAGAAGCATCTGACAGACTTCATTCAGCCTACATTACTCCGCGCGCCCGAGGTTATACTCGGGGCACCCTGGGTGAACCAAGGTAGATATTTGGAACCTAGGCGCCCTTCTACCCGAGCTCCTGGAGGCCTTACGCATGTTCAGTGGTAGGGCGGATGTTACAGGTGGTGTTTACCTTACTAAGCATCACCTTGAGGAAATCGAAGCCCTGTTTGGCCCCGTTCCTCCCGAATTGTTGCAATCTGGAGAGCCACAAATTGTTCAACAGTTTTTCGACGAGGAGTTCAACTTCCGTGATTGGACCCAGAGATCACCAGCGGTACTGGAGTGATGGATTGAGAGTATTGATGGTCCCGAAAAAGCCAATTTCATTTCAATGATACGCTCTATGCTGGTTATCGATCCAAAACAGCGAATGGCCGCACTTTCTCTTCACGATGCGCCGTGGCTTAATCCGGAGAAGTAAAGTCATGATGCATACCTCAAATCAGGGATTAGGGTCAGATTTAATTGCAAGGCTTTATGTGTATTACTCAGTGATAAAGAGGAAAACCATATATAAGACAGCTACTATTGCGGATACTCGGCAAGCACTTGTAGCCTGGAAGGGGATAGTCCGAGGTTTACCCCGCAAACCTTCTGTTGCCGCTTCCTTTGCTGATCAACAGCTCCCTGTCAGTCGGATATGTAAAATGCCATTTCTCCCCCCGGAAATAGCGGTCGGATAACTCTTCGACCAGGCCTGATCAATATCCCAAATGGAGCTGCAAAACAGTCCAGCGAGCAAACGGCGGTTTCCTAAGAAGCGCGTCCGAGTTACGCGGGCTTGTGATGCCTGCAAAAGGTGAGCCAATGTTGGCTGCCTTCGCGCTGCAGGGCTTAGCTTACAGAATAAACCCAGGAAGAAGTTGCGCTGTAGTGGGACATTACCCTGTCCGACCTGCCTTAAAACTAACAAAGCGTGCGAGTACACAGCCGAGTATAACAGGGGCAAGCCCCCTCAGGTCCGCATCGCTCAGCCATCAGTACAGGGCAATGAACAGCAACAGGAAGCTTCAGCCGAGGGGGGCAGGCCACCTCCGTCACCATATGCGCAGATTCTGGAGCGCTATAACATGCCTGACAGCCAGGTAGACAATCCGCCCTCTCGCGCCTCGCCTGAGCACCAAACGGACTTGGAAGGTCATTATGTCGGTCCTTCGTCAGGGGTATCCTTTCTCCTCCGAGCGCAGCGGAGACTCCACAAATATGTCGCGTTGCCAATTAACACGCCGATATTTACGTTCGGAGACTCTCCACTCCCGGAGGTTGAGTCGACCTTCATGCTATTGCCTCCCCGGAACGAGGCTAATGCGCTCTTGGCCCGGTACTTTGACTTCGCTTTCCCCACACATCGGTTTCTCCATCAGCCCCAGGTTGAGGGCTGGGTGGAAGACTTCTATCGCGCTGTGCAAGACTCGGAGGCAGTCAGTCCCGGCATGCGGGGAAAAAGGGCAGTGGTGCTGATGGTCTTCGCTCAGGCAAGACAAGGCCAGCCTGACAGGGATCAATCGACCGTCCGATCTTTGATTAGTAGGTTCGCTGGCACAGAATCGTTTCTAACAGTTTCAATCAACTCACGAATGGCCAGTGCGGGCTACTTTACAGCCTCGGAGCAACAGCTCTCCGCCGAGACGGGACCCGTGCGAATAACCAGCGTCCAGGCACGGCTGGCCCAGTGCTTCTATCTTCTGTCTCAATCTCGCATCAACCACTGTTGGAGTTTGTTCGGAACCACTGCTCGGCTTGCCATGACCATCGGTTTGCACCGTGCAAGAAGACGTGAGTATGGTGCCAAGGTCGATCATATCGAAGCTGAATGTCGGAAGCGCGTCTTCTGGTGTGCCTACAGCTTGGATAACTATTTGAGTGCTGCTTTGGGCCGCCCTCGGATATTTCACGATGATGACATTGATCAAGACTTTCCTACTGTTGCTGATGACTCGTGGATCCTCAGAGACCGAATCCTCACCCCCGTGTCGACGACCCAGAGTATAATGCTTGCCCCACTTTACCATGCCAGGTTGTCTGTCATAATTGGTCGCATACTGCATGACATATATGGAGTTCGCAGAGGTGGCTTACAAGCGGAAGTATCTGCTGCCGCTCAACACGGTGCTGAACTTACCAGTTGGCGTCAAGAGATTTCCGGCTTCCTCGATACCCCGAATGTGGATCTTTTGATGTTGACGTACCAACGCCAATACACAGTGCTGAACTTGGCCTTCTATCACGCACAAATTCTACTCTACAGGCCTTTCATCTTGCGCAATTTTGGGCACATCAGTCGCGAAAGACCACGAGATGGCTCGTCCAATAAACCTGTCGACGATTACATTGAGAATTGTCTTGACGCGGCCATGCGAATTGCCGCGATCATCCGCGAACTTTGCGAGAAACAGCGGATGTATAACACGTTCTGGGTACGTAGCTACTTTTTTTTTTTTTTTTTTTTTTTTTTTTTTTTTTTTCGCTGGTAGTAAAAGCTGATTTCGGACAGTTTACACATTACTACGCGTTCTCAGCAATTATGATTCTGTATTTCCGGGTCATCCAGCTGTGTGCTCAGAGAGGCAATGTTGAGGAAGTATGCCTTAAATATCTGCGGACAGGGGAGTGCGCCCAGCAAGATCTCGCTAGCTGTAGCTCCCACTCGTCTTTTGTACAGCGCTACGTCGTCATTCTCGAGGAGCTTCGCCAAGAGGCGCGAACGGCCGTCAATCAGCCTGTACCTCATGATCATAGGATCCCACACATTGGGGCCCCAGGCTACGAGGAAACAATCATCCCAGGTGAACCTGCACTGAATCACACCGAAATAGGTGACGGACCACAGAGTAGCAGCCTGATATCTCCAACAATGGAGTACAATCCTTCTCAATGGGAACGAGATTTAACTGAGGATGGCTTTACTGTGTCTGGCTTGTCAGGACCTGCAGACTGGGAAGGGATCGACTCCTTAGCTATCGCAGGACTGGGGGAGTTAGACTACCTGTTCCCTCATATAGACCCTTCCGGAAAATAGCACTCCTAGTCCTCGCTCATATATTGACAGAATCGAGTTGATGGGAATTTTGGTAATAGCCCCGCAGTGCCTTTTCATATATATTCATCCAGAGCTATGTACTTTGAAAGACATGATATCAGAGAGCCATCCCAGTAGTCACAGAAGATTTATCTATTCAAAAATATTTGCCAAGGCTATCGTCTTTCACATTTCCGACTACAGCTCTGTGGCTGACTTTTCCGTGTGGCTCCATTTCCGCCCGAGAGTCCGGAAAAGAAAACTCGGATAAGTCTACTGGGCCGAGGCAGTACCCCTTATAATCTCATCGAAAGATCTTGACCAGTGCTCGCAGTTCTATACTGAAGACTCTGCATGATATCTTACCATCCAATTTTGCTTTCATGATGCCCAACATGCAAAATTCACCATCCTTCATTTTGTTTGAAGCGTCGGTCGCATAACCAAAATGATAGTTTCGGTGGGTTTCATGTCATGCTTCTCCCTCTTAATCAGTTAATTCGCACTCAATCACGCTTTCCACCCCAGCACCGGCACTCCAGATATGAACAATCTTCAGACCCACCCTCCTCTCGATCAAATCAAACCACGCTGCCCGAGTGCGCTGCTCAGAGGAGAACAGCCCCAACATCATCATGTCAAGCCCAGTAGTTTCCCAGTGGGCCCCGGTCTCAGGAACAACAAATTCATTTATCAAGAGCCTGCTATACCCAGGCTTCATAGCTTCCTTGACACGCTTTAGTAGTGTTTCACATACATCGTCACACCAGTTATGTAGCGTTGAGTGTATGTAGTAGGCTCGAGCGCCTGGATATATATAAACCAAGCATTAGCCCAAACCTGATATACGAAGAAGTGGAGAAGACTGAACGCACCTTTAACTGGCTGCTCATCATGAAAATCATACTCCATACGCACAATCGATGAATGCAAATCCTTTATTTGGCCGATCATCATGGGCAAGTCTTGGAGGATGAGCTTCCCGGGCACATCTGGAAATGCAGCGCGGAATCTTTCCAGATCATGTCCTACGTTACCACCGATGTCCACGAGAAAAGGCGAGTCCAGACTAGGATCAGCGCCGTTGATGAGCCTCTCCTTCACAGGATACACATCAGGATGGATCCACCATCGGCGACCGAGATTGTAACCACTTAAGTAATCATTCAGGTGTTTTCCATAACCTAACTCATTTACCCAGGTGAAGAGGTCCTTGTCAGTGCCATAAGCATTCATCAAAGATGTGTCCTCAGGGTTAGTTGGGTTTGTCCAACCACGCTTGCGAGAGAATTCATGGAATTTCAGGCAGCCAGCACTGGTACATGCAGTTCTAGTGTGCAATGGAATAGCTATATTAGCTGTTACATGATAAAGGGCTATAAGTGTAGAGTATACTCACAGGCCGAGATATCCATTTCCAATCTGAGGGAGACTGAGGGCTTTGGTGTAATTAGTGGGCTGGTACTCGTCCTCACCGACTTCATTTAGAAGGCCCATGGCGCTGAGGTGACGCATAAGACGACCTGGTGATAAGTTAGCAAGGTCCGGGAAACTAATTAATGTGGCACATACTGAGAAGGTTCGGTTCGATTTGTAGTCTCGACGCCAGGTCTGCGACTCTCTGCGGTTTATCTCCATTTTGGGCCATTAAGATCCATAATCCTGAGTCCACGCCAAATCCTACTGCCATCATAGCTCCGATCTATTGTGGTTAGTGTACTCTGGATTCATTGTGACCGAAGGTACATACATGTCCCCAGCAGTGATCAGCCATGATCTCTCGAGGGGTCGATAGAGCTAGAAATAGCTGTCGACATTTGAATATAGCATCTTTGCGAATGTCATCGGAATCAGTTCCCAAGCGTTTAACATCTTCTGCAATTTCATTCAATAGCTTGAGAGCCTCATGAAGATTGCTTGGAGATGAAGCGACAGAAATATCTACAGTAGCCCTCACTCTGTTTTCCGCGTCCATTCTTAACGATACGGCTCAATAATGGAAAGCACACACGATAAGGGGCTTATATGAAGAGGGGTTAATGCAAGGGTCTGCTTGCCCCCTTTGAAGTAGCTAGTGCATGTAGGAAAGCAAAGAGAGAAGGCGTCGTCCTTGAGATCACCTGTCCTGTTTGATGGAAATCCTGGCCGAATTTGGCCATCCCATGCAGCATCCTACATATCCTGGATGTGAACCAACTATACACTCCTATTACAACAGCAACCGTGGCATTCCTAGGTCCGATTGCGGGTCACCTCTCACTTACCTTAACATGTAAACATACCGATGTTATAGATGCTATTCCGTTTCAAGGGAAAGTCATCTTGCTCGTAAGAAGTCTGTGGGTCAGTCTGACAACGCTTGACAGGTGCCAAATGCTCGGAATACCATTATTTCCCGTCCAAGGTCTCCAACTCGTATTGGTCTTATGACCTAGCATTATCGGACAAACCTCGTACTATTGCCTTGATATACTGTTCTAAATTGCAGGGATTCGCCTGCGGACTGGTGACAAGTATTCTCACCCCACGCGCAATTACCATTACAGGCAAGTCTCAATATGCCGAAAAAAGAAAATACTAGGTCACCGACTCATGAATTGATACCGAGAATGTCCAGCAGTCCGTCATTTCTCATAACGTCCACTAACCACGCCATGCCACTTATGAAACATGTTCTCCGGATCATACCTACTCTTCACCCTCCTTAGCCTCTCCAAATTGTCTCCGTATGCGTCAGTAGGCTTTACCTGCTCGTTCTCCATATTCAGATAACGCCCCACTGGTCCTGTCCCGAGATGGTCCCCTTCACCGTGACGTTGACGCTCATATCCGTTGACATTCCGTATTGTCGCGCATAAATTTGCATTAAATCGACGAACAGTCGCATCAAGATTGGGGTCAGTCCATCCAAAGATGGTGACAACATCATAATAAGCCCCGCGGTTGGCGTACGCAGTAGCATCTTGGGGAACCTCACGCAGCTTGCGGGTTGAGAAAAGCTCCACTGCCATGGAGCAGACAGTAACGTTCGGATGGTCATCATGAAACGACCAGACCATATTTGCCATTTGCTGGAAGGCTTCCATTTGCAGGGGCATCGTGACATTCGCGGAGCCTTGGTGACGGCGTATCCCGTATTCGCACAATGGGTTCTGTAAGGTGTTGACCTCAGCGATGGACATAGTTCTCGTCGAGTTTATGATAGGTTTCATGTCAAGTAGTCCTGAGAAGTAGCCCTTGGCTTCCTCATCCGAACCCTGATAAAGTGGGACAGCAGTGAGGATACGGGTTTTTCCATCCAGCGTGTGGCCCACGCCGATAGTCAAGCAATGACCTTCGCGATTATCTCGATTGTGGAACTCATTGGCGAATGCCACAAGTTCAGGTAGGGAATCCGGTACAAAGCCGAGGATCCCGCTCCATACTTCTTCTTGGTGATGGACACGGTACAGAAATCGCGTTACGACGCCAAGCTGCGCCCCAGCTCCGCGAACGGCCCAAAACAGGTCTGCATTCTCTGTTTCAGAAGCTTCAAGGATGCACCCATCGGCTGTAACGATCTGGACTGCTAAGAGGTTGTCGATCGCGAGGCCATGCTTCGCTGTCAGCCATCCATGGCCACCACCTAGGATTAGCCCCCCAACCCCGGTATGGTTGACTGCACCCCCGACGACAGCTAATCCGCGGGCCTCTAATGGTTTGTCAATGTCGGCCCACAGGCATCCGCCCTCAAACGACACAGTGATGTTAGTCTCATCCAGTTCGACTCTTCGCATATTTCCGAGATGTACGAGCATGCCTTCTGATGATGATGCACCGCTAGTCGAGTGACCACCGCCACAAACAGCCAGGGAGAGCTTGCTTGCGAAGGCAAACTTCACCGCCGCAGCTACCTCTTCAGCACAGGTCGGCTTGACTACCACGGCCTAGAAGTCAGTCAGTATGATTCTAAATGAATATGATGAAAGTTCGGCTTGTGGTGAGTAGGAGATCGGGGGCTTGACTGACAGAATTCACTTCAGCCGCCTTACTCCATCTCCTAAGACTGGCAGCATATCCATCATCATCTGGCGTCAATACTTCACCATGTGAAATGGTAGTGTATAATTCGTTCCATTCAGGCATAACTGAGAAAACCGTAGTGTAACTCGAATGTTGAGCTTGAAGGAGTTAGTAGGCATGCTAGTGCGACCTTTAGTGCTTTTTGTGGGGTGGGTGTGTGAGCCAACTGAAGCCTGCCAGAATATGTCATCGGAATCTTCTGCGAGTCCATCCCTGGCATCCGTTAGATGCACGCGTAACCGTTCTGGTAAACTCCTTGCTCCTGAGTATTAATCTTCCAAGCCAGCCGAGTCAGCCTGTACAATCGAATTTCCATCTTGGACTGGTGGCATGATTTTCCATGACAAAGGACATATACTGTGCACCCTCGCTGCTTAATTTACTGACAATGGAATTGACGAAAAGCAAGGACGAACAACCCCTTTCTATTTGGGTTTTTTTTTGAAATGCTAGGAGAGGATCATTTAGCAAATACTCAGGTGAACTTGTCATTGGACAAGACGATAAAGGCTGCAGTAGTCAGATTTGTTGATCTTTCTTCCTTGATACCTTTTAAGTAGAAATTGCGACTTTCTCGCTCACGAACAGCTATGCAGTGGTTTGCGCCTGCTCTTTGGTCATGTACGTTCGGCTTTTGTAATACCCACCCATTCTTCGAGAGAGCCAATCCTATTAATTGCTGATACAAGGGGCAGCCAAATCTGTTGTAGTACTCAACTTGATAGTTACTCCATTTGCATCACAGAATCTCATTGTGCGCTTGTTCTGGATAAAACTGGTACTTATTTACTGTGGGTCAATCTGATGAAAACATCAAAGTGCTTGTTATGCAGCTTTACCTGCCACATCGGTATCGACCTGCGAACCCAAGTGAGACAGGAATCATAGAAACATTCATTCTAATTTTTTGAGACCCAGAAAACAGACAGCGAGAAATTCCCCAATCTACTTACGGCTTCACCACCATTACCGCCATGTCAACCACGACACGAAAAAACGATAAGGCAGATACCGCCGCATCGAGCTTCCAGGGCATACCGGAAGGGGATCTGAGAAAGATCTGGCAATGGGACAAGATATGCCCACCACCAATCATGAGATGTGTCCACGAAATATGCGAAGAAAGGGCACGGGGGCAAGTTGATGCACTGGCTATTTCAGCTTGGGATGGCAAATTGCACTACGGAGAGTTGATACAGCTCGCCACAAAACTAGCAAAATGGCTCGTTCTTTCTGGAATACGACCTGGCATGGTTGTGCCTCTCTGCTTTGAGAAATCATTGTGGACAACTGTAGCTATGCTGGGTGTGCTCAAGGCTGGTGCGGCATTTGTTATGCTTGATACATCATTCCCCAAACAGCGTCTTCGGGCTATTGTCGAAAGCGTAAACGCAGATATGATCTTATCGTCTGTTCCAAGCAACACCATCGCGGCATCATTGGCTGAAACTGTAATTGCCATAGATTCGACCTTCTTGTCGACGTTGAATAACCTGGAAGGACAAGACCCGCCACCGGTCGACCCATCGTCACTCATGTACTTAGCCTTTACATCAGGTTCCACAGGCACACCAAAGGGATTAGTAATAACACATAGCAATTATGCATCATCTCTCCACTACCAACTGCCACTCCTGGGGTTCACTGAGGAAACCAGACTCTACGACTTCTCTTCCTATGGTTTTGATGCTTCACTCAGCCACACGTTTACGATCCTTGCCGCAGGGGGCTGTTTATGCGTGCCATCCGAGGAAGACCGGAAAAATAGATTGGCTGAAAGCATAAAGTCTCTCCGTGCAAATGCTGTCGGGCTTACCCCGTCAGTTGCCAGGTTGTTGAATCCTGCTGACACCCAAACTATAGCAACGATCTTGTTTCTCGGCGAGGCTTTGCGTCCTAGCGAAGTTCAACGCTGGTGGGGTAAAGTGAGCATCAGCAACATATACGGACCTAGCGAGTGCACGCCCTACGCTGTCATCAACAACAGCGCGGCGAGTCCGCAGGAGACCACTCGACTAGGCAAAGGTGCAGGACTGGTGACATGGATCGTTGATCCAGATAACCACGACCGCTTACTACCTCTTGGGGAGACCGGTGAGCTGCTTCTAGAAGGGCCACTAGTGGGCAAAGGGTATTTGAATGATGAAGAAAGAACGGCACAAGTGTTTATCCAGGATCCAGCATGGCTACGACAAGGTGGACCCAATTATCCAGGACGCTGCGGACAACATTTGTACAAAACAGGGGATCTTGTCCACTACAACATCGATGGAAGCCTGACCTATGTCGGTCGCAAGGACACGCAGATTAAGATTCACGGGCAGCGAGCGGAACTCGGAGAAATAGAGTTTTTCTTGGAGCAGCACATGCCAGAAGCCAAACAGGTTATAGTAGAGACGATTACAGTCAAACAGGAGGAATCAAGCGCAGTGTTGGCAGCTTTCATTCAGCCACGTCAGACCTCGACCAATACCGAGGGACCGGGAATAGCTCCCATGAAGATATACCATGTGCCACTTAATGTCATACGGGTGCTAGCTGAGACCCTGCCAGCCTATATGATACCGTCTTATTTCCTGTCCATACGTGAATTCCCCAGAACCTTATCAGACAAGTTAGACCGGAAGAAGCTCCGGGATATAGGTACTTTGTGGTTCCAGCGATGGGTTAAGGAGCAAAACCACGTGGCCAAGACAAAACCAACTTCTCATGTGGGAATTGAGCTGCAAAGGATCTGGGGGGATGTTCTAGGTATTGAGTCGATATCAGTCGGGCTTCAAGATAATTTCTTTCGGTTAGGAGGTGACTCGATTTCAGCAATGAAGGTCGTGTCCAAGGCTCAACAGGCTGGTCTCGGGCTGACGTTTTCCGAAGTGTTCCAGTATCCCACACTTGGTGGTCTGGAAGGTCGGTGTCGCCTTGAGCGTGCGAACCCTGTTGAAATGATTCCACCTTACTCTCTTTTGGGAAATGGATGGAATGAAGCACTTCTCCAGGACATTGTGGCCTATCATCAGCTGGATCCCGATACAGTGGAGGACGCATATCCTTGTACACCCCTACAAGAAGGCCTCTTGTATCTATCATTGCAAACTCCAGGCACATACACGATGCAGCGAGTTTTGAAATTGAGTCCGGATATAGATGCAACAGAAATCTGTTGTGCATGGGACAAAATGGCCCAGAATACGCCCATCTTACGGACCAGGATCATACAACATAGCGACATGGGCTTTTTGCAGGTGGTCTTAAGGGGGGGCATCCAATGGATCCATGCAAAAAACCTACAGAATTATCTTAAAAAAGACAATACAACTCCCATGGGCCTCGGAAAGCCTCTTGTACGCCATGCAATTGTCACAGACAACACAACCAATCACCGATGGTTTGTGTTGACCCTTCATCATGCTCTATACGATGGCTGGACAATACCACTCATGCTGCAAAGGCTGAGCAATGCGTATAATGGCATACCCAAGAGACACAATCAACCAGAGTTCAAGGACTTCATCAAATACATCCAGGGCCAGAGCCACGAACGCGCTGCTGAATACTGGAGGGATAACCTTGCCGATTGTGACTGCGAACCATTTCCAGCTCTTCCGTCGTCGGTACAGCAGGTTGAGACTGATAGTGAGATCACACATAAGTTATCATCCATAAAATTACATACACCAGAAGTTACGCCCGCTATACTTATCCGTTCCGCCTGCGCCCTCCTCCTCAGTCACAGGACCAGCTCACACAAAGTAGTGTTTGGGATCACCACATCAGGCCGAAGCGCTCCTATTACTGGTATTGAGGAGATAGTAGGCCCAACAATTGCGACGATCCCACTCTACGTCAACATACAGCAGTCACAAACCGTTATGGAATACCTTGAAAGCATTCAGCAGCAAATGATGACCATGATCCCTTTCGAGCAGTTCGGTTTGCACAACATTGCCAAAGCCAGCGCCGATGCTCGTCAGGCTTGCATGTTCCAGACTCTTCTCATTGTTCAACCCGAGGAATTTGCAAATGCCGATAATACTTTCGGGGAGTGGGAAGGGTGGCAAGAGCCGGAGTGGGACAACACGTACGCCCTTGTCCTGGAGGTGCAGCTTGGGACTGGGCGCGTCAACGCTAGATTTGATTCCAATATCATTAAATCGTGGATAGTTCAGGACCTACTGGAAGGACTCGACTTTGTGATAGGGCAGCTCCGCACAGCACAATCCGACAAGAGAATAACAGATATTGATCTTGTGACGCCTCAGAGTCTCGAGCACATATGGGGATGGAATAGGCTCGTCCCATCACCGGTCAAAGCAACAATCAACGAGCTTGTTGAGGAGCAGGTGGAGCAACAGCCGACTGGAATGGCAATACACGCGTGGGATGGAGACCTAACATACGTTGAGCTTGACCACCTCGCCACGAGCCTGGCAACCGAGCTCGCCAGACTTGGAGTCAGCCCATCCCTACTGGGGTCGAACAATGTGATTCCACTTTACTTTGAGAAATCGAAGTGGGCCATAGTATCCATCCTGGCAGTTCTGAAGACGGGTGCAGGCTTTGTGTTGCTCGACCCGTCTCAACCGGAGTCCCGATTGCGCTCAATCATTGAAACAGTCGGAGCCAAGATACTGCTCTCCTCCGAAGCCAACATGGATCTAAGCCGCCAGCTATCCAAGATAGTGATACAAGTTGGTCCAGAGTTGTCCAGAATTCCGAGTGATATGAAAAATCATTTTGACGGTGTCACGGGACAACCGCCACTACCCTCCAGCCTACTATATACAGTGTTTACCTCTGGTAGCACCGGAACACCGAAAGGAGTCATGGTATCACACGAAAGCTTCTGCTCTGCTCTACATCATCAATCAAAGCATTTAAACTTCACAGCAAGGTCCAGAGCCTTGGATGGTGCATCATATTCGTTCGATGCCGCAATCCATAACATTCTGACGACACTTGCGGTCGGAGCATGTCTGTGCATACCCTCGCAAGAAAGCTACAAGGGTGACATCGGCAGTGCTATAGCCGATATGCGTCCTACCATCTGTAATCTAACCCCAACGGTAGCCCGTCTGTTAGACCCGGAGAGGGCATACGACCTGGAGACGTTGATACTACTGGGCGAGCCTGTTATAAGGAGCGATATTGACCGATGGCGGTCAAGCGATGTCCAGGTCATAAACGCCTACGGACCTGCTGAGTGCACACCAATAAGCACTATCAACGCTAATCCGTCTATTACAGACGAAGCAATTCGGATTGGAAAAGGTGCAGGTGTGACAACCTGGATTGTACATCCCGAGAACCATAATCGGCTGGTACCGCTAGGATGCACCGGTGAATTACTTCTTGAGGGGCCCCTTGTTGGCTTAGGCTATATGAACGACCCAGGAAAGACTGGAGAAGCATTTGTGGAAGACCCCGAATGGCTGCTCACAGGCTCAACAAGTCATCCCGGTCGCCGTGGTCGTCTTTATAAAACCGGTGATTTGGTGCAGTACAACGAGGATGGAAGCTTATCATTCATGGGGCGCAAGGACAACCAAGTCAAAATACGTGGTCAGCGGGTAGAGCTCGGAGATATTGAGTACCATGTTTCAGCTTCCTTGCCAACGAAAGCGATTCAGGTCGTGGCAGAAGTCGTTGTACTGGAGGATGACGGGGAGCCGAAACCGGTACTGGTAGCTTTTATCCACACGGATAACAAGGACATGTCTGCCAGGGAGGATACAACAATGTCTGCTAAGCCATACCGGATGACCGAAAAGGTCATGAAACGGATTTCACACCGTTTGTCTATTGTCCCCGACGTCTTTGTTTCCATGCGGAAACTTCCTCTGACACCAACGGGGAAGATTGATCGGAAACAGCTTCGTGAGATAGGCCGGTCGCTTCTCTTGAGTGAAGGACACGTCTTCGATGGCACCTCCGATCCCTCTCATAACGATGACGACTCTCAAAGCAGATTGATTCTCCAGAATGATCATCCTGCATACACCATCGCCCAGAAGGTGTATTCCATGCGCCCTTCATGGATGAAGAATGGAGTTCCAAGCGCACGAACGGGATACAAAGATATTTCTTTACACTCCTCTGGTCTGGACTCCGTCAATATGATGGAACTCACCTCATTCGTTTCACGCCACTTCAACGTCCAAGTCGACATGCAATATGTAATGGCCAAGGCCACTACTATCAGAAGTCTAGCCGACTACGTGCTCCACTACCAAAAGAACGGTACTACCTCTTCCTCCGCCGAGCATACCTCAACTGGTGTTGACCTAATGAGAGAGATCAACCGACATGACTCAAGGATTCGGGCTGCTCAACTCACATTTTCGGGAAGCAATAATCCAACACTCAAACATCCCTCAGTCTGTAGGGACAAGGGGTCATTCACCGTCTTCTTGACTGGTGCAAACGGTTTCCTGGGTACTCAAATTCTCCGCCAACTCCTGTCCACCCCTAAGGTGAGCCGCGTCATCTGTCTCGTACGTGGTGATACAGATGATGCTGCGAGACAGCGCACCATCAGCCTGGCCAAGGAGGCCCTCTGGTGGACGGGCCACCACGCAGAAAAGCTCGAGGTTTGGCGGGGAGATCTAACATCACCCAAACTCGGACTTGACCCAGACCGCTGGGAAACTCTCAGCTGTGGTGAAAAAGTTGATTGTATCATACACAACGCCGCCACAGTGCATTGGATGAAGGGCTACGACGTTCTAGAGGCTGCCAACGTCGGATCGACCATGGAATTGTTGGAAGTCGCACTGAGATGCCCCTCTATGAGGTTCGTCTATATCACAGGCGGCCGCCCATGGAAGGCCCACGAAGAGGAAGATGTTGTGGCGGAGCTGTCCGCTCCCGATGCCATCCCCTATAGCCAGACGAAGTTGGTCTCTGAAGTCGTCGTCCGACGCGCTGCAACACGCAAAATACCGGGAAGCAGTACCCCTACTCCAGCAGGAAATATTGCTGTCATAAACGTGATGCACCGTTCGACCAACGTCACCGTATAAACGCCAGTAGTGGATCAATGTGGTCAATTTTGGAAACTGTGTTGATTGTGGAAGGGTTGATTCGTATTCGGGCAAGACCGATGATTCTTGGAATGCCTCCAACTCCTTCAGCACCGGGTCAACCAGTGCCTCGACTTCAGCGGCCCATTCCGGGGAGGGACTTTGGCGAGGTACAAGATACTGATTTAGAAGAAGGCAACATGCATTGAGATGACCAAAAAATACCCGCAGCTCTCGATATTCAAAGTCTCCAAAGTAGTCTGCAACAGCGCGAAACGGCTCGAGGCAATCACGAAGAAGGTGGATGGTCTTCTCAAACACCCCCAGAGTTAGACAAAGCTCCCTGAGCCAAAGGTCACAGCGTGTAATGGACTCCTCACCTGGATTGCCATCATTAAAAGCCCGATTATATGCCACAATCCATAACCAAGGAACGCCTTCCAGAGCATATAGTAGTGCCAGTCGTAGGGGGAGATGAAAGGAATAAAGAAGGTTGACGGTGAAGTGAGACTAGTTGATGCGGTGCGGGGTAGGGCAACTACTAGTGCAGCTCAGCCTCGCGCGTCCCCAACTCACCAGCTTCTTTCCTTCCTAGACTCCAAAATCACCGCTAGACTTCTCTTTCCTTCTCTGTCGGCCGCAATGGGTACAGAGTCCTGGACGACTGTAACACTTGCGGAATCTGCGAACCTCTGTCTAGAGTCTTTCACCAAGTGTCTCGCTCGGGTTGGCCATCTCACCGTACGGGAGCAATCAGCAATCGAAGACCAACTTGGACAATTCTCGATCTGGTCTTCAAACATAGGGATCTTTGCAGCAGCGAAGAACTCCCTTGATTACCGTCTTCGCGATGCGTTTCGTGTTCAACGACTGCTTCGCCGCTTGCTCCGGATACTGAACGACCATATCCAGCGACGTAACATCAACCCTATGCCATATCGTGTAAGAGAATGTTTGGCTAACGCAAGAACGCTACAGTTTTGTCAGCTATAAACAGCCCACCAGAAGTACGAACGACTCTTTCCAGGCCCTCTTCCTCTTTATCTGAGGCTACTGAGCTGGATCCTATCATCCGGGAATTAGCAGACGAAATCGACCTGATCCACAAGCTTTCCAGAGCAATACGCATTGTGAGCAAAGAGTCCCAGTATTTAGGCACTTCAGCCTCTAAACTGAGTGATAATGTCAGCGGTGATGTCAAGGGCTCACGCATTAATCAATCTGACTTGGAGGTCATTCAAGATGAGTTTCCAAAGTGTGATTACTCACTCCAAAGGAGGCTGGCAGCTACCATGCTGCTACGTCGAAGGGAACAGGTGATTCTCTACTGGAGCTCCCGAAACTGGAATCTCTCCTCTCGATATTCTACTATTCCAAAACGGGCCGTCTCTATCCCAGAATTATCTCCAAGTCGCACCCATAGGGAATCCCCTCCAGTACTGCCAACATCTGAGGCCATAGAAGAAGATTTTAGTGGCACCTCTTTGTTGAGACCGATGTCTCAGCTGGGCAAACACATCATCCCGGAGAGACAGCGATCTCCTCGAGTTTCCTCCAGCACAGCCAGCATCTGAGGCCAAACAAGACAATTCTAGTAGCTCCTCTTTGTTGAGCCCGATTGTGCTAACGTTCGAGAAACCCAAAGCACAACACACCCTGTCTCGTCTCAGCTGGGCAGACACATCATCCAGGAGAGACGCCGAACACCTCGCGTTTCCTCCCGCACCCATCGAATCAATTCTTCAGAGATTACAGACCCTCAACGATAATCATATAGCGACAGAAAAGGCGTTCCTACGGGGGAACACCAGCTACTCTCGTGGCGTTACACCACCTATGCCTTCAATGTTTAGCAAAGGCCAGCGTGATCGGCGCGGGATCAGCCTAATGGAATCAAAGCGGGATCTGGAACGCGAGTGGTCAATCTGTATGGAAGGCGCAAGAAATGTCATCTGTCCTTATTGTTACTGTGATCTTCCTAGTTCAGTTGCCATGAACCAGAAGAAGTGGAGGTAAGTCACGATGCATGGATTGATGTCAGCCCTGTTACATGAGACATTGTGTTAAGAAAACCCAAGTGATCATGTCAAGGGTGACCTCGACCTCTACATTTGTTTGTTCGACCGCTGTGACTCTCCCTACAAGTTATACAATACCAAAGACGAATGGTTAAACCATATGCGTCAACATAGGCCGCGATGGCGTTGTGCCGCACGGGCGCACGGTGTCCTTGTCTTCTATGAGAAAAGCGAGTACGAAGAGCACATGCGCCGAAAGCACAAAAGCACCCAACCACAACTAGCCATACTCGCTGAGAGAAGTAGTCGACCCTCTGGCCCTGTCTTTCAGTCCTGCCCGTTATGTGGTGAAGGAAATCGGGCTGATCTCGAGGAGCACATTGCTGACCATCTTACATACCTTGCATTGATGTCAATCCCCTTGCCTAAGAGCCAATCGACCGATGATCACATGAAGATGGCTGCAAATTTGGATACCGATCATCTCCGGGCCGGAGGCGCTGGACGGACCGATTCCTATCACTCTTTTGACGAAAGTGAAATGAAAAAGGCAGGAGATCCCTCCAGGCTCCCTGAATCCCCCTTTGCCGGATTGAAAGAGTCAAAACAAAAACAGACAAAGGGAAAGGCACCAGTGAAGGACCGTAATCAGGAAGAAACTCACAGGAGGTAATTACAACAAGCCCTGTCTTTATGTAGTTTCCGAAAGGCTAATTCATCCCAAGGTGAAAACACCGGGTTCTTTCCCGGTCGGTGTCAATGGATGGGCTGTACTGAGTCATAAGAGTTTAAGGGAGAGGAGGATCTCCTCCGTCATATCTTCGCCACCCTTATGGAATATCCTTCTTCCTGTCCTGTGGAGGGTTGCGGGCAACCATTTTCCGATAGACAGGATTCTCAGAAACATCTGAGGACTGACCACAACAAGGATTTGCGGACTGACCGCGACAAAGGTCTTTCTAGAGGAGAGTAAGCCATGCTCCTCAAATTTATGTCCTCTATACCAGCAGTAAGACTAACACATTTTTAAGACATGGACTGAGATATCCTCCGACACGTTACCAATGGGCCGGCTGCACTGTAAAGGATAGTTTCAAACTACGCAGTAACCTCTATCAACATATCCGGATATGCATTTATAGCATCTTTGGTCTTTAATTCAAGAATGGGAGCCTGAGTATCTTTACATCCTTGCTGTCTGGAAGGAGTATTCACTAGAACCCCCGTCTCAATCAACCCGCGATTTGATGAGACGTCGAAGAAAGACCCCGGCTTATCCAGTTTAGGAACAACCCCTCCAAGGCTCAGGACCCGCTCGTGAATGATCCATCTGCATTTGTGAGGCTGATAAGACGCAATAAACTCTACTAGTCCAAACTCAAACAATACGCGCACAATGATTTGGGACGTTAGACTTCCTGTGATTCCCACTGCCAAGTTAGGGGCGCTGATCTTAGTCTGATTGAGAGAGTTCTGCAGGGTTTGAGGGAGCACAAACTACGTAATATAGTGAGAACACTGAATGTCACCAGTGATGAGAGAAGATATATTTCTAACTTGTCATGCTACTCCTCCATCCTCAAGAAGTATTACAATCTTTCATCCCTCTCCTTTTTCCAGTCCTCTGAGACCACACCATGACCAAGAACACCGAGCTCAACCACCTCCACGAAACCCTCTTCGAACAGGGTATAAAACTCCGCTGAACCATCGTCGGTAATACCTACGTAGATAGAGCCTTATCCCAAGGATCCAGCGACTTTTCGCGTCCCGGCCAGGAACTGGCCACCACATGGTGCTGGGGTCATATTTGGACGAGACCTGGACTTGAGCTGAAGCAACGAAACCTACTGAGTAACTGAGATAAACTTCCTCTACGGAATAATAACATGGTCAAAGTAGATTCAGACCTGGGTATGTTGATCGCGTTGAATCATACTCGTGGCGCTATCATCACGGCTTTACCGAGAAAGAAATTAGCCAGGCGGTTCTGCAGGCTACCGTTTACTGTGGAGGTCCTTCGGGGATTGAAGCTACGGATATTACGGAGAGGGCTATTAATGAGACGATTGCGAATGGGGAGTATAAGCGGGAATAGACTGTGTGTTGTTGGCTTTTGTGACTAGAATATTAGAGGATTTTAGTGCGTTTAGAATGATGGATGGCTTTGATTTGCTGATGATTAAGATGAAATAGAAAGGTTAGAGTAAAATACTAGAATTACAGGGCGCAGACTACTCCTTAGAAGCTGCATCAAAACAATACTCTTAATATTTAATCTTGTTAGTCAGGAATATTTTAGGTATCTGCTGAAAGGCACAAAGAATTATCAACTTCTTATTTCACTGTTTGTCTTTGAGTGGAGGTAGAATAAGATGTGCGAAAGTGAGTGTTGCCTCGAACAGGGTTTGAATGCTGAGGAGGTGTACCCAATCGAGCATGTATCAGACAATCATACATCTTGAAATCTGTCTGGGATGCGTAAATCGAGATGTGTATATCAGTCAACAGAACACCCAGATCATATCCTTCTTATAACATCATCAACGCAGCTAGAACCATCATATTGCCGCCTATATATTCCTTCCCACAATGGTAGACAGTAGAAAGAGATGTCATTCCATACCATCATAACCCTTCAGTTTCTCTGTTTCTTTTCCGTGATACCCTCCCATCCTTTCCATCTAGAGATTCCCGCAGGTGTGTCCCGAACCCTAGTCATAGTAGGAACATCACCCAGACAATTCCATGAGAAGGCATTCGTGTCCAATATGAACGGGCTGCTTCACAGCCCACGCAACGTGGGAAATCGGGAGAGCAATAACGGTGACAACAAGACGAATGCCACCTCCTTCTGCATACTCCTTCCAAGTTCATAAAAATTTCACCATGACAGTGATAGCCACAATATCCTCATCCACTGAGGCGTAGACACTCTCGGATGTTTAAATCATCCCACTTATTAATCGGGAGATTGTGTACTCAATGTACCAATTGAGGAAGACATGCCGCCTCAAGTAGACCTTATCATCACTCACAAAAGATATATGATGATCATGCACTAAAGCCCGTGCTCTCGGATGAAAATCTTAGCAGCACGCGTATCAGAAAAACTTGGAAACGCTGCCACTTCTTCCTCGTGTTCGATCCCTTCCGCAGTGTGTAGGGAAGCCAGCCGTTTTTTGCGATCTTTAATTATTGTTTGGTCAACTTCATGATCCGGTGATGAGTGGCTTATGCGATCGGTAATGTCTCTGACTGCATACACGCCGGGAAGTGTCAAGAGACTGTTTTCAGTTACCAGGGCTGACCACGCTTCATCTGGGATGAGGTCACCTGTGTCGAAGCGCACTTTGATAGCTTTATGTCTTTGAAGGTGCGTTATCCCCGTATCAGGTAGACGGACGATTTATGACGCATTGATATGGAGATTTCATGTCTCTTATATAATTGGTAAAAAGTCCGGTCTTTCACGAATCCACCAAGCATGGCATCCACTCTGAGCAATCTTCATAGACGTGGCCCATGGATTCTCAAAGCCAGCTTCACCGAAAGTATCAGGAGACGTTCGACAGAGGCAGAAGGTCTGATTTGTAGCGCCTTACTACCTGCGAGTGTGATATTTGCCTGTGGCTCTCGGTGGTATTCTTCGGGAGTTAGGAGATCAGCAAGGCAAGTCATTTGGCGCAAGGTGTTCACCAGGTGAACTGACCAGCCCGCCACTGATGTTTAGAGCGACATGTTGCGCAGATACTCAACCCCAAATATCCCATATGTCCCTGCATTTCTTTTGTAAAGCATCCAGGGAGACATATTGCGACAATGGATATTTTTGGAAGTGGCCGCTGGATGAAAAGTGCTCCAGTTGAGACAAGCTATCAGATGCTTTCTATATGTTTCCTCATCACTCCTTGACACCACCACCCATGGGGTGGAAGTAAGACTAGCTAGCGAGTAGGCTCTCCACACCAGAGCTCAGAGCGGGTATATCAACGGAATACTTCTTGAGTAAGGCCCATGCAAGAGAGGGCTGATCGAGGTAGAAGCCTAAATAGGCAATATATAGCTCGTCAGATCTCGAGCACACCTTCATCCACGTAAAAGTTGTAGTGCTGATCAAAGTCGAATGTAATGCGGCCAGAGACACAGCAATGGGACGTTGTGCCCGTGTTATCCGTAGTAGTTTGTTATAACACTGTTTGTTGGTCGAGGAATCTTAGAATGTCGCCGTGGCTCTCGATGAATGTAATAGCGTGTGGATAGACCTGTGGAACATGGGCATAGACATCAGACCGAGAGTGTGGCCTACGATGCTTGGATATCGCCATACATTTGCTGATACCATTCAACACGTTCGACTGTCAAATGGGTGTCACAGATAAACGCGAGGTCGATAGGTAGGTCCTTCAGAAAAACTGTGGCATTAAGGAGATTGGCGATGACTCCTAACCCCTTTCCGTTCAGCGATGCGATCGACAATGTTCGACTGGCTAATATTACTAAGGAAGAAAGCAGTCGACTCAGGGTCGTCTATCGTTCAAAGGTTGCTCAGCACACCGCAGAATCCGACGTGGGACTCCTGCTCGATTATAGGACAGGAGCTGATGCGTGGTATGGATCAGGTGTAGTGAGCTCTTGATATCGATGTTTATAGAAAGGCAAAGAGCCCGACCCATCGTATGGGTAGAATGTGACCACCCAGCGTTTTCCTGAAACTTAAGGTAGATGACAGTATGATATGAGTCGTCATAAATCCGGTAGTCGTCCATGGCATAATATTGCAGCCCGCTATGCTTGTGACTCTGCCGATAGATGATCATTTCTGCCGCATCCGAAGCATTTCAGATGGGAAAGTGATGGAAAGAACCATATCTAGCAAGAAAGTGGTGCTTGACCGGCATTCAGATCAGTGGAAATCCCAAGAGAGTCGGAAAGTCGCAGATGTTCCTGCATTTCTATGGAGGCTCCACCACAGGATAACCACAATTATAAATAGTGTGTTCCGACAATCACGACACACCAGGTAGACCTCCGTTATTGAGGTTGGATTGACAGGAGCAATTTCCAACAAGTCGACGAAATTAGCCTCAGAGCGTGAGTCGTATGAGCATGTCCGAATAGGCCTCAATGGGTTAGGCGCCAGCCGGATCATCGTGTCGATATCTATAGAGTCGAAGACGGCCGACCATATCTCTTAGACGCTAGCGTAGTAACCTTTTCTAGCGACCTTGCGGATGTCGACCGATGGAGTTCTGCTCGACTTGGCAGTAGATATCGGTCTTTCCGGAGCTGCCGTGACTGCAGAATTTTGCAGTATATATATAAATCGATTGACACTTGTCTGCCTTTCGAGAAAGTTTTTTTCTGCCAATATTCGAGCTGCTGCGCCAACGCGGCTAGCATAATATAACCGGAGGCTGTAAATAAGTGGTAAGAGTAGTAGGGCGAGAGTGTCGTTCAACCCGCTCAATCTGAGCCTACCCCTGGTTGCCATCAACATCTGAAGCAATTTGTTGAAGGCGTACGAAGGATTCTCACTAAGAGAACACTGATGTTCATGACCATCCCAGGCGCCGCGGAAGAAACCGGACGCGATGATGCATTTAGCAAAAGGACCTTTGCTTTCACGGCAGCAAGAACATACGGCAAAACCAATATGTTCAAATCCACGCGCTTGGAGAAGCGCAGTTTGACGTGTCTGATCGTTCGCAACGTCAGAAGAAACGACGATCTCTCCGAAATGATACGCCAAGTAAGACGGCGGACGGAAGCAGTAACATCGCAATAGTGTTTGACAGCGAAGTCCAGAAGATTGGGAAGAAGTTGGTATTCCGAGTCCAAGTCCCAGGGGCATCGACAACACCGTCACTAACGTGAACATTGCCCTTGTCATTGCTGTCGCTCAGATATTAACCCCTAAATGTCATGAAGATTGGTGTGCCTGAGGGACTTCGCTGGAAGTGACAGAAGAAAGGGTATTATCAGTGCGATTGTCCCCATATAGATAGCTAGCCATCCATCATCTTTCTTCACCACTCATAGTGTTGCCTAGGAATGAGGCACTTGTTGGCTCGGTGTATCTCGACGTGCTGAGCAGGACGTAGCGCATGGTCTGTCACCACAACCATCGGATAAGAGGAGTGGAGAAATAGTTCATGTCCAGCGTCTCCCAGATGTAGCCATGTATTTCCCGAACAGATTGAGGGTGGTGAGTCTGACCTCTCGGATGGATGAGTGGAAAGAGTAAGGCGTGCCCAACACGAGATAATGGTGTGAAGTAGCCCGCAGCCATTTCAGATATTGGAGCTTGTCAATGTTTAACTCAACCATCGAGTTCGCCACAATCCTCAGCGCAATTTATGATGACGCTATTTACCTTTCATCAAAGTCAGGTGCTTGTAGATTCGTCAAAGAACCCCAAAGCTGGCAAACTTTCGTCGTCAGTTTGACCTTATAGACCAGATTTTACTCTGAGGCATAATCCAGGCCACTGTTTCCCAGCAGGTATACGCGGGAAAGACATGTCCTTACTTCAACGTCTCGAGGACGTCGGCAGTAAGCTATAATGTGAGGTATTTCTTGGACTCTTAGTTCCTCGTCGCAGTCGTACTTCTGTCGACGGTTATTTTCCATGGTGGTTGTTGAACTGGTCTGATAATGTTGAACTCCTTGCGGTCTCCTTGTACCGAAATGGATACAGATAGGCTTTTCCGGGGCCTCAGAGCCCACCAATGCTGTTGGATGGTTTGGACTGTCGAGAAGACTGGACGTATCCTTTCAGAATATAATCACTGACTGCCCATGGATGTGGAAAAGCTCATTGTCGTTCTTTCATCGGACGTTAGGTAATGGCTCGTAGATTCGGTATTATCTTCACATTGTGTTCTGGAACCAAGCACCCATGTCTGCCTCCTTGCCGGCCCATGCAAGTCTCAGAACTCTGGGACTCGTTTTATGTTTGGTCAACCATCCATTTGCTTTTAGGATTGCTCACATGATCTTCTGACTGTGCGTCATGTCACTCCCGAGCACGCCATGTACTCAGCGTGTTCAGGTACCTGTGCACTTGCTGAGCTGAGCATGTTGGGTTTTGTACCGACAGCCCCGCTGGCAGATGGCAAATAGCCTGAACCCATCAGGCTTAAAAGCCGACCGACAGAAACCATATTGTCTCGTCTGCGTCATTATAAGAGTCTCCTGACTGCTTCTTCATCTCCTTGATCGATGATGATCAGGATTCCAATGGGGATAAATACATGTTAGCTGGATGACACCTGCGTGTGTATGTCTTTGAAAGAGTATGGAACTATATGAATGCTCTCCGGAACTGTCTGAAGGGTGTCATTATACCGGAAGGCTTTCTTTTTGGCCCATGTTCGTGTCCATGAGCGAAGGCGACCGAGAATGGAGTTGGTGTACGTATGGAAGATATTCGCAGAGGAGGACTCCAGTCACACTGCTCGAGCTGTTGTTGAGTTATTATCAGCAGCTCATCGCTAAAACGTGCGGCACTTGCGGACCAGTAGAATGCATTGTTCCCAGGACCTTGAGGCTGTCTGCAGTCCGGGATAGGGTGGGGAATTGTGAAAATGGAGAAATCCTGTCCATCACCAGTGTGGAATAGTAATTGTCCGAGGTCCAAGATATGAAGCCCACTTCGTGGGGTATTCGTGCAACTTCGTCCGATGACATTCTCTAGAATAATCAATTGCCCCTGGAATCTAGTTGACCGAATTAGTATCCGATGTCTCGCACCACGTAGAAATGCTGGCTGACGACTCACCTGAGAAGGATCTCCGTGAGGGATGTCCTAAAGTCCATCCAAGTACCATCCATTCTCGCCGTTATTGAAAGACCGTCTCGTAGTTTCTCTACCTTCTGGTCCCGTATCTCTGAAGCATGAGATGGAGAGGATGCTTCAGCTCATAGCCATTTCCTGGAAGTGGATCAGCCAAATGTTTGGACTGCACCAGATGTCATCCATTATCCGCACCCTAGACACATTCATCGTCGTTGTTGACAGACCCGGTCCGGCTTTCACATCCTTCACAGCCGATTTCCTGGGATGAAGGATGATCTCGATGTGCCGAATAGTTCTGCTTGGACGCCGACCGTGAAGCGTTCACACTCTCGCCTGTTCTGCAAGTACGGTGCACACCAAAATAGCACTTGAACCAACAAGATCTCTTGTTTATTATAAGGGATTGTCGAGGTATCTGGTGAGGTGTGTCTTGAAATATTCCCGCATGTTTTCTGGCAAATGATCCCCTCGAGGGATCGCGGTGTCCTCGATCACTAGTCGGAGCTCAGCAGCGAAACTAGGAGGATTGACGTTCGCAGTAAGGGAATTTGGAGCATTCCCCATCTTCTGCGGCCAAATCTCCTATCGAAATCTTGTACGCAACGTTCTTCATAAACATTTGCACCCCGTCGCGATGAGGATTTAGCTTTGGAACCCCAGGTGCAGGTTATCAACGCAGTGAGGCTGGCGACCGGCATAAAGGGAATTGAGCCACTGGTAGATGAGACGAATTCACCAGTCTTCAAGATCACATTGCAGGCTGAATGTCGACGATAAGATTGAGGCCTCTGCATCGCACCATCTTCAGGGACATGCGCCGCTCGCCCATCAATAAGACCATGCATAACCTCAACCACACGCAAGGGATAGACTGCCTCGTTGCCTGTAGGATGGATTACTAGAGTTTCACGACCTGGAGGTTTTGTTCGGCGATGTATCGGCACATCATACCCACGCGGTCGTCAGACGACGTGGGTCAGAAAGGGAACGCAGGACGATGCGCTCATGTCTCTACTGGAAAGACCGTCGCTCTCGTTTGTATGGGTCAAGCAGTAGAGACTCAAACAAACCACCTGTTATTCTGGTTCCGAAGTGAGAGGTGAGGATTGATGTAAATACATCGTCCCGGCAGCTAAAGCGTCCAGTGCAAGGTCCCATTTCAACTTTTCGGGGTAATTTCGAAGAATGGCCTGAGAGGCAGAAGTCGTGATTGGCCGATTGCAAATGTGTGTCATACAGGAGTAAGGCCGTGGACACAACGGTATCGTCGGCCCATGGTCAGATATATTGAAGCAAATATACCGCTATAGTGGTTTCGGAGAAGATCTCTTGTTGCTTCGATCCAGGCAATGGTGCGGCCGAAGCTGTGCTGTTTTCTCCATCCTTGTTGGCCAAATCCTCGGGAGTGATAGACCGCACCACGATCCAAGCCACAAGCTTCCATTCAGTTTTATAGACGTTCGAGATAGAGGGAAAAGGATATAGAAATGAAAAAAATAAAAACATACAACAGAAGGGATTCGCTGGTGGTCACCCACCCAACTACTAACCTCCCGGCGTGTGGCTTAAGTACGGCTGAGCGGACGGGAAGCCCTGTTTTCCACACCCTGTGGTCGTATGTGCTTGATTGCTCTTGCGACAAGTTTACATCGTGTGGAGTTGAATGACCGGTCGCTGGATGATTGGTGACTGCGATCCCAAACGGATCTCTCAAGAGTTGGTGATAGTATATGGAAGGATTCCGACATGATTGATAAGATACGGGAATATCGCAGTGATACATCCAACGCTCCTAGAATTTTTCATCATATTTGGATGCGGTCACACCTCGCCAATACGATAAGGCGGGAACGGTAATGCTTTATACCCATGTGCAATCTGTTGCCTCGAGTATATTGAGCCGAACGTAATGCCAACTCGAAACCTGGCTGCCGAATAGACTTTCTATACTTTGCGGCGTAAGCCGGTACCCGGTCCATTTGTAAAGATAGGAGGTGGCAGCTCCAGATATCTCATTTTGGTATTTCACTGCCGCGTGGTACCCTTCCCTCAATATCGCGACCATATTATATATGCTTCGATGATTATCGGGCGTGATACAGTAGGCGCAATGTCTCTCACTGGTGCAGAGAAATTGGTGTGAACGAATGCTTTCTTGGTCTGCTGGATAGTGGAAACCGAGACGTGGATAATCTTCCTCAGATGTGCCATGGACCGAGGCGCTTGGATCTGATCCCTCATCAGAAACTGTTCTTTCGTCTGGGGGTCGCACATAGCCTCCGCTTTGCGGCGCCTGGCCTTTCAAAGATATCAAAATAGTCGATTTCGAAAGAAAAAACATGTTGCCAAGTACATGTTAGCTAGCGAACCACACCATGCTGAGAGTCAGCTTAATCGCATCAAGGTCGCAAGCCGCTTCGGAGCAAGTAGCGCTTGACCCCTTCAAGCCGGCCTCTGCGCCGAGGAAGATGACCCCAGATTTCGAAAATGAAAGCCAGAACTAGAACCCATTACACCTCAGGTGAGGGATGAGCTGACGGGCATCCATAGTGCTGGATAAAGTAGTATCGGATGGTTCTTCCTTCTTGATAAGCAGGAAGCAGATTGTCTGTAGGAACACTGCATAGTCCAATGTCGGACTGTGCTACGAATATTCCAGACCCGGACTTCGTGTGTGTCACGGATTTGCGGATGGCTGTGGCTTGATCACTTCCTGGAGGCATTCGATTAGCCCAATCCAAATCTCCCACCAGAGCATGGTACACACCGATTATGTCATGGATGGAAAATCCCGCTTTATAGTGCATGTGCATATACCTTGTTTTCGACCATACTAATCGCGTCTTCGTATGTGTTCATGTTCGCGGCGTTCGGGTGGATTCTTGGGAATCTTTGATCCAACACCGAAAGATTCTGATCGACGCTTGGAAGACGGCACGTATCCCTTGGGATAAGGGGCAAAAGCCAATGCGTCCGGTTGATGGTACCTACAATTGGTACCGGGGAGAAACATTTGCTTAGACCCATCATTGCTGCAGTAGTGTATATGTAGTAGGGGCCTTTGTGTCGACGTCCATGGCACACATACCATTGCTTTGGGCGAATAGGAAACTCAAGTGCGAATGTGGGTCTGACTTCTCGTTCATTGGTAAAAGCGATTGGTTTCTCTTGTGCACGGCATATGATGAGCCAAACCATCAAGTAAGTAAATGACCCCATTGTGTTCCAGGAATTCGATCGCGGATGAAACCAAGCTGATCAGCGCCCTGTCTGTTGGTCTGCGTAGCTCTGTGGGTAGACCATGTATTGTGACACGTTGGCTCTTGCTTCCTCAATCTCCTGTAGGGTAACTTGCCGACCGCATAGGATGAGCAGCGCTTCCTCCATCTGCATCAAGGAATATGCGATCGAGGTGGTAATCGGAAATATGAAGTCAAGTCCCGCTCGTGGAAGGGACATGAAGCATGGCTGGGGAGGGTGTAACCGAGTTGCGTGGCCGTAGTTGTCAATGAAATAGTTGAGGCCGGAGCCTTCTCGAGTGCTTCCTTCGACCTTTCTTTCGCTCTGTGACACAAGGCCAACCCCATGGGACTCAAAGATGTGGCCATATATTTGGCTTCGGATCTCTGGTGGGGGTATGTATATAAGATATTATTTATTGTTCGATAGTGGTGCGCTCATCGTCCAAGACCATTGAGCCTTCGGAAATTTATATCGTTGGTTCGGATTTCTTTATACTGTCCATGATGAAATGTCGACGGGACGATAGATCAGATCGTCAACTGGTTTTTGTTCTTGGTCTTGTCCGCATGGGAATGGATACCAAGATTGTTGCAGTATGGCTGTTTCGATCGACGGATAGAAGAACGCATAGATGTAGACTGCTGGATCTGCAGTTTATAATTGACTTGCAAGACCCGACATTGAGATGTTTAGTGTATCAGGCATATTATATCAGACATAGTAGTGGCCGGTAACGATCCGGGGAACACATGAGCTGGTTCAATTGCTCGAACCGGTGGCCAAAGCCGATAACACAGTCACAGAAAGGTAGGAAGTATCTAGGTCCGGGAGGTACTTCAAAAGCGATACTGTGTAGTAGTGGCCCCAAGCCGATTCGTAGTCCTCAGTCTGACTGGATCTTATCCTTCGAGGTTGCCGAGAAAGGAGCAACATGACGGTTTGTTTTCGGACCGCAGGACTGGCAATGCGTCACCTAATTCTATCCGAGCAACGCGTGATGCTTGGTCGATGCTTGGAAGATGCCACAGATATTCTCGAATGAAGCGTTAGGCAATAACAGACAGTCATACCACAGGTGGTTGGGTTCGCTCAGTTTCAACTATCAGAACGAGGTTTGGTAGCAGAAAAGCCGGCCGACCCAGCACAGTGGCTTAATGGTGCTGACGATGCTCTAGCGAGGCAGCCAGATTGACTAAATCGATGCCTTCAGTCCTGCCATGTAGACCTGGCTCGGGTGATCCGCAATCTTTGGCCGATAGCTCAGTGATAACCAGCGTGTATGATTGCCTGACGTCTGATAGCGTAGAACATGCTGGATGATTCTGGAAGCTATGAATCATGCCTTGTTTAGAATGGACTTTGCAATAAATGCAGATTGTTTGCATATGCTCTTGCCAAGTCGGTGAGCCATCGGCAGCAACAGCGAGACAACAACTTGTCGTCTCTGGCAAGCTGAATACCGAAGCGGTTTCCGTAACAAGATTTATCTGAATTTCTGAGTTGACCGGATGGCCACCTTAGAGGGAGGCAGCATTGCGAATCTTGCTCAGCATTCTGAGCAATGTATAGCAGATCTCCAAGTTCTGTCGGCGTTGTATGCCGCTTCTTCTGCCCTGACTTGTGCTGACTGGAGAGTAATATCATCAGAAATTGATCACTCATGAGACTTTCGTGAATAGATGCTTACCTGTCCAACTGTTCAGTTGACCATGACATTGAGCCACGTCACGATTATATTGTGACCTCTCCTGAGTATAGGAACCGGAAAAGCCATGTGACGATCCTCTGCTCGATCGTAGTATAGAAGGACACTCATCAGGGTAACAGATCCTGTTCGACTCTGCGTGGCACGCGACTAGCTGAGAGATAATCGTCAACACGAAGCACGAAGCAAGATGCAGTAGCTTGTTTCTGGGTGAGAATCATACTGTATGGTCCAGATCTATGTGTGTTCGGCTCAAAAGCAGCCCCATCAGGGGGAACAATAGCCAGAGAAGCAAAGAGGAAGAAGTGATAGAGAGATGGAACGAGACAGCGTGTGAAAATATCAACAACACGCAGGTCAAATCTGAACCAGCAACACGTATTAAAGCGGGTCCTGTTCAAAGTAGTTGCTGCGACAGCCCGCCGTGTGAACAGGCAAAACACTCAGATATGGTCAAGCGTGTGAGTCTTTTGTGAGAGAGGCAAGAAGCATGACCTGGTGGTGTACATATGCAGCGATGAAGAGGTAAGCTGCCTTGCGCCTTTAGCCATGATATATAAAGTGATAATTGTTAAGAGAAGAAGCATACTTTGGGAGGTGTCATGATGCCCTCCATGTCCCATCGACCTAAGGTGTTGTTTCTTGCTTGTGCTTCTGACTATCCGAGGGTGGACTCAAGAGTATATATAAGAAGAATTATAAGGAAGTTGAGCTGCTTGAGAGAGATAGAGGAGGGAGAGAGAAAGGAAGGGAGGGAGGTAGAATGAGAGAAATTTATACCCAGACAAGAAGCCCTCTTCAATGACCAGGCGGTCACTGAATATAGCTTCGTGAATCAGCACATGCGAATTTGTCAGATACGTTACTGAGATATCTACGTGACTGGGGTATCCGTGAAGTAGGCTTAAGAACCGTCACTATAAATGCGTCACTAAAGACGGGATGTTCCGCCAGATTCACGAAAAAGCACGAATTCATCTAGGATACGTCACCACGAAAAGCCACGTGAGCACAAGTCACAGAATCGATAGAGGATGTCAAATCAGTTCCAATCATTCTTTCCATTTGGCCCATGGCCGATTGGTTCAAGAGATGTATATCGCGATACTGAGGATAGATCTATATTCTGCCTTTTCGACCCTGAAACTTGGAAGATGCCAAGTACACTTTACAATAGTCCTCAATACGGACAATCGGACATATAACCAGGATAATATTATTTATTTACAGGCTTGGATGGCCCTACAGGCCTCATATGGACTATCAAGGTGCGACATGGAAATCGCTGGTTTCTCAAGAAACCTGCGTCGATACTGCAGACATCGACCGGTAATCAGGACCCGACCTCGACACGATTTATCGAGTGCGTAACGAAAGAACTGCGAGTTGGCCCAAGCTCCAGGAGTTTTCTGGAACATCGTATTGACATCTCTGACATAGCCTAAGCAATCCGCACAGAATGCCACATTTTCACCGGAGCCTGTCCAGGACTTAGATAGTGCGGCTAACTCGTCATTAGCGTACTGGTTGGACGATGAGAAAACGAACATACCCCAGCTCAATATAAATATGCCGACAGCCACCAGGGCGACTGGAATTAAACGGACCCTCATTGTGAGGCACGGACAGGCGTGGATCCGGAAAATTGAAAAGGAGGAGCGATGGATGTCGCTGCCTGGTGGCCGGCACTTGTGCCTGAGGGTCAGGGGGAGTTCTAACCGCTTTGGGCTAGTCCATCGCTGGTCCAGGCTATGGCCATGGATGCAGTTTGTGAGGAGACAAATTGAAGGGCCAAGAGACAAGGCAATATAGCATCACTCAGGAAGGCTACCGCTGGAGCAAAACTGCCTTGGCCAGTCTAACCAGTGTGCAAGCCGTGACGGTAGGGCAGCAGCTACTGCAGACAGCAACTCCTGGGCGCGGTCTTCTACGAACCAGTACCCACGAAACAGGTATAACTGGGCACAATATTGCGCCAACAGAATAAGACCGATCGGGCTCTTGTCCAGCAGAAAGCCTACGAATTCATCCCGCACGCTAATCGGCCACATGTAGATGATGCCACATTGGGCAGGCTTCTCACAAACCTGCAAACGCCAAAATGCCTTTTCCAGACACGCAGTGGCCTGCTGATAGATGAGTCTCTCCTGCTCACTAAGAGGTTCTGATGCGATTAATTGTCTGATTGCATCTAATTGATCGCCCAATCCTGGGAAGTGCAGAGACTGGACATGGTCCCTGTTTGTCGGTTAGCATGCGCCAGATTACAGTATGCGGCAGAGCTTACTCGGGTGGGCCAGGGTCGGATCGAAAGTCTTTCAGAAATAACGGCGCCAGAGGACCGTTTTCAACGTGGGACATAAATGGTTGAAGGGTCATGATTCCTCTGCACAGGTTGAAAAGGCGGATTATACTTTCCAAGGGGCGGCTATCACCTAGATCGGTCGGAGCTCCACAAGTCCATACCATGATCAGACTTGAGAAGCAGAAGAGTGCCTCGCAATTCTGTTTGGTTGGGTTTTGTAGGATAATGCGAAATGTTTGCAGGCCCAGCGCCATGTGGAAGTTGGAGCTGTTCAGATAGTGGCTGTATCGTTCGGGTCTAGTGTATGCCAAGTGCAGGGCCGACAACGACAAGATGCCATGCATCAGGAACTCATACGAATAGGCAATCTTCGGCACTTCGATCTGCCAGACATCACGGATCACCTCCCGATCAGACAGAGTCTTTGAGGCATAGATGCAATAATGGTGCATCAATTCGGGGTCCTGCGCGCCCCACTCGCGGAGAAAAGCAGATGCATCGGCGACTTGATGCTGAAAGGCGGCAATGGCATCGTCGGTTCGTGATGAAACGGTCGGCGACTCGGACAATTTGCCCGACTGCGTACTGGGATACGGCTCGGGTTTGGGTGGGCGACGTTCAAACGTGCACGTCAGATGTCGTTTCACGCAGTTGGCACATGGCTGAGCTTCATCGCACTGTGGGGATCAGCGGAAATTCCAGCCTGGGGAGCGGAGAACGCACTTTGACTCGGCGAGATTTGCACTGGTCGCATCCGTTCCGCGACTTCGTATGGGCTCGTCGCGGAGGCATATCGAATGAAGTCTAGACTAGATTGACTTCCACACAATCCCGAGAGGAGTGGTATAAGCATCGGAAGTTACTGCGAGGAACAGGAAATATACGACAGACGAGAGCGGAAGCGAGAACGAGAACGAGGAACGCGTGCCGGCGATGAAGTTTTCGATCGAGTGGAGAGGCGGTGGATCCTTTAGTCTCCGCCCACCCCAAAGATAGACTCGGACGGCCCTTAGTCTACCACAATGCAGTGTCGATGTTCACTTGTCCTTATTTTCCTACTTATGAACGTTATGCTGTCCAATTTCAACTGCTCAACTGCTGTCAAAGTATCAGCCTAACCAGGAATACGTATTGTCCCCACCACACTCCGATCCCTAATGCCAGGCACACCAAGATTAAAATAAACTTGCTGGGGAGCACTCGGCAACCAACGAATGCCCTTCACGCAGGGAAGCGAGAGCGAGAACGAGTCAATTATTTAAGGGCTAGTGCCATTTGCTTCGTGTATACTATCCTAGGCAGATGAAAATAGTATTAGATCTGAAATGGCGGTTATTAAGTTTAACGACATAAATTATTCCTATTCCTTGAAGATATGCCAAGTTACACCAAACAGGCTGACATGAGTCGAGAAAAGAACTGGACGAGCAGTCATTTAGTCCATCGCATAGCATCTGCCTCACCAAGGTTCTTGGAACACTTCCTAGAGCACCAGTTTTCTTCAAAGCCCGTGATCTGCATTCCCGATGTCTTCATACGAGCTTTATCGCTACACCCCGTCATTGGCGGCAGCACTTCTCTTCATAGCATTGTTCATCTTTATAACAGCATACCATGCTTATCAAATGGCCCGGGCGCGAGCCTGGTACTTTACCTGCTTTGTGCTGGGCGGAATATGTTCGTGAAGCCGCATACTGACTTGCCGACTTACACTAACCTACACCATAGTCCAAATCATCGGATACATTGCGCGTGCATTAGCACATAGCAACACCCAAAGCATACCCATATATGCTATGCAAGCCATCCTAATTCTACTCGCGCCTCCTCTCTACGCTGCAACGATCTACATGACACTCGGGCGGCTTATCACTCTCCTCGATGCGGAAAGACTGAGTCTTGTACCAATCAGATGGCTTACAGCGGTCTTCGTGACAGGAGATGTACTATCTTTCCTTCTTCAGGGAGCTGGTATGTGGTATCCGCTCAATATATGTGTCTCGTATTAACTAATATAACTTCAGGTGGCGGCATCATGGCCAGCGGCACTCTCAGCGGAATGACCACCGGTGAAAACGTAATCATGGGCGGACTAGCAGTCCAGCTGATTTTCTTCAGTGTTTTTGTGATAGTCGCGACACTTTTCCACTATCGCATCCATCAAAACCCTACGGAAAAGTCGATGTCTACGTGTATTGCACGCAGTGGTTGGCGCACCCCTAATTGGGAGACAACTATGGTAGGATTATACATCGCCAGTATACTTATCTTGATACGGTCGGTCTTTCGGATGATCGAGTATGCTGGCGGGAATGATGGATATTTGATGAGTCATGAAGCCTTTAGTTATGTTTTTGATGCGATGCTGATGTTCTTTGCGATGGTTGTGATGAGCGTGCTTCATCCGTCTAAAGTATTGGGTTCGGGCAAGGCGGAGAAGGTGGATAAGAGGGAGAGTGTGCAGTTGCAGAGATTGTATTCTGCTTGAGATACACTTATCCACTGGAATATATATCTGAATTGTAGACGTTTAGGGCTCGTTCGTTCTTTTTCCCCTCCCATGTGTATTGTGCTCTGCACTTTTTTCTTTGAAACTACTACAACGACTGGTCAGGAATCTCCCCATGGAATGGCCAATCCATTCAATACAGCCACATTCCTCATCCATCTTCATCATGAATTGCTAGCACGTAGAAATTCCCCTTTGCTTCCCGATCGTAGTGAAATCCTTCTGTCCGCCGATGCATCTTTGACAAATATTACCATCCTCAAATTCAATCCAGGTAGTCACTTGACATCGTATTCCATGCAGTGTACATATTTTGTCTTCTTCCATTTCTTCGATTGCAATTATTCTTTACTTTCTACACGACACAGCAAGTAAGCAATGACTGCACCGGTAATACCACCTCTATGCTTAAGTAACTTAATGTATTTGTGTATGTTGTGTCATGGGACGCACTACCTCTGAGTCATTATTTCGAAACACACCCACGATCAAGTATACATTCTACTGATCTCGTCCGTTGCTGATAAACTGATCACAAAAACAAGCCCCGATATCGAAATAGTCTCATGGCTGTTATGGAGAAATACAATGCCCATCCAACGCTTTGCTCTTGAACTGGATATGCTCGCATTGCTTCCTTACTGTGATCAGTTAAGCCACAGAGCAACTACTAAAGAAGTGAGAGACGAAGCACACATTTAAAAGCAAAAGAGCACCGATAAGTATCTCCCACAGGAAGCTTCCAACCGGTTATTCTCAAGCCTGAGCTAGGATATACAATATTCATTCAAACCCAGAGCTGCGATGACACGAACATCACGGAAGAAGCTCTGCACGTACCAGAGTACAGATCGAAGTATACAAAATCTGGCTTAGCTCATACGAATCCTCCGCAGTACCGATTTGACTTGCTCAACCCACAGCAAGATGCGGAGAACAAGATGAAAGCTTCTCAGGAAGATAACATACTATGGGAATGAGACTTCGGATGTCCGATATGAGTATACTAACTGTTAAGGTCGGGAGTATTATTCTCAAGGCTTTATAAGGAGGAAAGAGTACTGCAATAGTGTATCTATGGATGAAACCTTACGAGAGGTTCTTTTTAAGGAGACCTGAATAACTTAAAAACCTACGACACCCTAAACCTACTATCCCGTCCAAGCAACAGGGTTCCTCCACGCAACCCTTTCTATTGATTCCGATGTACACTAGCACATAATCGGACGTCATTCACGACGTGGCTCATAAGCAACATCCCCTATTTCTTGAAGAATACGATATGCGGCAATCAGACTGACAATATATTAATCGATTGATCAGCTCCTCTACCACACATGGCTTGCTTCTTCTTACAACTCATCATAGCGGGGATAACAACGGACTGTAAGTCTAATAATACATTTTGCATTTATCCAAGTCAAAGTGATAGTCAGGTTACACCATTCCAATGACACTCTGGTCCGAAACCATCTCATCAAGGGCGTTATCGGTAAAATGATTGAGGATTATCTCCGTCAGTGACTAATAATCACTGCCTTACGCTGCCAGATTAACTGCGCAGCTGATAATAAATACCGCCACCTCGCAATTGGCGGGGAACCAGGCTACACACTTCTTGCATGGTATAAATTATATTGGGGGTTCCAGCGGGTGCCGGCAATACCCTAAGATAGTGGTCCACTACACGGATCAATCGACGACAGATTGTCTAAAATACTGACTGTAGGACTGAAGATCGAACCACCGATTCACCCCTGCATCGATACATCCTCTAATAATATCATGTTGACACAAATGACCCATTGTACAAAGTTTTCCTGACTAAACTGTCCCGGGCTTGCGGAGCTGCCAACCAGGACGCCATAACTGCAGATCACGGGCGCGAGACTCTGTTCTGGAGACATTATTGTCACCTTCAAGACCAGTAACCCGGTAGGCCCTCCCCTTCCATCTATGGAGCTTCTCAACATACAGTGGATTCTCCATCGAGTTCTTGCTCTCAGTAGTGCCGCTAACGCGACCGATGATGAACTTTTCCCCGACCCAGACATGTCTCTGGGACGTGGTTCCGCGTTTGGGGTATATGGAGGGGATACCGACTAAATTAGCGAGGTGGAAGCGGAGAAAGAAGCCCACGAAGAGGTTCTATAATCGGTTGGTTGTGTAAGGCTGCAGGAAATTGGCATGATACTGTGGCTGCAAACTGGTGGGCTGGCGCCAGGAGTAGTAAGTGCTAAGCCTCCTGATCAGGGCAGTGAGGACACGAGTTATAGGTAGTCAAAATCGGAACCGACAACAGTCGTTGTTACATCATTCTCGGTATTTTCGGGGATATCGAATGACCACTTTGTTTTGGTCTCAAAATGAAATACGGGACAAGATACTAGCTTACTAAGTAGTCTATTTGCGTGCGACAAGTGACGATAAACATCGGACTGTTGTGATGGAGGATCCAATCCCACTGGCGGAGCAAAGTTGAAAAGAGAAGAGACTGATGATATTATTGGGGCAAGTATAGCAGTGGTCGATAGTCAGAGGAGGATACTTATAATGATAATAGTATGGCCCTGTATCTGTTGAGATCTGCACATCATACTGTTATTAAGAACCATCCGTGTGCTTGTCATTTGTGCCCTCTGGGTACATCAAATATGACGAAGATAATCAAGAGCTCGAAGGCAACAAATAAGATGAAGCAGTTACAAGCAGAATCAAGATGAGTAGGAGTGCGAGAACATCAATAACAAGGGAATCAATGAAAAGATACATCGATTAAATATGTCAGGGGATATACAACATCCCTTCAGCTAGTAGGAAATTAGCGAATCAACTTTCGTTTGGTTCTATAGCAGTAACGAACAGCACCCTCAGCCAATTTATAACAACTCCCGTAGACCACTTATACAGTCAAAACGTAGGTACTATTTCCTCCAATCCAATGATAATGGTATGCATGATTCGAATCCCTGCCATTAACTATGACAGAAGTGGGATTGTCAGGATTCACCGCATCAGTCTACATTATTGCCCTAGTCCAAATCCACCTAACATAGTACTACTTACTTGATGTGTCAACCTCCCCAGCATCAATACTAATTGATAAAGAACAGCTTATCAGACCCCGCAAGTCGACTATGTGACGAGACCTGCCTATCACTCCACACCAGCTACCCCTCATGCTCATGCGAGCAACTCACGATCGAGACCCAAATGGCAAAGTCGCCCCGATACCAAAACCCGACGCAGACAACAACATCGTGCCACGACATACCCGATGTGATATGTTTACAGGGGGAGGGGTTTTCCAGTTAGAGACTGGGAAGAGGTTAGTAGGGAATGTGTGGCTTGAATCAAGAGGAGATAGGGATGGTTATGGGTGATGACTATAGAGGTATGCAGCATCAGAGTCAAAAGTATAGTGTTTGGTGAATTCCCACAAGCATATTGGAGGGGGATAAAGCATGGTGGTGTATTCATTGTAGGTCACCCTACATCGTATTCAACAAGCATTATGATAGTAGTACTGGACATGACGTGAAAAGACGCTTAATGAATGGGCTCATATCACATGATCCGAAGGAGAAAAGCCCCGATAATCAAAACAGCCGACACCAGACACAATGAGAGATGCTCACACCACATGTCATTCCGGCCGCTGCCCGTACACAATGTGCACTTTTGTGTACAAGTGGTTATTCAAGTCGCGCAACTCCTGTTTCATGCCGGCAACAAAAACTTCGATCTCCGTTCTTTCCCAGCCCATCACGCGCGTGAAGAGCGCGTAGCAGTACGGGCCCAGCGCCTCGAACATGTTGACTTGGTGATAGCGACCAAGATCTTTCATCTTGGGGTCCTTCGGCCAGGGGCTTTGGGGGAGCTGCGACCGTCAGTATAAATATTAAGCCACAATGTGTCGGAATAATACCTTGAAGATCTCTTCCCGGACATTGACGAAACCGGCCTTTTCCATCTTCTCCTTCCAGCTGTGCACACTGGTCATATCTTTTCCATACTCCCGAGCGCAGTCATGCATATAGACTATACCCTCCAGCAGATTCTTGGCCCTTAAATGTGTATCGTCGTCCGAGTATGTGTTGACCTCCATCGAGGCCATTTCCATCCATCCTCCCGGCTTCAGATTCTCGAGTGCTTGGCGATAGAGGTTGTCGATATCGCGAACGCAGCCTTCTAGCTCCCGACCGTGAATATAATCGAAAGGTTTGCTGTAGGACCATGGTTGCTCAAAATCATCGACTTCGAAACGGCAATTCGGTGGAATCCTGAACGGTCAGCGGCGTGGACCTCAACGGCAGCTGGCAACACCTACCAAGACGGTTGAATGGGACTGAGATCGTTTCCTGCGTCAACCTGTCAGTGATCATCATTCCTAGTCGTGTCGCTCATCGTACCGATCACTTCTGCTTCGGGATGCTCGCTGCCAGCACGCATTAGCGCTATTGATTGTCAGAGGTATCACATATCCCCGCTTACTCGGCATAGTCGATCGCCCAGATTCCCGTGCCGGTTCCAATGTCTAGTACGCGCGCGGGATTCTTGATGGGTGCTCTGTTCAGCTCTCCCTTGAAGAGCATGCGATAGATGTGGTGGCTCTGTTCCGGTCAACGCTGGACTCGCCCGTCGGTTCAGAATGCGCCACTAACCAGGTCGAGACGATCTTGTTCTTGTTCATCATTGGGCTGTGAGATCAGTAGGGGCGATGCGATGTGGATGATCGGAAGGGCATACCAGGACGTATTCTCCCTCGTGGTAGGAATGGTATCTGCGACCGTTCTGCGACACTTAGCCGAGGCTCGAAGGGTGGGTGCGGAGGGATTCCTGTACCTCATATCTGGATGGGTTAGTCGTCGCAAAGAGGAGTGACGGGACAGGGAGAACCTACGCATAGTTCATGGCACTGGACGTGATGCTGGTGGTGTAGCTGGCGTCGCCCAGCCTGGATTGCGGTCAGCGCGAACCGTTGGAACCTGACGTCGGGAAGGTCGCGGGTAGGAACTTACGAGCCGGGATAGGTGGAGTCATTGTCGCTGAAGTTCTGTGGTGGGGGGAGGTGAGAGAAGGTTAGCGGGAAAGAAGGGTCAATAAAGTTAGAGCTGACAAGAGAGCAGAGTCAAATTGAAGTTTGGGGGGGATGGAGAGATACGCACATCAGGTTCAATGACGCTGGATTCCGGGGGAGGAGGAGGAGCGCGGTCGGAACACATGGTGGATTGAGTAAAGAGGGCGATGACGGGCGGGCGATGCGGGAAGGGAATGGGAAAAATAAGTTAAGAGGGTCGTCGACTCGCTCTCTAATGATATCGTAATAATAAGCAATGGTGATCGGATCCCCCACTAATTAAGTTTCAATTCCCCAGAATAATATAAAAAATAAATAAGATTTGTCGAACAAGGAAACAAGGTGCGAGTTTCCAGAACACAAGAATAAAGGGGAGGGATGGGGGCAAGCCGGTGGAAGTGATTTCCCCAGGGCTAGACTGACGAGGGACTAGAAGCCACGAGAAAACAAGGAAGAAGTACAGTACCGAAAAGTAACTATTTCCACCGCACGATCAGATCGAGATTAGCACACCGGGGAAGACCCAATATGCGACCGGGGGGTGATAAGGAGTGTCTTTACCCAGTTGAGTAAAGTAGAAGGGATTTAAGGTATGACTTTGACTCGTAAGTGGTGGGATACGCCGTGATGGAATGAATGCTGGTAGAAGAGCAGAGCATTCGAGGGATAAAGTAAGACAAGGAATAAATGCCAATGGATGAGAATAGGGTGATGAAAGAATTGAAAAACAGAAAAATAAAAAAGGACGTGCCTGCAGCCAACACCTTTAGATTAATTGAAGAAGCGATGAACCAGGCCCGAGGTCAAGCTGGTCAAAAAAAACCCATGCGCGATGACCGTTTTAACCCTCAATCATTCGTCCATCGGTGTTCAGGGCCTGTAAGTAGTAAGTACGTAGGACTAGTAAGGACTAGTAGTGAGTACAGTAGTGCCCGAGAGGACTAAAACTATCGGGCTTCATTTCATCTCCCACCCTCCTGACCCAGTCAGTCTTGGCCGACTGGCGGTCGCTTACGGAGATGCAGCAGGGCATCTGCCGGCGAAGCAACAGAACAACAGATACTGTTGGTCCGTTCGGTTGGCGCTGAACGACAGTATCCATCCCACTAACTCTCCTCGTCCGCCTATCGGGGCCAGCCGGATTCTTCTCCGCCTGCATCTACTTTTACTTTCTACGGGGAGGTGTTCTAGTGGCATTAAGAAGATTATTATATATATTTATATATTTATATATATCATTTATTGGCTAATTCAATCTCTCGATTTTTATCATATATTATATTATATATTCTGTGGATATCCCAGTGTATGCACGCATTTCTCAAATCTGCCCTAAGCAGTCTCAAGAAAAAAGGGGAGAGACACATGGCTATCCGCACTAGTAGTAACCGACCTTGACTCCTCCCCCCCCCCCCCATAATTGACTGGGTAAAAGTCCCGCGCAGAGAAGAAGAAAATGATCAAAGACAGCATCGATCATCATGACTGCACCTGGACTAGATCGACATTGGACCTGTTCTGCACACTCCCCTGCAGCGAATCGCCATTGCAGCTCCAGCGGACCCAGAGTCTTTGCCCAGAGTCTATTTCTTGCCATGTGCCATGACCCTCGGGCTAAAGAACCACGTCAAATCCTGAAGAATCCCTTGATGGGCAACTTGCCATTCGGAGGCAAGTTTCTCCTGCTGCTGCTGCTGCTGTTGCATACACAAGTACTACGGTGTACTTTTTTGCACTTCAGCCTGCAGCTTCCCTGCCAGTGCCAGCTCTCCACGCATCCTCTACAATCCCTTCATCGGGTTTAGTCGATCGCACGGCCATCCGTCGCTGCCACGATAGGGGAATCCATTCATTAATTAATTATTATGTCGGCCGAATGGAGACAAGAGTGGCGGGCAGCAAATTCGATGGATCGCGCACATCACATCCCCTCCAGAGGTGAACTAGTAGAAAACTATTAGATATAACTATCCAGCTCAAACCCCCCTCGGCTGCCTTCGTATGCCTTGCTTCTCTCCCGCCCTGCGTGGTTGATCCATTCCTCGCCCCTGGGTAGTCGATTTCCTCCCTCTTCCTCGACCAACTGACCATGATTGTCCCTTTCTCTTCGTCTTGGATAATAGAAAAACCCTGCTGCCCACCGGGCCCCTCAGACCCTCCAGCGGCTGTGGAGTTGCCTCCATGCCTCCACTCCACTAGATCCGGATTCTCACCAATAAGCCCCCTTTGAGAAGTTCTTCGTGCCGTCTGTCCATTTCGCCATGTCACCGTCGATTCTTCAGGCTTAGCAGTTGGGTCCACTCCCTTCGGCTCGTCCCATGCTCTACGATCCTTCACCGTTATGCCTGCGAGTCTACGTTTTGAGTAACCACCCACAGCACCTCGCCTGTCGCTGATCGCCCGAGAAAACTGTTCGCGCTGTTACCCTGCAACAGTGGCATGACAATGTCATCATCATCATCGGTGCATTGATCTTGAATCCGCCTCTATATACTACCGACCGTTCCTGGTTTTTCCAAACGTCGATCTACCAGGCAATAGACAATCACACGTGGTTCGCAATGTCGCAAAAGTCATGCTGGACGACTGGAAAAGATTTCCGATCGAAGAAAAGAACAATTCCACGTCAGCCATGACGTTGTCGAGTTCTTCAGCAATCGCCACCCATGCCGATTCATCCCCGGGGACTAAGAATTTTCGTGCTAGTTTCTGCCCGGCACACATCCTGGTCGAATGAACGTTGGTCTGGCGGAGATGGAGGGACCAGCTGGTTAGTACTTTGTGTGCTAGCTACAAAGTACCTCCGAGCCCTCCCCGCCCGAATGCCAAACCGACTTTCTCCGTATTTCCGTGCGAAATAAGCGCAAAAATGGTTTATGTGAGGTTAACACGCCTACATACAACAGCAAACGGCCAGGGATCGCTCTTGCCTAATCTGGCATTGTGCTGGCTGCGTATCCAGTCACATGCCACGACACTCTTTGGCCGCTCGGGGTCACGCAATGGCTGTCGGTCCATCTCTTGTCCGCGCTTTACCATCTATCCCTATAAGGATTGAGCTGCATCGCAGTTCTTGATTTCTCACAGCCAAATAGGAGACACGATAGCCAGAACTGATAGCCACAGGTATCTGCTAGCACCTTACCGGCGGTCTCTTTGTCAGGGACGTGAAACGGCCCGAACCACTGATCGTGATGGGCCTGACCTTAACATTCGTTGATATACTTTCATTTGCGGACTCGGAATTAGTGCAAGGCATCACATCAGCTGATTGGACCTCCCAGCTGGCTCTCCTCATTTCAATAATTCACTGAGGTATAATTGTGCCCAGCCTAGATGCTCCATCAAGTCATTGCTCCGAGGTCTAAAGCGCGCACGCATCTGTGCGAATACGCCCGTCCTCAGGTAAAATCAGTACACCTGCCGGGATATTTCTGGCCAAATGTCTGGGCTTGGGCTCGGCAAGGCTAATGTCTGACTTGTCGTGTCAACGACATGCAACGGATTGCGCAAAAGTAGTCGGAGATTTTGTCGGCTCTACTACCCTTTCCATCAGTAGTAGTATTGTATTCAATGGCCGGCGGTGACGCCGTTCCACGTCTAATCTAAAGACGCTAGTACTTGAGACCTTGACAAAGCAATGGCAGTGTTGTGTTGATTTTTCGTGTCGTGTACTCCGGATCACATGAGCAAAAGCGCTCTTCTAGACCGAGAACAGTCGATGACAGTTCAAAATCTCCTGACCAGTGTGTATGCCGCCAAGCGCAATTCCAATGACAAATGGTTTACAATCCACATTGCAAAAAGCATTGCAGGTGACAACTCGTGCCATTCACCGATAAAGGAAAGAGACAAGCAAGGGATCCTGCTGGTTCCTTGGTTGAACGACGATCGTTCAGCTACCCGCACCCCACGAACCAGTCGGCCAACCGTGCATGTTGTGCAGCTGGTCGCATCACATACTAATTCATCACGCATACTAAGTACATCCCGGCATTTGCGCTCGAAGAAAAAAAAAAATTAAAAAAGATAAAACACATATGCGTTAGCTGGGAGTCGAACCCAGGGCCCAACCTCACGATAATCAAATCATGGAAGGGTTGAATGTTACCGTTACACCACTAACGCTGGCAATAGTACATCTTTTGCACTTATGATACTATAACGTTATGGATATAGTTAAGAACAAAGCAATGAGTAGCTTTCGGCAATTGCTCAGGAGTATCCCCGGGATCCATGGATCAATCGAATTTAGACTATCCGATCACCCAGCGGTCAATCACTGAGCGGATGCCACGTCACCCGACGAACCGCCAGGGATTCATTGAAGTGTGTGAAACCCGAGACTGACAGACAGACAAGAGCTAGTCTAAGTACTGTACAGAGTAGACTCCTACCCTTTTGAACAAAGATCAAATGCAAGTACACACGGAGTCGTATGACATTCTCCGAACAAACCCTCCCCAGGAAACCATCACTCAACCACACCACCCCAACCAAACCAAACCTCACGGACGGCACGGCTCCTATCCCGTGTCTTTCCCTGCAAGAGCCTATCCATGTGGTTGACAGCCTGTGGAGACAAGACGGGCTACTCTGTGCCCTCGCTACGTACACTAGATACTACCGTGTACACCGTTCGAGTTGATGGAGAACGAGACGACGCTCATTGCCCAAAGCGGTAACAGGTGTCTGGGCGGACTTTTGTCTTCCTTCCTCTTCCCGTGTTCGACTGATCCTTCCTTCCCTCCATCCCTGCTGATTGGGGGGTATATCACTCTCGGCTTATTACGGTCAGATACTGCATGTTAAGCATGTTGCAGCTGCGGGTGACTAACAGACAGCCCGTGATAGTTAGTTAACTAACTACAGTTTGTGATGAGTGAACTTTGAACAGACTGTCGAAGGTTAACACCACAGTAAGTTAACTAGCCTCGGATAGCTGCTAGTTACCGTTGGATACCTCAACTTCTGTTGGATGGACCAAAAGTTCCTACCAATTACACCTACATCATCTAGCACCGTCGACTGTCAGCAGCATACGCATCAAACTGAAAATAATCATAACAGTCCGTGCACCTGCTTATCCCACAGACAGGATTCATTATCTCGCAGATTAATGCAGTACGTACTTTCATTAGTTCTGTGTGGCACGGACCAAAGAGAAATCTGCCGGTCAAGTCACGAGACTAACTCGACACGACACGACTCACTCTTATGTGATGGAGGCTGCAGCCCGCAGGATTCGAGATGCCGCGGGCGCGGACTTCTTCCGGTCTCACTTTTCTCTTCTTTTCTCTGCTTCTGTTGAGATGGTGACTGGATGGGACTGGTCTGCTGTACCGCGCGGGGTATAGTGAGCTCTTGGCGTCCAGTAAACTTGGTTTGAATACGAGATGTAGGAGAGTAGTCTGTCTAGTTGTGCTGTTCACCGGTTTTTGGCTGGGCAGTGTCTTCCACTTACAACTGATGGTTGGGATCTTCTTTTTTTTTGTTCTTGATGGGGTGTGGTGAGTGCAGTGGTGCTTGATATCATCTTGGATAAATGTGTATCGGACTTTAGTCATAGATTTAGTACTTTGCTGCAATGAACCGTAGTCTAGTTATAAATTTTTTATTCTCAAACATAACCAATCCTGAGCATGTTTACCAACAATCATCACAAGACATATTTTATACATGCTTAATCGTAGGATATTCTCCGAGAAACAACACACTTAGCAGTTCGCTGTCGCCCAGGACTCCTCGACGCATATCTGCGAGGCGATCTTAGAGCCTTAACCTTGAAGAGATACATGATCTGGGTCAATTAAGAGAGCTATCGATATCCTGATCTACCTACATAAGCATGGTTGAACTATGTCCTCTGACTATTCACTGTTATGGTATAGATTTGCTGTAGACTTCATGTCGCCCCTCGAAGCATAGTTAGCAACAAACACATCGATACTTATATAGTCACTTACCGAGCACATATCGCACGAATATGTATATCAATTAATCAAGCTCAGTACTAGTTGTCTGAAAGATAAATCATCTTTATCATGCTATAGGGAATTTCGTCTCAATCGACCACAATTCACCCATCACTACTTCTCAATCCGCGCATGGGGACTTAACATAGCACCTCATTGATAATGTATCCTGAAATAGCAATCACGAACTTCGAGTGATGTTTCTGGAGATATTGCAGACATGTTCAATGATATTATTAGTATGCTAACTGCGATTGATTACTGAGTTCAGAAAGAATACACTGGTATGATGCGGATGGTTGGACGAGTTGCTCGATTCCAGTGTGCACGTACACAGCAAGAATCAGTATTCTTTCACTGAAAAGCCGGAAGAACATGTGCAGTGTCGGAAATGAACAGAGTATTTTTAATGAACCTTGCCCGTCATGTATAGACTGAAAACATATCTTGATTCACGACTGTCATCGCTCCCGTCCCTCTGTGCGAAGAACCAGATCGCTCACAAGCAAGGTGCATCTTTAGAGAAACTTTGTGAAAACCACTATGCTTGCTCGTTGGGATGTCTCTTGGATGTATGCAGAGTGTACATGACTACACGTGAACAATCGGAGTCACATTGTTACATTTGATTGTCAATCATTGCAAGCTATCTTCTACATCACAGTCGCCGTCTTGTGGCCTTCTACCACTTGTCCCAAACCTTATCGCAGTATTTTGAGAACGTGCGTCTCATAGCTGCCATTCACTTATCCTTAATAAGGCCATTGCTTAGTGCCATGGAAATGTATTCAAGAACCATGTTGAAAGATGGGTATCGCCGGTCGAGGATATGCTCAGGTACGCACAACATTTGTCCTCACCAAGCTGCGTGCATCAATATATACTGAGACAAGTGATTTCAACATATGATAAAGTTTGCACTGGCCGATGATTTTACAAAGACGATAGATGTGTCGCACTCCTCTTTTCTATCCATCGTGGAATGTAGAATATTGTTGCCTGTTTCTTGATCCACCCAACGGGAAAATATATATTTCCCCCATCGAGGCCCCATAACCCATCGAAGGCCTTTATCAACTGCAACGTCATTGGTGCCTCCAATGTCCAGTTCCTCACTCCATGGTGCCCAAAGCTCGCAACCAAAGGCGTAGAGAACCCCTTTGGCTGGACTAGCAGCATTGGCGTTTTCCAAGCCTATTATTCAGAGCACCAGCTCATCTCCAGAAATTACACTTACTAGCATCTAGTACTAGTGTATCCATACTACTCTGAGTTGTAATTTTACTGTTTATATCTAAGTTCTCTTGTAAGTGATGTTGATGCCTGGACGGTTTCACTCAATTGCGCATCCGTAAATGTGTGTCCATTTCAAGGAAGTCTGGGAGAATGTCTTGAAACATCTATCAATGAAAATATATTTTCGTTCTACGGCTTCTCGACATTATCAATTTTTGGGAGGTAGCTCTCAGGTGCAAATAGCATGCGAATCCACATTGTTGTAGATGCGCTTTCGGCTTCCTTTGATGGCTCTCAAGAGCGGAAAACATACTCGTGACACATATATTCGTACTTCACATGGCCGATGTGAGCATCTGATCTCACATCTACCTAAGCTTATAAGAGATGCGCGTTCTGAGTGTGTCAGCTCAGGATCCTAGTCTTTGACCGGATAGACAAGCGGTTTTGGATTTCAAAAAAATCACTCCTGCAGCGCACCAGGAGCGGATTCTGACAACTGAGGCAGAAATTGTGCGCATTACTTTCAATTGGAGCAGTCTGGGGCTTCAGCTCGTGACGCTTATTTCTAGCTAGAGAATCTGATTCAAAGCACGCCAGAATATTGAGACATTTGTCGACTATGTTTGGGAGTCCAGCTCCATTTGGATAATGATTAGGAGGTAGTAGTCAGTCTATAATTAGGTGCCAATTGAATGATGAGAGACAGTTGACGGTAGTATCCTGCACAACTATACTTCTGTAATACTAGTACAAGCTTCAAAGACTGGCATTGTTGGTGCTTGGGGGCCAGCAGGCATACGTATATCCACAAAATATGACGAGAGGGGAATTCCACCCACCAATGTAGGACTTCGATCGCGTTGGCAAGATGTAAACCTGTAAATGCTTTATAATTCATAAGATCTGGATAATCCCTGTCGAAATCGTACCGGGGTTACAAATCAGGTCCCATTCTAGGAACAGCAGAAATCATGGCTCAATGTAAGCTTAAAGGTTATCCAAAGATGAACCACACCTACCATGTGAAAGCAGAACAGGCACAGCCAGAGTAGAATAAACTCTGTATGTTTCCGTGGTTCATCAGACGATTCAGCAGACAATCACTGAGCTCACTCCACCCCACCCCAGTGTGTTTGCTATTGAACAAGGCTGACGGAGCAGCTTACGTACCACAGCGGAAGTGTCAACCTCGTGCCATCGCACGTCAGGAAGCTATTGCTGCAGATTGAATTACACAATTGCTCCTTGTGGAAGTCAATCCCGTTGATCATTGGAAGAGGACGCTTAAATCCGAAGACTTCAACTCTGACCCACCTTTCTGGAAGCTGGAAGAACGCGCAGCTGACGTTGACATTTAACACTCCATGAGTAGAGAGTTGGTAGTATGTAATATCAAGTTTCATCCCTATGGGGCCGAAAACTAGCAATGCTTAATGCTCATGCAGAAAAAAGCACACCGGGAATGCGAGGAACCGACATCCTGCATAATTGTGCCTCGGAAGTTTTATTTCCCTCCTCTGAGACAGCCCCATTGATCCCTCTGAATATTTATCCGATGGGATTTTCACAGCACGGTGTGCTGCCTATCATCAATGCTCGGGCGGAAGTTTCTATATCCTGATTGTTGAGCAGAAGCATGTTCTACATTTATCATGCATGGCTGAGCTGCTCTTAGACATATCAATCACACTAAAATGGCGATCGAGTTGAGCGACGGCGATCGAAGCAACACTTAACAATGCCCGCGATATCGATTCGCCGCCTGATTTTTGAGTAACTTTGTCTATTTTCACTCGGTGAAACCGCGTCTCAGCCAGGAACCGTTACGACACAGCCAACACGGGCCATAACGCGGCGAGCCCCTGATCCTCGGGGCCCCCGTCGTTCACGAGCCGAGGTGATCGCTTGGCGGGACTCGCGGATCAACAGGCGCGACCGTGTTTCAGATGTCACCATGACAAGGTGGCTATGAGTAATTCCAGGCGATGTGCCGTGTGTTAGTGTCATCCGGCAATGATGGGCCGCCAAGAGCGGTTGGGGTGTAGTGGAGAGAGACAACTCACTGACAGAGCATCTCATACCTACCGTGATTCATTACTACGTACAGATCGACCCTATTCCGACCGAGTCGTGGTTCTAGACCTGCGGGCTTGGCGACGGCAACACGACTTTTGCGTACATTCCAGAGGATGAAACACTGCATCAGGCACGGGCATGCCGGATCGAGGGAGACCCTGACAGAATTTGGGGCGGCCCCTGATGATGTGCGGACTCAAAGCGTCATCAACCATCAGACCTGCCAGGAACAGCAACGTTGGAGCCAATCGCGGATGCAAATCTGGCTGCCTAGAATAGCAATTGCCACGGCCTCAGCCCCCGTGATTGCGCGGCCCATCTTTTTTGCGGCCAGGAGATTAGGCACTTCTATTGGCTGAAACCCCGGATAAGCCTTGGGTTTTGTGCAGTAGTGGAAGCTTGGCAGGCTATTGAACCAATAACATCTGTCGATTACCTCAGAGGAGGGTGGGGGCCTGCTAACGTCACGGACCTGCTTCCATTGCCCCCCCCCTCCGCTCATCCTTCCATCCCAGCCCGGGCGGCCGCGTCACAGACCCGGCTGGAAAGGCAACAAGGCTCGCAACATCATGCCCATCATTGGCCGGTCTTGCGTGATGCTGCAGGTCAGCTTCCAAAATCAGTCGCCCATGCTGACCATTTTTATGCAGCCGGGCTGCTTCTTTCATTTATAGGCCCCGTCTGGCATGTGTCTTCCCACCTCATCCGACTCACTCCACCTTTTCCATCTGTCATCTCTACCTAGATTCTTTCTTATATCTTATCCGTGGTTCCTTCTTCTCTGGCCAAGATCTTAGCCATCTACCAACACGAGAAAAAAACTCATTCCCATCCTATCACATCACAATGTCTGCTGCTGCTGCTCCTCCTGCTCCCCCGGTTAACCCTGACCGGCCCGAGACGGGTCACTCGGCTGGCAAGAGTTCCTTGTCCAGCAAGTCGGACCCGAACCAGGCGTTGAGAGGTGAAGAGGCTGGTATGTAAATAGAGTAGTGGCTGGTCTGATCTCTTGCTAATGTGGTGAATAGTGTACAGCGTTGGATCGAGTGGATTCTCTCTGCGCTCAATGCAGCATCGCGATCGCGAGGGCAAAGTCATCAGTATGTATCTACCACAATATAATCTCATCGGTTGGGAGAGAAAAAGAATTGTGGCTAACTTGATGTCTGCACAGCTGAACCCGACTTGTCCAACCCTACCCGTTACCGATTCGAGCGGCCGCTGGACACCATTCGATCGTTCGAGGCAGCCATCGAGCGACGTCGTCGTGAGGCCATGTGAGATCACACATGGCGTGTGAAAATACTGCGAATGATGTTTGATTCTTGTCATTATGTTTGGGTTCGGCGCTGGACGACGTATGGATATGGACATGGATATGATTTGGTTTGATTGAGCGTGTATATTACTTTACTGGGTATGCTTCTGGAATATTACCTGCTATCTTATCACATACTCTTCATGCGATGTTCGCAATGAAACCTAACTACAGTTCGCACTGATCGACAACTACTTGACTGCATCGACCTCTTTCCAAGACTCTTCTCGCTTCCGGACAAATGAACAACAGCCTCGCAGCTTCCGCCACTCTTGGCACGCTCATATTCTCTGACCGACCAGCCAGGCGAGGTCTTGGCCGTACATATAGTTTATCCGGTCCTCGACTCCGACCCACTGCTTGCCTCTATCCGGAGATAAGCATCCACTTCACCAAGACGCTATCCGACACTACACCATGTTTTGGGATAACGTCCCACCCAATGGCCACTCCTACTCACCGTATAGGTCTTGTTTGCTTGGCTTAATATTGGACTTTTCAGGCAGCTATACTTGGCTTGATCTTGGCGTGTCGCAAAGGTCATGGCAGGGGCGTCGGTTACAGGGTGATTGAGTCGTGGGTGGACAGAGGAGAAGAATTGGCTGCTGTTTAAATGTCTGGTGAAATCCCGGGGGTGTTTGAGTTTGGAGCTCCGTCATTATAGTCACTCTTTTGATACTAGTCGCTCTTTTATACATCCATTTTGTTTGTTCCTTACCATGAAACTGTCTCTGGCTGTTGGAGCAGCCCTGATGGGCTCTGCTCTTGCAGTGGACATTGATCCCATCGTCATCAAGGTAAACCAGTTCAGCTGGCATGTTTAACACTCTGGCTAACGACATTGGAGGGTTCCAAATTCTTCTACAGCAGCAACAACACCCAATTGTACTCTCCCAACCCCCATACAACCCAGTCAATCAAACTAACCATACCAGCTACATCCGCGGTGTCGCCTACCAAGGCACGTCCCCTAACCATCACCCCAACCACACCATCTAATATATTTTCTCAGAGGACTACACCGGCAACTCATCCTCCAGCTACACCGACCCGCTCGCCAACCCCACCCTCTGCAAACGCGACGTCCCCATCCTGCAAGAACTCAACACCAACGTAATCCGCGTCTACGCCATTGACCCCACCAAAGACCATAGCACATGCATGAACCTGCTCGCCGCCGCCGGCATCTACGTGATCTCAGATCTCTCCAACCCAACCCAATCCATCGACCGCTCCGACCCGGCCTGGGAAACCAGCCTCTACACGCGGTACACGAACGTCATCGACGAGCTCATCCAATACAACAACACATTGGGCTTCTTCGCCGGCAACGAAGTCTCCAATGACGTTGCTACCACGGACGCCAGCGCCTTCGTCAAAGCCGCCGTCCGGGATACCAAAGCCTACATCAAGAGCCAGGGGTATCGGTCCATTGGTGTCGGGTATGCGACTAACGATGACTCCGACATTAGGGACAACATGGCAGATTACTTCAACTGTGGGAGTGAGGACGAGAGTATTGATTTCTGGGGATATAACATCTACTCCTGGTGCGGGGAGTCGAGTTATACTAAGTCAGGGTTTGATAAGCGGACGGAAGAGTTTAGGAATTACTCCGTGCCGGTGTTCTTCTCCGAGTATGGATGTAATGAGGTCCAGCCGAGGAAGTTCACAGAGATCGAGACGCTCTTTGGGGAGAAGATGAATGATGTCTGGTCCGGGGGCATTGTGTATATGTATTTCCAGACGGATAACGATTACGGTAATCCCAACACCCTCTATTGCCCTGCTTCACTACAACAACTGAAGCACCATCAACTAATCACATGAATAGGCCTCGTCTCCGCCATCGACAGCACCAGCGTCTCCAAACTCGCCGACTTCACCTACTACTCCTCCCAAATGGCCAGCGCCACACCCACCGGCACAAACAAAGCATCCTACACCCCCACCAACACCGCCCTAGAATCCTGCCCAGCTGTATCCTCTAACTCCTGGCTCGCGACCTCCTCCCCACTCCCCCCTACCCCCAACGACCAACTCTGCACCTGCATGGACAACGCCTCCGGATGCGTGGTCAAAGACTCCGTCTCGTCCAGTGACTACGCAGACCTATTCAGCACCGTGTGCGGAATGACCTCCTGCGATGGCATCTTGCATAACGGTACTACGGGTAAGTATGGCGCGTATAGCATGTGCGGCGCGAAGGAGCAATTGAACTTCGTTCTCGATAAGTATTGGACGGAGCAGGGGAAGAAGGCGAATGCGTGTGGGTTTGGGGGCTCTGCGACCACGACTGCTACGGTGAAGGCGACGGGGACGTGTAGCGCGTTGATGAAGGAGGCTGGGACGGAGGGGACGGGGACGGTTACGAGTAAGCCGTCGGCGACAGCGGCGGCGAGTGGAACGGCGGGCGTGAGTGCTGTTGGGTCGGTAGGGAGTGCGGGTTTGGGAAGGGGAAGTGTGATGATGGTTCGTGTTGGGGCGTGGCAGGTGGGTGTGTATGTTGTTACGGGTGTTGTGGCGGGGTTGGGGATGGTTTTGCTGTAGATGTATGTTTGGACAGGTGCATAGTGGATAAGTATTGTTTAAGAGACAAGCAGCGAGAGCGAATCCATACCTCCAACCAAACGAAGACTATCAAATCATAACCCTACCCTCCCACCCATCTGCCTCCCCCAAAGCATCCGATCAAACCGCCTCTCAACCAGCGCCTGCGCATCCCCCGCATACACAAACACCTTCCCCTCAGCCTCGTCCGGCTGCTCCCCATCCTTGAAAAAGATCAAACAATTCACAACTTCATACGCATTCGTCTCATAACGTGCTAGTTTCTCTGCCTCTTCCTCGGATTTAACGAGGTACGCAGACCCCAATACCACTTGTCCTCCGTTCCCATTGATAAGGGCAGGATAATCGCCCCATTCCGCAATGGTGTAGCCTGTTACTTCTGCTTTGCGGAGGGCTGGCTCCTCGGGTAGGTCGAGGATTCGTGCAGCTTGGGTTGGGGAGGTTAGGGTTCCGTAGAAGAAGTAGTAGATTGGGAAGGTGGGTGGGGGGTGGGGTGGTTTGTTGTTCTGGCTGAAGGGGAGTAGTGGGGTGGGTGGGGGTTTTCTGGTTAGAAATGGTTCTGGGGGTGGAGGAGGAGGAAGTGGTGGTTTGGCGTGTTCTTGGGTGTGGGGTGTTTTGTTCTGCATGAGATGTATGAGATGGAAGTGATATTGATTGATATTAAGGTTTATGGTTTAGATGTAGAACGAGTGCAGGAGTGAATTGCTGCGTGTGAGCTACAACAGGCAACAATGATGGTAGTTTAGGCGGTGAAGGAGACGTAGTACCAGAGATCGGCCACATAAAGGTGCACGGAATCTCAGATAGCGAGGGTGGGCAGATTGCTGCGCAAGTTGACTGTGCATGGTTGGCTTCTTAGGTATGCACCTGTTTTGAATACGCCGAAGGGGGAGAAGATTGCTAAGCAGTTGTGGATGAGTTGATGGAAGAGTTGGCGCTTGCAGGAGTAGAAGATATTTCCAAGGATTTGAGCCGGGATTGGAGTCATGCTCCCCCCAAGGGCAATCTGTACTATGGACATAATCATGTGAAAATAATAACTATGTCGTTCGATACAAATCAAGTTAACGCCGCTTCATTGATACCGACTTGCAATCAGCACAGTATGGTGGCCCGAAGGCGCACGTTCTCCATTTCCCCGTCGCGAAGCAAAAACTGCTCAATATCGTTGCGTTTGTCATTGATCCTACAGACTGGCCGCTCGGACAGCCAATGTCGGAGCCTACGACAAAGGACGAAGTTGCGGTCGTGTTTTCAGACTGGAGCCCGACAGTGAGGTCGATCATCGACCTTTTGACGTCGGAATTGGACAAATGGGCCGTGTTCGATGCGATGGACCATCGGGCCCCTTCCTATTCCCGTGAGAGAATCTGTATCACGGGTGATGCTGCCCACGCTTCTTCTCCGCACCATGGTGCAGGTGCAGGGATCGGGATTGAAGATGCCCTCGCTCTATGTGAACTCTTGGACCGGATTCAGAAGGACCGCATAGCTCACGGCCGGAGCGATCGATGGGCTCTGCTAGAGACAGCCTTCTCCGTCTTCAGTGATGTGCGTGCGATATGAGCGATCTCATTGGCTTGTTCGTAGTCGTCGCGAAGCATGCGTCATTTACGAGTGGATCGATCCGGCCTGTGGCCAGGATATGACCGAAGGCCATGAAGAAATCACCCGCAGGTCGCACAAGATCTGGTACTTTGATGTCGGGGGTATGTTGAAGGAGTTGGAGCATGGGTACGCACGGTCTCTTGCTAGGTCCTGAGTAGTACTCAAGCTTTTTTCCCTCTAGAAACATGTATGGATTCAGCCTAGCTATCACCTAAATCTTCAATAGTCCTCCTAGATCTTCTCAACAATCAATTTCTTGATCTGGTCGGAAGTCAACTCCTTCACCCCCAGTAACTCATTGTCATTCACGTCATACGCGCCGCCGTAGGCGTCGCCAGCCAGAGCAGTCCCTCTAAGGAGCTTCAAGATAACTGGCATGGTATGGTCACCCGCAGCAAGCTGCTCCAGGCTTTCTGCCAAAACCGCACTTGTTTGCTCCTTGGTCACATCCCACTCAGTTCCAGGCTTGAGTTCCTTTGCATATCTCAACCACTCATTCTGAGTCACGATTGCCTCGGACGTGAAAACAGCCCTATTCTTTGTAGCCTCGAAGTTCGTCAAGATTGCAGCCACGGCCTTTCCAACCGTTGACAATGAGGTTGTGCTGAGCCTGTTATCGCCATCGTCCAGCAGAGTGACAGTGTGCTTCGCAAAGTCCAGGAAAACCGAAGTGGTCAAGAGGAAGTCCAAAAAGGCGCCGCATCCGAGGACCGTCCAAGTGATATCGCCGCCCGCGCTCTTTTCCCGGAGATACTTCTGGATCTTGGCCATGGAACTATACAACGGATAACCCTCGACTTTGGGGTTGGTGGTAACCGTGCCAAAATCAGACGGAATGAAGCGCTTCACCCCGGCCGTAATGGCGGCATCAATCAAAGTAGTTTGGCCCTCGATTGCTTCGGCGCTGACGGTTGAGACGACGGCATCGATACCTTGGAGCGCAGCGGTTAAGGAGCGGTGGGAGGTATAGTCGACTTCGAGGACTTTGACGTTCGAATCATAGGATTTCTTCGCACGTGCGAGTACAGTGACATCAAAACCGGCATCGAAGAGTGCTTTGAGAACATGAGGCCCGAGAGTACCTGATGCCTAGGAAGGCGTTAGTACCCTATACACTTGTTGTGTTTGGTCGGGATTTCTTACTCCGGCTATCGCGACGGTTTTGATTTCCGGCATTGTGCTTGGAGAGAGAGCTTTGACAATTAGATAGATTTGATACGTGAGAAAGAATTGATGGTACAGAAGAGTCACATTTGACCAGGAAACAGCCTCTATTTATGCCTTTCTATCATCTCGGGCAAAAGTGGTTGTCGGCATGGCCTGCGGATCCCCGATGCGGACTTCCGCAAGAAAAGTCCGCACCGCTCTCCGCATCTCCGCACTCCCCCTCGCCTCTTCCGCTGGCCTCCGCACGCAGCGGACGCTCTCTTCTACACCTCTCTATCGCGCGATACCTGGCATTTGTGCCGTGATTCGAGCAGAGAAAATTAGAATGAGCTCGTTTGATCGTGGAAGCATCGCGAAGAAAGCGTGTACCCGATGTCGGCGCCAAAAAAGGCGATGCGATAGGGCTCTTCCAGAGTGCGGACTCTGCCAGAGGTGGTGATATCCACGTACCCCCCCAAGGTATCGCAGCATCTGTGCTAATACACTCTCAGACTCCACAAATCATGCACGTATGATACAGTGGAGCTCAACACCCCGGAAATCACACCATCACCTGCTTCTGAGACAACACCTTTCGGCTGGGAGCCGTTGACACCGGCGCAAATCAAACATGCCATCATCGAAAGGCTCGATTCTGCCACGCCGGACAGCGTTCTTGCCCGATACATCCGATCAATCAATCCTTGGTTTCCTTTCCTCTTTCACTTGGCACAAAGCCAGCTCCCATCGTCATGGCATGATGCCTCCCTCAGCTTTGCGATGCTATCTTTCTGCATCGTGATGCTGGATACCAGACCGCCACTCTCCGAAGGGAGCAAATGCAAGTCGTTGTATTTATTGGCAAAGAGCTGGACATCATTAATCGAGGGACTCGGAATCCACTCCCTCGAGCTTGTCCAAGCGAGAATGCTGATAACGTTGTTCGAAGTCGTACATGGGCTATACCCAGCGGCTTACATCTCCGTCGGAGCCACAGCCAGAGCCACCGATGCACTCAACATTCATTCTAGATATCTATCATCGCCAGACCCTTTAAATAATGGAACACCGACACCAGAAGTGGCCTTTATCTGGTGTGGCATCTATACACTTGACAGGTCAGTCATCCAACCATGAAGGACTTTGAACTATCCTCCGCTGACCCTCGCAGATACATAGCAATCGAATCCGGCTCGCGATTTTCGCTTACCGACTCAGTCACCCCCGACATCCACGATGGTCTTAGAAAACTAATCTGTCCCAGTCTCTACGATGAGGATCACACCAGTGCCTTCTATAAAGTCTCGAGGCTCTATGGGGCCGCTGATATCCTGGATAAAATGCATACTGCGCTCAACAACCCTACCGGAGATAGCGCTGCCGACGCACAACACATAATGCTACTACTGGAGACCGCCAGCAATCTCCAGGCAATAGTCACCAAGGACATTGGGTATACGGACGAGGTATATTCCGGTGCATTGAGTCTCTGCAATACGTGAGTCAATCTTTTCCCTCTTGTCTCGCAGATTCCTCCCAGTGGCAAGGCACGCGCTTGTCTGTCGCAATCTGACACCAGTATAGTGGACTCTTTCTCGCATACGAAAATGCCAGTAAACTCACCTTCATTGATGAAATCATTACGACGTGTAATACCATCGGTACGATGTCTCTGAACGACCTTCTGGCGACGTTAGCCGCCACACTGGATCCCTTTGTCAACGGCACCACAATAGCAGACTTTGACCGTCTTTCCCCGTTTACCATGCTCATGGTCTATCGCGCCGCGGCACTCGTGACGCAAAGGCTGTTGGTTGAGAATACATGTCAAGACAATCTGAGGATGTTGCGGATCTTTAGAGGATTTCTACGCACAGTCAGCGAGAGGTGGCTATGTTGTGGTAAGTTGAGCAAGAAGCTCCGTGGTGTCGTTGGTTGCACGCTGACAGGACCTACACAGAGCGTTATCTCGAACTCCTTGATGAGAATACAACCCCGCGGCTCTTGAAATTCATCGAGCAGGGGCAGAGTACGGATTCCGGTAATACGTAATTATGTAGTGGCTTGTATGATAGTCTTCTCATGATGGTTACTTTAATTTATATGGCAAGCTTGTAGGAGAGGCTGTGAAGACGGCATCATGTTAGCTTTCAGAGGCACAAATTCCTAGAATAGAGACGAGCATTTGGGTCTGTCGGATATTTGTCACTCGATAAGTTGTAGCGCGCACCGTGTTCTATGGGGTTCGCACCTCAAAGGTACATTTTCCTTGAGGTGGCCAGTGGGGGTTGACGCGACAGATGGGGATCTTATCGGCCCGTCTCCATCATCTCAAGGGACCACCCTATGCCATATCAAGCATTAGCAAGGCAGGAGATGGCTTCATTATCGACGATGGCTAGAAGCCGCAGGCTCGATGAAGCATACAACCTACGATTAGCAGGTAAGCTTAACAGGCCTGTTCCACTGCCCTCCAAAAAAAGCTGGTACGATAGCCCTCTCTCCCTTCTGTGTGAAGCGGGGGATCAAACTGCATCGAGCCTTAACTTCCCCTTAAGTAGCCCCCACGCCCAAAATGAAACGACGACCAAGATCTCGACAAAGGAGAACACTAGGCTACCCCCAAATACCAGGCTGTGGTATGTCCACGCATTTTCCGGGTTGAGATGAACGACCTGACACACGATAGCCCACGGAAGCACATAGAGCATGTTGGAGATCAAGGACTGCGCAAGATACCATGATATACAAGTTGCAAGAAGTATTGCGACAAATTGAATTGATAAGCCGTAAAGAATATAGCACCTACTCAACAACATTAGAAGTTCAATAATCCGTAAGTAAAGGGAAAAAAGACGGACGCACCAATCTATAATGCGCCACAAGTGACCGACAATGTTCCAGACATGTGCAGAGTTGCTAAGCCACAACGCGAGAGACTCACATCCGTATAGAGACATGAAGATTAGCAAGAGAATCTCGATCGCGAGAATTGTAGCGGCGGAGAAAGGGACTGGCCGTACGACCACTACAGACATGAGCGCCCCATAACTATGTGGGACGGAGATAGATCATACTGCACAAACTACTCCACGACTATCTTGGGAGGTAGGGTCTCTGCTTGAGCAGGCCCCAGGCATGTCCCATAAACTTAAGCGTCGTAGCCTCGGCTGCCTGAACGGGTACCATAATTAAACCCCATCAAATCATGCTAAACACGCCCTACGCCGTCATATAGTCCGCTGACATGGAAACGACACCGCTCACTAGCCAGAGATAGAGTGGATTCCGGTTGCCGACATGAAGCGTAGATATAAGAAGGAGATCAAGGACGATATTTATTGCGACTTTGATCGAACTGATAAGAAGCGGGACGTCCGGTTTATCCAGGGCTCGCGTAGCATTTGATACGGCGACTTCAACGGCAGAGCTGAAGGCTGAGAAGGCGCTGATACGAATATAGGTTATGCTTGCTGCGCGAACATCACAAGGTACGAATGCGACTTTTGACATCCCTCAAACAGTGGCAACAAAAACACCCTTGATACTCCCCTGGATTAAATCCAATTTACCGTCCATCACTCTTGCCGGCTTTCCCCAGGTCCAGTACTCGAACTTGATCGAATTGTCTGTCGCATTAATTTGAGGCTTACTGGTAAGGCCAATGATATGCGTCGTACCCTTCACGTCGCCGCTTCCCAGTACTTTTGAATCAACCAACAGAGCAACACTCTTGGTAGACGACACATCCAAATTTCGCAGAGTGTCAATAGACGGGCCCGCCTCATAGTACGGATTCCAAGTAACATTCGTGAAGAACCCCGTTGCATTATACCAGGTCTCCAACTCAGATGCTGCCGTGTCCAGAGCCACGGTTCCAGACCCGTCCGATGCACCTTCATAGTCGATAAACCAATCCCGGCTGTCGCGAAGACTACACATCATCATCCAGTCTGTCTCCGGCGGAACCAGCTCGAGCGCTACGTTCCTCGAAACAATATCCACATAGTTTGTTCTGCGTAAGTCATCGCTTGGCCGCACGCGAAGCGCTCCCAACGTCGCCTGTCCAAGTCCGTACAAGTCTTTGGCAAATTGCGCTGTCTCGGTCGGCTTGAGTTTAAAAATGTGGTAGAAGAACATCCCAGGTGTGCATAGGGGTACTGTGCCCTGGTTGAAATCACCAGGACTTTCGCTGAGCTTGCTGATTCGCGGTAGTACCTCGTCCGGATCCAGTCTTGGCCATGCGCGCCGGGTTGTGAGCAGTCCACTACTATCTTCTTCTTGCAAGATGGTACTGGTTCCAGCTATTCTGTCTGCCATGTCTGTCGCCTTAGAGATGACATCCGAAAGTGTGGTGTCCCTGCCAATGGCGCTTCGCGCTGCTGGATTTTGTGAAAAGCCTGCTGCACTTGGGCCAGGGCCACTTCCACTACTAGGAGGGGAGTGTCCAGCCGCGCCGGGACCAGCGCCAGAGGGACTAGGGCCACCAGGAGCAGGAGCAGGGGCAGGGGCAGGGGCAGGCTGTGGTCCCGCGGCGGGCTTATTCTCCGTAGCACCTGGAGAGCCTTCTTTTGTCTTATCGAAATAATTGATCAAAGCACCTTTACTGGAGTTTGCTGATGGTCCGCCGTTGGACGAGGCGGATGCCGGGGGCGGTATACCAGTGTAGGCAGAAGCAGCAGTTCTAGCAAGATCTGTAATCATATTTGCAGCCGTCTTCTGTCGCTCTGTGGTCGCTTGGAGCTGAGATTGCAGATTCTGACTTGCTGCTTGGCCTGCACTCGCTGCTCCTGACTGGGTTGCCTGCAGCGCTGCCTGAGTCAGACCAATCGTGGCAGCCAGACCGCTCTGGTCACGGAACATAGCTCCATTTTGCAATGCCGTTAGGAGGGCTGCAGTGCCCGCTGGGTCTGGGAGAGATGATGGTGCTTGTTGACTGATTAGAGAAGTAGACAACTCGCCCGGTTTGAGGTCGGGTTGGGATGCGCGAGAGTTAGTCTGAACGGCTGCGATCTCCGTTGCCGTTAGAGGAATTTGGGAATCCTTGTTGCTTGTTAGCCGGTATACCTTCAATTTTTTGGATTCCTTGCCTAACGTACCTTCCAATTCCAGAATCTCGTGATGTCGAGCTTCTCAGCACAGTTTGACCGACCCAAAACAGCCTCGGCAAACACCCCTCCTGTGCCGAGTGGGACTATATCATTTGTTGACTGTCCAACTTGGATATTGTGAGTCTCCAAAAATTCTATCCACTGGGGATCAGGGTCCGGTCCTACTGTTGAAAGGCCGGGAATATCGGCTTTGCGTTCAGCTTCAACCTCTTCAGAGTGACTGGGCTTATTATCTGCGGTCTCCGAGGGCTCCGTGGATTCATTGTGCTCCGAGTCGTCGCTGTGCAAGCCATCAACAGACTCAATATTGGGAGACTCATCAGGGGAATGAGGTTGCTCCGGTACGTTATCAGGTTGGCCCTTTTCTGTATCCTTCTTTCCCGGCTGGATATTCGTCGTAAAGGCGACATAATTCCCGACATATCGGACCGGCCGCGGGTTGATAATTTCAATGATTGGCACTTGCTTTCCATTGAGGTTATACGAATACCCCGAAAGCAAAAATGCCAAGTCTGTCGCGTCCAGTGAGCGGAATAGTACTTGTCCGTAGTACATGCGATTTGCCATGAGATGCTTTGTTACTTCTGTCCCAACACCTGAAGCACGAACATTGACAATTGTCGTCCGGACGGCACCCCGCGGTACGACTACAGACGGTAGTTTCACCGGGACCGTAATGCCACCACGATTGACGCTCAGTGTGACATCGATGCTATTGTAGTCTCGGTCAGGGTGGCTTCCTTGCACACTGATTACCGCAACGTCGCGGAAGCTGATGGACTCGATATCCTGGCCTGGTCCGAAGCTGGTGATGACTCGTCCGGTATGGGTGGTGAAGGCAGCTATGACTGGTGCGCTTCCATCGGTCCCTTCGACAATTGCTCCTTCAATGACTGCGTCAGCAGGTAAGGAGATAGCCGTGCTGGTTGGTCGAAGGACATTGACGTTGAAGAGACTTGAGAGGCGAGATACCAAGTCTTGGTCCCAGAGGACTCGATTGGTTTGTGAAATTACAGGCAAGGCTGTGTGTAGTTCAGCAGGAATACTGAATACACGCATTGGGAAGGCAAGTTCTGCGGCACTAATGACAGGCCGCAGCGGAGCTGTGTTCCGGCCGGTGGGTTGACCAGCTGGTGGCCCCGGAGTTGTCTCTGTTGCATCTGCACCGGGGGTGTCTTCTCGTCTTGCTGCATGTGTCGATGGGCTTGACTTTATCTTCTCCAAAATGGGAGTTCCCGCTGCCAAACTTGACCTCGTTCGCAGCGCTTCCTCAAGTATAGCACCGAGAGGTCGTGCAAAGACAGTAAATGAGGTCTTTTTCTCAGGCTCAAGTTCAATTCGGTCCATGTTAATCAGACTTTGTTGAATCTGCGGCGTAAGAGCGGCTCTGGCGAGTGGGATCTGAAAGCGCCGGATCAGATTAACGTTGGTGAAGTCAGGCATTGCCAGTGGAACAAATATGACTTGTTCGGCCTTGACCAGCCGGACCTCGACGCGAAATACTTGGACTATTTCATAATAGTTTATTGATAGTGCATGCGCATGGTTGTAGTTGGCGATTACTGCAGTAATCCTGTTAGTCGCTCAAATTTATTTGTAGGATTGCGGGACATACCCCGTGTGCTGACATTCTCGTGCTCAGACTGCGATACTTCCCTGACAACAGAGGCACGTCTATTCCGGCTAGAGTGAGCGTGCTGCTGGGTTCGTTCATTAATCTTCTGCAGGGTCTGTGCAGAGACGTTTCTGTTTCCCCATGTTGTAGAATACGAGTCCGAGTATGCTGCTGATCCCGAAATGCCCAGGGAACCAGCTGTTGTGGAGCTTATCCCACCATAGATAGCGCCCATAAGCCCTCCATTCCTATCTTCTGACCCAGAAAGGCCAAGAGAGATCGTGGCGGCGTCTGAATTAGTTTTGGAGAACCCGCCCTGAGCTTCTTCAGCCACTCCCCTCGTTACTTCGGCCACAGCGCGAGCATGATTACTTCAAACATCACGTCAGTTTTCGACTATGTGGTTGTGGCAAGGTACTCACACGTTATTGACAAGATCGTCTTTCTCTAATACAGCCTCGGTATTTGTCCCTCGTTCCCTGCGACTCCAATCAATGAGGGCCACTCGTGTGCTTTCACCCGGAGCAAGGGTCACCGAGTGCAGCAGGTGCCCCAGTGTGGTTCCTTGGACAAACCATGACTGACTAAACGTCAGAAGAGCACCTGTGGCTATGACCTTGAATCCGGTGCGCTCATTGTCGATGACATCGTCCAAGCCCGGCGGTTTAAACTCAGGCCCCGACACGTCTATGAATTTGTCGCTGGGATTTTTCTTGATCTCGCCGATGTGCAGGGTCGAATACTGAACCTTCTCAATTGGGTATTCGCCAGACTTAGGAATGAGGTCTGCTGGTCTTTCGGGGTCGAATCCTTCATCTGTCCCTGGAAAGTACAAATATTTCAGAATTCTGAGGGCGGCTAGATAAGGTGGATAGAGAGCCAGATCCCGGACAGTCCCAACGTCGAGTGCCTCAGATATAGTATCAGCACTTGATTCTGGAACTGCAGAGAGAATAGAAATTGGCTCTGAGGAGAGTTCCTGCAGGGACTTTCCTGTAGTCCGAGACGTGCGTATCAGATCAGCTGGCGGCTTGCCATGTCGAGAAAAGATGCTGTTTGGGTCTGTTGCGGCAGTAAAGATTTTTACAGCACTGTCAAAGACAATAGACGTTGCCAAGTCAAATACAGTATTAACTTTTATGACTTTAAGGGAGGATGTGGCAGCATTGTCAATACCAAGCAAGGCACTAACTGGCTGCTGGAGAAGTTCAACGAGGGACACATTCGGTGCAGAAGTCTTGAACAAAGAAACAATGTCTGCTGAGGTGAAAGCCATGTCGGTTGTTAGGCTGCCACTTCCTGGCTTATGTCCCCATTCACAGTTTGATCACATTGTAAGGGAGTTAGAGTAGATATTTGTATTATCCTCCTATTATTGATAAGGTAAATTTATAGGCGTCCCAGATCACGCGCAGACTCTGTTTGACAGCTACATAACCGTGTAGCCTAACGACAGCTGCGATGAGATCTACAATGTAATAATGATATGACGCATCGTATGGCCAGATTGATGGATTAATATTTGGTAGCAGCCACTTCACAGGTCGTCGTGTTCCAGCCATAGCCACTTACTGTGACCCAAGTTGATGGCACTCGCCTCGTATCAGCATAAGGTTCAAGTCTTGGCAGAGAGGTGTCCAGGTGTGCGATGTAGATTAGGCCACCAGCACCACATAAATTAAGCTCTATGGTACCCTGGTACATGCCATCTGGACCACATCTGGGCTGCTAGCTTCGTATTACCCCAAATATGCTTAAAAGGTTAACCTTATAACAGAAATATGTTCCAATAATGTTGATCGGTTCCGGCGTTCGTGATCAAGGTTATCGTATCGATAGCAACAACTTGAACTTTGCTTGACTTCGTATAGCACTCCAATAATGTAGCTTGCACCATGTTATACTTCGTATTCTATCTCATCCTATATTATGAACTGGAGCCTGTGGTATGGTGCGGTAATGAGGTGGAAGAAAGGCTTGTGAGAATCCCGCACTCGGGTTTTCGCGCATCCTGCTACGAATATATAACAGCGGGCATCAGCCCAACCAATGTCCAACAAGTAACTTGAACTTGATCACCATAGCACCATAGCGGAAACAGCTGATTACTCCCTAAATAACTTCTACTCCTAACTCACACATTATCCAGATATATCATCTTCGCACTATGACCGACTTCGCCCAACCCCTCAGCAAAGTCATGGAGACGACCTCTCCCCCACCACCCCCCATGACCCTCCCTGACATGCCCACTCCCGCCCAATCCATCCCCACCATCCTCGAATTCGCACCCCATGCCCTAGCCACCACCCCACCGATCTCCTCCATCGCCGCATATTGGAATAACAGCTGCGCCGGCGGCGACGTGCAATCCAACAACTGCGCACACTACCTCTCCGACGCATTTATCCGCGCCGGCTACACCGAACTGAGTCAACCAAACCAGCACATCAACGCGCGGTGTCAGACTACTGCTCGTCGGCCGATCCGTGCCCGCGACATGTGGAGCTGGTTTCGGTCCAAGTCTCAGGTGAGTAGTCGCAGTGTGCAGAGGAATACAGGCTGGTGGGCGGTGTTTCAGTTGAACGAGAGCCAGTATTGGGGTGGGCATGTGGCGGTATTGGATTCGAATGCTTGGGTTTATTATGGAACGGGGTGGTATCCTGATTGGGACCAGTATTGCTATCAGTGGTAGATGAGTAGGTCGTTTGTTGGTTGTGGGGAAAGATGTGCGAAGCATATTTGCAGGACTTAAGGGGAAATGCTGTATTTGAGACCGTGGGCGTTTAGCAGCAGATTGATTGGTGTCTTGGAATATGGTCCAGTCTTGGTAACTATGAAAATGAATCATTCGTCTGTTGAGTGCTCCAGTTAAATTGCTTTTATACCCTTTGGTATTTATCCTGTAGCATTGCTGCCCAGTGTCATCCTGCGATGCCGAACGTCATAATCACGTATCCTGTCATGACAATAATGATGATCTGCTTATGCAGTAACCCATCCATATACAAGATGAGATGTAACGTGGAGGGGAAAGGAGGTGTTCGTATCCTGTAAACACGATGCTGATAGCTAGTCAGTGTTTTCTAGCGCTAATCCTCTGACATCCCATCATAATTCAAGCCATAATGGGTAAAACCCACTTGAGGCGCCATGTAAAGTGGAGACATCAGCACGCAATATCCTTTCGGACTCTTAGTATTCATTGCAGGGATAACATCAGCACTAGTATGTCCCAAAGCTTGTTGGAGATAACGTTGAGACAAGGGAGATCATGGCGCGGTAAGGCAGATCCTGGCTAACTATGATCTCACATCATCCACGTAGATATCGCAGGGGTAGGTATGGACCCTGTTGCATCCGATATATTGTCTATGCTCGGAGTTCAGAACTAAGATCCTTATTTTATAATGTGGAGGCAAGTATTAAGAGATACAAATCACTTTTCGACTCTAACTATGTACATACAACATGCCTTCAAAACACCATCAACACATCTTTATATACAATCTATCATACAGTCAAATGAAAAAATTCCTAGGCGCGGCACAACCGACCATCTTCCAACTGGGTCCAAGCATCCGAGCCAACCGCCTTAAGAGCATAAAACAGTCCGTTGGGATCATACTTGTTCTTGACCTGCAGCAAACGATCATAGTTGGCGCCGTAGAAGGCCTTCTTCCAGTTGGGCTGCTGGAAGTTGCCTTCGTTCATGTACGCTCCAGAGTTAGGAGCAAGGGCTTCGAGCAAGGGAATGTAATCGTATGTCATCTTGTTCTGCTCGACGATCATCTCGGCGCGGGCATCCCACTCCCAGGGAGTCGTCAGAGTAGTATCAATGAGGGCCTCACGCCAGGCAGGTAGGACAGCGTTGTCAACGTCGCCGGCAATAGAGCGGTTGACATTCAAGCCGACTCCGATAAAGGTGGCTCCGTCAGACACAATCTGGCGGTACGCGTCCGTCAGGGCCGTGGTGTTCTGCACCACAACCTCGCGAGGGATCAACCAACCGCCATACTGGGCCTTGCCGACGGCGATCTCGGCCTCCATGGTGTTGAACTCCTCGAGGTAGGTGTCGAACATCTTGGCCTCGAGAGTGTAATTGATGCCCAGCTTGGCCAGACCGGCTTCGAAGGGCGCAACCAAGGAGCGGAGGGTGGCAACCGGGACACCCGGTCCGGTGAGGGGAGAGATGTAGAAGGAGGTATTGGTGAAGTACCAAACACTCATGACGCCAGCGTCAACAATGCTAGGCAGAAGAGTGTGGTACAGAGTGACAGCCTCGAAGAAGGTATCCTGAGTGATGTTGGAGTTGGTGAAGGTCAGGCTCAGACCGGAAGTAGGGGTAGAAGTGTGAAGCTTGGAGGTCATAGCCACAACAACACCATAAGTACCACCGCCACCACCACTGAGCGCCCAGTAAAGATCCTTGTACTCATTATCACGGGTAGCAGTCACAAACTCGCCAGTACCGGTAACAACCTCCCAGGCGAGGACCTGGTCAGCTGCCAGTCCGTAGCGCGACGAGAGCGCAGAGTGTCCACCACCCTGGGAGTATCCACCAGCAATACCCACTGAGGAGCACTCTCCGCCTACGATCTGGTAGCCGTGGGCATCAGCGAACTCGTATGCCTCAAAGCCCTGCACACCTGCGCCCAGCCGCACTGCAGCGCCAGTGTAGTGCGAGTCCGTGTAGTTACTGATCAGCGTCCTGGACTTCAGGTTATGCGTCCACACACCCAGACCACCTGCACCAGTGGACTTGCCATTGTAGTCGTGGGCGGTGTTGCGAATCACCAGCCGGATATTGTGGGTGTCGGCAAAGCGGAGGGTCGCCGAGATATGCGCAGGAGTGGAGACGTTTACGGCGTAGTCGATGTAATTGCCCATTGTGCAGGGCTTGTCAATCGAGTGGAAGGGGTCACAGCTGCCATTGGCGAACCATGGGGCCATGACAGAGCTGCTGGAGGTGTAGCTAGTGGGCGAAGATATTAGCAAAGGGGATGTGACATTGGGCAGTGCACCTTACTGAAGCTCAGGCTCCGTCCATTGTTCCTTCAGTGAGGAACAGACTGAGGCGTTGTAGTAGGGAGCGTGGCATGGCTTGCCCAAGGGGATGGTCTTGATGAGGCGACCGTCAACAGTTTTGTTGAATTGCGCCCATTCGCTCTGGGAGGGCCAGCAGGCATCTCCAGGGAAGCAGCGGCAGCTGGAAGAGTTGCTGCTAATGGCCGAAGCCGAGGCTGAGGCCGTGAGGGCCAGCAAGCTAGTCCAGAGGGATGTGGCCAACATGATTGAGGGATAACAAGCTCTGCCCGGGAATCCCTCCGGAGTGACCGGGGATGACCGATTTATATCCCTGTCGATAATGCTGAAACTCCTATGCCACTACCGGCATCTGTCGGCTCCTAGAATTGCACTTACAGTAGGTGAAGTGGGCCAAGTCATTTCCGTTGCCAGTGAAGATATTAATTAGATTGCATGATCCCTGTTGGGTTCGGAAAACACATTTCGTGCATTCTACACACGTTTAGGCAGAGAAGTTTCATGGCAACTTCGACGCTATTCTTCCTGTTCGCCCACATGGTCAGCTGCATGGCATTTTATTTGCTCAAACCACCGCGCCGCTTGGATCTAGTTTCCAACGGTCTCGGCCAAGGTCCTCGAAATATACAGGCTCCTCCACCCTCTTCGTCGTCCTATCATGCGAGCTGATCGATATTGGCCCAGGCTTTTAGTCTCTCCGCTTATTGACCGGACAGGGTTTGCCCCGCTTGGGGTCTACGCGGCGCGATTCCCCCGTTCCTGGCGGATGCTTAGGGCATCTCCACAGCGGGTCATTAGTGTCTGTGTGGCGGCGACGGTTTCGGGCACGGTTTCCAGTCCAGCGATGTCTTACCTTTAGCTTCATTTCGCTTGCCAGGATTCGATCCATCGCGTAATCGCCAAGTTCTCGCAATTTCCTCGGCTTTTCCATATGGCGGACAGGGATCATGCCTGCAGAAGTGTGATTAATTAAAATCTCACCTGAAGATGCTTGGTATCTAGGGTTGGGGGATCTCACCCTGCACCGTGTGTGTTGGGCAGAATAATTTCTGTTTTCATGTCTTCCCAGTTTCTACGATCAACTGCGGAATGCCATGGGTTGGGTCCATAATCTTGCCCACCCTGATGCCCACAGCCATGTGGCGCGAGTGATCGCGATCTGCTTGACATTCAGTATCAGTGCGGTGATCGCCCTTTTGCTACGGTTTTATATCCGCTTGCATTCGAAACGTGCCCTTTGGCTAGACGACTACTCGGCGGCATGCAGTGCAGTGTTGGGATTAGCTTACGCGGGGATCGCAGTGGCCCGTACGCTGCCCTTGGACACCCCGAATGACCAGTGCAACTGACATTTTAGAAACACGGTATGGCTTAGGACTGGATGCAGCTTCGTTCCCAGATGCGAACGTGGTGATGTTCAGTAAGGTCGGCAAACCTCTGTTTCCGCTCTGTGCCGTAGATTTCTGACACTGGTGACAATTCAGATCCAATACGCCGGCGGCCCCACGTATATCCTCGCTATCCTCTGCTTCAAGGTTTCGCTCCTGACGTCTTATCTGCGGATCGGAGGTTTCGTGGCAACCTATCGATGGAGTATCATTGGCGTGGTGATAGCAGTGGTGTGCAACCAGGTTATTTTCACTTTTCTCTTAACACTGGCGTGCAATCCGGTCAGTATATTCCGGTTCACTGCGGGATCTATCTAACAAAAGATTAGGTCGCGAAGCAATGGGACGCGAGTCTTCCAGGAACATGTATTGACACGGTTGCTTCATATTATGGTATGCGCCCACGACTATCGTCATATTTCATACTGACAAAATAACAGCATTGGCTGGTACATCCATCCCCTCCTCTACCCCAATAAGAAAGTAATTCATGACCGAAACAACAGGAACAAGCCTGGGCTTCGACATAGTCATTATTGCCCTCCCCCTCCCAGTCCTATGGTCCTTACAACTCCGACAAGCGCAAAAGGTTTCATCCGGTCCTCGCCCTCCCTTCCCTCCCCATTCAACGTACACTAACAAGTCAATCAAACAATAAAAGATCGCTCTAATGGCCCTATTCGCACTCGGATTCTTCATAACCATCATCCAAATTATCCGCATCTTCACCATCAAGCATCTCAAAACCTACACTGACAGTCAACCGATCGTCTTATGGTCGCAAGTGGAAATAAGCCTGGGAGTAAGCAAGATTTCCGTTAACACCACATCCCCATGCCGCACCACTAACAAAACCTCCCAAAAACCAGGTAATAATCGCATGCGTCCCCACCTATGGCCCCTACTTCCACGCCTTCGCCTCGACCCTCACGTCAAGCTATAACACCCGCCGCCAACGCCGCCAACACGCCTCGCAAAGCCAGACCATGGATGCCGGCCGCTCGTACGCGCTGAGTGGGGTGCGTCGAACGCAGCGCAACCAGAGTCGCATGCTACCGTCTGAGACGGATGATCAGGCTGAGATCCTGGAGTTGGGGGAGGCAAGTGCTGGAAGAAACAGGCCGTGGGATAATTCGGTTGCGGTGACTACAACAATTGGACACGGTGATGGGGATAGTAGTGGCGGAGAGAGGAGTTCGCTGGGAAGTGGCAGGGGGAGAGGAAGTGGAGAAGGAAAGGATGGTGAGGGACCGTTGCAGATTCAGAGGGTCGTGGAGGTAGAGGTTAGGGTTGATTAGGTTTCTTTGGGGTTAGGGAGTAATCCGTGTATAGAGAAAAGTAGCAAGGTAGTAATAATAATGAAATTTCGTATGTTCTATTTGGGCACAGCTTCACTGAGCAGAAGTAATGGTGGTTTGGGCTTATCTTTAGTACAATTGGATGCATATATCCATCAGGAAAGAATGAATCGAATTAGGGTATGCCATCAACCGGAGGTGAAACAGAGAAAAAGGTCTACTGTACTAAATTAGTAGAAAATACCTATCTCCTGCACAGAAAGCTATGAAAGCCACGGGACGTCATTCCGGGTTGAGAATGCCCGTCAAAGAATAGATATGATTGTCGAGATTGATCCTTTCAAGATGTTGGGTGCGGTGTTGTTCACGAGAACGACTTTTGTATCAAGTCTATCTCACATCAGTGAATATGTCAATACTAGCGCACAACGTAAAATGCTTTTTCGAAATTGAACCGTAAATGAATGGGTTAGTGGCGGTGATCTTACATCGTGTTTTAATGTGTGCCTAGGCAAGGAGAGCCTTCGAAACTTTTACTGATCTAAGCATTGACTACTATCAAATGCGATCATATCAACGGAGAGGGAGGGAGTGAGAGACAGGAGAACTGGTAAAGTGATAGACAGACAAGAGAAGCTAGTTGTTAGTAAGGAAAATGGAAGAAAAGACGACTGTCCCTCAGATAAAGTTCTGAGCCAGTCATTCTAGATTTTCCATATATATATACTCCATTGTCGCTGCGAGTGATCTACACAGCCCCTGCTTAAATCGCCTGATACTCCACAGGAGTGAAAGATGGCAGTCAAGGTACCATACTTCAGTCTCAACGGGATGTGCTGCTTATGGCGTTAAGAGTACAACTCGTTAATAGGTCTGTTCGCCTATGCCAAGCCGCATGGACTATGTATTGATAACACTGGGAGCGTTATTTCACAAAATCGCTAACATTTGTTTCCGAGAAAGGTATGGGTGAAAATTTCCCTCTGCGGTGGACACAGTCTGCGACAGTATAGAAGGATGTTAAGTCCACAATACTTGGGTCTAGTTATAGTCACATCTAAACTCTGGCAAAAAATGTACGACAAACGTGCGAGAACACAAGGGCGCCCATGGCTTCTCAGCCGACCACCGGAAAGAGGAGGTCGAGGGTTGAAAATAAATCCTCACAGGTACAAAAAAGCAAATATGCAAGAGGAAGGCCGCTCTCAGACGGTACCCTGGTCGTAGTATCATGCATTGGCTCAGCCTGTTGGCGCTAAAATGATGATGAACTGGCTTACCCCACCAAACCGTTCGCCGTCGCCCTGCTGTTCGGCCTGTTCTCCCCATCTCCACCTTTCTCTGCCTTTGCAATATCGTTGTCAAACTCTACCTTCTGATATTCGCTTACAGACAAAAGGAAGTGTTGGATTGGCAACGTTAGCAGACCAACATGACTGCTCGTCGTTGGACGAGCAGTGACGACTACATCGTCGGCTGGATATGCGCCCTGCCATGTGGACTGGATGCTGCCCGACGAGCCCTGGACCAGGAATACGACTGCCAGCTGAAACTATCTGAGAATGATCAGAATGTATACGTCTATGGAGAGATCAATGGCTTTAACATTGTAATCGCATGTCCACCGTTCGCTGAGTACGGAACAACGCCAGCAACAATCACAGCCCAACACATGAAGGCGAGCTTCAAGTCATTGCGGTACAGGTTCCTGGTTGGGGTTGGAGGGGGTGCCCCCAGTGAATCAAACGACATACGCCTAGGTGATGTAGTAGTCAGCACTCCTGTGGGAAACGACTCAGGGATTATACCGTATGACTGGGGAAAGAGATTGCCCTCGGGTCAGTTCCAGCAAATTGGGACGCTTAACAAACCGCCTCAGCCGCTCCGCAGAGCGATATCTTGCTTGCAAACAGATCACAACTTCAACACTCACTTAGCCGGATCCCTGGCCCCCATCCTGACATATAGCAAACGTATTGAGTGTCCGGCACACGATAAAGACCGTCTTTTTGCGTCAAGCTACACTCAGCCCGACCCAGAGGCACCATGTGCCAGTTGTGATCAGGCACAGGTTATTCCACGGAAAAAGAGACTTTCGGATTGCCCTCGCGTGCATTATGGGCTGATCGCCTCAGGAAATCAAGTGATGAAGGACGCAGTAACCCGGGATGAACTAGCAAATTCTCGAGGTATTCTATGCTTTGAGATGGAAGCTGCTGGATTGATGGACGACTTCGAATGTCTGGTCGTCCGCGGAATATGTGATTATTCAGACTCGCACAAAAACAAGGATTGGCAGCCTTATGCGGCAGCTTCGGCGGCGGCATATGTCAAAACACTCTTGAAATATTTGCCCCGGCCCATTAAAAAGATACCAGAAGATCAAGGTAGGACTATCCCATGACCCTTTCATATATGCCTATCTCTAATTTTGATGATGAAGTGGGGGTATCTCCCGCCCTGGAAGAAATCCTACGGAAACTATTTGTTACAGACCCTAACGAGGACAGACGGAGCCTAATGGCACGTAGAGGTGGGCCCTCTAAAGACACCTGCCAATGGATATTCCAAACAGATGAGCTAAAAAACTGGTTGGATGCGAATACGAACACGCATAACCCCAAAAATAGTATTCTTTGGCTGAATGGGCTCCCCGGAAGTGGGAAGTCAACGATGGCAATGTGTCTCACAGAGGGCCTAGAGCAACAGTTCAACACGGACCGCAAAGATGGCTCATTTGCATTCTTCTTTTGCGAGGCAAACCACGACACGCAGAACACCGCTACAGCCATTCTCAGAGGGATCTGATGGCAGCTAATTCGCCAAAATCCAATACTGCAGGACTGGCTGATTGGGAGGTTTCGCGAACGCAACGACACTCTCCTTCAATCTTTCGAGGGACTCTGGACTATATTAACCGAAATGGCTACAGACCCACGTTGTAAGATCTCATACTGTATCGTTGACGCGTTGGATGAATGTGACTCGGGGTCGCAGACGAGAATTCTCGAGCAATTAAAACTCAGTTTCTTTGATCACCCTTCGAAGCGGTTCACATCGAAAATTCGAATACTGATTACTAGTCGGCCTTACTACGAGATTGCCTCATGCCTAGGTTTCTTTCCTTCGAGAGATATTACTACCTTCGTTGAGGAAAGGAAGACGGATATCCAGTTATTCATTCGACAGAAGGTTGGCGATCTCAGCACGCGGAAAGGGTATCATGTCAAGATGAAGGATCAAATCCAGGAAATACTAGAAGCAAAGGCTGATGGAACTTTCCTATGGATTGGGTTGACATGCGATGAGTTGAAGAATGTCGACCTACAAGACACTCTGGCCTTTCTCAATAATCTCGCCCCTGGTCTGAACGCAATTTATACGAAACTGATGGAGAAGGCGATTGAGAATGAACAAAAGCGGGAGAGGGTTTATGCCATTCTTGCTGTTGTTGCCGTGGCACGACAGGCATTGACCTTATCCCAACTGTGCACTGCCTGCTCTCTATATACTGGCGAGGATAAAGAGGCACAGATCGCCTTCATCAGAGCAGACATCAAAGATTGTCGTCTGATGGTAGTAGAGATTGAGGGCTTTGTAAACCTCCTTCACAAGTCAGTCCAGGACTTTCTATTTGGAGCTGACATGAGATATATTCCATCCAAGGAAGAGTCACACGCTCTTCTAGCATATGCGTGCATCAATCACACTGCAAGGCACTTCCGAAATAGAGCTGGTCGTTTTGAAAAGTTGCTCGATGAGTATCTCCACGAGCTCAAGAAGAAGAACGATGAATATGACGTGATGAAGAAGAAGGCAGCACATATGAGACTCAGAGAGGAGATTTCTACATGGGGCGACTTCATACCATACTGTTCTCAATTCTGGATGGAGCACGCTCACCTGAGTGGGATGGTCTTTGATCCCGCCAAAGTCACAGAAACCTATTTCCTTACGCTCGAATCTCCATCCCGAGATTTATGGCTGCGGTATTACGGTTTGGATCCTTGTCATGCTGCATACAACATGGGGATATTGCATATTGCAGCACAATGGGGAATACCGAGCTTGGTGGATTTTGCGCTCGGTAAGAATTTGGCAACCGAAGGTGGCTTCTACATCGACACAGACTCTTTCACATCCCACGGGGGCACTCCGCTTCTATGGGCTGCCATTTTTGGAAACATAGCTGTGTTTACCGAATTAGTATCCCGGACTGATCCGACAAGACCTCTCACAAGTAGCGTTCTCACGGCCCTTGTTGAGCATAACTCCAACCGTGAAAACTTCATCACGAGCCTGCTCCAGCAAATGGGAAGTCAGATTGTTGTAACCGAGGAACTTGAGATTGCAGCAGTGAAAAACACTCGAGAAGGGTCCGAAATCTTGAAAACATTGTTGTTACATCGAGACCAGATGTCAAGGAAGAGGCCCCATATCGCTACCAATGTACTTGTTGAGGCTGCTCGAAATGAATCTCAGGGCATACGGACCATGAAGATGATATTCACATACCTCCAAAATAATGTTTTAATCACTGAAGAGGTCTTGGGGGCAGCTGCAAGAAATGCCAAATGTGCCAGCGCACTTCTGGATATGTTATTTGAGCATTGGACCGAGGAAACCATCCCAGAATCGGTTGTCGCTGCAGCGGCGGCTCATCCTACAGACGGCCCGCATATCATTCGAATACTCCAGGCAAAATCCCAGAACGCAATTCCAGTTACGGATGATATACTTGCGAGCGCATTCGGAAACATAGACAGCGGTGTTGCATGTCTTGAACAGTTATGGAAAGAATGGCCATACCTCACCATCGTCGGAGGCTCAGCAATTCCATACAATTCTGGCGGAGCGGGGCACGAAGGGGTCTTGTGCTGGACTCTTTCACAGCCACGCCAACGCGTGGTATTTTTCAAAGACGCTTTTCGGAGTATTCTTGCAAGACGGAGCGTGTCAGTGTTGGAGCAGATCATGATCGAGTGGCCGGGTCTACATCTATCACATGATTCACTGCAGGCAGCGGCAAGTAACAGCAAACATGGCGCATCTATATTCACATTCCTCTTTATTTCTTGCCCGGAACAAATACAGGTAACCGAAGACCTGGTGACAGAGGCGGTAGGATCAGACCAAGAGACGTTAGAAATCATTCTGTCGCACAGGCCAGCAGATCATGACGTGGTCAACAGAGAAGCCCTTCGGAAGGCCGCTGAGATGTACAATGCCTTAGAGATCTTACCAATTCTTTTGAATGCCAAGACAGGGCCATTTTCTCTAGTCGGCACACGTGATACGCCGGACGTCATGAAGTTCTGCCTGGACCAACCAAATGTTATGGTTAACGTCGATGAGGACATGATGTATGAGCTGGAATACCTCGACGAGAAGGAAGATTTGTTGAAATGTATATTGAGTCTGCCAGACAACCAAGTTCAAGTTTCGGGCGCAGCTGCTGAGACGATAATTCATGACTATGGGCGATCCAATACCCAGCTTCTTCTTCACCACAGCAATGTACAACTCACGAACGAGGGTTTTAATTCTATTGTGGAGCACCAGGATCCGGATACAGTGTCCTTGATGTTAAACCATCATGCGATCGAAGTCGATTGCCATCTCCAGGACGCCTCATGTCGGAACGTCGACGCTGGACAAGTGTTGGCCATCATAATAGAGAGCACTTCTGGAGACATGTCTGTGAATGAGAGAGTACTGGAAATCGTTCTACGCGAATGCAAGTCACATATCATTGAGAAGTATATCCGACGTCTACCACCTCGTACATGGAGAAGGGAATTGATTCGTCTTCTGGTATCCCACCAGTCGAATTCTCAGTACACCCAATCCTTAGTACAACTGTTGCTACAGTGCCATCAACAGGCTGTGATTGACCATTCCCTGATAGAAGCGATTGCTGAGTATTGTGATGAATCTGTCATGATGACGGCTATTCAGAGAAGCAGCATGTTTACCCAAGAAACAGTGACAGCAGCTATGAAAAATACAATGCACGGAAGGAAGAGCTTGGGATTGCTAATTGGCGATGTTTTACCGAACGTACCCATGGATACAGAGTTCATTCACAATCTGGCACGCATATCAGACCCGGAGACCATACATCGTGTTTTTCAGCAGGCATCTGGCGCCCCACTTTGTCTGAGTAGATTCTTGCTTTGCTGGGCGGCAGCTGAGAACCGCAATTTTGGTTGTAGGGCGATTGAGTCAATCCTCAATATTAATGATGATGATCTGCTGCAAGATGGTCGAGCGACTCAGCGATCTTCATTGTGCTCTTTTAACCCTCATTGGAGACTTATACCACTCACAGGAGCGATAATCGATGCCCTCGGCAGGGACGAGCAATCTGGGCCGAGCTTTGTCCAAACCTTTCTTCACACATGCGCCACTAAAGTCTGGATCACTGGAACTGGCCTGAGAACAATAATTAGAAGTTTTGATGTTATATTCATACGCGAACTGTTCTCACACAAGATTCTCCCGTCAGAGGTCGATGATTGCACTATCCAAGCAGGCGCTGCCAACCGAAGAGATGGCCCAAGAGTTCTTGACTTTTTGCTTTCACAGGGAACAGAGAAACTCGAGATTACAGGACACACAGTATCTGCTGCTTTGGCGAATACGGAACATCGGAAAGCTATAATGTCACGGTTAATAGCCAGTGAGAGGACTATCTTCGGACAGTCTGCCGTTGCTGAAATCATGAAAACCCTGGATCCCACCATGATGGCGGATGTATTTCTCTGTACATCTAAAAAGATTGAGATCGGTGAGGCGTGCATAACAGAAGCGATCCGCGGGATGGGTGGATCTATCCCCCGTATTTTCACTTTGTTGCAACATCTACTGAGCCTCAACTTGCCTCTTATTGTAACGGCAGACATGATACAGGAAATACCCGATTCTGCCGCTGACCAATTGTGGCCCCATGACATCATGGAAAAGATCCAGGAAATGTTCAATGACCCGAAGAATAACGTACATATCACAGAAAAAGCGATCGTCGAGTTCATTAGACGATGCTTTTTCGGTCTAGATGTGTGGAAGCCAAGGGCCTCTGAGCGTCTGAGCCAGCGGTATGCCATATTGGCTATGTACTGCAAGCAGCTTCCTGGACAAGAACTCATCGATGAGGAGGTGATTGTGGAACTTTTACATGTAGAAATCCATGATTTCAATGCCCCCACTGTCCTCCCAGATACCTTCCAGCTTGCAATACCTGTCACCGAAGATGGGATGTGTCCCATTATGATGTCAGGCTGGAGTTTGTCTGCGAGGAAAGCTGGCAGGATGTTTGAATTTCTAGAACGAGTCCGCCCGCCATTAGCCATAACAACAGGGGGTGCCCTGAGTATCTTGAAATCAGGTGACCAGGAGGAAGCACGATCAATCGCCCAGCTCTTAGGCGACCGATTGAGGATGTCTCAAGAAAATTTTGTAGCACTGGTCAGCGTCGCAGACGAAACCACAATTGCGTACCTCTTCAACCATGGGGACAATGATATCAAGGTCACAGAAGACATGCTCCTTGCCGTGGTGGGAAACCCACAAAGTACATTGAATGCCCTCAACTATGTTGCTTCCTTTTCACCGCATATCATTACCGCCGAGATTGTCATGGTGTTGACTGAAACGCAACATTGCGATGCGGAAACGCTCAACTCACTCCTCCAGCGACTACCTGCCAAGGCCCTCCTCTCTGAGGATTTTTTGATCACGATATCAGAGAGTAAGCGTCACGGAGAGGAAGTGTTCGAATGCTTGAAAAACTGTGTGGACACATCAAATTTCCGAAGCTACGTCAGCGAAGAAGTATTTGTTGAAACGGCGAAAAACGAAGATTGCGGTGGCCCCCTCATGGACACTTTGCTGAAAGTTCCTGGTTCATTGCCAATTACAGAAGAGGTCATTGTTTTGGCTGCCCTTTCGATCCCTACCGAGCCCCCGTTGTTTGGCCATCCCGTAACTGAGGCACATGTTAAGGATCTCTTGTGTCGAGTTGCTAACCCGAAATTCCCAAGCCTTGATTTCCTTGAAACTGCGTTCTCACTATTCGGATCTTCTTTGTTGGCCTTTATGACGGACATTTACAAACAAGTCGGCGAGCTTAATCCGGGCTTGATTCAACAATGTCCCGTTAGAAGAGAGTTTCGTGAGTTTCAAGAGAGTCTAACGAAAAGGGGCCTTCTGCAAGTTATCGATGGTCGTTGGCTTCTTGGGCCTGTGGCCCATGAAGCTATTCATAGGGGCGATGCGAGTAACATCAGGAAATTGACCCTCGAAACGGCTGATCCGGTGCTGACAGATATATTCATCACGGCGGAGATGGTCGAAGATGAGTTAGAAAGTCACGATGGCCCCAAGGACATCATCAAATCGCTTCTAGAACAGAAGGCTGGCAGAGCCATAGTGACAGCTGAAGGCTTTCTCGCAATCATTAAGTCATACAGCCTGTCTACAATAGAGCTTATGGCTACCAAGAGTGAAGCCATCGTCATCCCTTCAACATTGTTTGTTTCGTCGCCGAGCCCTGGAGTCGAGGACATGAAACACACATTTATGGGGTCCAAGTCACGATCGGACTTGATGGAGACACTCATCATGACCGTAGTAATTAATAATAGCGGTCAGAACGTGGCTATCTTGAGATATCTGTTTGTTCGCTTTGGTTGTCCCGCAGTTATATCCAGCAACGCATTGAGGGCTGCTGCCAGCTCACCTTACAACCCTACAGACATTCTCGAGTTGTTACTCTGTTGTAATAATGGCATGATTACCGAGATTGATACAATCGTTCTCGCTGCAGCGGCAAATCCAATTGAAGGGGGCCGTCTCATAGCACTAGTCTTTGATCACCTGGGTGACCAAATCCTAGTGTCTGAGCCTATGCTTGTTGCCGCGGCGGGGAACAAGGGCTCCAAATATGCTTTCTCAAAATTTCTGTCGCTGTGGAAAGGCCAGGTAGCAGTCCGTGTATTTGTGGCAGCATCGGCGAATCCCGTGTTTGCAGTCGAGATTATGGAGCTCCTGTTGAAGAAATATGAAACACCAATCACGGAGGATGTGTTGATTGAAGCTGCTCGCAACCAAGCCCAAGGAGACAAACTTCTTGATCTGATATTTCGCGAAAGGCACTCTCAGTTCAGTCTGACTAGCAATATCGTTCAAGCAGCATTAGGAAGAGTGTCCCATAAGTACCGTGCGACAGGACATTGTAGGGTCCCAGAGCTTTTCCTTGACCCAACACTCTATGTGAACCCACATTCCGTTCAGGTCACCGCAATCCTATCCAGGTCACTTTCCTACACCCAATTTAAGATTTATCTGTCCAAAGTCAATCTACTCAATCCCCAGGACCTGGTATTGGAGCTTGCCCAGGAATGTAACGATGTCACACTTCGCATGGTTCTTGAGCGATATGGTTCGGAAATTGCCCTTTCTGAGGAACTGCTGACGAAGGCGGCCCGTAACACCCATTGGCGAACGAACATTTTCAAGGTTTTCATCTATACCGGAGACGATAATGGTCAGGCTATAACTGTGACGCCAGATATGGTAGTTGCTGCTGCAGCAAACCCGAGGTATGGATATGAATCTGTTCAGATGTTGCGAACAAGACACACAGGGGGTCCCTTCGTCAACTTGGACTCGTTACTGGCCACCGTCTCTAATGAGGGGGACTTCTCCCTAGGGTTGCTAAGGTTACTCTACCGTTGTTCGCAAGGCCCACTACCGATCACTACCAAACTTCTTTCTGCCGCTGCCAGAAACCCTGCTCATGGAATGGAAATGCTAAGGCTGCTGCTTAGCCGCCTTGAGAAACAGGACGATAATGACATTGCGTATGAGGAAGTCGCAGAAGCTGCGGCTTCCAATACAGCAACCATCGCCGGCAAATGGGGTGAAGCTTCTAATAAATGGGCGGACACTGACTACATCTGGTGTTCTCCTCTAGGGCTCCTCATCCGCAGAAGGCGCCACTGCATAAAGTTCACCGAAAGTCTCCTAACTGCCGCTGCATCTAACCCCAAGATGGGAAGACGTTTCGTCCTTCTTCTGATTAAGTGCGCCGGGTCAGAGCTTACCATCACTGAGAATGTTCTTTGTAAAGCGGCTAAGAACCCCCAACAAGGATATGATGTATTAATGCTCCTTCTCCATCACCCGAGATTCAAACACGGTATTTCAGAGAATGTAATTGCAGCAGTGGCAGCAAATGACCACCACAAGAACTGGAAAGGAGTTCTCGGGCTCCTTCTCGCTCATCACGGGGCACCATTTCAAGTTTCAGAAGGCTTGGTCCTCGCTATGGTTCAAAGTGAAGAATATCGTGATGAGAAACTGAAGGTTCTTTTGGAGCAACATCAAGGACCTATCTGCATTTCGGATGAAGTCATGCAGAATGTGTCGGCAGGAGTAGGAAACTCCGTTCGCCGAAAGCTAGAGATTTACCGAACTTACCCTGTGACCAGGGAGAGGGCCGTATGGAGTACTTTTTGGAAGCTGTTTGTCCTTTTTATGTCTTGCTGCCTGTCCCCATTTTTCTTTCGGCATCGAGTCAATCCCCGTCATTGAAGATGTACTAGTTGTGAGTCTTTAGAAAGAACGACGTTGTTTCATGAAATGATGATTTCACTCCGGGTGTCCAATGATTCTGTCAGTGAGTCTGATATGTTAAATCTTTTCGTCGGCAATGCAACGCCGGAGTATTCGCTATCAAAAATGCGAACACCGTCGATGGGCAATTCTCACATCTACCACAAGTCACCCATGATGCTACAGTGTCTTCCCTTTGTTTCTTTCACTGTTTTGCCCTTTGTTTACCTCTCTCTTCTTTTCTCTAGAATATTACTACGAATTTTGTTCTAGCAACCTAACAGCTTATCCACCACACTAAGTTCCGGTATTTCATATACTGGTAATGGAAAAATTCATATTATGATAACATCTTGAAGCCCATTGCACTCTTTGTGTAAACTGACACTGTCTGAAGATATATAGATGCAATCGAGCGTCAGAGCATATCCGCTGCTAGTAGTTCCACGCATGACTACCTCAACTAGCGAACCTCCACAAACTTTCGAACTCAAACTTAAGTTTACTAGGAAATAATATCATATTTTGAAAAAAGTAAAACCAACAATGCCGATAATCTCGTCGTTGAGATTATCATTGCTACATCCGGACCCTTTGCACCCCGCACGGCGGTTGCGGAGACTAAACTGGTTTTGGTATGGATGGGCGGAACGTGGGGACGGCAAGCAAGGATAGGGATGTTGAGGGCTGAGATCTCGGACGAAGATACCGCGTTCAGTTTGGCGGTGATGGCCTTGGACTTAGCCTGCTGCTTGATGATGTACTATGTATTGGGATAGAATAAAGACGGGTTTGGTTTGTTGCCTGGGGAGGATGCGGACAATAAGTCTACGGCTCTTCACGGGAACGAGACAAAACGAGGGACGAGAAAATATGTAAAAGAATGCCAGAATTTTATTTGAGGAGTGACGGAATTGAGTGAATTAATCCGAAGCTAGCTATTCACATACAGTGACTATACAAGATACAGGATAGATAATCTATCGTACACCATGTCGGCGAAATATCTACAAGAAGCGACCCTCCTTGCTCAACCACTCCGCCATGTAGTTGTAAGCAGTGTAAAGAGTGTTACCATACTCCCCGGGGTACGTCTCACACTCAGTGCAAGTGACAATAGTGTGCTGAGCACCCTCGACAAAAGCAATCTCAGCGTCCTTGCTACCAGCGGCAAGGTGGAGCTTCTCAGCGTTCAGGTACTCGTAGTGGCCGGTGTTGCCCATGTTCAGCAAAGGCACGGTAACACCGCCGATATTGCCGAGTGGAGCAGTCTGACTAGAGTTCCAGACAATCCCCTCGAAACCATCCACCTTGTACTCGAAGTCGTCGGTGACGCGGATAGCCAGAGTGGAGAGGTAACGCTTGATGGTGGTCTTGAGGGCGCCACCCTCGAAGTTGTCGGCGAAACTCTCGAAGTTAGCGGGCACGCGAACAGAGGGAACAATCTGCGTGGTGATCGATCCGTTGCGGTGAAGAAGGGGCCAGGGGTGGGTGGTGTGGTGGATCCAGCGGGTGTCCTGGGCGAAGAACTTGTTGTTGAAGCCGACGTACATGGAGTCGACGATGTAGAAGGGCTCATCGTCGCTGAAGATGCCGCTGCCGTTGTTGATAGCGGCAAGGCGGGACTCAGCGTGCTTCAGGATACGGTTGTTGCGAGCAACGACACCCTTCTCGAAGGCTTTCTTGAAGGACTGGGTGTAGTTGGCGCCGGACTCGGAGAAGCCGTTGGCGGTGTTGTAGAGGTTCAGTGACTGATCGATCTTGGCACCTGAGTGCTCGTCAACAATGGCGGGATTAAGACTCAGGAGAGCCATGGTGGAGAGTCCGTAGTTGGCGTCAATGAGAATAAGGCCGTCGGCGGCAGGCAGGTCGGCCATGGCGTCTGAGCAAGGGTAGATACGTTCGGGACCATTGCAGGCCTTGACACCGTTCTCGGCGATATTTTGGTAGGCAGTCATCATGGCACCGCCACCACTGTGGCCAAAGATGACAACCTTGTCGATCTCAGTCAGGTTGCGCAAGTAGCTCATGCCCTGGCCGACGTTGGTCATCATATCTTCGAAGTTAATGTCGGTCATGTAGCCGCTCTTGCTGGCATCATTGTTTGCGCAGAAGGTAGTAAAGCCGCGGCGTGGGAGCTCGTGGCAGGCTGAGAAGTTCAGGTAATCCTGCTCAGCGTGCATCACGTAGACACCGATACGGGACAGAGGGCTCGTGGTGTTGGGCCGGTAGAGGCCACCAACAACTCCGTCATCATCAAAGTCAATCATAACGGGTTCAGGAAGTCCATAGGGATCGGCAACAGCATAGTTGTAGGTGGCAGCGACTCCAGAAAGAGCGCTGAAGGCCATGAAGCCCGCGAAGGCAGCGGTCTTGGAAGAAAACATGGTGACCGGCTGAATTGGAGGAATGACAGGAATGATGTCCAGAATATAGGTGGTGGACGGGGTTTATATAGTTCCCTATGGAGCAGACAAGACATGATTATGTCGGCCGAAGTAGCTTCTCATGTTTGAAGTAGAGAGGGTGGGACTGGATGACGAGTGCTGCAGTAGATCGCTTCTCTGTCAAGCAGCCGTTGAAGTCCTGGTATGGACAGCCAGTAACGATCGAAGTTGAGATGGGTCCTGCATTGTGCAGAGGACTGGTCGTACGATGGGACGGCACAGATGAGTCCGTGAATCCTAAGCCAAGGCAGAAGCGAAAGCTAGCAGAGGCTAGAAATGTCTATTTGTTGACGTTCAACACTGTTCCTGTTCTGAGGAATGCGATATCGGTCGGCTGGCACCTGCAGAGGCGTTCTGCAGCAGGAGTAGTCCTAATTCGCCCTGAGGTCCGAGCTACTGCAGCAGTAACATAAGCTGCAGAAACATGTCAGGCACGTTCTCTGCATGTTCTCAACGTCTGGGGATGTTTCCATGAATTGTGGTTCGACCTGGTCGTATCTCCGAGGGGCCTCCGCGTTTGGCAACTCCCGCCGAACGATCGTCCCAACCCTAAATTACAACATCTGGAGCCATGCCCACTTATCAGGCATCTAAGTTTACAAATTGGATGTTCGGGAAGTAGAAACATAGTTCCTGGCATTATCTTTGGATCAGTATATCTAGTATCCACTGATCGTCGGGTACCGTCCTTATCAATTCAATCGCGTGAAACCGCCATGAAAAGTTCCCGCATTTAAGCACCGCTCACTGACCAATTCCTCTCCCATTGGCTGCTTGCAGGCCAGCATGGTACGCGTATTCTGTAGAGTGCATGAATAGCTACGTCGATACCGTAGTCAGCGTGGTCACTAGCAACGACGTAGCCCGTCTGTGCCATCCTACATGAACTGGGCATCGTATGCTTGGTTCGCACGGAAATGTAGCTTCCAGTATTGATGGCGGAATCTAGACCTAATCAAGTATGATCCATACGGGATATACCCCGCTCATTCATATGCCTATATATATCTCTAGGTAGCTGCATATCTAATGATTGTAAAGGTGGATATGTTCCATGATTCCATGAACTATGTCTTTCGAAACACGACGGATAGAGGTCCGAACAGTATCGGAGTTTGATATATCCAGCAGTTTTTCCGGCAAAGGATTACGTTCTTCTGTTGCTTTTTCTCATGCGAACGTATGGGTTGCAATTTATTTTCATGTCAAGGATGAATTCCTCTATGCTTCTATTCGGAAGATGTCTGAGTTGTACTGTTCCCACAAGAACGTCCTATTGACCTTCAACCGCCGTATGGACTCTTTTTCTCGTATCATTGTGGTAAGCGATCATGGTGAACATTCGGTACCTGGTATCCCCGGAAGTACATATGTGACAGGTGCAAGGCAGTCAAAAGAATTGAGTGAAAAGTGATATCATGATGGAACACGTTTTTGCGTTCATAATTCAGATAAATGTGTTCCTTCATTTTGTGTTGGCTCTTCAGCGTCTTTACTGCATCCTTGTAATGCCCAGGGTAGAAAGGACTAAGAGGCGACCACAGGAGACATAGACCCAGGGCAGCGACGCCGGGGAAATGCAGAAGGAAGAAGTATATTGGGAGCCGGGTAAGGGACGAAGAATGGAGAGGATGGTAAGTCGCAGACAGCCAGGCGGCTGCGACACTCTTTTATAGCTCTACTGTTGTATGACTACGCTTTTGCTTTTGTCATTTAGTTGTGTTAGCTACGACGATGGCCTTCCTGCGCCGTGGAATGCGTTGCTTTGTGAGTACTGCAGAATGTTTGGGCTTAATGGTGTTCCGGGCCATATTCTTGCTTCAAGAGGTAAAACACCTGCATAGGTAGGATCTAAATAGTGGGGTCGGTCGGTATAAGTATACGAGTTGAATCGAATTAAACTGAAATGGATTGCAGTTGGCCAAGCCGGGCGCCAGGTATAATAGTGCTCTCTTCTACTAGAACATATTTTACGGTGATGAGTTAGTGTGTTGATTCGACTCACTGCGCCCATAGCTGTGGTTGATTGCAACATATTCCCACAAGTCCCTGTCTCATGGGTATATAGGTTCAACTGCTGGCTTATGAGAATGCCTTGACCGTGCACTTTATAAAATTTGTATCGGAAACGCGTTGCAGCGATTTTTAACAGAGTCAATACATCACGTTCAAGCCCACGATTCTGAGCACAAACTTACCCGAAACTCATGGCGCAACTGGAAACCTCACTCATCAGGACGAAAAGCACTGCAGACACTATCAATAGATATACTTGCAACGGCAAAGGACAAATTCGCCGATATTCGATGTCAAGGTCGAGTAGCCCATGGCCTTGTGTCCCCCAGTCAGGCTTATTCTAACTAAATTGCCTAAACATCGTGCTCATGTGTGTCTCGATGCATCATGACACTGACCAAATATGGTGGCCGCCCTTCCTGGGAAGGAGATGCCTCCAAAATAGTAAACTTAAATAGTAATCTTCCTCTACTCCACTTAACCAATCGCTGCAGAAGTTTTTCTGGGATGCGATGCGTAGGAGTCAAAAATATCATTTCCCCTTCCGGTCCTGTACTGGGGTATCCCTTCATCAGTGATCGATTTCGGCTCTCCCCGCATTCCTCGGAGATTGCGTATTGCTTCTCAAGGCTTATTTCCAGGATCGAGCGTAATCTGTTGATGAAACATATAAGACAGTGTTTAGTGGTGGCTTTCCGATAATACTCGAATGGTACCACAGACCCCATATTATGTCAATGTCCACCAAATCAGCTCATAGTATGGCGAAATATGAAAGACATAACTGGCATGAGCGATTACTTGAAGCATAATAACAACATGATAAGCATGTCCACACGCAATTTCCACGCCTACTCAGCACTCATTTCTATCATTATGTCGTCCGTATGGACGAGAAGTAGGTTCATAAGACGAGGGCACAAGGTTATATAGCATGTTAGTGTCTGGGACCCAAATAGCTTAAAGTATGCATCATGCTCCTTTCAAGAAACCCAGGCAGCAGCTGCAGGATTTCTGGAGAATGATTGGAAGCATGGCAATGCGAGCGATTAACATCCTCGGCATGTAGTTTAGTTGCTTTGGACGACTAGAAGATGCACACCAGATTCATGATCAAACTGAATGAGCTACTCATTATATTTGGATTCACCAACGGCCTTATTCAAGGGATGGTGGACGAACCAACGTATTTGAGCCTATCCTCGCCTTAGCTCAAGAATCTAGGTCGGACACAAGACATGCCATGGTGGTCGGCCTAAGCCATTCGCCATTTTGAGATGCATCTGCCCCGTAACGGCAGTGTCCACAATCGCGTTTCCAATCAAGTCCCAGGCACGGCCCAACATAAGTGGGTGGAAGACGGCCTGAAGTATGTGATGAAGTCAAGCACATCCCACGGCATATTTATTGTTCTTTTGAATCTCCCCGTGGGCCATAGTACACTGCAGCAAGAGACAGGGATATTATAGACCAGCAGCATCCACGCGGATTATGCAAAGAGAATGACATTCGATGTAACACGGACGAGCGGGATGGGGGAATGGGAGACATCTAGCAAGTCAACAGGAAGGCATTTCGGAGATGAAGAGGCTGATAAACCGGAATTCTGACCAGGAAAGGATGTATCAAGGGAAAACATCCATCAACCATCCGGTCCCACGCTTATTCTTGTCCACAGCAACATCAAGATTCTGTCGGCACTCATATTCTAACGCATCGTTCGATAGGTAGTAGTGCCTAAGTTATGTCGTAAGTGGCAGCAGAAGTACCAAATGAATGTTCGAGGAAACTGCATAATAGAAATCGACTAACAGAAGTCCATCAAAAAGAAGGTGGGTAATCGGGAGCCTAGCTTCTATCTTTTTGGGACGTTAGCCAGCTTCACCCGCTCAAGACGAAAGCCACGACAAGCGAGAGATATCGTACTAATCAAACGAGGCAGGGGAGAAGTTTCATTAAGCAATGCCTTTCGGCTTCTAGATAAACTTGATATCAGCTATTAGGCATTGACAATTATATGGGCGAGGTTTATGTTCAAGAAAAAAGGTATCTACCTCGCATTCTATGCTGAAGGATGTTTCATCACCGTGTGAGGTGAGGGAACGTAAAGTGTGATCTGGGCACTGTTCATCCATTTCAGCAGTAATGTACAACGGCACCAACTCAGACTGTGGGCGGGAAAATGCAGGAGATGTGCAAAGTCTTTCTGCACTCGAAGCAAGGAAATCTGCCGTATCGGAGTGATTAGGCTCTGTTCTTTCAATACCTTCATCACCTCAGAGCCCCAATTCGACGGTCCACAAACACCCTTGGTCAGGTGGTGCTCGCAACTCAATCCTTATTTCTGATCTTGGAACGAGCATCATCAAGTACACTTCTTTTTTTTCGGGCGCTTATCAGATACCCCTGAACTCCAATGATTGTCAATATACTCAAGAGGTACTAAATAGCTCGTTGCGATACGGTAAGCCTTGGCAAATTTGGTGGTGGCCTATTAGCAACTCAAGCTAATGTGTGCTTCACTGCGCTTACTCGTCACGCAATATATAGTATGTCGGCAATCGTAATACCGATTTCACTATTACCAAGAGGGGTAGGCTGTGAAATACAATGCAGCAACCACTGTGCCAGTTTACACACCTTGTATTTTCCTGAGGCTTAAAGATTTTTCCTGTTGGAAAGTGAGGGTTGAAGCAACTGCTGGCATACCTGACAGGATGCTCACAAGCCCGGGATCGAGGTTCCGACAGCGACACCACACTGATCAAACAGATCAGTGAGCGCTGCGTAATCTACATAAATTTCCACCTCCAAATTAACTTCTTCTAGGCTCAAGCCGCTTCTTAATCACTACACCATTATGGGCACCCCAGCGAATACGAATGAGCGGACTCCACCCAGTCTACCGGATCATCGCCGAAAAGTGCTGCAGTAGACATGCGTGACACGCAATCAGAACAGGCTTCATAAATGCTTCCGAGCTCCGACGGTCATCCTTATTCGGTATACCCCATACCGTATATTCAGGTCCTGCTAAGGTTCGACCACGAAGCTTGGTTCGCCGGGAAGCATGTACGGCAGAGTTCTTCCGAGAAGGGGGTGTTTCGTGATTTTTAAGATCCCACCAATAATCACACCGACGCGGGTGGAGGGCGAAAAGAGGAAGAACCATTTGCGACTCAGTGTCGGAATCTTGTTAGGCCTTGTAGACTCAAGAGGGGAAACAGAAGAGGATGGGGTCATCCGAACGGAAAGCTTCCAAGGATTGGCGACCCTCTTTCCGTAACGGGCTACCAAGAGACACCGTGCGGTTTCATCCGTTCCTTCCGTCCATTGAGTGCCAATACAGGAGATAACGATGTGCGAATGTCAGCTGCAGTTGCTTAGTTTCGCCAATCAACGGGAGGAAATCGGCCCTTTTCTACCGTGTATGATTCAGGCCATCATGTGGTCGAATTTTTGCACGCACAGAACTGAGACGGTTGAGCGAAACTGCAAGTACGTACAGTATAGGGTTTGGATCCGTCGCGCACCCCACAGGGCCCAAACAATGGAACGCGATTCTGGAATCCGGCAGCCAAGGGATTCTGGAATGGGAATGGGACTGCCAAGAAGCCCCTGTCTCACAGCTTGGAGCTTGGCGAAATCCAGCATTCATTTGTTCCTGCCAAGCCGTGGAAATCACCTGGGCTAATAATGAATATTCTGATATAGGCCCAGGGTCTTCTGTCATTCGATCATTTATATTGCCTATAAATTAAGAATCCCCAGGCTCAATGCAATTGGTGGAAGACCCGGTTCCACTAGCCCTAAGAAGCTTCTTTGAACGCCTCCACATTATCAACGGCCGGCCCAATTGCCTCACTCCTCCTAGCCTTCTCAGATATAGTTGTTCAGGCTGTGACAGAACCCCGCCGGCGTCTCCACACGGAGGTCCTGAACCTTATGAGGCATATACTGACCGATAACAAGAGCTCATGATGACTGGATGGCATGCGGTTCCTATAAGAACCAGGTCTCGCAGCGTTCTCTGGTTCCTCCATCAGCAGCAAAGTTAAAATCGCCGATCAGTCGATCCTTAACAGCAATCATGGTTAAGTCAATTCTTGCATCTGTCCTCTTTGCGGCGACAGCGCTGGCCGCGAGCCGCATGACGGCTCCTTCCGGTGCGATTGTCGTTGCCAAGTCCGGAGGTGACTACGACACGGTAAGCATCTCGATTGTCGATCGCATGTTGCAGATATGTGGCTGATAGTGTTTGCTTGGACAGATCAGCGCTGCCGTTGATGCTCTCAGCACGACTTCGACCGAGACCCAGACCATCTTCATTGAGGAGGGATCCTACGACGAGCAGGTGTACATTCCTGCTCTCAGTGGAAAGCTGATCGTCTACGGTCAGACTGAGGAGTACGTTCGTCGCTGTCCTTACGAAGTCGACGATACTGATTAGGCGTTAGCACTACCACCTACACCAGCAACCTGGTCAACATCACCCATGCCATCGCCTTGGCCGATGTTGACAATGACGATGAGACTGGTCAGTCCGCCAGACGGGAAGATGTCCATAATCTCGCTAACATTACGCAGCAACCCTCCGTAACTACGCTGAGGGCTCAGCCATCTACAACCTCAACATCGCCAACACCTGCGGTCAGGCCTGCCACCAAGCTCTCGCCGTGAGCGCCTATGCCAGCGAGCAGGGATACTACGCCTGCCAGTTCACCGGATACCAGGGTACGACCAACCTCAGATATGCCAACCAACAGTGCTAATCCCAACAACAGACACCCTTCTGGCCGAGACCGGCTACCAGGTTTACGCCGGAACCTACATCGAGGGTGCCGTGTATGTCTTCCATCATACCTTTATAAAAGGTGAACACAGCTAACATCACCAGTGACTTCATCTTCGGACAGCACGCCCGCGCCTGGTTCCACGAGTGCGACATCCGCGTCCTCGAGGGCCCCAGCTCCGCCTCCATCACCGCCAACGGCCGCTCCTCCGAGTCGGACGACTCTTACTACGTGATCCACAAGTCCACCGTCGCTGCTGCTGATGGCAACGATGTTTCCTCCGGCACCTACTACCTCGGTATGCCACTAGCCTAGATTCGCTCAAAAAGCTACTAGCCCACTAACAGATGGTTTAGGCCGCCCCTGGTCCCAGTACGCTCGCGTCTGCTTCCAGAAGACCTCCATGACCGATGTGATCAACCACCTCGGCTGGACTGAGTGGTCGACCTCCACCCCTAACACCGAGAACGTCACCTTTGTTGAATACGGCAACACCGGCACTGGCGCTGAGGGTCCCCGTGCTAACTTCTCTTCTGAGCTGACTGAACCCATCACTATCTCTTGGCTTCTCGGATCTGACTGGGAGGACTGGGTTGATACTAGCTACATCAACTAAACTTCTGTGAAAGTTAGTAAAGGTTGGAGAAGGGTCGTATATAGTGTTGTGGATATGTATATATGTGATATGGAGTATATAGCTAATTGTGGCTAGTTAATCACTGCTCAATTCATTTCGAAGCAATTTTTGATTGGTGGACTTTTGTGCCGTGATTGGGGAAGGGACTCGACGGCAATTGGAGTAATGCGAACTATCACGAAGAGCGTTAGCGTGCGTATTCGCCATAAGCTAACCAGCCACCACTCCTAATATGGAGCAGCACGGCATAACTCTGCATCCTGTCATCCAAACTATCTTCCTCTTCATAAATCGTGTACTATTATTTACTCTTCATTCATTCCACCTCCCACCGATCTAATAACATATTTTGATAAGCCTACTCATACCGAACCTTATTAACCAACGTCCCAACACCCCCAATCCTAACCCGAATATCATCCCCATCCCTGAGCACCACCCTCGGCTCTTTAAAGAACCCAATTCCCGCTGGCGTCCCGGTAAGAATAATAGTCCCGGCCTCCAACGTCGTACCTTGTGACAGGTACGCGATCGTCTTCTTCACCGAGAAAATCATATTCTCGGTATGTCCATCCTGGCATACTACACCATTATGGATAGCCTGGACAGACAGGGTCTGGGGGTCTGTGATCGCAGACGTAGAGACTAGCACAGGCCCTATTCATAGATAAATATATCATTAGCCAGCCATTACAACACCCAACCACAACCAATAGAGAAAATAAAGGAATACATACCAATCGGACAACTCCCATCTAACCCCTTCGAGAACCCCCACTGGGAAGTAACAAACTGCAACCCCCGCGCAGAGACATCATTCGAGGCCGTATACCCCAGAACGTAATCCAGCGCCTCTGACTCAGGGATATCGCGACCTGTCTTCCCGATGACGAAACACAGCTCCGCTTCGTAGTCACTTGTTCCATCCTGGGCGCATTTCGGGACGTTGATTGTGGCCGGGTACGGGCCGTTCAGGGCCGTCCGGGGCTTCGAGAAGATGGTCGGTGCGGTGGGGAGGGAGAGGTTCGCTTCTTTGGCGTGGTCGGTGTAGTTGAGGCCTAGGCAGCGGATGTAGGTGCATGTTGAGGGGGGGAGGGGGGAGAGAAGCTAGTGTTAGATATTAGATTTTGTTCTGTTGGAAGGAGGAAGGGGTGACGTGCCTGTTTAACGTGCATTATCTGGCTGGTTACGCGGCCATTGAAAATGTCGCCGTTGATTAGGTAGGCTGCGATGTCGATGCCATTGACGCTGTCTTCGCCGACATCGCGGGTTGGGTCGACGAGTTGGCCGAGGTGCGTTTGGCTGTCTTCGACGGCGATGAAGCGGATGAGGTGTGTCCAGGACATGATTGAGGGTTTACTTTGAGGTGTTGAGTGTGTAAATGGGTGGTTAGAGTATATTGGATGTATATTGTGGTTGATCTTGGTGGTTTTGTATGAGGGGTTGGTCCCACATTGTAGTTTTGCGGGGCTATTTGAGATGTGGGATCTTTTCCGCATTGCCGACCAAGCGGTTGACAGCGAGATACTCCGTCAGAAGATGACTTTATTGAGTCAATGGTTTATGAAATGCGGGGTAAGATCTGGTGTTAATCATTTCTGCGATAAGAGCTGCAGATGGGAGGAAAGGCTGACCCAAGCGTTTGCATCCGTATTAACGCCAGGTAGAAAGACCAGTAGCGAAGTTGTCATTGAATCAAAAATTGCGCGGAGTAAAGTATAAAATTTGACATATTACGAAGAGCTAATTGTTATACAATCATTTCAAAAACGTAGGCGGCACATCGGGGCCCCAAACTGCTAACGATTCATCTCCAGCGGGACCGTACCCAATTGGAGTTTCGTCAGTCACCAAGTCTCCGTCTGCATAATGCTCGACCATGTTGCCAGTCGTGTCCCACCAGTAGTCGAAGATCTGCGAACCGAGGATATGCCGTCCCACTCCCCACACCGACTTGTACCCCTTTCCTGCCAGCCAGTAGTGACCCAATTGCTGGGTATCGAAGTCATGAACTTCAAAAGAGCAATGGTGCACATGAGAGGTCTCGTTCGTGCTCATGAAGAAGGAGTGGTGGTCAACGGGATCGCTTCCCCGATCGATGTGGGCAAACACTGCTACGTTCACTTTCTGGCCGTCCTTTTCCACGTAGAGGAAGTCACTCGGGACGAGGTTGAAATTCCGGGTGTAGAAGTCAAGCATGGTTGGGAAGTCCTGTACACAGTATCCAAAGTGGCCAAGCTATTGCTGTTAGACTATGAGTTTTGCTAGTTGAAATGCTGCATACCTTGTGCACGGGTGCAGGTCCGACATCGAATCGGTGAAACTTCCGCAGACGAGGTTTCTCTGCCTCGTAGTTTACGATCAATCTTTCCGGATACTCTCCTGCCTCCCGTGGCGCCTGTCCATGGATCAGGTTGACAAGGTATCCTTCCGGATCAGTGAAGCTGACCAAGTGACCACCGCCGGGATGGTTGACCAGTTCCTTGATTCCACTGGCGTTCGGAAGCTGCAGTGCCCTGCTTTAATTAGCATACTTAACTAAGCTAGCAGAAAAGGGGATTACTTACTTCTCCAAATCTTGATAAGTTTCGACCTCGAAAGTAGCCCCCAGGAATTGTTTGGGTCCTTTCCTAGCATAGTAAACATAAGGGTCCGGTCCATAGCCGCGATACCAGATCTGGTCGTCTGTTTGCTTGACAATCTGCATGCCAAAGTCTGGGTGAGTTAGCAAGCGTGCTGCTAAGTCAGAACTTACGTATCCACGAACCTTTTAGGAAAACAGTAATCTGATCCAGATCCGGATGTTGGTACCGCATATGCGACAGCTTCACCAGGCGGATCTGCGCATCGGTGTTGATACCAACCCGCTCTCTCCAGGAAGTGATGGACTCGAACTCCGACCCCTTGGTGGTTATGTCCGGAACAGACGCGCCATGGCACACGGCCTGTATGTAGCAATTAGTGTGGTATGCTAGCAGAAGGGGATCGGAGTCATACTGTTTCTCCAACGCTGCCCATCTTAACTATCACTATGTGTTATGCACCTGTAAATAATGTCAATGTCGCTAGAGCAGTAGGATGCAATTACCAAGTAGTTAGATCTAGGCAGAAAGAGGTTCATGTCTATTGAAAAGGCGGAACTGCGGTGAGGCCCCCCTTCCACGTGTGGGGTCACAGCGGGGGTGGGGCTGCAATGTGGAGCTACAGGGGGGCTCGGATTTATGCATGTCGGCTCAGATCAGCGCGAAGGTTACATATTACTTCTTCAGATTATTGGGGAAAAGACAGGATTCAACTTGTAGATGACTCAAGGTGTCAATATGCTAACGAACGGCACGACCATTGCCCGCAATACGGGGGGGTCGGAACTAGGTACAAGAGACATAGATGGCGAACATTTTGGAATCAACCATACATAGCTCGATTAGCTACGGCCGATACTTCCGACAAATGCTCACACGGCCTTTATTCTCACAATAGGTATTACGAGGGTGAATCATTTGCACACACCCTGTGCCTGGCTAGGGGTTTGCTATACAATGACAGTCAGTCTTCAGCCGAGCCTGCTCGAGATACGGATGTCACATACCACACACAGGTTCGATTCACAAACACCCATACTTCCATCTTGCTTGCAAGGAGCACCAGCAGGGAGCTGTTGTTCTGTTAGCACCGCATTTTTGTGCAGCTAAATGGGATTTGCGGACCTGGACGGCAAAGGCAGTGCCAATGAAGGTGATGATAGTGATTGCAGAGAAACGCATCTTGAAAGAGACCTTTTGAGTATAGTAAATCTTGTTTAACTAATGAATTTTCCTTGATTTGTTTGTTCCATATCAGGATGTTGCTTCCAATTTATATCTATGATTCTCCGTCTCCTGATAACTGATGCTGATCTATATCCCGGGAGAGGGCCCCCCTATCCCGAATTGAAGCAGCAACAGCCATGTATGATCGACATCGTGGATTTACGCAGATTCTGCCTTGTGAGCCACATTTTAGCAATCATGCACACTATTCATCATCTCCTAGGAGTATGTCTCAGGCGGCATGCTTATGCCGGTTATTTTTAGCCGGCGAGAGACAGGCAATTCTCGGTCATTCTTGGCATTGTCGGACCCTATCCTCACTAATCTGGCGCCAAAAATCAAATATATAAATTTCATAAATGAACGGAGTGAGCATAATGACTTAATTGTCTAATCCATATCATATTTCCTCACAATTTGAATCACCCACAATGACATCCACAACCACCACCTCAGCAGCAGCAGCATCAACCACCTGCGGCGGCTCCGGCCAATACGAACTTCCCGTCAAAGACGCAGCATGTGGCGTGCCAAATATCAAAAGCTACCAATCTCTCTTCGATAACTGTGCGAAGCCCGCCGGTTCCCGATCATACTATCACGATTGTGCTCTGTGGAGTTATGCCATAGATCAATCTGTCCAAGACCTCACCGACTGTCTTTATAAGGCCGGGGTAGCGTGGGAGGATGTTTGGTGCACAGGAAATACCAACGCAACTGCAACGGTCACTTCGTATCCAACTGCCACGGCTACGGGTACATCAGAGACAAAGAGTAAGGGAGCGACTAAGACAGGAAGTTCGACTTCTTCTGCTGCTTCTGAGACAGGATCGGAGAGGAACGCAGCATATTCTTGCCGCAATCAGGTTTCTACTAAGCTTGCATTGGGAATATTGGGGCTCGTTGTGACGGGGGTTATAGGTTGGAGTTAAGGGGGATTGTCTGGCTAGATGGCGATGTTGAAGTAATCTTTAGTCATTGTTTGCATTGTACTTATATAAAGATCTTCTTATTCTGTAATTATGGTTCCCCTCACCCAAGTAGAGTATGTGCCTAGAATCAGACCTTCACTCAGGCTTGGGAGCCTTAAAAGTAGTGGCCAAATGCTCCTGCACTAGTACACCTTGGACATCATGGATATATTCAACCCAGCTGTTATGAAAGTTTTATATTGATGCTAAGGTTTTATATTGATGCTGATATATTTAAGCTATGATGGAGACAAAACGCGAACTGGGAAGAGAAACTCTAATATCCTTGACTGAAACCAGTGTTAGCTCACAATTCCAAGAGGCACTTTTGATAACTCACATTGTTTCGCCCGAATTCAATGCCAAGTCTGATCTCCAACTTGTAGCTCCGAGTGACATTGCATGTTTCAAATGTAGGTGTCAGGCAATGTGGTAGACGATGCCTACTCCATACCGCATCGTCTAGAGTCATGAGCATCCCAGACGCTGGCATTGCACTTGAAAATGGTTGTCCCAAGTTTGTCATCGTCTGTATAATCCACGAGCGGGTAGCGCTTTGCATAATCCCATGTGCCCGGATATCTGTTGTTTCGATAAGCATGGATTGGAAGTCCCTTAGTGATACATCAGGTTTCTCGTCATTGATGTTGGTGACCTTTACACTCAGTGCTATTGGGTGTCCCAGCAGAACGAACGGCCCGTTCACCAGTTCGGCTTGGATCTCATACGTTAGTGGTGGACATAGTAGCCCCGCTGCCTTCTTATTGCATGTCACAGTCTTTCGGACTACTACACTCTGTGATGGCTTGGGAATAGCAGACACCGGATGAAAGGATATTTGGCGGGTCTATTCGATGCTGTTAGCACAGGCTATAGCTGCCCAAGGTGGTATACTCAACGGCTCTGTGAGTTCTGTACATGAGGCCATTCTGTGTGATGATAGCTTCCAGAGAATATCTGATCTCCTCAGGAGTGTTGAAATTTCCACTGGACGGTGGAAGCTTTCGTAAGAGATGGTGTGGTGGACGGTCTGCTGATCGCTTGCGAACGGCATCTCTAGTGCTACCCTTGTAGCATTCGGAGACCTGAGGAAACTAAGATATGTTAGATGCTGTATTCAACAAATTTGAGCGCAGATGCAAACACGAACCATAATCGAGAATGGAAACGAGTGTTCTCCCGGGGGAATCGTGACGGCCGCCGAAGTGAACCATCCGGCACAGTTGACGGGCGGAAATATTTGTTCATTGCGTTGGAAGAGCTTTTTCATTTGAGTTAGTCTAATCGTATTCAGAGCTGTAGTGGCAGAACATGCCTTGTGTGTTTCATTCAGCTTCCCTGACTCTAGCCTCGATGTTGCCTGACCAGATAGATTGATTGCTATCGTGGCAATGTCAAGTTCGGTATCACTGCGAAGGACGACATGGCCGGACACCTGGTCCTCACTTGTGTAATGCAATACCTTTTTATCGAGTTTGATTTGAACTTCCATCTTTGCAGGACATCCAAACAGCCGTGTCACTCTTGACAGCATGAAGCTATGGTGATGCGAAGGTTGAACTTGATACGGCATGCACATGCTCAATAATGCGGAACACGCCTGTTTGATTTAGAAAGTGTAGATATAGAAGTCGCAGGATCTCCAATCAATAGTAAGACAATAGGGATAGCTGTACTCATAAATAAGAAAAAATTATTGTTGCATTTGCACTCGGTCTTGGTATCGCTGTCATCGCGCCGAGAAACATGACCGGCAGTCTTCCAGCGCTGCACCACACGTTCTTTCTTAGCATCTCTCACCCGCAAAGAACAACCATGGACTAAACTGGGTCTTGAGACTTTCGCTACCCAAAGGCAAAACTCTTACTGAACCAAATCTTTGAATATTTGGATAGAAGGCTGGTCCAAATTCCCGACTATATTTAAATGTTGATTTAGAGGCCGCTAATTGGCTCGGCATAAGGGCGGGTCATTGGCGATCCAATCAGAACATGTGCCGCTGCTGAGACACTCACTTGTGGGGGGTAGTAGTAGTAGTATACTGTAGATTTGACAGTATCTGGGAGGAAATAGTGAGTCCATCTCCAGCCGTCGAAAAGGCGCGCCTCATTCAACGCGTACTACGCTTTCTCCATCATATTCTTGAAAGCTCTGGTCATCAAAACAACATGGATAATGCCCACGATCAGTCGTCACGCCCTCTCTCATTCGAGTTGGAGAGTAACCACCACTCACTTCGCCAGCTAACGCCTCCCATTGTAGGCTTCTCCGCGAAAGCAGCATGGAGAATTACTGGCTAAATTCCAATCTAGGCCAGTTCATATTCGTTCAACGAGAATGAAGATGCCTCCCACTCGCTGCTTCCTGCGCCACTTGACAACCATCATCCTTCTACCAGCTCGCAAGGGCCTCCTGTTATCATACAGTATAACCCTTACGAAGATCCACACCAGCAAAGTGAATCCGAAGTGGCCAGTCAGACATCCTGGCAGCGACGACAGAAATCGGGCTCAGGCCTACGCCGCTACCCAACTCGCAGGATCAATCTAGTCCAGGGATCCGTTCTCAGTGTCGACTATCCTGTTCCTAGCGCCATTCGCAACTCGGTTGAAGCAAAATACCGCGACTCAAGTGAGGCTACAGCTGAGGAATTCACTCACCTACGATGTAAACCAAGGGGACCTGCTCATTCGAACTCCAGCTGACACTGTATCTTAGACACGGCTGCAACTTGCGACCCCGATGATTTCAATTTACGCAACGGCTATAATTTGCGGGCCGCCATGTTCAATCGACATACCGAGATTCTGATCGCAATCACCTATTATAACGAGGATAAAGTTCTTACCTCTCGGACTCTCCACGGAGTCATGCAGAATATTCGAGATATTGTCAATTTAAAAAAGACTCAATTCTGGGACAAGGGAGGACCTGCCTGGCAAAAGATTGTTGTCTGTCTTGTGTTCGATGGTATTGGTCCTTGCGATAAGAACACTCTTGATGTCTTGGCCACGGTCGGCATATATCAGGATGGAATCATGAAACATGATGTCGATGGGAAGGAGACAGTGGCTCATATCGTATTGTGCCCTCCTCTACCGCCACAAAAGACATATTCAGAGGCTGACTAAAGTCATTGACATAGTTCGAATATACCACACAGCTATCGATAACCCCTTCCCAGCAGCTAGTCCGCCCGCGGAGCGACAGTCCTGAGAACCTGCCGCCCGTACAGATGATCTTTTGCTTGAAACAAACGAATAGCAAGAAGATCAACTCACATCGTTGGTTATTCAATGCATTTGGAAGGATTCTAAACCCGGAAGTCTGTATATTGATTGATGCAGGAACGAAGCCGGGTCACAAATCCCTTCTTGCGCTCTGGGAGGCATTCTACAACAACAAGAATCTGGGAGGCGCCTGTGGCGAAATCCATGCTCTACTCGGCCCAGGATGGAAAAAGCTAGTCAATCCCTTGGTAGCTGCGCAGAACTTCGAGTACAAGATATCCAACATATTGGACAAACCTTTGGAGAGTGCCTTTGGGTACGTCAGTGTTCTCCCGGGGGCATTTTCTGCCTACCGCTACCGTGCTATCATGGGTCGGCCGTTAGAACAGTATTTCCATGGCGACCATACTTTATCAAAGAAACTTGGTAGAAAGGGGATAGAAGGCATGAATATCTTTAAGAAAAACATGTTTCTTGCTGAGGACCGTATCCTGTGCTTCGAGCTCGTTGCAAAAGCGGGATACAAATGGACGCTCAGTTATGTGAAGGCCTCGAAGGGAGAGACAGACGTTCCAGAAGGTAAGATGTTCCACCCTTAACTTTAACCCATCCAAACTAATGCAAGCAACGCAGCACCCCCAGAGTTTCTTAGTCAAAGGCGCCGATGGTTGAATGGATCCTTCGCAGCCAGCCTCTATTCGGTCATGCACTTCAACCGCATCTACAAAAGTGGCCATAATATACTCCGGCTCATTTTCCTGCATGTGCAGCTCGTCTATAACATCTGTCAACTTACTATGACTTGGTTCTCTCTCGGTACGTCTTCTGCGTATGGCTAAGCGATTGACGCTAATCAAGACAGCTTCCTACTGGCTTACTACTTCGGTCATCATGGACATCGTTGGAACTCCAAGTGCGACGAATAAAAACAAGGGATGGCCATTTGGAAACGATGCATCACCTGTCGTCAATAATATCATCAAGGCTTTATATCTGGCATTCTTAATGCAGCAGTTCTTCCTTGCGCTAGGAAATCGACCTAAAGGGTAAGTGCTCCGGGCCTGCCATGTAGTTCCTAGACTAACAACAAATTGCAGGTCCCAAACTTCCTATATTCTAACCTTTCTCTACTTTGCTATTGTTCAACTTTACATCCTCGTACTATCATTTTACCTTGTAGCCCAGGCATTCGCCGGCGGCAATATAGATCTCGATTTCGATAATGGGGCTGGAGGATTCGTGGGTTCTTTTTTCACTTCGACTACAGGTCTAGTGTTGATCGCGCTGGTCTCAACGTACGGAACTTACATCATAGCTAGCATACTCTATTGCGATCCCTGGCATCTTCTGACATCATCCTGGGCGTATTTTCTCGGGATGCCTTCGACAATCAATGTTCTTAACGTCTACGCGTTCTGCAACTGGCATGATGTCTCGTGGGGGACGAAAGGCTCAGATGACACGGCCTCCCTTCCATCCGCCAAGACGAAGAAATCAGAAACGCAGAAAAGCTTCGTTGAGGAGGTTGACAAACCACAGGCCGATATCGATATCGACTTCGAGTTAACTGTCCGACGCGCCCTTTCACCCTGGCAGGAACCGATGGAGAAAAAGGAGGTGCAGTTGGAGGACTCATACAAAACCTTCCGAACCAATCTGGTGTTACTGTGGACGTTATGCAATGGCTTATTGGCATTGCTGATCAACAATGATAGTGTGAGGAATCTATGCTTGACGGTATGTTCATTCCAACTAATCTTAGGTCACGAAAGTTTGCTGACAAGGTGCATCCAGACTACGTCGACGGATCGTACGGCTTGGTATTTCAAGGTTATCCTATGGGCTACGTCGGGCCTATCTGTCTTTAGATTTCTGGGTGCTCTTTGGTTTTTGGGAAAGACGGGGCTATTGTGTTGTTTCTCCCGGCGCTAGCCAACATATTAAACAGTACTTTGTGCTCTATTTTCTGACCCCGAAAGTTGGTATTAGTATACCCGCGACGTAGTCCTCTAATATTCACTCTGTGTGGCTGTCTTCGCCCTATTATCCAGCGTAGCAGTAGACGACTAGATATCCACTTGGCCTCACCAAGAATGCAGAGGATTTTTCACTCAATTTCTTGGCATTCGGGATCCGTGGAACCCGCCCCTATCGAGCTTGACTTTTCAACACAGCGGAAATCACTCCTTACGCCAAATAAAGCAACCCAGTTGGCTGAAAAATGCAAGAACCGGCAAAGGTTAAGAATAGTATTCTTTAATATACTTGTCCTCTATTGGCGAGCCCTATTCGTAGAGTGGCGCAGTGGTGCCCTTCGCCATGTTCCTGGCCTTGGCAACTTATTTTTGTCGCCTTCTTGGCTCGAGCGAGCGCTTCCGCCCGCACTCGTGGCTTGAGATGGCAGTTGGGTCGTAATTTATAATTGTCACCGGAGAGGCCTTGAATACGATACTTGATAGTGGAACGGTGACTACGTTCATCTCTCACAATGCTGCGGCGTCGTGTGGTGTGTAACCCCTCTTTAAGATTATAAAAGACGCCGTCTAACTTATATCCCACAGTGTGATGCATGCCATGCGCGCAAGGTACAAATTTGCATCTCAGATAGCATTAAGATGCCTTTTCCTCTCCACAGATGAACAGTATTAGTAACATGGTATCAGGTTCGGTGCGATAAGGAAGACCCATGCGGAAACTGTCAGGATCAAATGACCGCTTGCACTCGGACCCGGGGTATGAAACGACTTCCCAAGCGAGAAGCAGTTCAGAAGCGAATTATGGGGATCGGCAGTCCAAGTAATGGGGCTCTTGTTGCTCAGTCATCGATTGCAGGCCGACGCTCAAGACAAGTCTCTGCCGAACGGTCAAGTGAGGGTTTCATATTCAATGACCTCTCACCCCACATGCACCATGATGTCTTGAATATGCTTGATGATAGATATTCTGCGTTTCTCGGTAGAATTGACATGGACCACGAATTGCCTGGCTGGATGTCGCTTGTTCCTCTTACGGACTCCCAGATGATCAAACCAACCCAATCGGGACAAGCGATGGATGTAATTCGTGACAGGCACCAGACTCTGGAGTTTGCTCTGTTCATCGCAAGCCAACTGCTAGGTGGCAAAAATCAATGTACAGGCATGCTGTTTGAGGGACCTAAGGATGAGGACTTGCGCAACTTTCCCTCCATCGAGCTGTTATATTGGATGCTAAACGGTATGTATAAAATCTATCTTCTCTCGCCGAATACAGTTCTCACTTATCTTCCAAGATCTCCCAGACATCGAAACCAACAAATTTGGGTCCTACGTCAAGGACTATTTTAGACATGTCAGCAAAGAAACCCTCAAGCATATGGGGCTTTCCATTCTGTTGGGTACTGCTACGCCCCCCGAGGCTTTGCTGTATACTATCTGTATCAATTCGGTGGCCTACAAGTTTCTCAATACAGTAGCTGCAATTGAGAGCGATGGTCTCTTGGCTCAGAGTCTGCGGAATAGCGCCTTACTCTACCGTGAGACTGCTCAACGATGTTTGAGAAGGATACCCCTTTTTACAGAGTCTTCGCTTTCCTTGCTACAGGCTATATTATGTGGAGTAAGCCGCTTATCATCCGATTTGCGTCCTCGTTTCTAACGGATTGTGACAGATATTTCTATATCAAGGATCAGGTGACGCTAGCACGTGCCAAGAGTTGACCAAAACTGCATGCAGAGTATGCATGGATATCGGTCTTTATCCTGGTTCAAGTGACTTGCACGACTCAAGTGAAGAGGAATATTACTGCTTCATGTGGTGCTACATTCTGGACAGGAACTACGCATGGAAACTTGGCAGACCGAGAATGCTAACAGTGGAATCTGATCTGAGGGTGGATCCTGCGACATCAAGAGTTACGATTTCATCGCTCCTTCTAATATACCTGCAATTGGCCAAGGTTCAGGACACGATGATACCCTTCTTGGTCAACTGTTCCATAGGAGATAACACAGTCTTCCTGTCTTTCACTAGCATAGGCGCGCAGCTTCTGCGGGACATGGATGCCATACGCAGAAATATTGATCAGGTAGATCCACTACCTTTTCGAATATATCCTTCGGATCCCGATGAGAACTGACAAACGTGGCATCCAGATCAATTCTCCATCCCCCAGCTGGACTGGCCTAGACGTCAACAGCGAAATAGCAACCCTCAATTTCTCCTACCACTCCATAATGACCAGCATCCTATACCTCCACCAAATCGCCCCGGGAGAAGCCACCATAGAGACGTGCCTCACATCAGCACGGCAGGAATTACAGGCCCTAATAACAATCTGCGAGTCAAGTGACACACAAAAAACGGTTGCTTATCTACATTGGTTAGTTTCCCGCCCGTGAATCCAAAACAGCATGTACCGAACAGTGCTAATTAATATTCATCCAACTGAAAACAGGACCCTTCTATACTACCCTATCACAGCATGCTTTGCACTATTCTGCAACGCCGTAGCAACATGTCATAGCGGCGATTTCCAGATCCTTAAGGCTGTGGCGAATTGTCTCGCGCACAGTGGGACAATGAGTCAGCCTATCGCCACGATGCAAAATCTTTTCCAGCAGTTTGTGGCACTGTCTAAATGCTTCTTCGTTGATGAGAGCTTGAGTTTGGATATCCCGGATGGGAATATGAGTGCTTTGCAGTCGCAGATGCAGTTGGGATTCCAACCGCTGGACGGTGGGATTCCTCATTACTCTCGGGTTCAGTTACACTCGCCTTCCGGGTTTGATTCATCGTTTACCCATGGACCTTTACTAGATTCTATTGGCGAGGTTGTTGGGAGTGTCGCTTTCTCACCGCCTCAGGAAACCCTTCAAGGCCATGGTGGCCTATATGACAACTTCCTCGTTTCCAACCAACCGGGGTCTGAGTAAGGTCTAATTCAGGTACACCTGTGGTCCTTGCAGCGGCATTGTTACCCTGGGGATGGCGTTTTTCTTACTAGACATTGTACTCATACACATACTCAATTATCTGTACAGTGTATGTATGGAAAGTTCACATCTTAAGCACCACTGGAGCAACCGGCATTTTGCTGAAACGTATTATATGGCACACTTTGGGTTGTACCCAAACATCGAACCCCGAAGCTTAGTTTGGCTTGGGAACACACATGCATGTCACCAATGAGAATATCTCCTACACTACGCCCATCTATGAAGAGAAACCACTGCCTAGCAATGTGACAGTCGACAAGCGATAAAGTCTTTGTGGTAGACATGTGTCAATTCGGGCTGGCGGATCATAAAGGCCCGATGAAAAGCCCCGAGAAGTAGATGCCGGGTGTACAAGGACGTACATGCACAAGTCGGCGCTGTCCACTCATAAGGGCGTTCAGGTGCCTTTGCAAGCTGACCTTCACTGATCCAGAAAGTAACGAGGAACCTGGCAGTAGAATCTTCTGAATTCTCAGTGCAATCAGGCTCGCATTCTTGAGAAATTGTTGTGGAGTATACTTCTCTTTTTGCTATCAACTCAAACAAGGGTTGTTTCGGTATTTTTCTGCGGTCCTCCCTTGACCGGGGCACTGATCACATTTATCGAATTCCAGATCCCTCAAGATTCCACGTCTTGTAGTCCTAAACATTGATTACTCGGTCGCTAATCAGCACTTCTCTTGTTATGACATGTGTGATGCTTTTGAGCTCTTTTGCACATTAGATTCTAGGGTCTAGAATGCGAATTTGTCTCAGATATCTCCGGCGTTGGTGACCATGTTCCTGTCTAATTCTCTGATGGATCTCGGTTGTCCTGTCGCTGCTCAAGCAGGTTATGATCTCAGTGGGACGTTTCGCAAGGTTAATTCTGTTCCCACCAATGATCTGGTTGTGAATATATACTGCATCATGCATATGCAAATGCAGACCCATGGTGTTCTGGTCTGGTTATTATACGGCGACTTTCTTGCCGGGGAGTTAAGCAGAACCGGAGTTTTTGCACCCCAGGACTCGAAACAGGATAGCTAACGTATATGATCAACATTGTATGGTGATAATATTAGCAATGCACCTGTAGAGTATTTTGTGGGTTTCAGCAGATTTCGCCGCCTGGGCTTCCTACGCTGCGAGTACAGCTCAGTCACATGGCCATAAACAATGGAAGCGAGCACGTGGTGGAGGCCTCTGCGATCCACATCGAGGATGTCCAAGAACAACCTCATCCCGAGCAACCTCCCACCACGCCATGGAGTCAGCTCGACGATCTGCCAAGCGGCTCCCTACCACCCATTGCCATTGTGGGCATGGGGATGAGGTTCCCTGCTAATATCCGAACTGCAGAGGAGTTTTGGTCGCTGCTAGTGGAGAAAAGAAGCGCCCTAGGCGAAGTCCCTCCAGGCAGGTACCATGGAGACTCGTTCTATCACCCAACCAGACCTCATGAAATCAAAACTAAACATGGGTACTTCTTGCAGGAAGAGTATCTTGGCAAAGTTGACAAGGATTTTGTCGGAAAACCTTCAGAAGCTGGAAGCTTGGATCCTCAACAACGACTTCTCCTCGAGGTTGTGTGGGAGTGTATGGAGAATGCCGGCCAGATAGACTGGAGAGGCCGCGACATCGGCTGTTTCGTGGGTAGTTTTGGGGAGGACTGGCTCGAAATCACCAGCAAAGATACTCAGTACATCGACCGGTTTAGAGCCATGGGGACGGGCGACTTTGCGTTTGCCAACCGAATCTCATTCGAATTTGACCTGAAAGGCCCGAGGTACGTTGAATCCACTGGTTTCCCCTCAGAGTGTATCCAACTACATTTTCCGTCTTGTCGAACTGACAACGCGTGAATAGTATCACATATAAAACGGCATGCTCGTCCTCTCTGGTCGCATTACATCAAGCTTGTCAGGCAATATACTCCGGCGACTGCTCCGCGGCTATTGTCGGTGGCAGCAGTATCATATTCTCTCCTACAATGTCTGTGACAATGTCCGATAACCTGGTCCTGGCTCCCGATGGCAGATGCAAAACCTTCGATGCCTCAGCAGACGGATACGGGCGCGGAGAAGGCATCAATGCTATATTCATTAAACCGTTGGATGCTGCCATACGGAACGGCGATCCTATCAGGGCAATTATTCGCTCGACAGCAACCAATAGTGACGGGAAGACTCCGAATATTTCGACGCCGGACCGGGAAAGCCAAGAGATCCTTATCCGCAAAGCATACAGCAGGGCGGGGATCAGCGATCCTTGTCAGACGGCATTGTTTGAGTGCCATGGAACGGGAACAACTATAGGTGATGTGACAGAAACTCAGGCTGTGACTAGCATTTTCGGAGAGAAAGGAATATTAATTGGTGCGGTACGTTCCCTATGCATAAGCCTTCTTTGACTTGCCTCAACTAATATGCGAAAAGGTAAAACCGAATGTTGGCCACATGGAAGGCGCATCTGGCTTGACCAGTGTGATCAAAGCCGTTCTTTCCTTAGAACATAGACTAATACCCCCAAACATATATTTTGAGACTCCTCACCCAGATAGTGAGTTGTTTAAATTGAGCAGCTATGCCAGTTTCCCAAACTAACCCACGTAGTTCCATTTCAGGAGGGCAAATTAGAGGTACCAATAGACACATTACCATGGCCGGAGGACAAAGAGGCGAGAGTGAGTGTGAACAGTTTTGGGATCGGAGGAGCAAATGCGCATGTAAGTCTCCTTAAACAAGCCCTCTCACCCTCTGTACGACGGTGCTCTGATGTGATACCAGGTTATACTAGACGCCTTTCAACAGCACGACACAATCTCGGCACCAAGAAAACAACCAAATCAGATACTAGCTTTGTCTGCATGGGGAGCAAATGCCCTAAATAAGAAAATTGAACAACTCCAATCATATATCGACCAACACCCTCACAATTTGGGAGACGTTGCCTTCACATTTGGTTCTAGGAGGGATCATCTATCTCATCGTGCTTTTGTGGTCACAGACGGCGATCCAGTAAAAGCCGATGCGTTCCAAAGAAGGCAATTACCCGAGCTGCAAGCATCGGAGTTGATATTCGCCTTCACCGGTCAAGGTGCACAGTGGTCTGGAATGGCAAGGGGCCTCATTGAAGGATATTCCCAATTCTCCTGTGATTTACAGATAATGGATAATACCCTTAAAGACCTTCCAATCCCGCCAAAGTGGCTCTTACATGGTATTGAGTTCCCTTTCACCCACAGCAAACATGGCAATGTGCTAATAGACTACAGACACCTTAATGAACGGCGACCAGACTACAATGGACCGCGCTGAGTGTTCCCAACCACTATGCACCGCAATTCAGTTGGCTATGGTCAATCTTCTCGCGTCATGCAATATACACCCATCTAAAGTGATTGGCCATTCTAGCGGGGAGATTGCTGCTGCATATGCTTCGGGAGCTATCTCAATGGAGACAGCTATAATCCTAGCATACTATCGTGGTCAAGTATCTTCTCAATGCGAGGGGAAGGGGGCTATGATGGCAGTTGGTATGAATCCAAAACAAGTCAGTTCTTACATTGCAGGTGGTGTCGTTGTCGCCTGCTATAATAGCCCCGAAAGTGTAACTTTATCGGGAGACAAGGCATCGCTGGAAGACGTGGCATCAAAAATACGCAGCGACACACCGGATACACTAATGAAAATGCTCCCTGTCCAAGTTGCCTATCACTCTAGTAAGTTGCACTGTCTCGATTCGAGGATCAGCATTAATACATGATAGGCCACATGATGTTCGCAGCAGCCCACTATGAAGAACTAATCCGTCCGTATGTGGCCTGCAGGCCGAAGTTGGCAGCCCGAATGTTTTCGACCATGACTGGCCAGGAAATCCAGAATACAAGCCAGCTGGATGCAGCTTACTGGAGGGCGAACTTGGAATCACCAGTCCAGTTCACTGCTGCCATGGGTGCAGCGTTGAAGTCGGCGTCTGAACTACTGCAGCCCCTTGTCCTAGAGATTGGGCCACACTCAGCACTTTCGGGGCCTATCCGTCAGATCTCCAAGGATATGGAAACAACGAACACCTACTGTCCGACCTTAGTGCGAGGGGAGGGCTCCACTTCCACCTTTCTGGAAGCAGTGGGTCAGGCGTACCTTCACGGCTCACGGGTTCGTTTTGCGGCCGTCAACGGTTCTGGAACTTGTCTAAACGATCTTTCACCTTATCCCTGGCAATACGACGACTTAGGCTGGTCCGAAAGTCGACCTCCTCGACAGTGGCGTTTGCGCAAATTTCCACATCATGAATTGCTTGGTTCACGCACCTTGGAATCGGGTGACTTAGAGCCTTGTTGGAGAAACATTCTCCGCCTGGATGAGGTTCCATGGATTTGGGACCACAATGTTGGCGGTCAAATAGTGTTTCCTTGTGCTGGCTACATAGCCATGGTGGCCGAGGCCGCCAGACAACTCACCGGTTCGGATACGATCTTATTGCGAAACATATTGATCAGGAATGCCTTGCTTTTGGAGCCGAGTCTTGAATACGAGCTTCTAACAAGCATGCGACCAGTCACAGTAAATGACCTAGTGGAATCCTCATGGTACGACTTCACGGTTAGTTCGTATGATGGTAACTCGTGGAAAAAGCACTGCTCTGGCCAAGTTAAGTCTGGTACGCCGAGCGATCCACCGCCGCCGACAAGGGCCGCTGTATTCCCAAGACCTCTCTCGTCGCCTTATTTATATCGACAGCTGAAGAAGGCAGGACTAAAATACGGGACTTCCTTCCAAGGTCTGCATGACATCACAGCTAGTCCTTCATCTTATGAAGCCGCGGCGACTGTTGAGGACGATCCAAGCCTGCATAGTGGCCGCTATCTAATTCATCCTACCGCCATCGACCAGTGCTTGCAATTACACTGTGTTGCAGCATGTCGCGGTATTGCACCAGGGGTGGGTGTAGTTGGTGTTCCCTCGTATATTGGTGAGGTGTACCTAACGCACAGCAGCGAGACCATGTCATTGGTGGTCAGTCCTACATCGTCTGGGCCTATGTCTGGTAGTTTAGGAGGAGATTCCCGCCTAATACGCAGTGATAGCAGCATCGCCCTATTCATGAGGGACGCCCGTTTCTTTGCGCTAGAAAGTGAAGGAGCGATCGTACGTGAAGAGCCGTTTCTCTGCTCTCACATGGACTACAAACCAGATATCCGTCTCAATCGTACAAAAGGCTCAATCAGGCGCGCTGGTGTGGATACAGGACTAGAAACAACAGCTAGGCTTGCTGTTTTGGCAATTCTAGACTTTGATGTTTTGGTCCGTAATCTAACACCAACCGTGCCTCATATGACAAAGTATCAGCAGTGGATTCAATCCGAGGCTCTTCGGATAAGAACTGAAGACTATCACAGCATTGAAGAGGCACGGGAATGGGCACGTATGAGTCCTGGTGAACGCCTCAGTCTATGGAAAGGTCTACTTAACAAAGTTCCCGATCCGAGACTGTCGGGATTCTTTGCAGATGCGCGATACTGTCTTGAATCAGAGATGGAGTCCCTGATGGTCGGGAATCAATCCGCCGCACAGTTACTGGCTCCACGTGACTCCTGGAAAGACATATATGCCTATGCAGTGGATATTTTCAATTGGAACCGACTTTTCCGCCTCGTCGCACATTCCAGTCCTCAACTGCGAATCCTTGAAATCGGCGTTGGAACGGGATCCGCTACGGTGGCTGCTTTGAGAGCACTGGTCGATGCCAGTGGGGAACGGTCCTTCGCCAGATATGTTGTGACGGACGTCACGCCTGGGTTTCTAATACCTTTGCAGGAGAAGCATGGAAGTCAATTAGAGTACGCGGTTCTTGATATATCGCTGTCGCCTGCAGAGCAGGGTTTCGAAGTTGGAGGCTTCGATCTGGTTATCGCATCCAACGTAATACACGCTACACCGAGTTTGAACAGGACTCTTATAAATGTGAAGACACTACTGAGGCCTGGTGGCTGGTTTGTTCTCCATGAGCTGTCTGCTGGTACGATGAATGCAACCCTATCCCAAGCATCTGCTAACCTCAGTGGCCAGACGTACCTTATATTGACTGGGTTATGGTATGTATACTTTATCTCATTCTTTCTACACGGCACCTGGGTCCGTTATAAGTGGGAATGATTAACTTCTTGAACAGGGCACCCTCCCTGGGTGGTGGTTAGGAGATTCAGACCAGCGTGTCGATCGACCTTATGTCAAGGCAGATAGGTGGAACAACGAACTCATCAAGGCAGGCTTCCTGGAAATGGAAGATTTTGTAGATGACGAAGACTTTCCATTCCAAATGTCTGCCACTATGATAGCAAGGAACGCGCCGTCCAAGCCGTCGATGCCTGTGATCAGCCTTCTCGGAACGCTTCAAACCCAAAAGCACCCATGGGCAACGGTCATTGAAAAGAAGCTTTTTAATTGTGGGCATACTGTGGAGTGGTGTTTATTCGGCGAAGATGTTAAAGAAAGTGTTGTTATTTCACTTCTTGATCTTGATGGTCCTTTCCTTTACGACTTGTCGGAAGAGTCTTTCTCGAACTTTAGGAGTTATCTTTCTATTGCCCGCCGGACACTCTGGGTCACCCGGCTTTCTCAGAAGACGTGCTCGGATCCTCGCTATGGACTTATACAGGGATTTGGCCGTACCATCCGAGCTGAGACTGGCATGGATTTCAGGACCCTTGAAATTGACGATTTTAATGATACTACTGCGGACCTTCTAGTCCGCGTGTTGGACGAGTTTCTCGATGAGAAGGCCAATCCGTCTGGCAGAGATTATGAATACACCATTGAAGACAGCATTGTATATACAACAAGGTGCAACGGCCTATCAAAAGAGAAGCAGCTGGAAGTTGAGGGCAACTGTGGACCCCTCCGCCTCCATCCTGGAGTACGTGGTGTTCTAGACACGCTCCAGTGGGTGGAAGAAGAACGACAGATGAGCCTGAAGCAAAATGAGGTCGAAGTAGAGATGAGATTTCTTAGCTTGAACTTCAAGGATCTCATGTTCGCCTTGGGCCTACTCGTGACCGATCTTCCTCTAGGTCTAGAGGGCAGCGGAGTTGTCCGCAGAGTAGGATCGGAAGTGGTTGACTTGCACGCGGGAGACGCCGTGATCGTCATTCAGCAGGGCACGTTCAAGACTCAATTGATCACGCAGGAAACGAACTGCATGCGTATCCCAGACGACATATCGCTCGAGCAGGCCTCTGCGATGCCCTGTGTCTACACAACAGCGATCTACTCCCTTTTGACTATCGGCAATCTAAACAAAGGACAGGTGAGATGATCATCAATACTCTGAAAAAGAGGTTTTCTAATATTCGACTCGCAGACTGTGCTCATTCATTCAGCTTGCGGTGGTGTTGGGCTGGCAGCGATCGACATATGCCGCATGGTTGGTGCTGAGGTATGTCTCTATCCTCGTCAACAGACCAACTCTCATCGATTCTAGATCTATGCCACTGTTAGCAGCGAAGAAAAGGTCCAGTTCCTCATCAGGAACTTAAATATTTCACGAGATCGAATATTCGATTCTCGAAGTGTCTCATTTCGCAGTGGTGTCCTGGCTGCTACAAACGGACGCGGTGTAGACCTTGTCCTGAACTCACTGGCAGGCGAACTTCTGCATGCATCTTGGGACTGCGTGGCCCCAATGGGCAAGATGATTGAGATTGGTAAACGTGACATGCTGGAGCATGGAAAGCTGGAGATGGTGCACTTTGCAAATAACCGCTCGTTCTTCGGTGTTGACTTGAGTGAGATGCTCGATGACTACCCAGATCTTGTTCGGGGGTATGTTTCCAATCTCATACTGACACTAATCATGAATCATGGGGGCTAATGTTCTACAGGTCGATCAATGATATGTTTACCTACTGTCAAGAAGGGCGTCTGCAGGCGCAATTGTTTCCACGGATGTTCGAGGCAGATGATATCGCAAGTGCATTCCGACATATGCAGACAGGCCGGCACATTGGTAAGATAGTTGTGAAAATGCCAGAAGTGCCTCACGGTCTCAAATATAAACCGATCGAGAAGAGATACATCTTCTCTCCTACAAGATCGTACCTGCTCGTAGGTGGATTTGGCGGCATCGGCCGAGTACTAGCGACATGGATGGTCACCAACGGCGCCAGACATTTGGTTATAATGTCACGGTCAGCAGGTCAATCCGAGTCTGATCAAGCCTACGTCAAGGAATTAAAGAGCCAGGGCTGCACCGTGTCTGTAGTCCACGGCAGTGTCGAAGACGCAGATAGTGTCAAGCAAGCAGTGTCTGCCAGTGAGCACGAACTCGCAGGAGTCGTCAATCTCTCCTTAGTACTACAGGTAAACCTCACAAGTTACCAACCAATCCCGAAAAACGTGCTGAAACTGCCCAACTACAAAAGGACGAACTCTTCGCGAACATGTCATACGCGCAATGGATCGCACCCCAAGGCCCGAAGATCCGTGGCACATGGAACCTACACAACGTCTGTTCTGGAAAACCCCTCGACTTCTTCGTCCTCTTCAGCTCCGTCGTAGGAACATCCGGCAACCCAGGCCAATCCAACTACGGCGCCGCGAACACCTTCGTCGACGCCTTCGTAACCTACCGTCGCTCTCTAGACCTTCCAGCAACCCGCGTCACTCTCGGCGCCGTCGAAGAAGTCGGCAACTTCAGTCGCAACACCCGACTAGTCGAGCTCTTCCAAACACAGTCCCGCTTCTCCCTCTCAGAGCAAGAAGTCATCGACGCATTCCGTCTCGCCCTACCACACACCAACACCACCACCGATCCTCTCTCCCTGATCTCCTCCCCACTAGACATAATGGTCGGCGTAACCTCCTTCCTCAACCCCGACCAAATGGAAATAAACAACAGCAAAGCCTCCTTCGAACAAGATGTGCGCTTCAACATCCCATCCCTAATGCGAACCAGCAAAGCCGAAGCGCACAATCAAGAAGCCGACATCCTCCTCCGCCTCTTCGAAGCCATCGCCAACGACCCGTCCTTCCTAAACGACCCGAAATGCGAAAGCACCATTATCCGCGAACTCGGGAAACGCGTCGGCAATTTCTCGGCGCAGGCCGGACTCGACGAGAAGCAGATTGCTAGTTTCCCTATCGACTCGCTCATGGGACTGGAAGTTAAGTATTGGATTCGGCGTAGTTTGGATCTGGAGACGTCTGTTCTTGAGATCTCGCAGGCGAAGACGGTCGCTGGTGTGGCGGCGCTGGTTATGAAGGGGCTACGGACGAAGTATGGGATTAGTGTTGAGGATGCAGTTGCGGATAGTGGAACTGGCTAGACCGCTTCAACAATGTTAGGCGTGGGACGATATGAGGACAAAAAGGCGGTGGGTGGGTGAAGGTGGTGTGGTGTGGTGCTCGTGGGGCCATGGGGCAGTTGTTTCCAGAATGTGGGGCCAATTTGCTGTTTGTTTGCTTTGTTTGGCTTGGGAAGGGAAGGGAAGGGAAGCGCTCACTCAACAAGTACACGGTCGCTGAGTGTGGTGTGATTTCTTATTGTCTTATCCCTTACTTACTTAGTTACTTACTCCCTCGTTTGGAATAGTTTCGTTAGAAAGAAATGAGACTGCTTTGTTCTGCTGGAATGCTGCTCTTCTCCGGTCTCTATTCCGTACAAGAATCCTTCGTCTAATCTGGTTGGCGTAGATGCGACCGGTCTATGTATCGGTCAGGTGACCTTTTCGGAGCACGATTTGTGTCGGTGTTCCTTTATCCCGCAACCCAACCAAGGATCACATCAATGTAGACTTTTGTGAGACTTTTGGCAATGTTTACTATAGATGTAGAAAATAGTTTTAGTGGTTATTTGTGTTTACATGTGCAAAATGAATAGAAGAGTAGAGATCTGGTTCAGTACTATCAGACAATGCTTTCCTCAACCCGTCTACATCCTACTATATATCTTCGCCGAGTACTCAGCAGAAGTATCACCGTAGAGATAACCCAACATCGTCTGCACAGCACCCCTTAATTGATCCATGTTCGCACAGGATGCGAACACGGTTCGGTCCATCCGCACAATGATATATTTCCCATGCACTTTATTTCCCAAAAGAAAAGGATCGTAATCCGAGGGCCTGGGCCGATCGCTGCACAAGGGAGAATTGGCAAATTCGTCTGCGGTAGCGACGTGGAAGATGTTTCTTCCTTTAGTTGAGCTCGTTGAGTCAATATCGCCCTTCTCCAGAATAAAGGGTATGTCAGTTGCACTGAACTCGCCACGGGACCAATTTTCTATTCCCTCTAGGGCGTGCTTGATAGCTGGGATCTCGGACGAGTCCTGCACGTATACAAATAAGCGGAAGAGAGAGGTGGTATTATCTGAACCGTAGATGGCATCGTCTGTGAAAAGTATCTCATCGTCCTCTGTGCGACGACAATATACCTGCGGAAGATATAGACCACCGTTTAGATCTGGGATAAAAGGCATTCCGGTGGAGTGTTTGTATCGGAATATCGCAGCATTTCTCCGACCGTGCTGCAATTGGCGTCTCCAGCTGGGAATGAACTGGAGGAACCAGATGTACCAATCTCGGAGAAAGATCTTCAGCGGATGAGTTTCGCATACCATAACTCCGTTTGCGACCGTTGTTGCTAGCGAAAGCTTGAGCTGTTGCTTACGTTCGTCATACCAAGCCTTTAGGACATCATGATGAGTTTTCTTGTTAGACTGGTAGCGACAGAGCATAGCTAGGCGCCAGGAGAGTGATATTGCGTCGCGGAAACCGGAGACGATACCTTGCCCGCCAACTGCAATAATACTTTATGAGAACACAGGTCGTACAGGGAGAGGAATATGACTTACAGGGCGGAAATACGTGAGCTGCATCGCCACATAGCATCACTCGATCCTTCGCCCATATGTTGCAGGTCCGCGACGAAAATGTGAACGGGCGACAGCGGAGTACTTCGATGCAGTCTTCAGGAAACTGTACGTCACCAGAAAGCCTGCGCGGTCAGCTATTGCCCCCGGGCAATAGGAAGATAGACATACTGGTATCGACTGCCCCTATGTGTGATGTAGGGATAAACAACGCGTCGCATTTCTTCTGGACTAGCCATCACATATCCGTCTTCTCCTTTATGGATGATATACTCGAACCGCCACAGTCTGTCAGCTGGGAGGCCAAAGCGCCCAGCAACTGCTGGTCTGTCCGGATTGCAAAGAAATCGAAACTCAGGTGGAAAGAATAAGTCATACACCTGCTCTGGTGAGTAACCTCGTTCCCACAGAGGGAAGCTGGGATGCGACTGGGGTGTTGGTAAGGTGATTCGCCAGTTCAATGCTACCCAAGTTTCCTCATAGAAGGACCTAATTTAGAGTCAGGAACGGCAACTCCCAGAAGAGTGGGTTAACTGACTCGTGAAATTTCTCTAAGATGACGCCGCGCGGTTCCAAGTATTGCTTGCGCGTGTAACCCGTCTTTCCGTCTGCACCAACAAAGAATCTTGCTCGAAGACCGTGCTCTTCTCCGGTCGCGGTACGGTATGTACAATAAGTCCAGTCTTCGTCTTCTTCCAGATGAATGACAGTCGCGTTGCATCGTAAGGAGCAATGGGATGAAGGCATGCAGTCCCTGATGTGGCTCTCGAGGACGGGTTGTTTATGGCCTATGAAGCCGACATGGCCTGTCGCTCCTGCGATCTTCACATGGTCAGTGGGTACACATCAAAGCGAATTGATAGAGCCCACTATGTTGTAGTCCATTGCCAGAATCGGAGCCCTGTGCATATCGCAATCGGTCCCACTGACGAAATTGAATCTTCCCATGGCTGATTGATCGGCTTGTTAGTCTCCCGAGTATGGCGGCGGTAGGAAGACTCACAGGTGCCTATCTTAGTATAAATAGAGTCGTACAGACCAAGGCCCTGTAAGTAACGGATTCCATCGTCATCCAAGGCTATCCCACGGGGATCCGTGGTAATTGTCGGTTCCTTCTCCAGTACCACGTTGTTGACACCGGCGCGACCGAGATAAGCGGATAACATGGCGCCCGTAGGACCACATCCACATATAACGACATCAGTCGTTTCCCAGTCTTTCTGATCCATTATGTTTAGATATCTGTTTGCCCCAGGTCTCACTGTGGATTAAGATAAAGCTGTCGAACAGGGGTTGATAAAGCCGTGGCAAGGGGCGGAGGCCGCTTATGGGGGAGGAACAGCTGGTGCCGGCGGGACCTGGCGTTGAAGGTAGACCTGCATCACCTGTTGTACTCTGTATGAGAGGAAGCAATAAGCCCCAAATAGGCTGCTTTGAAACTCTTATGCCATGTTGGCATAAATGTTGATCTCCCGAGATGTCGGTGGGGAAATGAAGAGAAGATGAGGGGAAAGCCGTAAAGCCGGTGGGACCAGCGGGACGCCGAGGAGAACCTCAGGCAGCGGCAGCTTGGTGCCTACGTCGATCACGAGTATCCGGCTAATTAGGCGTCTCCCAACCCCCCAACACCATTAGCAGCGGTTGATAATGGCCCCTCCCCACCCCCAGACACTCCAGCCATGCTTTCCACACTAGGCGTGGGACAACCGATCGATAACGAGTGAAGTTTGGTTCACAATCGGCTGCCAACATGCCCCCAAGTCGATATCGCAACAGAAAAGAGCGGAGCTGTCCTTGGTGCTCTCAGTCCTTCACCAAGGAGGATCATCTCTCGCGCCATATCAGAACCCACACAAAGGAGAGACCCTTTCGTTGTTCTGTTTGTGGTAAACCTTTCAGTCGCCAGTATGCTATCATCAGTATGGGGTAATGGCTCTTAGACTGACCATCCAGTGACTCCCTTCTGCGACATGCACGTAATCACGGACAGGCTAGTCTCCAGCAGCCCAGTCTTCCAGAGCAACCAACGTCTGCCCAGAATTCTCCAGCTGATAATACCCTCTGTGCCGCGCCCAGGTTAGATGAAGGCATTGCTTTGGATCCACTGCGAACGTCGTTCATATTACTAGATACGCCGCCTTTGTCAACGGCTGACCATCCAGAACCCGGAAATGTATCTACGTTCCCTTCTTCTTCACGTGCTGGAAAAGGCGAGTGTCTTACGATGCTAGAAGCCAATGGCAATAGCTCGACAGTTGACAAGGCATACGAACGGGTTTCTCAGCAGCCGGGGCCGGCAGCCAGCTCTCACAGTGGCTGTCCAAGTTCCCTAAGTCCACCGGACAATGCATTGAATGAGAACTTACAGTACCAGGCCTATGATTGGACACTTGAGAGTATGACACAGATTCCCACTTGGCTCGCTACTGATGACTTTGATATCAATGAACTGAATGCTGCCATTATTGCATCAACCAACATACCAGCGTTATTGCAAAACTCGGCAGACATGGGCCCGATAAGCGACCCGCTCCTGCAGACAGGTGAAAGTCTATCAAATGGCACTGATAAGTTCGAAGACATAGTTTGTCGTCACTGGTTCACACACCCCGAGGCGCCAGGTACAGAGCATGGATTGCCAGATCGAGAATCACGAGCAACCGTTGATGAGCCATACCGAAAAGGTTTAACTGAGCGTCTACAATATCGCGTTCCAACAGACCCCTTGCCATCGACGGACTTCCTAGTATGTGCTTGATGACGCATTTCTCTGCGTAGCTGACCTTTCCAGAATATGTGCATACAGATGTACTTTGCTAGATTCCATCCCATATTCCCCGTAGTCCATGCGCCAACATTCCGACCTTCAACTGCGAACGCTTTGCTGTTACTTTCAATTTGCTCAATCGGTAGTCTGTTTCTAGGCTCCAGACATGGTATTTCTTGTGGCACCAGGATTTTTGAAACACTCAACAAAGCTATACTAGCATCCGTAAGTTATGTTGTTCCTTGGTGAAAGAAAAGTGCCTTGTATTAATGTTCCCAGTGGGAAACATACATTGGAAAAGGAGAGCCTGAAGTACGGTCCATGTCTCAGGCGGCTTTGATAGGTCAAGTGTTTGGTTATTTGAGCGGAGTAAGTATGTCAACATCAACCAATTGGTCTTATCATCTGACAAAGAGAAGAAGCCTAGACATCTCCTGCTGATCCAGGTTTTTCATGGTACCATACTTACGGTATGCTTGCCCTGTGGTAGACTTTCGAAAAACTAATTTAGCCAGTGGGTCCGGAGAATTCGGGTGCTTCGCAGTCACCAGTCGACTTGCGAGATTGAAAGAGAGGAAATCGAACGCGACCCAGAGGGAGCGTGGACTAAATGGGTTGCCAAAGAGGAGCAACGCCGGTTAGACTATCCAAGCGTTCACCGAGTCCCGACTGACCGCGTCTAGCCTCGTAGCAGGATTGGCCATACTCGATAGTGAGATTGCGGATTTGTTTCTTTCAGAACCCTACATGAGACGCCCGTCGCTGAGGTCCTCTATCTCTGACGATGAAATCTGGACCGCGCCAACAGCAGCAGACTGGAGTCGTAGTTTTACCCGACAACTAAGTTCCCATGTGCGTTCGGACTCGATGGCCAAACAAAACAGCTTTAAAGAATATTTTGCCCTGGAGGAGATTGCAGGATCTGTATGTGATGCCCGTATGTCCGATGATTACTCCGCGTTACCTTCACAGCAAAGTGTGCTCGAGAAGTTCCACTGCAATAATATTACCCAGAGAAGTTCTTCCGCTGGCCCTGATAACTTCTGCCTGAGGGCGCTGTGGCACGTTACATTTCTCTCCTCGCTGGTGGATTTTGATCGCTTGGAACTTGCAGTTGGGCGTGAGGGGCATGAAGAGTCACAGAGGCACGTGTGTTACGCTCGAGCCTGGGCTAATTCGCGAGATGGCTGCCGGTGCGTTGTCCATGCAGTCCTGACATTCCGCTGTCTGGAGAGTCTGCCTATAGCGAAGGAGCCACCAATTCACGCGCCTCGGTCTCTACATCGAGCTATATTGGTAATGTATTGCTATCTTCAGTTCAAGGTCATATCCGATCGCACAGATGTCTCACAGCAACCTCTGAACTTTCCAGACCTTAAGCACGCGGGTATTGATTGTGAGAGGATACTTGCGGAGCTCAATGGTCCCGGAATGTGGGGACCGAAGCCCATGCATTCTAGCATGCTGTGTCATTGTATTGACCTATTAAGACGTCTTGGACACTGGGGCCTGGCGCGACAACAGGCTGCAATGTGGGAAGTTGTCGTGTATGGACTGTCGCCAAGCCAATAAGATTTTGATTGAGACACGATCCTGCTGTTAGCTGGCGCTGATTTCTATGCATGTGACTGCTAGGCACCAGAGAGGCTTGCAGGTATAGAGCGGTCGCTGTTATTGGCCTTACAACGAGCCTAAAGGTGTCCGGTAAGACTGATCTCTTGATCCATGACTCTCGAGTGTCACGATTTCGCTAGTCATTAACTTCATTTACGACAGTGGCAATGAGGGATTTTGAGAGATTAAGAAAGAGCTCACCTGGAACAAAGCCTGGGGTGCATACCGGAATCTTCTGTTGCCGATCTCGTACGGAAGGTGCCTTCTAGCTTACTGGACCGTCATCCGGGGATCCAGGCATCCGGCGTCGTTCGACCTCACCCCTGAGGTCTGTGCCTGATGCTGCGTGGCGTTGAGGTCAAAGGCACCACTAGCGGCTAGCCAACACGGCAGCCTACAAATCCAGATCCCGGCTAGTATGGTATGAGATTTGTCTCAAAGGATTAACGAGGGCTTAGCCAAATCTGGGGAGCCAGTCAGCGGGGCGGAAATTGAATTGTTGGATGATTAATTAGCCCGGGGTCTGGTCAGTCGATCGAGCCCGGCATCCGAGTGGTGTGGCCGATCAGACCATCCGGATAGTACCCACCAGGGCTGGAAGTCACCAACAGTACTCAGAGTACATATACTGGATTTTAAAAGCGCTTATTTTTATTGTCAAGCGCGGATGAGGGCATGTACTCAAGCTTGTACACTAATATGGAGTTCAACATGAACTCGACCTTTGCGCCACCGGCGGCGGCAACATATCCCGAGCTCTATGCCCTGGCGAGTCAAAACCCGAAACTGTCTTTTCTGGAGAAGGCGTGGTGGCACACTATGCTTACTGGGATAATGACATTATCGCAACTGGTACGCCCCCCAATGTATTTTCTCTGTCACCTACTAACTTCGATAGGCATCATCACCTTCCTTGCTCACGAAATCCTCTACTTCGCCCGCTGCATCCCGTGGATAATCGCCGACGCTCTACCTACACTCTTTCACCGTTTCAAGATTCAGGACAAGAAGGCACCCCCATCAGCAAAAGAACAATGGAGCTGTGTGAAGTATATCCTTGCTATCCACTTCATTGTCGAAATGCCTATGATAGTCCTGTTCCACCCGATGATGGAGCTCTTTGGCCTCAAATACGCCCTTCCATTCCCAGACCTTAAAACCCTCGCCATTCAGATCACCATCTTCTTCTTCGTCGAAGATACATATCACTACTGGCTACATCGTGCCTTTCACTGGGGCCCTCTTTATCGTGCCATCCACCGGGTGCACCATCAATATGCCGCGCCGTTTGGTCTGACGGCCGAGTACGCCAGCCCATGGGAGACCATGCTTCTTGGCCTGGGCACAATTGGACCCCCTTTGGTTCTTGGTTCCTTCACCGGCGAGGTGCATTTGATGACTGTGCTGGCTTGGGTAGCTCTGCGGCAGTTTCAGGCCATTGACGCGCATTCTGGATACGATTTCCCTTGGAGTCTGAGACGGATCTTTCCACTGTGGGGAGGATCGGACTGGCATGACGATCACCATCGGTACTTCCGGGGTAATTACTCAAGCTCGTTTAAGCATTGGGATAGTGAGTTCCCTTTTAATCCTTGTCGGTGTTCTTGACTAACGAGTTGTAGTCTTGATGGGAACGGTTGCCGGTCCCCGAGGGAAGAAGATGCGGCAGGAGTGATGCATTCAAGTTTCGTTTATTGTTAGTCTCTGTACAGTAATACATAATACTCTAATATAACCTTATGACTCAGAAATTACCTAGCTACCTATGCGTAGATTCTGGATGGACAGTCTGTAGAGCCTACACCGAGTCTCCAACGGATCACGTGTACGTTTCAAGCAATGCTCATCGGCTCTTATCTCGAGCTTAGCGTCATCAGACTCACTCCACATTGACGATATCTACGACACCATTGGTAGCCATAGAAATAAGCACTAGCCAGATTACAAATGGCAATAAAGTTAGATTTCCTCTGCCACTTGGCACATGGCTCGATGCATAAACAATTAACCAGAGTCACAAGTAGTAGGGTGTACAACTGATGTAAATATCTTGCAGGTGAACTATCTACCACTGGACCCCAAGTAATAGTAACTACTGCAAAGATTAATACTTATTTACTATCAAAGTAACCATCTCTACACCCACAACCCTCATCTCATAGATCATGCTTGAAATAAGCACTACCATGACAACTAAACCACACCGACATTCCTGCAATATCACCACCCGATAAGCATCATCATCGTATCCCAAAGACCACCTGTCTTCATCCCAAACCCTTCCTATACAAACCACTCTGTACCACAACCACCACCACCACCACCCACCTCACCACAACCACATCACAACACACCCACACCACCACCACCACAACAACAAACCCACCACAATGCCACCAAAACAATACACCCTCCACCCCGCGCACCCCTCCCACTCCCCCACCCTAGCAGAAACCATGATCCTCTCTCGCCTCACAGACCCACACTGGGCCTTCCTCTTCACGCCCTCCACCACTCCATCAACCATCATCTCCTCGACTATGTCCCGTCTCCCTCATACGCTGACTACAGCGCGGGATGTCCGGAGACATGAAGTCGTCACTACCAGTGGCATAGCATCTACCCCTAGACCCGGGACCGAGGACGCGGAGCACACTACTCTGGAAGATAAAGAGCGAGTAATCGGCTACGCGCGATGGACTCTCCCTCCATCTCTCTCCAACCGAGACGACGTATGGCCGTCCGCACAAGTACCCGAGCCATCTGCCCAGGAGAAAGAACAATTCAAAAAGAGGTATGATCTCGGAAGCGACGAGAAGGGCAGAGTCAAGGGAATGAAAAGCGACGGGTTGTTAGAATATCGAGGGACTCCGTTAGAGGAGGTTGAGGAGAGGGTGTTGAGGGATGTGGTGGGGGGTGGGGAGGAAGTTTTGAGTATGATTTCTGTCCCCCTTTCATATTTATTAACCCCATCTGTGTGGATAATGATATATCTTTGATCATGGGTATGGGTATGGGTATTGCTGATGCTGATATGATCTATATAGCTTTGGAATACCTCACCACCCACCCCGATTACTGGAGACAAGGGGTGGGAAGTATGCTTGTGCAGAGTGGACTACGGGTGGCGGATCAGTACGGCATCAAGACGTATGTGATGTCTGAACCGGCGGGGTTGAAGGTGTATTTAAATCATGGGTTCAGGGTTGTGGATGAGATTACGGTGGAGTATGCGCAGTTTGGAGGGACTGAGCCGACGACGCATTATTTTTTGGTGAGGGAGGCGGTAGTGGTTGTGAATTGAGTACGCAGGCTGTTGGTGACGATCTATTGTATTGTGTGGTGAGTTTACTGTTCATGGAATGAGGGTTAAGGTAATGGTTTGATGATGGATTTCATTGGGCAATAATGCGTGGTGGACGTATGTGCAGACATACTGGCCTTGTAGCAGCAGAGTTATATTATTACTATTGATGTCCTCCAAAACAGCTACCCACAGCTTAGCATCGGCCATTGTCTAGAACCTACTGGCATGTAGCTACAGAACATCCAGTCTGTCATCAGTCAATAGTAGACTGCTACCCCCGGACTCGGCTCGTAGCTGACGCTGTCAGCCGTCAGCTTGACGGACTCCATCTGGAGTGCGACGGATATCTCCGGCCCAGCACGTATCGGACGAGAATGATGTCACGGAGCATTCAAATCCGCCTCAAGTCCAAACTAAAGTTTTCAGTGGCTAGTTACCAATGAATAGGCACAACAAGCTTTTCAGTCATACCACAAATACACTATTATTGGAGAACACAGGGGAAGAGCATGTGGCGGGCCGCCCACTGCAATCCCACGGGCTGACCGCTCGGGTGGCTCAGGCTCTAGAAGTTTCGAACGTGGGATTGGAAGTCCGGGATCCGAGGATGTCGCGGCTGGCTCACCTTCCGTGGCCGGAGAAAGATCGGCACTAGCCCAACGTTTTGTTAACACCGGCGGGTGTAAGCGCCGGAGATATCGTCGGTCACCAGCGCGTCTAGAAAGCCATTGATGCCATTTTCACGGTCGGAAAGGCGGAAATTCGAGATATGTTGGAATTGTAATCACATACAGAAGATGTATAACGAGATCCTTTAGATAATCGAAGATCTCATCGTTGTATGGTTGTAAAGGAAGACCTGTCAGCATCTTATGCTTAACTCCGCTGCACACGAGTGGGCCGTAAGCAGACTGCCGTTAGCGCACCAGGTCCATGGAACCCCATCCCGAACATTGGAACTCATCACCATGCGATGGGTCCCTTGCTAACTTGATCCAATGAAACCCCTCAACCAAGTTCCATGCCGTCGCCCCGTGGCAGGAAGCTTCATACTGAAAACTCTTCGATTGCGGCGAACTGCGCCAGCTGTATGATTGCTGGTAAGCTTCCAGGTACGCTTACCGGCCATTAAGGGGCGCGTAAATCCGATGTCGTAACCCATCCAGGGTCGATCCAAGATCACTGTCGTATGTCATCGAATGGGCTTCGGACGGAACATGTCTCCACCCTCGTCACGCATGAATCAAAAGTGGACCAGAGTCTGCTCGATTTCTAATCTTGTCCCGTTGTCCCGTTGTCCTGGTTGCAAGTGATCCGTATATAAGGGCCAAGAGTACCCCTGGGGAATCGACAATCATACTCCGTGGATAATCATAATCTCCATACCCAAACACTCAACAAAATGGCTGCTTCCGATTACAAGTTTGAGGGCTGGATGGGCCTTGACAAGAACTCCGTCGGCAACATGGTCTGGCAGGAGTTCGAGCCCAAGCCCTGGGAGGAGTCCGATGTCGACATCAAGGTCACCCACTGCGGTATCTGCGGATCTGACTTGCACACTCTCAGAAGCGGTTGGGTATGCATGCTCTTTCACTCCATCCTTTGATTGCCAGCTAACAAGATGTAGGGCCCCACCATGTACCCCTGCTGTGTCGGTCACGAAATCGTCGGTGTCGCTGTTCGCGTTGGTTCCCAGGCCGAGGGTGATATCAAGGTTGGAGACCGTGTTGGTGTTGGTGCTCAGAGCGACTCTTGCCGCGGCCGCAACGGTGACTGCGAGGAGTGCGCCTCTGGTCTTGAGCAGTACTGCCGCCACTCCATGGTTGGCACCTACAACGGCGTCTACCAGAACGGCGGCAAGTCCTATGGCGGTTACTCCCTGTACCACCGCTCTCCCTCTCGTTTCGTTGTCAAGATCCCCGACGCCATCCCCTCCGCCCAGGCTGCGCCCATGCTTTGCGGTGGTATCACCGTGTACTCTCCCCTGAGACACTACGGCTGCGCTCCCGGCAAGCGTGTCGGTATCATCGGTGTTGGTGGTCTCGGTCACTTCGGTATCATGTTCGCCAAGGCCCTTGGCGCCGACAAGGTCGTTGCCATCTCTCGCAAGAACAACAAGAAGGAGGATGCTCTGAAGCTCGGTGCTGACGCCTACATCGCCACTGATGACGATGCCGACTGGGCCAAGAACAACGCCCGCTCCCTTGACCTCATTGTCTCTACCGTCTCTTCCTCCAAGGTATGTCTCTTCAATGCATCTGTATCGTACTCAAATCTAACATTTGCAGATGCCCATGGTGGACTACGCAACTCTGCTCGACCTCGACGGTTGCTTCGTCCAGGTCGGTGCTCCCGAGGACGGTGCCCTTGAGATCCCTGCCTTCGCTCTGATCGGCAAGCGTGCCAAGCTGGGAGGTTCCCTCATCGGAGGCCCCAACGAGATCCGTGAGATGCTTGCCCTGGCTGCCGAGAAGAAGGTCCAACCCTGGATTGAGGAGCGCTCCATGAAGGACGCCAACAAGGCCGTTGTGGAGATGGATGCTGGCAAGGCCCGCTACCGCTACGTCCTGAGCAACGAGCTGTAAGCAACCATCACTTGTATATAATATAGAGTAATGAGTATATAGACGAACGTGACGCACCTTAGACTATTCTTTCGAATCCTCTGACGATGTATTCTTTTCCTGCAAGTATAATTGTCTGGCCAGTTCGCCACGAGCTATCCCCGAGAAGTTGGGTCGTAGATGGTAGCTGAGCTCCGGCGGGACCGATGGAGTATTTGAGCTGCCAACCGGAAGCAGAGTCCCATTCTTCCCTCCTAGCACTGACTTCCCGTCCCGATTTAACGACTGTTGTAGATGAACCTCTGGGACGAGAATGTGTCTGAACCTGGTGCAGAGCCAGGTACGTACCCCAAACTCTCCCAAGGAAAGTCTTTTCCACTTCAACCTCCTCCCCTTCCTCCAGGGGTTTCTGCTTCGACTCGAGAACCCACGAAACACCCGTATTGGGGCCCTCGGGGCCCTCCCGGAATTTCAACTCACGCCAGACCTCCTCATACTCTGCGATCGGGGCACCAGGCAGGTCGGCACGGGGCATTTCGCCCTTCTCAAGATCATCGCCGTTAGGAAGAGCGGAGAATGTACCGCAATCGACGGCGTCAAACGAGTTCCTAGAGTCGAGTTCATGCGTGAACGACACTCGACCTATAACCGTTAGCCTCTCAATGAAAGAATCAGCTGGAAGTGGTCATACTGGAATCTGCATCATCGACAACTCGCTGGCCCGCAATAGCCCAGTCGATATCCCCGGAGGTTTTGTCAACGCGAAGGTCGACGTACCAGCCTGCGACCGACATGACTATTGTGTCGGTGTTCTCGAAGGCGGGCTCGGGGACCCAGCGGATAGAAATCCGCGTCGAGAGACGGCTCTGTGAAGGAGGGTTTTCAGCAGCCATTGTAGGAATTTAGTGATGAATAGTAAAAGGTAGAACTTCAGGAGCAAGAGGGTGCAGTTAACGAAGGAAAAGAATGACACATATGAGGACCTTGGTTGAGTGTGTCGGCTAGACTGAGTAGTTCGACGCTATCGTTGGCTTACCCCGCACGGCGTCGGCCGAGCAGCGCCGAATTCGGCGACACCGCCATATCAGCTCCACGGCGGAGAGTATTCCAGATTTACGTGTAAATACAGCATCTTATTGCACATAATAGGTAGCTGGTTTGAAGTAATGGTTTGAGATTATCGAAGTTCCGTGTACTTCACTTCTTATAGGTATACAGCCAAATTCGAGCATGGCATTAAGCCTTCTTCGGTTGACCTTATCTCCCCAGCAGGCTCAACAATAATACCAGAAACCCCGTAATATATCGACCGATCTATTCGGACTCTTTCAACCAGAAGTAGTAGTCGTAGTTGGATTCACAAAACTCGTCGAGTTCCAATCCGTAGCCATCTGAATTCAACCCTCGTCAGTATCAACACAACCAACCAAGAATAAAGCCAGTCCACTCACATTCCAAGCATCAATTCTGAGCAGGCTAGTATTAGCCGTTTCCGCCACATTGGTTAATATACCGATAGCTATTCATCATATTAGCGTACCCCATCCATCAAAATACCTCCCTCTCCAAAGACTGCAGAACCCAACATACCAACAACATTATTCAACCAGTAATACTTCCGACTACCCGTCTCAAAAACCAGTCTCAGATGTAGCTGTCCACTGGGCGACTTCGGCCCAGATGTCTGAAGGAAAATATCCTCTCCATCATCGGTCCGGAAGTTGTATCGGGTGTCTGCGCTGAAGATGCCAGTTTGGGGATCGACTAGGCCCCAGTCGGCGCCGACGTCGAGAATCTTGCCTGTTAAAGGATGTTAGTAACTGATGTGAAGGTATGGGATATGGGATATAGGTTACCAGATAAATTAGGACCAGTGAAGTTTCCACCCACGATTGGAATTGTACGTCGCACGCCGTGAGGGCCAGGAGAGCTCATGAGACTTGATTCACATTCGACGTAGGCCGTGTATAGGAATGATAGTTCTGGGGGAGATGGTGAGGAGGTAGCTACAGGAATGTTGGGAGAAAGTAGAAGAAGGGCCTGGAGGGCTACTGTGGCCCAGTTTGAGAGGGAGGACATGTGCATGGTATGAATGGGACTCTTATCCGGTTATAATAGGAGATAATATCAAATGATTCCAATCGACAGCCATTGTGTCGGACTGATATCGATGATTTAGCTGGTACTTATAGAAGATGCAGACGTCTGCTTTTTGGAGGCCAAACCTCGGTTCTCTGAGCTCTGTATTTGGTACCAATTACCAACGAAACAGTGGACACAAAGTTTATAGTGTTTTAGAAAGAAATGCCGGTCCAAACAGCCGATAATTTAATTCATGGATGGCTACTTCTGACTTCATCTTCTAGCGCTCGCCCCTGATCTACTTACCCCGCATCAAAAGCGGACCGGATATCTCCACCCCTCACGGCTGTCCGGGCCTGCGTTGGAATAAATCCCGATGATGTGCTGATGCCAATATTCATGGTGCGTTCGGGCGAATGGATCTCATACTTCACGAGGAGTAAAAATAAGCTTGCACTTCTGTCCCTTCGGTCGAGACGAGATGATTTGGTCGTCGATCTCCATGGAGCTAGTCATGTCCGGAGCCACCGTCGTCTGGAACCGGGAATAAACTTCTTGGAGAAGGATCTTCATCTCAACAGTCGCCAGGCTTTCAAGAGTTAGATCCGAAGTCACGAAGATACTAAATGCAACTTACTTTCTTCCAGTGCACCCTCTCCCTCCGGTGCTAAAAGCAAAAAACAATCGGTTACGCTCGTTGATGCCATCTTCCTCCATCCAGCGATCCGGATTGAAAGTATCTGGATCCGGGAATACCTTTGTGTCGAGGCGATGTACACTATACGGCTGGCAGCTGACGATGGTTCCCTCGGGGATGAAGGTCCCATCAATTGTTCTACCACCGCTGGGTACATAACGAGGGAATGACATGGGAATTGGCGGCGCACAGCGCAAGGCCTCCTTGATTACAGCATCGAGGTACGGCAATCGATCAATCTGCGTACCTTCTGGTGCTGAGCGAAGCTCCTCATAAAGACGGTCTTGAAATCGAAAGTTGTGCGGTTGCGACAACTCCCACATCAAAAAGCACAAGCCATCGCCTGTTGTGTCGATTCCTGCCGCCATATGGTCTTTGCATTCTGCTGCTGCTTGTGACCTGGAAATGGACGAATCCTTTCGCAAGAGACGAGCAAGGAGACTGTACTCGTCTGGACTTGTTTGGGCTGTGACTCTATGGACGTATGCGTTGGATTTAGGGGCCCGACGGGGTAGCAGCCAAGAAGGGAAGTATGGAGCTAGATGTGGCAGGTAGTAAGGAAGTAGGTTTTCTGTATCCATTAGTAGTTCCTTTATCGCACAGAAAGCAACATACTCTGTAAGCTGTTATGGTAGGTCATTTCCTCCATCAGCTCGAAATCATTTTCATCGGTGAGAGATTTCAATCCGCTAGGACTGAACATGAAGTGTGTTACGCAGTCAAGTGCGTAGCAATGTAGATAAACCTAATGAAGTTAGTATGACAAGTCAAGTATGATCTGGATTCCTTACATACATAGACATCCACACTCTTCGCCACAGCAGCACACTTGGATATGAATGCTTTAGCGCTATCTCGGATTGCCGACACATGATGTTCTCGCAGTATGTTTGACATGGCATATCGATCGGCTAATTGTCGCTTTCGTTCGCTGTGCTTTGGACGGTCAGCTAATGAGTCTCAATTCCACCGTGAGAAACCTACCGTCTGCTTGTCGAGTGTAGAGAACATTGTCCTGGAAATGATTAGTATCCGGAGAAGATCAAATATGCGCGACCTACTTGATCCCAAACTGGCGAAAGAGGTTATATAACTCCGTCTTATCATAGCCACTGCCGCCTGAAGCGTAAATCTCTCGAATGGCATCCAAAGATGCAAATGAGACCTCGTTGGGTGCTATCCGCACCACAGTGCCATACCGCTTATGTAGCTGATGGATGAACATCCGACGGCTAGCCGAGAACTCATGGTACTTGATAACCAGGCTTGTAAACTTGGTATACCAAGGACCAGGAAGTTTAGAAATGGAACTCGAGAGCCGCTGATAAAGAAAGACAAGAAGAATGACAATAGCAGCACACCAGAATCCTAACATCGTTCCTGATAAACCGATCCTTGAGTGAAGTCGGTACAGTATTCGAAAAGCGTGCTAGTAGAGATATCTATAGACAGAATTGAAGGACGATAAGGCAAGCAGCAGTCAGTGCGCTATCCTCAAAGGGAAACAGTAGGAGATCAAATCACACCAGCGGGATAGATAATCCTCGCACCCTATTGTAGTCATGGATTTGTGCGGCGCTAATTTAGGGAAAACACTAACAACTCCTGGGTTGCATTATCGTGCGGGGTGGTAGCGATCGGGGGTGGCCAGCTGATAAGATTTCCTCAACCATCACATTACTGTTGGCTTGGACCGTAGAGTGGATGGTTATTCCATGGACCAGCTAAAATTTCAAGAAACATCTCGTTGATAATGAGATATAGAGCTCCTGGTCCAATGAACTACCTAATCAAGGAAATCTTAACTAAATATTGAGGTTTGGTTAATTCGAAAGACAGTGCTAAGGTTCCATTTCCCTATGCTCAATCTGTGAAGACAATTCAGAGGCTGCCGTGTACTGATAAGAAGGTTTCCACAATCATCCCCCCATCCATGTCGTTCTCTATCAGAATCATGCTATCCTCGCCGGTGGTCTTCATTTGCTTTGCAAAACGCCCGCTTTAGTAACTTTTGAAGTGACGAATAATGCTAACGTGCCATACCGATACACTATCCATTTCGCTGCAATGTATGGCCTGGCGATACGAATGATGATGATAGCCGTCAGCACCGGTGCGTCCTGCCTTCTCACAACTACATCTGACACGCGCCAGATGGCTGCTCGTGATCGGGCAGGAAGAAAGTACTGGCTCTAGAGAAGTTGAAGGTGATAGGCGTCAGGGGCATCTGGGGCATGTTTGCAAATAAGACTCATTGTCTGTTTCTCCTAGACGTTAGCAACAATGATTCTGTAAGCTAGGATTAAGTCAGTGGGCCAATCTAATGATGTTTGGTTCGGCATCGACTGCAACGAAGAAAATAGCCATCTTCAAAAGCACCCTTGCATACAAGATTGCCAAGGAACATCATACCGCAATGACGGCAAGTCTTTGTGTTATAAAGCAGATTGTGGCCTTGCTCTACACCAGCCTTCATACTACAGATCTTCTTCTGCAGCACCTCGACCTGTGCTTTCAAACTCTCCACTGTTCTGTTTGTTGTAGTCAGGCATTCCTGAGTAACCATCAATTGTGGCTGCGTCCACTCATACCTTGCCTTCATGGCCATGATCACGCATCTGCTCAAATCGTCATCGATGAGCTTCTCCAGCACTTCGGTCTGGCCAAAGTCGTCAATATGATCACTAATGAGTTTAGATAGCTTCTGGCGTATTGTTGTATCAGCTTGTTCGAACACTTCCTTGACAAACTCAACAAATCCTTTCGGATTCCAAGCCATTTTAGTCGCGGTCTCTATGTGATTTGCTGCCTTGTTTTTCAGGTCTTGCAAGTGATATTCGTCCGCAATATAGTAGACGTAGATATGGGGGCGCAGTCTTTCCGCTGTAGTGGGCTTCTTTGAAGCGTCTGCCGAGATGCTTAGCTCACTCTCTTGAGGTAGTTCTAGTCAATCGTGTGTTAGCAGAGCTAAATGACCGAGGAATGTACGTGTCCTCGTACCTTTATCAGGAATCGCATAATCTCCGAAGTATAGGAACTCAATCATCAGTTTCACTGTTGCTGTATCATATCCCTCGATCTGAATGACTGCCTCAGGAGCACCCTGTAGGATTATTATTGGCTCCGTATGGAGGCGTAATAGAAGTATCGCCTCACCTCAGACGCGTCTTTGTATTTATGAGATAGGATCTCAGACTGGGAACAGACGATGGCTTTGTGCACATGGAATGCTTCTCCTTCACACTCAATCTTGAGGTCACTGTACTGTCCAGAGTCTTTGAGATTGTGGAGGAACAGAGGAAGGGTCTCTTTCGATGACATATCTGACAAATGGGCTTTGCAATAGCTTCGGATACAAGTGAAGTCTAATATAAACTATTAACAGCGATAATAGACGATTTTGAAGTGAAAGTGAGGATTGATATAAAGGAATTGAGGATAAAAGGGATGAAGAGGAAGTGAATAAATAGTGTTAGCGACGTGGACTTGAGGGCCCGCCATGGCTGATTTTGTTGACCTTCGGGTAATGCAAACGTATATGCTCAAAGTTTGTCTTCGAACCATTTTCAATTTCAAAAGGAAAGAACACTCAAATTGTGTTTCTCCACCACATATCTGAACAGCCCGATCAGTATGGAAATGGGAAGCGCGTTATCTATGTAAATACGTACTTAATGTGCTTCTCGCGGCCTACAAGTGCTATGTGAGAAACGCGATATGAAAGTTTCGGCTCTAATACTTGGAAGAGGTAGTATTGTGGAAGCTCTTAATTCATCATTCTTCTCTTATATAATCTATCATAGAGAGCCTTGGTGTCTGAAGGGGGGTTTCCATTTGTGATCGAACCTCTACGTTTCTGCCTTGCGACGAAGCGTCTGCACCGCCTCTTCCCATAATTTGCCATCGCGCCAGTACCCTTCAACAAGTGGCTTCCTGCCAGGACGACCAGCACGCGGCAGCTCGTTGAGCCATCCCCAGCGCAGCTTCTCCTTCCAGCCCTTCTCTTTCCAAGGATTGAGGTCAGAGGACGGTGAGTCATTGAAAGTGGGGAGATGCAATAGCAAATCAGAATCATGGGCTATGCATATCAGAACGTTTTCAGATGCCTCAAAGTCTAACAGTTTAGTGACAGACTTCTGTGCAACCTCCGCGTCGAAAAAGGCGCTCCCTTCGTAACCAGAAACCTCATAGAAGGGTTCTTGTCTCGGGTCAACCTTGGCTATCGGGTGGCTATTTGTGAAAATGCTGCATGGGCATGGACTTGGAAAGAAAGAATCTTTGTCCAAAGCCTCTGACGGGATGTTGTCGGGGAATGGAAGCCTGGCGTTCGGTCTTATGACGCCCGGAAAGTGGCAGATGTCCCCACCAAGAAAGACGAAGGTGTCAGCCGTTGTCCGGGCAAGGCCGCATAAGTGACCGACGCAGTGCCCAGGCGTGTCTAGTCATACAGTAAGCAGCTCCAGCTTTTCACAGGAAGATCGATTGACTTACCCAGCAAGTAGAATGAACCATCCCCAAAGAAATCTTGTGCACGAAACCCTCCGATCGTCAATCCGTCTTCGAAGTCAGGCTCAACCACGTCTCTCCCAACGAAGGCATCCGCTGACACTGGAGACTCAGCGTCTTCTGGGAAGCCAGGCAACAGATGAGGGTGTGATTTGAACCCAGGGCCTACAACCAAGGTGGTTGTTGGGGGAAACAGAGCCACGTTTCCTATATGATCCCAGTGGTAGTGAGACCATATGACAGACCCTACACAGTCAGCACTTGTTAGAAGAGAACGCATGGATATAAACCGAAGCTTCTTACCAATGTCGCGCAGTTCGATGCCCTTCTCACAAAGGATTTCAGTGACATCCTTGTCTACTCTCGCGGCCTTCATGGCTTGATCAAAAGGCTGGCGAACGACTGGAGGGAGGTTCCAGTAGTCCTTTCGCGTGCCGAGGTCGAACATGACCTTCTGATTTGATGCCTCATGTTCTATAAGAAAGGCAACATCGGTGAGGTTCAAAATCTCATGGCCCGGCTGCACTGGTTGTATGAGGAATCCGGTGTTGACAGTCATCAAAGTGGTGGTATCGACCATTCGCACCCGAACGGTACGGTCGGACTTTGGAAATTCGAGCATTTCGCGGTTGGCCTCGGATGGCTTGAGCAATCAAGTAACAGATATGTCTGCAGCGTGCATATTCTAGCGATGGATTTGCGACCGTGTCTGGAATTGTGCGCTCTATATATGCAAAGAATGGGGTGGTTTCACCGAGAATAGCCAGTGTGTAACGCGTATTGGCTCACGCGTATCCATCCACCCACTTGGTCCAAAATTGTGCCATCCACCCCCTCACTTGCCCCTCCCACTAATTCGCAGCATCAAACCCCACGCTTGGTTCAAGTCCACTGATAACCATCAAGTACACACAGTAAGGAACAGTCTAATGCACCCTATCGCGACAGTCCAGGCTTCGGCCATTTTCCCACATGATAGGCCTTACTGAGTGACAGGGATGATGATAGCTGAGTGCCAAATGGCAGATTATATATTGGATCGTCGGTGCGCCCGCATCTACGTCCTCCAGCTAAGTTTGGCTCACTGTCTCCACCTCTAACTTAATCGATTCAAGCCTCGAGTATTTTGTAACTCACCCCACAAACATGGGCTCCATTGATCAGACCGCGCATACCAATCCGGTGTTCGAGAAATATGGCCTACCCGGGGATAGTCGCCTTGGGAGTAATACCCCGGGGCCTCATCCTGCCTCAGTAACTAGACCCGTCCAACATGCGGAACTCAACAAACCATCCGACCGGGGCTATACGGTTCACAGTCATCTGATCAACGAGCCGCCACTGGGGAAACCGTTCAAGATAATCATGATGGGTGCGGGAGCATCGGGGATCGACTTTCTCCATTATGCCCCATCGGCGCTAGCTGGACTGGGTGTGGAGATCGTGTGCTACGGGAAGAACGCAGATATCGGGGGTACTTGGTATGAGAATCGATACCCGGGATGTGCATGCGATGTGCCTAGCATCGCCTATTCGTTTCCGTGGCGTCCAAACCCAAACTGGTCGAGTTTCTATTCGAGTGCAAAGGAGATATGGGAGTATCTGAAGCAGATCGTCGTGGAAGAAGGCATGATGAAGTATATCACACTAAACACCCGCGTCGTATCGGCAATTTGGAACGAGGAAAAGAGTAAATGGGTGGTCAAGCTGCAACAAGATACGCCGTGTGTGAAGGAGTGGGAGGATGAGTGTGATGTCTTAATAAACGGAGCTGGATTTCTCAAGTGCGTCTTATCCCCTTCCATCGTCGCATTCACCCTCCTGACCTCAGAGTAGTTCCTGGAAATGGCCTGACACTCCGGGACTGCACTCTTTCCAAGGAACCCTGTGCCACACAGCAGCCTACCCCGAGGGACTGGATCTGAAGGACAAGCGTGTAGCAGTGATCGGATCGGGCAGTTCAGGGGTTCAAGTCGTTCCCTCAATCCTCAACGACGTCTCACACCTCTACACCTGGGTGCGAACCCCAATCTGGATCACGGCTGCTTTTGCGCAACGCTACGCTGGAAAGGACGGCCGCAATTTTGACTGTACGTGGCATTCCCTGCCACAAAAGATAAACACTAATGCCATCCAGATACCCCAGAGCAGAAGAGCGAATTCAACAAAGACCCCGAGATGTACCACCGATACCACAAATCAGTCGAGCATGAGCTCAACCAACGCGCCAAACTTACACTCCGCAACACCGCTGAGTCGGACGAAGCGAACGCTGTACGTGCTTTTACAAACCTAACAACCCCAGATACTTACCCGCACATTAGTCCTCCTACAAGAGCATGTCCGACAAGCTCGCACCAAAACCCTACGTCAAGGACGCCCTAATCCCCAAAACCTTCAACGTAGGCTGCCGACGCCCAACACCAGGCACAGGCTACCTAGAAGCACTCGCATCCGACAAGACGACCGTGTTCACAGAACGAATCCAATCGATCACACCGAAAGGGTTCATTGACTCCGCAACAGGAACCGAACATGAGGTAGACGTCATCATTTGCGCCACCGGATTCGACACATCGTTCCGACCCCGATACCCTATCATCGGGCTGGACGGCGTTAACCTTGCCGACAAATGGAAAGATGCTCCGACCAGTTACTTGACAGTTAGCATCGACGGATTCCCGAACTACTTCATGTATGGAGGTCCCTTTACGCCTGCGGCACATGGGTCCATTCTCCCCATTATCTCCCACGTGACGAATCACTTCATCCAGATCGTCAAGCGTATGCGGAGAGAGCATATCCGGCGACTCAGTCCTAAGGAGTCCGCAGTGCGAGATTTTGTCGAGCACGCTCGGACATACTTCCCCAGGACGTGTTGGTCTGATCCCTGTTCTAGCTGGTTCAAGCAGGGCAGGGTTGATGGCCCGATTACCATCTGGCCTGGCTCTCGATTGGCATTCTTCGAAGCACTGAAAACACCTACTCTGAGCGACTACGAGATCGAATATTGGAGTGGAAATAGATTTGGATACTTGGGATGTGGGTTCGTGGATGCGGAATTTTCCGGGGGTAACATCACCTGGTATCTGGATCGGTATTCGGACAATGAGGAATGGAGGAAACATGGCGTTTGGTACGACAAAGAGCAGAAGGAATTTGCGCATATCAGCGAGAAGGCAGGTTCTAGCTAATGAAGCTAGTTGTATCATACAATTGGTGTAACGACCGTTTCATAAACACTCAACGCAAAGGTCATCCCCGGTAGTCCACATAGCAATCAAAAGATTAAACCCAGGCTATCACAACTTATGATTAACTTAGTCGGTATACAAACGCTCAGGCATTCTGAGAATCCACCTAATATTATCCTCGACCATAGCATTTGCGACTCCAGTCTGCGGTAAGACATAGATGCGACGAAACTCATGAGGCATGCCGGAGAATATTTCGATGGAAAGTTGAACACTAGTAGACCATCAGTACAGCCCCCGTAAGTGAAGAAGGTAAGAAAAACAAAGCCCTACCCAGCTTCTTCCATGCATTGCGCAAGTCTCAACGCCTGATCCCTCAACAAGCTCTGTCCCGCAACCAGCATAAAAGTCCTCGGTAATCCCGAGAAATTCGAACATTCCCCAACAGTGAAATGCGACAAATTGGACGCCTCCATTTCGAGCATGTCTCTATACATGTGGTGGACAGCCATCGGCAGAAACGGCGCGTTCCAACACTGATACCTCGAAAACTCGGTCTGCGCGCTCTTCTCCACATCCATATGCGGAAACCACGGGGTAGTCAAGTTCAACCCTACAATGTTAAGTCTTTGCGTCTTGGATACTACCTCCGTCTTCTTCGCGAACATGGCAACCCATAGTGCCAGCGCAGCGCCAGAGTCCTCCCCGCCGAGGATGACGCGTTTCGGATCCCCGCCGTAACCTCTAATTCGATCCTGGATGAACTCGAATGCCTCCCAGGCGTCATGATACATGGCTGGAAAGGGTTCTTCCACGGTACTTCGGTAGTCGATGCTAATGACGATGATGGGGCAGGTAGGCGTCAGGCTACTGACCATTTCGGCGCAGATGGCATCCTCGGTGTCCAGATCTCCGCAGAGGAATCCGCCCCCGCGAAAGTGGATGTATAGGGGGAGCGGATCCGCGGTGCCTCGTTGCCCAAAGAAGGCTATGGGATAGTAGAGTCGGATGGAGATGGGGTTGTTGGGCTCTTTGACTCGGGGGATGGTGGAGTTGCAAATCTTGACTCTGGATTCGTAGCCTGGTTATTGACTTCACGTTAGCGGGGGATCATAGCAGGTATCTAAGGGGGTAAGTATATCAGACCTTTCCTACGCTTTTCATGCTGAGCGCTTGACGCCCATTGATAGGTGATCTTGGCATCAAAATCCTCTTGGTAGGGAAACTCGTCGTCCGGAGAAGTCAGCCCGCACCAGGGGATCCCGTTTTCATGACAGAAATCTATCCATTGACTGGATGGCTCGTGAAGGTGCCAAGGGTCGTAATTACGGGCTTCAGCGACTCGGCCTTGAGAAGGAATTTGATGAAATGTCATGTTGCGTCAATAGCAGAAGAGGACGTAGATGGGCGATGGGATATGGATGCACCGCTTAAGTACCCTTTTATATTGACTTTATCTGAGGATAAAAGGGAGATCTGGAGCTGCGAGTGCGGGAAGACTATTTTTGAATAATCGAGGGAATTTCTTTGTTGCGGTCTTTTGCGAGGGTGACACAAAGACGGATGGATGCTCCCGAGTTCTTTAATGTTGGCTTTGTCGAACAACCTTTCTTTGGGATTAGCGATGCTAATGTGTGTCTCTGGAAGATCTCCATTCATCAAGCTATAGTATGCTTAGGTGTTGATCCATCACCTCTTGAGCCCTTCCTTCCTGATATGGTTATAGACAAACGCAATGTGTCGACCCCACAAACACTACATAGTGTCTTCTGTATCATGCTGAAATGGGTTCCTGCCTTTCCATAGGCAGCATACAGTATGGAGATTAGTAGTAGTAGTAGGTTACAATCAATACATAGTCCCTTTTATCCACTAATCGTAACTATTATTTCCACCGATCGTTGTATAACTAGTGCCTATCAGCACACCTCGGAGATCCCCCCACGTAGATGAACCCCCAAGATAATCGATTGATCAATCTTGTACAGGGAAACCCCTCACCAGGTCCCAATGGTACACATCACTACCCTAGGAGGTAAAGGCACGACTATATTTGCAACAGATGCTGGACTAGCGGAGCGAGCGTAGACATTTCGGGTTTTGGGAAGCTGTTGTGCCGGGTGAAAAGACCCTGCGGAACATAAAGTAGCCTTGGAAATTCCGCTTTCCGCTGAGTAAGCAGTCATATACAATCGTGTTTATAGATATTTGATCGCACGGTGCGTTATGAAGGTGTTGCCTTTGAATTCCATACTGCTCAACTCATTTCCACTACTCTCATTATTTTTTTTCCCACTCGTTAGGCTCGTTTTTCTTTCTTTGATCTGGAACCGTCGAAATGTCCACCTGGCGCCCCGGCAAACGAGTCGCTATCGCAGGCGGTGGACCCGGTGCTATATCCACAGCGCTGGCATTCATCAAGCGTGGCTACGACGTGCGGGTATTTGAGCGACAAACCGAATGCCGTGCCATCGGAGGCGCGGTTCTCCTTTCCATCCCTGTGCTTGCGATTTTGCGCTCCTACGGAATTAGCCTCGAGAACTTCGGATCCTATACCTCGACCTACTTCAAGAACAAATGGGGCAAGGAACGGGCCCTGCTGCCATTTAATGAAGAAGTCGAAAGACGGATGGGCATCAAGGGTTGGCAATATGGCGTCTTGCGTTCATCTGCTTTTCAGAAAATGCTCGATCTTGTCCCCGATGGCGTCATTTTCTGCAGTCACGAAGTGACGGGATACGAGGAGGTCGAAGGTGAGGTGGAAGTCAAGTTCAAGGATAGCAACATCACACCCATAAAGGCCGATATCCTAATTGCAGGAGATGGTATTCGGTCCGCCGTTTCGCGTCAGGCATTTGGTGACCCGCATCTGTTCCACACAGGCATCCGGCTTTGGCTCGCGTGGTGTGATCACATCCCTGGGATTCCTGCCAACACTGGTGTCATCTCACACGACTGGCAAAACCAAGCGAGCTTCTTTCCTATGTTACATGACGGCAAGCCGGGATTCGAGTGGTGGGTTGTCGAGCCGGGGTGGGAAGGAAAGCCGCTTCCTGAGGATCGCAAGACCTACGTAGAGAATATTCTGCAGGGCTGGTCGGACCCCATGCGGCAGCTGGTGGAGGCCACTGATTTCGATACGCAAGTATATCGGTGAGACATTTACAATCGGCCATCGATGAAGACGTGGTCTACTGGGAGGATCGTGGGTGTGGGAGATGCGGTGCATCCTGTTTCGCCATATGCGGCGTACGGAATGGGGATGGCTGTCGAGGATGGGTATTATCTTGCCAAGGCGCTCGAAGGAGTTGATCTACGGGATTCGAGGGCTGTCAGTGCAGGCTTTGAGTTGTTTGAACGACAACGTGTGGACTATGTAAATCATCACATGGAGTTTGCTCGGTTTTTGAGTTATGTGTTCCATAATTTACCTTGGCCATTGGCGAAGCTGAGAGACTTGGTGTTTGATTATACACCATTTTTGAGAATATTGCTGCAAAAAGAATATTTGAAAAGATCGGAGGATGAGACAATGGATCTGAAGGAGCTTCATGTCGTTTAAGTGTGTCAGTGTACTATGGATTCTTCTCTACTGGTAGTAGACCAGTAGGCTTTGTGTATAATGAAGTGTTCTATTAATGATGGAGCCAGAAGCCTCGGCAGAAGCATACTTGGTACTTAACAGACATGATAAGCCATGATATGCTCTTTGTCTTCAAGAGTTCAGACTAATCCGCGCAGGTCTCTCTATTCTTCGACATCCACAATGCGAGGACTGGCCTGGTTCGGTGCGTGGAAATAGCGGCCACACGGAGATCACTGACCCACCCAGAAAAAAGGTTACTGACTCTTTTGTACTATTCAATCTTTGCAAGAGCTTCAAGATGGACACGTCTACCGAGAAGGATCAACAAGGTGTCCACTACATGGAAATCGGGAGAATATAAATCATCGAATGTGCTGATATCCAGACTGGCAACAACTGGACCCTCGTCACGGGTACCTAACCCCACTAAAAGTCTAATCTCACATCTTGGCTTCCTTTATGGGTTTAGACTAGGCCGGTCTGGGGTTCGAACCACACATCGTGACACCAAACAGTGGTGACAAAGCAATGTGGCAACGGTGTGTGCCTTTTTCGCTTCGCCGATGTTCAAACTCTGCTATACATCTGTCTCATCATCATGTGCATCCGCTGATGAAGCCCTGCTTGATGGTTGTTGGCCTTTCACTCCGCTCACCCTAACCTCAAGTCTGTGAGCTTTGTCGCTAAATTCGCAGCATGGTCCTCATTGGAGAATATACCATAAAATTTTGGCTGGACGATCTATCGAAGTCACTCTATTGCGCTTCCCGATACACATGACCTCCGATCGGACGTCTCCAGAAGTCCCAGCTAAAGGTATTTTACCCCAATCAACTACCGAGGTAGATTCTCGAATTAACTTCTCAACCTTCTAGACTGCCAAGTCTGCAGAACGCGTCGTATCTCCTGTGATAGAACGCTCCCCCATTGTCGAAAGTGTGCTTCACGGAAACTTCAGTGTCCTGGATATGGGATCAATCTACGATGGGGCCAAGGTGTCGCAAGCAGGGGTAAATTGACGGGACAGGCAATACCGGTCCAAAAGAATTCCCAGACATCGCAGGTCTCTCATCGCCGAGTAGACATCGCTGTACCCAATGTGGACCTTCAACTACCGGCCCGATGGCCCGGCTTGCCCTTCGACAGCCTTACTGCTCAATTGCTCGACCACTTCGATCGAGGCGTTGCTACAAGGCTAGCATGGGTGGATGACCTCCACAATCCTTGGAGAAGCGTAGTATTACCTCTGTCGCACGACTCATCAACCGTACGATATTCAGTGCTTGCTCTCGCATCGAAGGACCTTGCGGCCAAGTATCCAGCAGACCATCATTGGGCACAGTCGCTCCAAGCCATCTCCCGTCACAACCAAAACGTGGCCCTGACCTGGTTATCAAGAGACATGAGACACCTACTTCAGGATCCGACCGCGGCTCAAAGCAAAGATCAAGCGAGACATATCCTCGCTTCTGCTCTCCTTCTCTACAACCTTGAGCTACTAACAGCACCGGCTGCCCAATGGCGAATACACATACAATGCGCCCGGGAAATCATTCAGTGGAACCTACAATCCGCCAGCAGTGCACTATACACAAATGTGGCCGATGTATTCCTATTCTACGAGTACTACTACACGTCTGTCTACATCGGATTAACCACATTCGATCCAATCGACCAGCTACAAGATGACTTCCCGACACATGACAACGTCACAGTATTCAGTGACTTCATTCGAATCATGCATAGCGTGACCCGCGCCGAGCGACAAACATACACTACGCAGCCCATCTCGCACCCCGTCCCGATCGAATCCACACTCCTAGACATTGAAATCGCCAAAGCTCGAATGATGCAGATGAGCCACACAATCAAGTTCAAATCAGACCAAGCACGACAGGATTTTGAATGCCTAGTAGACATGTTCTATCATGCCACGCTTATCTACACTTACCGTGTCTTTCCCAACACCATATCTCCCGACAAATGCATACAATCTTCGCTCGATGTGCTTCTCGACCACGCGCTACCCCTATCATGCAGCCCCGCCGTCGCGCAGGACCTAGTATGGCCACTCTTCATCACAGGTACAGAATCTAGAGGCAACCCACAGATGCAGAACCTTGTCGAGACGGCCATGATGAACGTGATCCGAATGAGTGGGAACCTTGATCGGAGCCGCGTTCTTTCTTTCCTCAAGACCTTCTGGTCGTTGGATCTCGAACCTGGTACTACCTGGATTCAGTATGCTCGGGACAGGTGTATCGACTTTAGCTTTTTGGTGATACTTTGAACATCATTGTGGGTTTGTTCAATGCTATTCCTGTTCTGTATATATTTATGATCGAAATAATATGAGAATAAATACCAATGAAACCGATAGTTGCAAAATATATCCTGTCATATGTGCTGATCCTACTAACAGCCTGGCTACATATATCTGCGAAGACTGATGTTAATGACAGTGATTACATAGGAGATAGGTTGTTCTAGATGAGTAGTGTAAATTACCTTCCTCTTACAGCTTAGCTTGTCTTGGTAGGAGGGTAGACATATCATTACGACGGAAGACGCGGTATCTTATACTATGGCTATTGGCAGTATCCATTTAAGCAGCTTTCATCCTGATTATCAGGCTACGCGTGATTGACGGATGCGGGTGCAAGGCTTTTACTGGGTTTGATATTGGTAATGAGTTTGAATTTTACGAGATTCGATTTATTCTTTGGTACTCTTCAAGATAGATAATTGGATCTTTCTAATATTGCCGCAACATGGAGTCCTTGTACTCAATCATGGATTGCTTCATTGTCTGCTTCATTGGTCCTATCCTTGGCTTTGGTCTTGTATAATATCCCCAATTATAAGAAAGGGAACCATGACATAACCGGAATCGGAATATATCGAAGCAAAGAAACCGAGAATATACTATATCGGAAGAAGTAGTAAGGATGTATAGGGCTCGTTCGAAACTGCAGTGACTGACTTCTGCAGAGCCATCACGAACACAAACATAAAATTGCACCAATTGGCCCATTACAAGATCACCGTAGACTCCTCTGCTGCTTCACAGTCGACCATAAACTGAAGCCGGTTGGTTCGAACCGGGCAGAGGTTTCGCAGAAGAGGGGGGAGAAGAAGGTGAGGACTGCTGGGACTTGACTCCGTTGACTCCGAAAAGAAAAATCACATGAGAAAATAAGGAACGGACTACTACTCCGATCGCCAATAGTCTCGGTGCCGTATTTCAATCAACTAACTAGCCTCTTGCTGTAGCAGAGACCTGTCAAGGAAGAGAGAGATAGAAAATACTTGCTTGGAGCTTCTCATTTCTCGCTGTTCGTGAAGTTCAGTTTTTCCGAAGCTTGCGGGTGAGATACTCCATGCAAGATAGTCCGGATCAAACTATCGGTATGGGAGAGCGAAACTGTTATTTTTGACAAAGTAAGCAATGTCGAGACTAGAATCGTTGTCAGTCAGTTTGAATGCTTTGGTCATCCTAGTGAAGCAGGAAAAGCATTTACAGTCTCTCATTCTTTTCGCGGACTCCGCACAAACGTCCCTGCAACTCGAAGTTGTTCTTCGCCAACCAATCTCGGACCCAACTCTTTGACTGACGTTCTTCGGGAATGTAGGTAAATGTAAAGATCAGTCGAGCAAACTCGCGACGTCCTCCCAGACTGTACCCACTAAGGCCAGTGTGGTAAAAATCATGTCTGGACGAAAGGCGGGGGCGGTCGCTTCATCTTTGGGGGTATGCGAGGTTGACTTGGAGATTGCGGTCGCCATAGTAATTCCTCCTCGCAAACATAAACCCTGGTGTAAAAGAGATCCAGTGGCGCAGACCAGTTGAAGCCCGCATAAAGGGGCCTGTGCGTTGCAGCCGGTGGCATTTCATTACCAACATAAGTTGAAGCTGACATGATCGCAGGGAATGACGTATCTGCGCTATATTCGGTGTAAGAAAAATTGGACGTAACCGACTGAACATAGAGAGGAGGCCGACCATAAGGCTGTACTTGCGCTCTCCTTGGCCTGCTAGAAACAGCCTGCTTTTGGCGTTGCGCTTGAGGCCGCGCTTGATGATGCATCCGGCTTAGAGAAATGGAATGTATGTCATCTTACGGCTCAATGTAAGTGTGACCTCATCAACATCATCCGCCTTACTCGGAGCAAAGTAATATTCAACCTATTCAGCAGGTAGTCGTAATGTTGCCTTGCTTCCATATAAGATGCGGCTCTTGAAGTTGCCTGAACGCTCGCCCACACAAAGAACGAACTGGGCTTGATTCCTCTACCAGAGCGCCATAGACTGCTCTCCGGCTCCTGAAATTCGCCACAGGTATCCCTATGCGCAATCACTCAAGCTTGTAATAAAGGCTCGACGAAGCAATTGCGGAAGCTCTCCAGAGAAAACTCCAGCGGATTCTCAATGGGCTCTTCAACATCAGCTAGTGTTACCGGCTTGGTACTTGAACAATTTATAATCACTAGGCACGAAATGTTACCATACTGCCCCCCGCCGCTCATAGATGTCGTTCGATTATACTGCGAAGTCGATATTGAAAGTTTAGCTGTTCTTATATACATGATCGCTACTCCGTATTCGATCACCTTTGGCCGATAAGACGCATATCTCTGCGACGTGCTTGTCCAAGACGTTTTGCGTCGCAAACCCTTGGTAATGATGCTGGCCTTCAAGGACACTACACTTGAAAGCCCTACCCAAGGCTGCACCGGTCATCCGTGCATTGGCCATTTTCCTGCCTGCGCCTTGGAAATTGGCGTGACAGAAACGGGTGTAACACCAGCTTTGGGACTGCTTGCGTTTCTTCGCGATAGAAAGTTTCGATTTCTCCGGAAGGATACTACCCGGGCCATAAGAATGGGGGACACCTTGAGGCCGCTAGCAACATACACCGACGTCCTCATCGCAATGTCCGTGATCCCTTTCTTCCCCGTCCTGCTGTTGTTCATCCGTCATGACGAACTATATAATTTCTCGTTGCCACCACTCTGATATTGCAACCGCAAAGACCGCGATGTGACATAGGAAGTCAATCAAAACACATAAGAGGCTTGTGCAGCTGCTCCCGGTTACACGTGCGACTCCGATAGACACCGTACATGCCAGACTCGTTGAGAGATACAAGGGAATTAGTCGAGATACAGTACTGCTCCTTCGGTGCGGAAGCTAGCTGTGGGTTCATGGAATCATCTTTGCGGACGATTCGATTGCAGGAGCGACTTATCATAAATGCCATGGCGCCAGCAGAGTCACATGAACGCTGTGGAAGAGGTACCAGCAGTAGCCACTATAACATTCATCATTTCATGAATTGGTATCAAATGGTCAGAAATATGCTGATATATATGATAGATGAGAAGGGGTTGTTTATCGGTGGACGACGTTATCGACACTCGCTGCTGTCTTGATGTGACATGAGGTAAATAGCCGTCTCATTGCAGATGACAGACATGTATATATGAATGGGTCGTAGCCGTAGCTGTGTATTCGCCGCCACGGATTGGAAGGATCGGACGCTGAATTAGCCCACTAGAGCTGGCGGAAGACCAACTTGTTTGGCTTCATCATGTTATTCGGCAACATCAAACTGCCAGGTTACTTCCCTTTAGCAGCTTCAAAGGTGTTTTCAGTATCGAGAATAGTTGGTGGCCCAGCCTCTTATAGGTAGTACATTGCAATTAATACCAACATAGTTACAAGCTAACGTTGCAGCGAATAGCATCATTCTGACCGCTCAGGCAAGGCAGATTGCTATAGTTTTGGTAAAACTGAAGACCGACCTCCACGATGTTGGGAGATCATATATACCTGCTTATTGCGTTGGTGTCATGTGAGCAACAATCACCGGTAGTATAAGAGCTTTGATAGATGCTTTTGTTTCGAATTCCGCGCACGGTAAGGCGCATTATGTAACGGAGCAGAAGACACAGCACAAGTAGTAGCTGATTCTTGGAATGACGCAGTAAAGAGGCCTGCTACTTAGAGTCGAGGAGACCGCACCCTGAAGATATGCGATTGCTTCAGGGTATTGAAGCGGTTGTACTTGAACGTTGCTGCCTGGAGGTGCCATTAAATTGGAATATACCCTTCAGACATTGCGGTAAAGCAGAATAGAAACTCTTCAGGGTCGAGTAGGGCATTGAATTCTCGGGTCTACCAGGCGGACATGAGTAGGAGCTTGGTCTGGCTAAGAGGTGAGTCGGTGTACCGTGCTATTACCGGAGAAGTTATTGGTTTGGATGGAGTTTTGAACTCATGGATATATAGTAAGCCGAAGTGACTGTATAAGACTAATTGCGTAGAAAGATTGTATTCGCAACACTCTGCCTTCCTAGAACAGAATATATAATGGGTTACCTGCCAATAACCGGAGGCCAAGGAATGGCGGGCGGGCAGATGTTTGTGCTGAGTGACTGCACATCTTATTTTTTTGTGAAAAAGATGATTGGGTGAGTTTTGGTGTTCGAACCTCGGAGAGGCTTGGAAAAGAAGCGTTGGACTCGAAAAGCTCCGGATGTGCTCGATGATACGAATAATGCGATCTTTGTAGATTGTGCTGAAGGAGACTCTGTGCCCTTTGTTCTTTGCCAGAGCCCCAGACAGTCTGGAAGCGCTGGAACATATAGTTGCCAGATGGCGGGGTGTGATGACGTTATTTAACAGCACCCGGCCAACCAATGTGAACGACAGTATATAGCGCCCAGCATGTGGTTCTTGATATTCTTGATATAATTAAAAGATTGTCGGACTTTGCGTTTGACAAAAGCAATGGAGCGGTTTTATTGCGGGAGTCCATATATCGAGCCCCAATGTTATTCTCCATCCATTGATGAAAGAACGATTGGGGTTTCGAGGGTTTATAGCGATAGTCGGGTAGCCTGATCAACCACAACCACCAAGACCAAGCTGATATGTGGGAATCTTCAGCTATAGTTGCTGAAGGATAAGCTCACCATGGGAGGCAGGTTCAAGCATGTCGCTAACCGCACTCATGGCTCCTTGGAGCCCGCCAACACTCGGGACCCACTCGTAGAAGAGCAAGGGTATCATTGCCCTGTCCCTCCAGCAATCCTCGGGAACTCTGTCCATTCTGCTGTGTGGGGAACTTATGACCAGCGATCCAACATGATATCGGAAGTAGTAGCAGAGCGACAAAGCAAAGTGAGAGTCAAATCCATTACCAGAAGTCAACTGCTCCAAACCCAAGGCACAGTCAAAGATCGTGAATGGAGAAAGTAATCACCATGGTGGGAAGACGACCGCAGCAGTCTGATGAGTGTGTCCTCGTCAAACTATCAGGTGATTCAAGGACTCAGGAAGGGTATATAGGAGATGAACAGCGAGACTTTTATGTGTGTAGAAGGCAACAGTAGAGAGAGGTGAGTAGTAGCAATATATATAGAACACATATCGCACAAGATAGTCCGCAAAATGAATGATGGGATCGTAATGTGGAACCCTCGATCATATATGCAAAGCATATATCAAACATGACATTGTGTCGGACTTGTGACACAGCGATAATGAAGGAGGTTTGTCTGTGATTAAGGAAACCGCACATCGATGATGCAGGAGCCGAAGAACCAAGAATAACATCAGTGGCAAGTAATCCGATACCACACACAATACATAGTAGAACTTATGAAAAAGTGAAGTGATATAACAACATCCATCATGCATGAGTGAGATGCAAACACCATTCAGTAGGAGAAGAAGTGAGAAGTGGTCAGATATGATAGTGTTGCAGTAGTAGCGAGGGCAATTTTGACTGTATGTGGAAACTCTCACAACCACTACCCGCCGCCATCACCACACACCACAAGCACAGACATGCACATGTGACATATAAAGGAAGATGTAGTATAATAATATAAGAAAGATTGAAATAAGAAAGGAGGACAAAAGGTCACCGACCCAATAAATGTAACGGGCGGCTGCCGGCAAACCCGGATTGTTAGCGTTACCGTCGTACACTTCGCCTGGATACTTGATCTTGATCCAGGATATGTGCCCCATCAATCAGTTCCTGATCATGCTCGAGGTTCAGAGTATGTTTGTTGTCTTCGAAAATGGAAAGACATAGTTGAGCTGAATATATAAGGGATGACTAACCCCCTCCCGGGGGTGGTGATCAGGAGGGCAGATGCATGAGAGAGAGTGAAAAAGGGAAAAACTTCCAGCAGGGTGCAGGGAGATTATATAGCTTTCCAGGAGGACCCTGAGCCACGTTACAGGAGGCAAATCCAGGACTTCTTCGACGGAATTGGCCAGGTGATGACGCAGGCTCCGGCTCCCGGGGGAGGGGGACAGGGTTCAATTACAGGTTTGCCTCCCAGACAAAAGGAAAGGACCGAAGAAATAGATCGGAGAGGGGGGGTGGAGCAGCTAGTATGAAGAGAAGAGCCTATCATTAAGTGTTTCTATCTCGTAGCATCATTAAATCCAGGGATACATGGTCCGGCATCACCCCAGATGACCATCTTAGACGGTTCCAGCCTGCGTCTTCTTCCTCCGGAAGAGATACTGTAGGTTCAAGACCAAGGTCTGGACCCATGACGCGGCTGCCAACGCACAGATGGCTGTGAGGCCATGGATGTAAAGGGGGGCGTCCGAGGATCGAAAGATCTGGGCTCCAGAGATACCCGACAGGTTGGCGGACATGACGATCAACCTATTTTTTGCCACCACATTAGCAAGTATTACCTTTATGAAATTAATGAGGGTAAGTGTAACACGTACGCCATGGATATACTCCGCTCTTGTGGTGTTTTGCAGTAGAAGGAAAGCCACCCAACGTTGAGAACACTATCCACATTAGCATATAAGCATCCAACGGGATACCTGAAGGAGACCAAGGGTACATACTGCATACTACAGTAGGCTACATTAGCAATAGCAATGACAGCATATTTGTGCCAGCTTGATGCATCTGTAGGACTAGTGCGTAGACACGCATACGAAATGACGTTCCACGTGATACAGAGGAGGACGAAGGGCCCCCGATGCCCGATTTTGTCCCTGCAGCAGTCAGCATCCAACTTCCCCCACCACAGGACCGTGTCACATACGAGGAATAAGCCAAAATCGTCGTCCAGACAATGCTAGCATACACTGGTACTGATGCCAGTGCATTTGCTCTGACGGCACTGAATCCGAAGGACTTGATCATGCTGGGAGTGTAAGTGTTCAGACCCTGGAAGCCGGACATGGCCACCAATGTGATGAACATGTGCTGAAGCGTCGTAGGTTGTGTGACCGTCTTCCAGATATCCCGGCCAGTGATTTTGATATGTTCTCGCGTCTTTAGAGGGTCGTCCAGCAGAACACGGTCGATGATGATGCGCTTCTCACGAGGGGAGAAGTAGCTCCAGCGACCCATGCTGATGAGAGGACTTCCATCACCTGCCCTCTTGGGAATGAACATAATGAACAGGATAGCAGCGAAGATGGTAATCAGGCCCTCAACTACACACTGTTAGCTCTCCTCATTTACTCATGCCGAAGTATAGGGACACTTACCCAGGAAGATCCACCTCCACCCAGCAAGCCCACACTTTCCATCCAGCTTCAACAAACCAGCCGAGATCAGACTCGACGTCGCTCCTGCAAACATCTGCCCATAGAAGAACAGAGTCGTCCGGAAACTCGTCTCAGGACGCTTATACCAGGTCGAGAGATAGTACAGGGCGCCTATACCAAGCCCATCGTTAGCCCTAGCACCACAGACCGAACAGGGCGACCAGACAAACCAGGAATGAACCCTCCCTCCAACAGTCCCAACAACAGCCTCGTGGCCAGAAACGCCGGGTACGACTGCACAAAAGCCTGAAACGTGCCAACCAAACCCCAAGCGACCAGCTGTGTCGACAACCAGACCTGGGGACCGATACGCTGAAGTATAATATTCGATGGGATCTCCGTGATGACAATACCAGCCGAAAGCAACTGTGTTCCGATATTGATTTGGTTCGTGGTGACGCCTAGGTCGTCGGTGATAGTAGAGGTAAGAGCAGCGCTGATATTGCCGCGATCGATCTGGAGGCCGAAGAAAGCGAGAGCGAGGATGGGTATAAGGATGATATCGATCCTATACAAGTCAGTATATGCTTATACGGTTATAGCTATATAGCAGTGAATGAACGACAGGGACGACTCACTTCCTCCGCAGCTTGCCCTCCTCCTTATCATCCCAGTCCTTGACAATCTCCTCCGACGCAACATCATTATCGGTGTAGACCTCATCGACGACCTTCTTTTCCTCGAAAGGAGGCAAAACACCATCCTTCGGGTCCTCGAACTCGAACTGTTTCCCCACCATCACGACAACGACGACACAAGACAGAGGTTGAGCAACACTTCAGTGACACAAGCCAACCACCCTGAGTCAAGCAATTCACCGACCGTATGCAAGGGACGTCCAAGACAATCAATAATAAGAAAAAGAAAAGCAAACACAAGAAAAGAAAAGTATATTCCTTTTTACCCGCTCGACAACACAACGCATAAAATCTCCGAGTCAGTCACAAGAAAATTTTGAGAAAGCTACGGTGCCTACATCCAATCTACTTATATTTAAAAAATCCCAGACTCGGCACAAGAGCCCAAGTCCACGGTCTGGGCACAGACAGCATAGCGTATGTGTGGGTGAGTGTGTGTGTCTAGACAGAACAGTCAATCACTGAGAGAGTTGACCCGCAATTCCACTATGAAGTGAGACGGGGGCTTGATGGCGCAATCGCCGCTGGCTTTGATGTCAGGGTTAGTTTGAATCGATGGCCGCGCGTGCTAGATAGATTCTCATATCAATTTCTATTCTAATTGCCTTTTTTTTATCCTTTAAGCGATATTGCTATAGTCATGAACTTACTTAGGCTGAAGGATTCGATGGTGTCATTTTTGACTGTTTTCATTGATCCCGTTGTGGTTGTCGTTCCCGTAGGATTGATCTATGGATTGGATAAGGAACGAACTGGCTTCGGGCCCGACCCAGGGTTTATCTACCGGGTGTGCCTTTTCTTGTTCCATGTGTCTTTGTGTCTGGTTCTCTTTGTTTCTCGGCTATTTAAACTTCCCTGGTTTCATGGTATTATTATCTATCTATGGTGTGATCGGTGTTATCTGATTTCTAGTGCTATTCTTGGCTACTGTGTATCCATCCGCCCACTTCGCCTACTATGACTGACTATCGTGATCTACACTCGCCCCATGTCATGCATTCATTTCCATGACTCTTGTGATTTTCGTCATGATATACAAATGACCCATCTCTATATATATACATAACAATAACGCTCATAACTCATATCTATACTCGTATCATCAAGTCCACGCCTCCCAACTCAATCCATCTCTATACTGTAATCCCACCTGCGGGCCTTCAGCCGCAATGATATACCCGGGTTCACACACAGAGTACGACACCTTGGGCTGATTCGTGTAAAAAGAATCGTACTTCACCTGCAGTGCATCTTTCAGACTCTCCACAGACCCATCGGGATGGAGGACCCGCCACGGCTGGATGCACGTGTTACCCTTGCAGGATTTCAAGACTAAAAGAAGGGCGTCGATGCGATCGATCACGCTGGAAAGAGGTCTGTTGAGGAGCTTGACGCTGTCCTGTTTGGCGTAGATGTTGTTCATCTGGTAGGGGTCCGTCTGGGGCTGTTAGTTTATCTTCGATAAAGATAGTGAAGGGAATAGTGCTTACCGAGAGATCGTACAGCTCGTGGTCGCCGTCGCACCAGACGGAGTAGTACAGATTATATTCTTCCGAGAGGATTCTCGCGGATTTGTAGGTGTTGTTTCCCATGATGGATGCGCCTCCGGGTCCTGGTTACGTCAGCCATGTTTACCCGGCGGTAACTACGAGAGGGTTACTTACCGATAGAGCCGTACTCGCCCTCAAGCACGGCATGGCCCCAAAATTCGACCGTGACATGCTCGTGCAAGATCGACTGAGTCTTCTTGTTAGTCGACACGGGCATCGGAGTCCCGTCAAAGTCCTCTCGCAAGGGAACTCCAGCCAGCTCGAACAGCGTGGGGGCGATATCAATGTGCGTGGTTACGCGGTCAACGCTCTTTCCTTCGGGGATGCCAGGGCCGCGAATGTAGAACGGGACTCGAATGTCCTCCTCATAGCCGGTTGTCTTGCCCGGAGGCAGACGATGATGGCCAATGTGGTAGCCGTTATCAGCACTGTAAATGATGTAGGTATTGTCGATCTGCCCGCTTTCTTCCAGCTGCGTGATCAGCGCATCCACCATCTCATCAACGGCTTGCAAGGCGCGCAGACGCTGGCGATAAAGATGGTCTTCGTAGTCGATGACGGTCTGGTTCTGGAGTTCCATAGTTTGGATCCACCCCGCACCGGAGTCCTATCCTCGTCAGCGGCCATCCCCACCATAGGACCACAATATCACATACCTTGTCCGGATTGAAGTTAGGCGTCCGCGGCACCTTCGCATCAGCAAACAAATGTGCATGTCTCGGTGCCGGCAGCGGCTCCGTCATCTTCGGACCCCCAGAACCACTCAGTCCTTCCACATCAATGTTCGTGTGCGGCGCGATCGGCGCGACCGTCAGGAAGAACGGCGCGTCGCTGTCCAGCGCATCTGCCAACAACCCCGATGCCTTCTCCCGCATCACATCTGTTGTGTATTGTCCCTCGTAGCTCCGCGGCGGCTCATGGTTCCGCTGGTACGTCGCATTCCAGTACGAATAGGTATGGGGGTCGAGGAGGAAATCGGAGCCATTGAAGCCGTTCACAAACGGCGCGTTGTAGGTAGCGACACTGTGCGAGTTGAACAATTTCCCTGTGTAGAAGGTATTGTAACCGGCGGACTGAAGCCAAACGGGAAGGAAGTTTTCGTTGAAGCCTTGGGCGACGAATTTGGGGTATCCGCCTATGCTGCATTAGCAATCCCGCACCGAAGAATCACGACCGATTGGAAAGTTGTGCATACCATACGGCGGATTCACATCCGTCACATTAGTGTTATGAGCCTGTCTTCCCGTCCAAAGACTCACGCGCGACGGACAGCAAAGCGCAGTAGTGACAAAGTGATTCAAGAACTCAGTACCCTTGTCCTTGATTCTCGCCTGCGTATACGGCATATACGCCGGGCTATTCATCCGCAGGTCCTGATCATCCGTAAGAATGAAGAGAAAGTTGGGCTTGCGCGCGGAGACCGACGGCTCATCATCCAGCAGTACCTGCTGCTGCACGGCCAGGGCATCGCATCCCACGAAAAGGGCCAACAAAGCCGGCAAGAACATCATGGCGGGAGCAACAATCCAAATCCTGAATGAATTTACCCCCTGCACGATGTTGTTGTCTGTCACTCACCGACACTCGGTCACCAAGAACAACTATTAAAACAAGAAATGAGTTGGAGCTCGCGATCAAGATAGCGATGGCGCAGCAACGGCACGGGATAACGCCATAGCTCTGATGGAGCCGATCAGACCAGTAGGTAGAATAGACTAGTTAGTCAGTCAGCACTGGACTGGAGCTGCAGAGACTCGAGAGAGGGTGTGTGTGAACCTGGACGCAGCGCAAAAGCAAAGACGCGCCTCGTGGGCGGTGGGATCAATGATCGGATTTAGTGGCAGATGGCATCACAGCCGGCCAATGACCTCCGGTCCAACTGGCCCCGTCATTCCGGCAATACTGTCTACTTTGGACTCCACCACGCATCTCGGCTATATTTTGAATTGGCATTGATGGATGGGGACCCTCTTGGACTCGGGAAGTGTCAAGGACATTGAAGCGAAGATGATTCATTGGCTGGTTGAGACGTACTCCAGGTTTAGTCGTTGAGAGGCCCCTGGGGGAAAGCAATGATGGGTGCTGCTGCTGCTCCACTGTGGACCTCGGCTATGGAATTACGTGCTTGGATCTAAGATGAGCTCATGGCTATGCTTTGAGGGACAGTGATATCAGTAGAGCGAAAAGAGAAGGGGGTCATGTCAATTGCCTAATGCTTTGTGCAAGAGTAAATTAGGGACTGTCTGGTCCTTCATATGAAGACAACGGCTTTCGCTGAGTCCTTATCTCCGCATATCCTCCATTCCGTCGGTCGCAATACAATCACATGACTAGCCCTCCATTTCATGCTATGCTATTGTGCATATCCACTACATACAAATGATTATGTAACTAATTACCTTCATGCTCATCCTTCATATCAATAGGAATGAATTGTCTACCGCCAGGTGTCAGTCACCGTCGCGGTCGACTCTCCGCACGCCTGAGGAACCGTGTATTCCCGGTTCGGGTCACTCTCCCACTCCACGGAGTCATCGCTCTCAATGCGAATGAATTTGTACTCAAACGACTCACCAGCCGGCAGAGTCACAGTTACATACCAGAGCGGGTTGCTGGAAGTGTACTTGTCAGCGCTCAGAGCTATGCCGTCGCTGGTGTCCCAGTCACCGAGCTGAGAGATCGACCCGACCAGGTAGATGTTCTCGCCGTAGGTGGTGGTGGCCGTCAGATCAAAGGTCACAGCTACGGCGGTGGGAGTGGTGCAGGAGGTCGAGGACGTAGTGGTGCTGGTCTTACTAGCAGTTGTGGTGGCCTTGCTGGTCGAGGTCACGCCGCCGGATCCAGTGGTGGTAGCCGTCGTAGTGGTGCCACCAGTAGCCACAATGCTCGGCCACGAGGTGACGGTCACACTGCTGTAGGTACCAGAGGCAGAGGTAGCCGCACAGGTGCCGGGCACGCTGCTGGCAGAGGTCTCGCCCCAGGATGGGGGCACAACAGAGTTACGACGGTTGTTGGCGGTCAGCAGAGCAGCGTAAGACCAGGTCAGGTCGCGAGCAGAAAGCTCGTCGCCATCAGACTTGTCGTATTGCTCGGAAAGAGAGCCGTTGCTTGCGGCGTGAGTTTCCTAATCCTGTTAGTACGCACCCTCTGTAAATATGAGCCCTCGTCTAGCGTAGACTTACCACAATAGAAACGAAACCATCAGCGAAAGTCTTCACGGCATCCACAATGCTGCTATAGGTCGAGCTGGACGATGAGTACGTGCCGGTGGCAGCATCACTGTACAGAGCCTGGAAGAAGTCAAGTGACACGTCTGTGATCTCCAAGGACCCCTGCTTGTCCCACTGGTACAGAGCATCGTACAGCTGCTCCGCGGCAGCCAAGGTGCACAGGAACCACGGGTTGCCGTTGTAGTACGTATCCTCGGGGTACCGACCGACTGCAACCGCCTCACTGTCACTGAGACCATCGTTGAGAGTATAAATCGAGCGGAAAGAGTCTACAACCTCCTTGTGGTTGGCAAGCGCACGCGGGGAGCAGGGCTGGAAGGTGGAATCATCGCATCCAGCCTCAGGATCAAAGGTGTGGATGCTTCCCAGGAGGGTGTTGGTGTCCTTGCCGGAACGGCTGCTATCAAAGTTGGCCAGGATGTAGTCGCCGGTCCAGAAGGACTGCAGGTAGCAGAGAATCTGAGGTGCCTGCGAATCACACCAGGAGCAGGACGAGCCGACGGCCGTCGCGAAGGCACTACCTTCGACGAGGGCGCGGTGCTGCACAGCAATAGTGAAGAAAGACGAGCCATTAACTTCTTCCCAGAGATCTGCGACCGCGAGTTAGCTCCGATGCACAAACACCCTTGAACACCGATTAATCAAACACACCATATCCCGTCTGGTTCCAGTACTGAGCCACATACGACAGGTCGTTCCTAACGAGGGGCCAAACAATCTCCGTTGCAGCGCTGGTGTAGCCATTGTCCTGACCAGTCAGCTACAATGTTGCAGATCAGACGCAAGGGGGTGGAGAACATACAAGCAGCCACTGCCCAAAGCCGATCATAGCAGTTGCTCTCAGGGCAGGACCATCACGCTGCGGCCGTCCCCAAGACCCAGTGTAGGCAGTCTCATCGACATTGAACTTGGGCTCACCAAGACCGCCGCTGGACAGATCACCAGAGGGGTTACTGATACCCTGAACAATTGCCTGAGAGGAGATGTAGTTCTCAATGGTGGAAAGGAGATCAGTATCTCCATTGCGGAAGAGATCGACGAGGGTCTTGATGACGAGACCCGAGTCGCGAGTCCAAGTGTAGAAGTCTACAATCATAAGAAGACACGCCAGTCAGCATCAATCAACCAAGAACACACTCATAATCCGAGCTCAAAACATACAGTCCGGGTTATCGGTGCTGGGACTGGCAACGACAATGCCCGAGTCCGCGCCCGACACCCAAGCACCGTCCGCCCCGATGTTATTCAGGATCGCAGTACGAGCCACGGTCGCTTCGTTGCTCAACCACGAATCCAAGGTCGCGCGCTTAGAAATAACACTTGCCAACCCCGAGCAGACGAGGCCGCTCAGGGCAAGAAGAGATCGGAACGACATTGCAGGGGGGGAGTAACGATGTTGAGGATGAAGCTCAGTCACTCAGTTGTCGCGTCTGAGGGGAAGGAAGCTACTTACTTCAACCCCTCACGGACCCCTGACCGACCACTTCAATTTATAGCCAAACCAACATCTGCACGAGGGGGGTCAAGCTGAAGGAAGAAGCACATGCATCAACACACAACATAAATTGCAATGCAATATCGCTTAGCATCTAGCTTGGAATTCCTGCAGAGTCATCTCGCCACTTCAGCTCTTCAGCTTGTGAACGGACGAGGCCCCAGAACGACGAATCTCCGGTGGCGTGGAAGAAGCAGCCTATCGCGGTGTCGGGCCGGCCCGGGGGAAATTGCACTGAATCCACCGGCACTGCAGAATGGCCTTGTGCCTTGGAGATGTGTCCAATCGCTGGCCTCACTGACCTGAATAGCAATTTATTTCAATTCCCGGGGATTCGCCGTCCCCGGTCGTGCGTGGTGGCTTGATTGGCTCCTATAACAATGGTGATTATACCTAACGGGAAGCTATAATGCAGGTCCAAACGTCCAACGCGTGGTATATACCCTTCCATTAATATAACTAGTACTACTTATTATGACCCTATATATCCTTTGCCGAGGCTAGACACTTCCATCATTACTCTCATAAGGCTAGGTCCCTGACCCTCCGGACCCCTCCGCCAATGGCATCAGATGTGGAACGCCGCGGTATTCTGCAGGATGAACTCATATGTCCCGTTGCGGAAATCATCCGTAAGGAGACTGGCGCTGTTCGCTCCGAAATTCATCAACTGTCGTGATTCCTTCCACTGGGGCCATTCGATGTACTCCCCCCGATTGGAGTTCGGATCCAGCGTATACACGAAACTCAGATAATACGTGTGGCTGGAACTTGCTGCATAATTGGGCTTGATCCCATAGAACACCTGCAGCAGGTCACTTCCATGGAAGGTCCCCAGAACTGGCGTGCCATAGTCGTAGGTCGCCAGGTACGACCAATTCGGAAGGTCAGGGCTGAGCTGCTCTGCATACGTGAGGAATGCCCGCCGCGTAATGGTGAAGACCAAGTCGCCGAGAATGGCGGCCAATCGCTTAAATTGCGGATACCAGTTGTTGGCCGTGCCCGTCCTGAAGGGAGACCCATATGTGGTGGTGTCCGGGTACAGGGCCACTAATTCTTCAAGCTGCTCCTGGCTAGCGTCATAGAAGAAGTAGGTGCCCAGATAGTCGACTACCTCGTCGATCGTCGTAATATTGGACTGAAACAAGGCGAACAAAGTGCCCTCATCCTCTTGGTCGCCCACGATGAATGGGACCCGGGCATATTTCCCTGCTTTACCCAAAACGTCTGGCGACGCTGTCAATGCCGTCCCGTCTGGTCGAGGCACATATGATAGCGCCACGGAGTGGTAGCCTATGATTCCCGGCACGGAGTTTGCCGCATTGAGATAGTCGGTGTAGTCTAGCTCACGCAGACAAGCCAGGGTGTCGTTGGCAGAGGAACAGCCTGCAGAGTCCACGACCGCATCATACACTTGCTGTCCCTTGACCCCGTCGACGGGGTCTGCGGGAACAACACTACCGGAGTCCATGATGGCTCCCCGGAACAAGGGCTTGTCTTTGTAAGTGATGTTTCCGTCGTACAATATCATCTGATCAAAGACGGAAATAGCCCCTGCTGATTCTCCCCAGATTGTCACCTTGTCCGGGTCTCCACCAAAGGCCTCGATGTTGTCGGCCACCCACTGCAGGGCGAGGCGTTGGTCAAGTAGACCTAAGTTGGCGGACCCGTCCTCCAGAATCTCCTTTCCGGGCAAAAACCCGAAGCCCCCTATGCGATAGTTCATCGCTACAAACACGATAGGCATGTTCTTGTCTATCGACGATGAAACCATCGTTGTACCGTCATACATCGCTTTTGAACCGAGTTCAAAGCCTCCGCCAAAGATCCAGACCAGAACGGGCAGCTTCGCGTCCGCGGTGGTCCCGGCTGGGCGCCGAATGTCAATGTTCAGACAATCCTCGAGGGCATTGGTAGCCGACTGTACCAAAGGGAGATCCGCAAGGAGGCCAATGACCGATGTCGGGAATTCGCTCTCATCCGTGGTGAAGTACATCTGCGGACAAGACTGCGAGGCACCGGTTGCTTGAACGGTACCGAGGGCGATCTCCAAAGGCTGTGGAGGCTTCAGACGCAGCGAGCCTGTGGGGGCCTGCGCGAAGGGGATATTGTTGAAGCTCTCAACATCGCCAGATTTGCCAATGATGGTGGCCGATGGATGCGCAATAGTGACAGTAGGAGCTGCATCCCGTTGGACTGGAGTGGCCCAAACGGCGAGGGGAAGGGAGAGCCAAAGAAGGGCCTTCATGATGGCCATGATCTGTACCGCTATGGGTCACAGGCTCTCCATACGGGCTGTGACGAACCCTATATACAGTTCCATTTTTCCCACCTTCGTTTCAAGTGCCAGAAATCCATCTATGTCTTGGAGCATAGTCCGAGAACCGAAAAACCAGCTCCCAAGGGATTTTCGACATATCCATGTGCCTCCTCGGCTGTGGATCCAGTTATGAGACCTGCATTTTAGGCATCAAGACAGCAAAAACCCCTATGCCCCTAGCCAGCTGGCCTGACGATCGCTGATCCGAAAGGTTCTCTATCATGGAGGAAAGGCAGCGTGGGCGGAGAATATCACGCCAACCGGGTGGCCCAGGAACGGTCGAACCCGTTCCCATGCGCAAACCGAGGCTGGTACAAGGGGGAGACCGTATCAGCAGATCAGTGAGAATATATTAGGCCAGCATTGCTAGCATCCTGTTGGTCACTTCATGAGGATTGAGTTGATCAAATGCCGCTTCCCCCGCAGTTCGAAGGCTGCAGAATGACTGCCTCTGCGGGGAAAGGAGCCTCGACCGCTGCGCTTTGGTTCGCCAACTCGGACATTTCGCCTACTTTGTCGAATTCTTCCGATTCGCATGCCTGGTGGTACAACTCAGTTGGGCGGCTTGCATGGTTCAGCAATATTGAGGAACTCAATGTAGCAAACACAACGTGCTTGTGGTTGTGTTGGGGTTGGAAAGCGGGTTGGAACTCCGACCAAAAATGAAGGAAAGAGGAATCATATGCAAATCCGGTTCGTGGGTCGGCCGATCGTCGGCTATCAAACCACACCCAAACTATGTACAGTCAAAGCTAAGAATAAATCCCCAAGTACCAAAATCCAGCCAACGCCCCTTTAATCTTATACAAGACAAGCCCGCCAAAATTCAGTCCCAACGAAAATCTTATTTCTCCCATCCATTCCAACGCTCAAAATCCCCGGTGTCGAGGTCAAATAAATCCAACATCCGTCCAACACTCTGATCAATGAGGTCCTCGATACTTGCGGCCTTGATGTAGAACGCAGGCACTGGGGGAAAGATAACTGCCCCAGCTCGTGTGACCTCTAACATGTTTCGCAGATGGATCTCGCTTAATGGCGTCTCCCGCGCTACTAGCACCAACCGCCTGCGCTCCTTGAGCATCACATCGGCTGTCCTTGAGATGAGATCGTCGCAGAAGCCCGAGTGGATAGCAGCCAATGTTTTCATGCTGCACGGTACCACAATCATTCCGTCTGCGCGGAAGGAGCCGCTGGACACTGGGGCAGCCATGTCATTGATGTTGTGTACGTGGTCGGCCAGCGCTTTCACGTTTGAGGGATGGTAGTCGGTCTCGTATTTGATCGTAGCCTCCGCCCACTTGCTCATCACCAGATGTGTCTCCACGTTGAGACGGCGCAGGGCAATTAGGACTTTGATGCCGAGCATAGCTCCAGTAGCACCCGTCATAGCCACTACAATGCGGCGGCGACGGGGCGCTGGACGGGCAACGGCCACGTGATCATTATCGACGGGCATTTCGCTGGCGGGAGGAGATGCACGACCGGAGTTTGGGGTAGTAGTACCGGACAGAAGTGAGTTGAACATATGTGTTGATGCGGGATATATAGTGTTGTAGTAGGCTCAATTGTGTAGATTGAATGTTCCCGTTGTGGGGTGATTTGTCTGAATGGATGGACTACAATGGTAGCTGTCAGGAAGTTGAGCTGTCAAGTATATATATAGCCCAGTGGCAACCAGGTAGCTACAGTAAACCTTTAGTTGAAAGCTTTTTTTGCTGAGTTCGATTTCTTCGGACGCTTTCCTGCCTTACGGTCAATCTCGGTTTTGCCATTGAGTCCGAGATCCCCGAACCACCGAGGGGCCGTTCCCGAGGGCGGCATAACGTCATGGATGGCTCAGAGAAAACCCAGCTCTTTAGATAAGTCAAACATGGGTACTGCGACGGTTAGCTCGGTCAATTTTAGTCGGCAATCTCGGCATACCATTCATTATGGAATCCAGATAACTGGCCGGTGAGAAGTCTTGACCGAAGTCATCCGGGATCCCGTTCGGCATACTGTAAAATCAGCACCCACCACACAGCTCCACAAATCAGACAATAGTGGGCGCACATACCCATAGACAGGAAAAAATGGCTGGGGCTGTTCCGCGCGTTCTGTCCCAACATTTGCTTCCCCCTTTTCACGTTCAACTGCCGTTCGAACCGCATTGCGCAGAGTGATTAACGCCCGTATATGCCGTTCCGATAGCCATTGCCCGTTCTCCGATGTTGTGTTCTCCACTGTGCCCACTGAACCTGCGGCAGAGAAGACCTCAATCACCTTTTGCTGTAAATCACGGCACTCGGGATCATTTCGGGTCTCCTCCCAAATGCAGAGAAGTAAAGTGGAACTAAGGACTGTGTGCACCATTGACCAGCTTCGGAGGGGAACCGCACTAAGAGCCTGAAAATCCAAAAAGGCCCTAGAAGCGTCGATCAGGCTCAATTTGGCGCGGGTACGCAAGATGTCATAGGACGCGTCTTGCACAACAGTGCGCTTCAGGGCTGGACGTGTCAGGACAGAAATGGCTAGAGACATGTGCATTCGCAGAGCCAGATGCTCCAGGTTGTGTTGGAGGCTTTTGCATTCCTGGCGGTCACGCAAATGTGGCTGAGTGCGTTGGTTGAGGCTATCAATCGTGGCCAAAATGTCAAGCTGTCGCGCATTTTCCGGTATTTCGGGGCCATCTGTTGTGATCATGTTCAACGCGATTTGGCATAGAAAATACATAGCTTCCGTAAAAGAAAGTTCGTTGCTGGAGAGAATCGAATAATCTGGAGCCCACCCAGTCATGGAGACTACACGAGGCCGGTCGTAACATAAACAGAGCAGGCAATCTTGCCAAACAACAGTGTACCTGTAACCGCGTCAGTTTGTGTCGCTATCTGTAGCATGGCTTATGTACCATAGCTTTCGTGCTTTGTATTTGACATGGTCCGGTAGGTGTGCTACACTCTTTTCGGTGTGAAGACCCAATGTCTGTGCAAGACGGACTGTTGTCCCTAGCAAAGCCCATGCTGCATCAGACTGGCCATTGTTTTGTAAAGTGTTCCCTATAATTAAGAGTGCTTGTATGATGTCCATCGTCGGACGGAAGAGAAAATTGGCTAGTCGAAGAGCTTGAAAGGATCGTTTGGCTTCTTCTTGTTAGTCCATCATGCATAGACAATCATCCTGGGTGACGTACCGAAGTCCTGGTATAGCTCGGTTCTTTGCATGTAATCCAGGTCAGAATAATGCGCACCAGACGCCAAGGCCGCGAGTAGCAGGCTAATCATCCCGACAGACCGATCAGTGGCCCAACGTTCACAAATCTGTGAAGTGTTCTGCAGCTCTCCTGCCGCAAGAGCATTGAGGTACGAACACACATCCTGCTCAAATCTCTCAATGTCAAGTATGATAGGATTGAAAGGGTAGGCTGATATTCTATAGAAATGGAAGAACCTGCCCTCTGTTAGTGGTTGCTGTGATCAACAACAAGGTGTGCTTACTTCAAGAGTTCCGTTCGCTGTGGGATGATTCGTAGAAGTTCCCTCCACCGGTCCTGAGGCGTTCGGAAGTCCATAAACGGATAGCTGCCGTAAGTATTTTGCAGACCTAAAACAGAGCCCACCTCACGGGTCATGGAGCCATTGGTATCTTGCGTGCGATTACGCAAATAAGATAATACCGAGTTGTCGCCCGAGTAGACAATGTCATTATCGGGACCATCGGAAGATGGGATACGAGTATTATAGTACTGCCTTGTCTCCGTCTGAACCTCTGGTAAACTGCGTGCTGAGGGCAGACTTTGTGACTCGGCATCGAGTCCCTGTTCAGCGACTGATGTCTGATTTGGTCCGCGAGGAGCAGCTGAGGAACGTCTTTGGCTGGTATTACGGGACTTTTTAGACCCAGAGGAATCTTGATCATACACACATATTTGGGGGTGGCCCCGTCGACGGCATGTTCGACAGGGCTGAGTGCTGTCGCATTTCACCTTGCGCTGGCGGCAAGGATAACACGCTCGAGCCTCGCGCTGATTGCGTTTCTGTCGCAGCACGCGGTCGATCTCTTCACGATTTATCGGGGTGCCCATAATTCTACTACTGCTGCGTCGGCACCTCAAGAGTGCATATTTTCCGGAAGGTTTTTGCGGAATTGTATTGCTTCTTTCTCGGGGTATTAGTCGATATAGTCGCGGTGGTCGTGCAAAGCGTCGAAGTGGCGGATCTGATCGGCACCTCGGCTCCGAGATGAGTCAGCAATGGGTAGAAAGCCAATTCGAAGTACAAACTCAATTAGAATGGCAATGTGGATGGAAAACATACTATCGGACTGGGGATGGCCTACTGCGCACGAACTCAAGACTGTGAGGTGAAAGATCCTTTGCACGCTGACATTTAAAGGATGGTGATCGAATATATATATTTGGAGACATAGCCGACGCGGAAGATGATAGTACTACTAGTAGTAGTGACACACTAGCCCACAGGGGTTACTTAGTGTGAAATGATTTACAGCTAGTAGTCCCACTCACTAAATGAGTGGGTCATACGTATCCGGAGGTCTTGAATATGATTTGATGTTATATCACCTCTCTATCGCTTACGAGCAGTAGCGGGGATGATATAAAGATTGAGAAGAAAAAGTATATAAATCTATGCTCTATGTGCTCTATATCTATGCACCTGCCATATCAATTCGAAATAGTATCAAGACAAATATGGTTAGTTGCTAAAACCCATCTTGGTCCAGTTGTCCAAGACCTTCTGCTTCAGATCCTCCGGATAAGATTGATTGAAGTCAGCAGCCTCCCAGTTGCGACCAGTGGTGTATTCAGTTGGCATGAGAGCATCGGACACAATCTTTCCGCCGCGGTGGGCGGGCCCATTTCCGTGTCCCATGTACGGGATCAAGGGGAATCCACGAACATCCTCAAACAAAGTCTCATCCATTCCAGGACGGCAGCGGGTGGAGAATGCCCAAAGTACATCCTTTCCTTCATAGACATCAATGTCGTCGCCGACCAAAACCAGGCGATGAATAGTGTATCCGGCCTTGTGGTTGAAGACAACATCTCCCACTCTCTTGCGGAATTCCTCAGATGTCGTCTTCATCGCACGTAGCTTCTCAGTATCGACCCGCAGAGCAACCCAGGTGACTTGTGACTCGAAAGGAGCGAAGGCATCAGTGATGGGAAGGTCATTCTGCTGGCAGAGCTTACGGATCTCCGCCGCAGCCAGAGAGCCGATCAAGGTGTGCTATACAGTGTTAGTTCTTGGCCATGGACGGCACAGCGGGGACTAAACTTACTGTTTCATCCGTCAAGCGGCCACAAGAAGACATCGGCATGATGGCGTTGTTGCGATAGGTGATCCGGTTGACCTTGTATTTGGCGCCAAGATGGGTATCCCCAGGGAAGATGTAACCATGCATCTCACCAAAAGGTCCTTCTGGACCAGTCTCGCTGATCGACAGAGTACCTTCGAGGACGATTTCTGAGGTAGCGGGGACGTATAGATCATTCGTATCACATTTGACGAGCTCTAGGGAAGATCCCGTCATAGCGCCCACGTACCCAGCTTCTGTGACACCATCAGGGATGGGCATGCTGGAAGCCATAATGGCAGCGGGTGGGACACCAAAAGCCAAAGCCCAGGGAACGTCACTCCGACCCTCCTTTTTCCACATCTGATGAATCTGCCAGATGTGCTGAGGGGGAATAACCAGGCCAGTCAGATGGTTCTTGTCATGGACCATCGCGCGGGCAATAGACCAGTTGGTCCAGGTTCCATCAGGAGACTGCACGATGTGCATACCATAGGTTTGGATGTATTTACCACCATCCGATTTGTGAATAAGAGGAACGGGGAGTTCGGTGAGGTCGAACTCGGAGTCATTTAAGCTGTTCTCCTTGCATGGCCCGGTGGGAACAATGGTTGGAGGAATGGGAGGCATTTCGCTGGCGGAGAGCATCTTGTCCAGAATCTCACGCATTGAAGCTGTAGGCGGGAGGGCTAGGTGACGAGCAAGGCGGCCGTAGCGATCAGCAGACGACTTCCTGAGAGAGCCAGGGGCCCCAAGTATACGGAAGAGGCCATTTTTCATGCCGATGAGGTTGTTGAAGAGAGGAGCCTTGTCGTTGGTCTCACATACTCGGCGGGTGATAGCAGCAGCTTCGAGATTGGGGTCGATGGGGGTATCGATTTCCACAAGGTCGTTGTCAGCCTTGAGGGCTTCAACGAAGGAGCGGAAACACAGGTGAGCGGGTTGTGCAGACATATTGATAAATGGTACTAGTGTGATGATGTTTTAGAGGGGTTGGACGGACTGTTCACAAAACAGCCTTCCGGTTCGAGGGCATTTATAGCCAGACATGATGATACTTGGCCGGCTAAATCGGGTTTGCCTCAAAGCTCTGACAGTAGCCTCATGATCTGGAACTTTCGCATCTAGACTTGGTTCGGTGTTCGGGTTCGGGGCTCGGGACTCGGTATCTCGCCATGTGGATATGTTCTCTGCAGGGATTGGCAGTACGGATCAACCGAGTTAATGAACGTTGAATAATGTGCCCCACAGTGTTTTAAGGGATGCATCATGCGACCCGGAAGCAAGTCTAGGAGAGTAACGGTCGATCAAATTGCTTGTAGCTGTGTGTATGGCTGCATTAGTGATGTTATTGTCGGATCCGGAATCACCTTTTTCCGGCAACACAGGCTGGTTTCTAAACAGAGAATGTTTTAAAGTGCATGATACCTGGTTCATAGCATGTATATAGAAGCATGTGTGAGGCTTTTGCTTCACATGCATGCCACAGTCCCTCGGATAATTACCAAAAATGACAGAAGTGAAGTTTATGTCCAACTATACTAGTGTCAAGCAGAAGCTTGGACTGCTTGATTGAAACGGCGTTGGTCATTCAAAATTTCCTCACTACAAAAGGGAGGACGACAGATTTTGTGTTATGAGGCTTTTGCACAAATGTTTTGACCCTAATTGACAAGTCAATGTTGCTGGGGTGAACATAGGACCAATAGATAGCTTGCTACAAAATAGGAGGGAGAACAGTTCAATTTGTCCTTAACTGTATCTGTACAAGGAGACGTCTAAGAGGTTGATTCTTGCCTTGTCATGTGAATGAGGGAACTCGGCCAGCTCAATCTGGTTTCTTTGTGTTCTAGTACTATTGCCTTCACTGACTATTCACGCGTACCTGTACCTCGCTTTCATCCGATTTTGTGCTCAACTCTTCCTCATCCCTTCCTCATACATCGGTCTACCACTGGAAGCAAATCCGACAATTAGCGGCAAGTTCCATTCCTCTACAAAATGTCATCGTCAAGCATTGATGCAAGGCCACGAGGGCCGACTAAGGTCATCTCAGAGTAAGCCTATCTCATGTCCTTATCAACAGCTTCTCACGCTTAGTAGCCTCTTCCTAAGCTCTACATGGAGCGACTTGTCCATCCTTTGCGGAGATGTTGTCTTCCCAGCTCATAAATGCGTCGTGTGTCCTCAATCTGGTTACTTTTCACGCGCGTGTAATAGCAGTTTTCTTGTAAGTCACTGCTACATATCAATTTAACATTGAATGTGAACCAAAGTAACACATGCGTGTCATACTCAGGAGTCTTCTGGAAAGATTGTGATAGAGGAGCTCGAGCCCATCTATCTCGAGAAGACGCTGCAGTTTCTCTATAGGGGGGATTACACCAGATTAAGCGACATGAACACCTCTACCGCAGTAGAATTTGGTCATCCCAGTCCCATCCCTAGTCCGATTGTTCGAAGCCTCCCGTATACTACCTTGTCATCCGTGGAAAATGGCGGGCTTTCGAAATTCCATGTTCATATGTATGAGCAAGGAGAATATTTTCAGATCCACGATCTCAAAGAGAAGGCAAAAGAGCACTTCCAAGAGTGCTTCCTGCGCGACTTGGACAGACTGTTCTTCCGTTCAACTGTAAACGAGGTCTACTGTTCGACGATTGAGACCGATCGCGGGCTTCGAGACATCGTCATTGAGACCGTCCTGAATGATCTGCCAACGCTGATTGATGGGACCTCAACGTATCTCGACAAGGAAGATCTGCAAGAGATGCCTGAGTTTACGGTTGACCTGTGCATGGCTAGCCTTGTTCAGAATGCGTACCTCATGGGCATCATCTCGGAATGTACACGATAATCTAGGTGGTGAGTTGGTCATCTTTACTTTCCTGCACGGGCTATGATGAACAGGGATAGGTGGAGACAACGAACTGTGTCTGATATCGAAGGGAGACATGCAGATCAACGAGCTACCCGAATACTGCCTATAAGTTGCATCATCCTAGCCCTGACAGACGAGGATCCCGCGGGCTGCAACTACAACTATATTCCTCCACCATGTGGCCTATACTTTAAATCAAACTAGCGACCCGTACGGATCTCAATCAGGCCTTGCAAGACCATGGATCAAGAAATCTTATCCAAAGACCCAAAGGATCAAAAGGGTGCAATCATGCATGCTCAACGTTAAAGTGTGCAATGGGCGATTCCAGGGAAGTGCCGTGGACAATAGGGTTTATGGTTAATGACATGACGACTAAGCCAGGGAACTTTACTTGCAGTTGACAAACTGTCTCACTGTCGGTATAAGGTTTAGTGCTTATTTTTGCACATGGGTAATGGCTGCACTTCTTTGGCCTGATCCGGATGGAGTTCCGAGGTCTGGGAAGAACAAAGCTGTTTGAGCCGAGATGAACAGATAATAGATTGCATCGAACGTCAGAATAGCGTTTGCTCTTTCAATAAACTCTCTTATCTACTGTTATAGCTGAAACTCCCGACAGAGCCTTCTATACACTATGTGTTCATTCTCATTGATAGCTACGGTGTCTAATCTGCCATACTGTTCAACCACTCCTCTCTCTGCCCCCTCCGTTCATATCTCACATTTGTTCATCAACCACAGTTGGAGATGAACATTACTTCAAGCATGACGGGATATGCCAATAACCACAATCATGCTTCAACACCGTCCTGCTTATGATGCCATTTGACTGAGTAATATATAACCAACGTGCTCCTCTTCTGAATCATCATTCCGTCCCATGGTTCAGTCTTATTCCTGCTCTCTTCAAGTTCCCAACTGCTCCAAAGAGCATAGACCCGTGCCCTCCCACGCTCATAGTACACAATGTTGTGCTACTATATCTCCTTTTTCAGAAGCCTTTGGCCCCTGGTGACTAGGGAAGACTTCGACGATGCGCGAGAAGTCGCCCGATACATGATCTACCACTACAATGAGGTCAATAAAGGGTTTGGTAGACCGCTTAGACTCTATGACAAGAAACAAGGTGTCGACCCCAGAAACTGGACCCTGGACATCAACCCAAACAATTCTATGTTTGAACCGAGAACGGATGTTTTCTGTAAGTTAACTCCACCTACCCTCTCATATGCCCAGATACTAACCCCCAATCAGGGAGAACCAAAATTACAAGCCCCATCATGAGTGACGAAGATGCTTGGGAATACATGGGATACTTCTTCGAGACAATTGATAGAATGTTCAAGGTGGAGAGCGACAACATGGACACGCTGCAAATCTACTTCATGCCAGCCAAGGGTATGTGGACGTTGCAGGAACTCAAGGGCGTTGTTCGTGCCATCATCCATTTCAAGGACGTTATCGAGGACCTCGTGGACCCATACTTACACAATGCGGATCGTGATTGTGAGGCAACAAAGGTGATGGATCCAAAAGTCAAAGAGGCCCTGATCAATGGCTTGGAACTAGCCACTGACTTCGATCGACTCAATCAGTTTTTGAGCTCGTCTTCAGGCCTGGAGAACTTCCGTAACTGGAAGTTCTGGCAGTGGCCTGCTTCCGAGTCCAATACTCTGGTGTTTGTGCGAGAATACGTCAAGATCCACCGCAACGAGGATATCAAGAATTGGTATATTTTCGTTGATACGTTTGTCCGTGCAGGTATGAATGCGCACAGTGCAATTATTTACAATTTCAATACAGATATGGAGGGCCTGCAGCAGTTCATGTTGCGTTATAATGAGGACACTGATATTAATTGGTTGTGTGCCTTTACGGCTCCGCCGCCCTTGGACATGGTTTTGAGTAGCCAGGCGTTGACCAATACCAAGGGGAAGCATAGACGCTGAGAACAACTAGACCGTTACAAATCTGAATATGTGTTTGGATTGAAATGCAATTGCTTTACATGAAGTATTCAGTGTTTTCCTAGTAGACTTTACCTAAATCGTACTTAGCAGACTGCCACCAGTCTCAATGCACTGAGCACCACCACCCATTGAGCACATAAATCAACCACGTACCATAAAGAATAATAAATCAATAACCAATACACCAATGCGAACTAATGTCAACCCAGTAATGGATCTACCACCCAATCTCGGCAGTCGGGCGTCTCGGGGATCCCCCATCGCCCTCAGCCCCAGCAAAGCTGCAACCCCCACATCTCTCGGAAGCCGAGTCAGGCCCTAACAGCCGTACAAAGTACCACCTCGTTTTGCCGTGCCGTCTTCCCGGGGGTGCCCTTAGTTATAAATGATATCAATTGCCCACTAGATTACACCTTGCAATCAAAGCACCACAGAATCATAATTACATTCCAACCCAGCTGGACCCTCTAGAAACAATACAGAAGAAGACTAAAGAAAATGTTCTACCAACCCGGCAAAACCGACCACGGCCTGCCTCATGATCCATTCAAGGTACGTACTGATTGATTTCCCCAACTTCAAACTCCAAACCCCAATTGAATCAAATGATTCATCCCCAATGATCTACCCCGCATGTGCAACTTGCTCCCCTCACACTCGCCAATGACCTCTCGCACCACACCACCACATATTCATTCAAACTTTCTATCTCACCTCCCAAACTCACAAATTAAATACTAACAACGATCTTAATTTAATTGACAAAAACATATAGGCATGCGTCGTCCCCCGCCCTATCGGCTGGATCAGCACAACTTCCCCAACGGGAACCCCCAACCTCGCGCCCTACAGCCAATTCACAAACCTAACCTTCGACCCGCCCTACGTTCTCTTCAGCAGCAACCAAACCGTGACCGGAGACCGAAAGGACACCGTCGTGAACGCAGAATCTACCGGCTCCTTTGTGTGGAACCTCGCGACCTGGGACCTGCGCGAAGCGATGAACATTACGGCGCAACAGTTTCCCTACGGAGTGAATGAGTTCGAGAAAGCTGGGCTGACTGTTGAGCCATCTACTGTTCTTCCGGTGGAGGTGCCGATGGTGAAGGAGTCGCCGGTGCGGTTTGAGTGCGTGTATCATTCTACGATGAGGTTGCCGGGAAACCCGCCTATGGGGACGGTGGATGTGGTTGTGGGACGGGTGGTGGGCGTGCATATTGATGAGGGGGTGCTTACGGATGGGATTCTGGATGTGAAGAAAACGAAGCCGATTGCTAGGTGTGGGTATTTCCAGTATGCGGTGGTGGAGGATACGTTTGAAATGGTGATTCCGGGAATGTCGAAGGATGTGCTTTATGGGTTGGAGGGAAGTGCGAGGATCAATGGGGAGAAGGCGAGGGAGATGGAGGCTAAGGAGGCGAGGAAGGAGAGGGGGTTGTTGTAGATCAGATTGGGGATAGAATGTATATAGGTGGTGTTGGATGTGTGATGTATGTATATACTCTGGTGATAGTGTGTATAGGTTACCCCCAGATTCTGAATGGGATAGATGAATTGTAGCAGCCCGCGTCAAGCCAGTCGCCTGTGACGGTGCGTACCGCTGTCTCGTTGCCGAATTCCAGGATGAGGCCCCCGTTGCTCTCATTGCCTAGGTATACTGGCCATCCGACCGTCTCACTGACGGTTGACGAGTCCTTGAGGAAGGCAAGCAGGTAGTCTTGCATCGTAGCGGAGGTGTCGATTTCCAACTGTGAGATCTCGCCGACATCGAGGTTGTATGTGCCGAAGATCATCAGCAGGTCAGTCCAGTGGAATGCTCCTAGCCACGGGACGGGACTGATGTTGGAGAAGTTGCCTGTCTATGTTAGCACGACCATCAGTATAGGAAGTAGGCGTGGGACTTACCAGCCCAGTAGTAGCGATAGGTCTCGAGTCCAATTGACGCACGCAGCGCAAGATCAGTCACTGCCAGACAGTCTGATTCGCCCTCTTCAATATTCACCGAAGTCGTGTTTGTGCTGGGGAATTCTCGTGCCGTGTCAGATCGAATTGATGGGCCTCGGGCCACCTTGCGCTCAAGGTATCGCTGTCTTTCGTCGGAGAAAATGTATCGCTCATCGGCTGGTGCTGTTAGTAGGAACAGGCATACAAGCCGGATTGGGACATACGGATATAGTTGGTGAAAGCGATAGAAGGAGAGCTATTGTAGCGGTTGATATACTCCTCGATCTGGACCCAGGAGATTTCACGCATACACTCCAGCTCGGCCTCGGCATCATCACCGTAATTACACCCTAGTCCCTTGGCCACGATGTCAAAGTCTTGGTACACGTCGGGCGAGGTGGAGAGGTTGAGTGTGGCAGATGCTCCTTGGGAGATGACGCCGAACTTGGCGGCAAGAGGCTCTTCTGGCCATGCGAGGGTGTACAGATGTGTCAGCAGGGCACCCTGTGACTGTCCCCATAGCTGCTTATCATTAGCTCTAGTCATGTGAGGAGAGGCTTAACGTCTGACCATGATATTTTCGGGATTGCCACCAAACGCTTCAATATTCTCGTATACCCACTCCACGGCAGCGCGCACATCCATCAGTGTTAGCGACGTCTCATTCAACGCGCGTGACTTGGGATCTATACATGTTAAATTGATCCATGCAAATATGAGTCAAATACTCACTGCCGAAAATGTTGACTCGATAATTGATGGTAACAACGATATGCTCCTGAGAGCGCGATACCCAAGCAGAGGGCAGCTGGGACGGGATGTTAATACCCCCGGTGATGCCACCACCTCCCGTGACAAACAGCGCAACTGGCAGTTTGGAGGTCTCATTAGCATACGATGGAGTCCACACCGCTAGAGACAGGCAATCCTCCGAGGAGGACCATGCCGTGGATCCCTGGTTGAGCCTTTCACCGACGGAGAGCAGCAGATTCTCCGGTTCGTATTCATTCCAGAAATCACTCTCTGCTGACACATACTGCGGACAGGCTGCCCTCAGGTCAGTTAGTCGTGCTAATGACCATGTGGAAAGTTACTCACCTGGACCGTAGAAGGTGGAATCAATCTTCTTGCTTGAGTTATCAAGCCGATGAGGAGGAAGCCATCTCAGATCCCCAACAGGGGGCTGGTCATGTCAGAGACAGTACAAGATCCACACAATGAAGGCATTACCTTGGCATAAGGAACTCTAAGAAACTGTCGAACATCCGGATAAGTGTCATTCAGCATGCCGATGAACGTCCCTGTCCGTGTCTCCACGGTAAGGTTGGACCAGTTAGACAGAGTCCGCGGTTGCTCCCACGTCAGGTTCGCATAGTAGGGTGCATAAGTGCCCAAAGCAGAGGCAGCCAGCCCGAGCAGTCCAAAAGCGATAGCCTGCACCATGATTCTATCGATTCGCCGTTGTTGTTGTCCCATCTACAAGAGCATGGGTTTTACGAACCTTATATAGCCATAACGCGGGGTACATTCGGCTTCCGGCTATACAAAAAATCTAGACAAATTCACCGTACGGCATGCACCTACATCTTTCAGCTAGTTGGTAAACCCGACCAACAAACTTCGATGGCATGATGTAGAGACCTCTGAGGGTATAGTATCTGCGCACAGGATGGAAGCTAAGGAAAAAGTGCCAACCACAGCCAAGGTTGTGGGGGAAAATCCGGGGTCCCACCCCCACGCTCCGCGTCTGGGCGTTGAACCAGCTTCGATTGGGAAACTAAGACCGAAGATGAAGCCATTTCAACCTGCGCGGATTTAAATCTACTTCAAGTGTCGGACCACTGGTCTCCGTTGCTGGTCAGAATTTGTTGAGCTGATGATGCTGAATGGCAGTCGTGACTGTCATCGACCCCACTTTGGATGGTCGAAAGGTGTCGGTTGGGATACAAAATCGGCCCATCCCGTGTGTAAAACCGGTCTGGATGACTTCACAACAGCTTCATGGTTCTGAAATAGAAATAAAGGCAACAAGAGGTAAGTTCATATTTAAACAGTGCTGACGAAGGGTATAAATTGATAATCACTATTCACACCCGGCGAGAAATAGTCACCCCGGGCGGACAACATGTTTGTCACAGAGAACTCCTTGGCCGAACTATCAACCACATAGACCGATTCCTATGCGAACCAACGTTCTCCGAGTCTATCCATTGTTCACTCATGGAGGTCCGGGTGGGCCGGGAGGAGGGGGAGGACCATCCGGCCCGTCGTCGCCGCAACAATCGCAGCAGCACTCGCAGCATTCAAAGCAGCAGACACCAGCACAGCTAGGCTAGTTAGCACCATCCCCTCGTCGGACGTAGAAGACTTACATTCCACAGCACACTTCTCCTTCACCACCACCGCGGATCTGCAGCTGCATGGACTCTCCAGTGCGCTGTTCTTGTTAGTACCTTGGCCGACCTTACAGGTGACTTAGCATACCGGTTGCTCAGTAACAACGTGCTCCATGGAGGGACCGGACGGGCTAGCAGGCTGCTCCATCGTCAGGGTCTCAGGGTCCCATTTGCTTTCGGGCACGGCCTCGGAGGGCCTCAGCCACGACATCAAGCCACTGCCGAACATTCTGTCTCTCTGTCTGACAAGTACAGGACGTGCAGGTATCAGGAGAAGGGACTATACGGGTAGGGGGCATTGCCCCTTAAAAGGAGATCTCAAATGAAGCTACTTCGCCAGGGGCCACAAGGGACGAGCCGCCGTCGAGCTGACCCACCTGCAATTGGGGCGATAATATGGTGTTCTCGAAGCGACGCCCTCGTAATTGGACCCTCAGTAACTAATCCAGCTGCCTGACTTTGACGGCTTCATCTTCAGCCGGGTTATCCGGGACGCATTTGACCTGTCGTGTCCTTCAGGTGTGGCTTAGCATCACAATGCGATAGGTGCTTCGTGACGCCATTGGCTTCTTTAATTCCCGGCGCATAGATGCGATAGTACCTGGGATGGTAATTGGACGCCACTTGTAGCACAATCGATTCATGAAACGAATTCGCCGTTGGCAAGCGTTACGAAAACAATGTGTCGTGTCTGGACACGAAAGATGGGGCCGGAAGTCAGGAGTAGATGATTATTTGCACCGGTTGACTTGGCACGACCGATCGCCGATGGGTGCCACGCCACGCCTTCAAGCATTGCTGTTCCTGAACGTGTCGCACAGTGATGACGAGTGGCTTAGCAGCACAGCGAGTCACTTGACATTATCAATTATTGGAACTTAGTTTCTGCCAGTATAGAACAATGCCTAACTAGTTCGCATTATGACCATGCTTCCTTCTGTCAGCCTCGCATTGCGCAAAGAAGGATTGGTGGTTGGTCCCACCGGAAAAAGACTCTGCAGCAAACGCGGACTAACCGTGGACCACATCCCCTAGGCAGAAAGATTCGCAGCCAGGTCCCCTCACCATGCTGAATAGTTGAAGCCAGGCATAGGGGCTAATAACAATTCGGGTTAACTAATTCGGATGATGTCAGACACGTAGAAAGACTGCCAGCGATTTGCAAATGACTCGCAAATGCTGGGATGGATTTGTGCTGCGCGGAAGAATAAGGAAGAACCAAGCCAGCCAAGCTTTTTGTGCCCAGCACCGCCGACGTCACGCGGAGACTCACTTTTGGACTCTCCGCGATCTGGGGATGCGCAAGCGGTGGATTGGCCAAGAGATCGGCTCCGAGACAGCCTCAGTGGCAAAGAAGATCCTTCAATAAAATCTCGTGAAGCCGCAATGTTTGAGGATTGATCCGATTTCTCATCCGCGCACCCTTCACCATCACGATGCTCGTGGTCGCATATCTTTGGATTCTCCTGCTGCTGCGGGGAATCCACGTGGGCGCCAAGAGCACGACAAGCACGAGGGAAGCCGAAGTCACCACCATCACCGATGATGCCTCTACAGCCTCTGCATCGTCCACTCATTCAGGAACCGACAGTGAGTCTTTCAGCGTCGTGACCACCGAAACTGCCGCCGCTGTTCCTACCGGCAGTTATCTCAGCTACACCACTACGATTACGGTCGCGGATAGCGTCTCCCAAACGACCTTCACCACCACCACCGCGGCCAATACAACCATTTCTACTAATGGCACCACCACTGCCACCACAACCACGGATACAAATGTTGTCGTCACCGGCACGCGAAACTCCAGTAGCACTGCGACGTCCACTGCGACCACGCCAGCCAACTCGCAGCCTTGCAATGGCTACACTGAGTTCTGCAGCCGACAATACTCGAATATTACCATGGTCACGGCACACAACAGTCCCTTCGTGAAGAAGAACAATATTGCAGCGAATCAGATGTACAAGGTGAAGACTCAGCTCGAGGACGGAGTGCGCATGCGTAAGTCCACTCTTCAACATTAGCACTCCACTGCTAATATCAGCGCAGTATCCTTCGAAGCCCACTACTACGAAGACGATATCTACCTCTGCCATAGCTCTTGCGACCTCCTGAACATGGGCACCCTAGAAGACTACCTCACGACTGTGACCGACTGGATTAAGGACAACCCATATGATGTCGTTACTATCCTGATCGTCAACTCCGATTACGTCTCCCCTTGGAACTTTACCGCTCCCATCGAGAACTCCGGTCTCATCGACTACGTCTACGAGCCGTGGAAAATACCTATGAGTCTGGACGACTGGCCTACACTATCCGAGATGATCTTGGACGGTAAACGCGCTGTCGTCTTCATGGACTACCAGGCCAATCAGACTGCTATTCCGTACATTCTAGACGAGTTCACGCAAATGTGGGAGACGCCATTCTCGCCGCTAAATACCTCATTTCCCTGCACAGTGCAGCGCCCCCCTGGGATTACATCTGCGCAGGCAGAGGAGAGGATGTACATGATCAATCATAATCTTAATCTTGAGATTGTGTTCGAGGGTATTGATATCTTGGTGCCGGATTCCGCTCAGATCAACGAGACGAACGCAGTGTCGGGATATGGAAGCCTAGGATTGATGGCCAACAATTGTCGAGGTAAGTTACCATCATCAGCATAGAATATACATCGGCGAATGATATACTAACATCAATCAATAACAGCAAAATGGGACCGTCCGCCCAACTTCCTCCTCGTCGATTACTACAATGACGGCAACTTCCAAGGCTCCGTTTTCGAAGTCGCGGCGCAAATGAATAACGTTACGTACAATGGTAAATGTTGTGGCGGGTCGAGCAGTGCGGCGTCGAGAATTGTTGATGTTTCATATACTTGGCTTTCTGCATTTGTTGCCATGGGTGTTGGTTTGTTTACTCTGTTTGGATTATGATGCAATACCTATATACCGCTGGATTGATCGCATGTAGATAGCATATTATACCATTTTCTTGTAATTAGTTGCTTTCAGTTATGTGACAATGGATCCTTCCCATATTCAGAAGAAGTTCATTATGTATTTCCCAGGACCGGCAAATGCGGTATACCCAGGCCAAGCTAAGTTTAGAGAGTAAATTGGTTTCCAATCAATCATTCCAGGGTTGCTTCTTCTTCCGCCTCAACCTCAAACAATATCATCAGTGCAACAAACATTCGTTTACACCAGCTCAATGCGGGTAATCTATAGCGTTGTGCAGATTAAGTGGTATCGGACATTGAGTTCCATTCTAGAAATCATTTTCAAGTCCTTACTCCTGTATATGGTCTCTGTGTCTGCGCCAAAGGTCAATGAGAGACACATCGACCGAACTGACGATGCGTTCTCTGACCTGATAATATCGTATTGTTTGTGCTTATTAGTGTCCACACAAGGGACATTCATCCTTCAGCGTATGCTAGGAATACAGCGGTTCAGCTTCGCCTATATCTTTTCATGTCTCGATGTCCTTTCATTCCTTTGCTACGCCACACCATCGAGTAATCAGGGGGAAACCTTTCGTACAATTTCAAGCTCGTAAGCAAGATGACTAGTCATTGGGACTTTGTAGTCAGACGCACATTTCCTATAGGCTGCTATTGTCGTGCTATTTCTAATCCATGGCCATGGAGGATAGATAGAGATTCTCAATGTATTGCACAGAGTACCCGATGCGACATGGTTAAGTGTAATAAACAGTGGCATATAGACTCCCAGCTTTATTGGTGAGAGTATCAAAACTGGATTCTATCGACTTCACTAGTTGGAGTAGTTTTGTCTGTTTCACATCCCAATGGTGAGTATTGGAGAAAGTGTCGGTGTTCTTAACTTATGTATATTTTAGCCGATAAGTGGATACCCTGCAGACCGCGTCATGTCGGATGGCGTGCCTGCCAGAGAGTATGGTATATCGAACAATGTAGTTCTTACTAGCATTGTAAGAGGGGTCGTTCTTGAATTAATGTCAATAGTTCTGTAATTTATACAGATACATATATATAACTTTGTCCTTTGATTAGACACAACGAATAGATTCTCCAATCTCGGTGTTGAATTTTAATAGATTTCAGAACATCCATATGTGATTGCTTTGATCTTTCTAGACACTTGTAGTGGGGAAGAATACGAAATGAGATTGGAGGAGGGCCGGTGGATGGTTTTATAAAGCTGGAGAATGATCTACTTAGTGAAGGAACTTCATCAGAGCGAGGAATATCGATTGGTATGCATTGAATAGGTTGAATGGACATGCATTTGGTGGATTGCCTCAATGCTTATCTACATGTCACCCCATATGCACTACACTACAGACTAAATTCACCCACTTCATTGGTCGGTTCGCTAATGAGCTGGATAATCATACACTCCTCTATCGCTGAGGGTACTGATAGTTCTACATCAAATGGCAGGTCTGGAACCATTGAGGGATCTTCACGATGCATCGAGCTTTGGCCACATGGACTCCGAGAGGGGTGTGATCAGGTGCGAACAGAGATGGAGATATTTTCACGTTGTGGCTCGTTGCAGACTGCTACGTTGTGGGTAGTCTAGAACGTGTCTCACCCCACAGGCCAGATTGGGTTGAGAAAGCATCCCTGGTCGGCAATGATCATCGGTTGGTATGCGGGGAAGCAAGGAGCTACCCCATATTTTTCACCTCATCATCTCGCTTATGTTCTGTATTTCAATTCGTCTCTATCCTCTGGACCGTTTAAATAATGGTACAGTCAGACCAACAATAACAATTCTCTTTCAGCGTGACCAAAAAGATGGCAGACGTAGGGAGTGTACGCTATCTTAGACAGCATTAAATTTTCACTGGCACATGATCGCTTGGCCGGACGACCCCTCCAGCGTATCATCTCATGGAAGGATGTTACCAAGAACTACAGTGGCGGGAACAGGTATATGTCCACGTTTATGACTAGCATCTTCCGTCGGGATCCCGTTCTTACTTTTTCCTTCTTTGGCTCCTTTGAGGTTAAAGTCCGGAATGGTGTAACAACGGCCCTCCATGAGTCAAGGCAAGGGACTGTCGGGCTGCTCCGATAGGATCGCGTGGTGGTACCATGACCCTGAAATCCTAATCTTGAGGACTGGTTCAGGGTCAATTCCCTCAAGTGATCATTGGTGCCCCCGGTCGAGCCAAGCCGTGAGGTTGCACCCCAGCCTGCCAGCCAAGCCCAACATTCCGCCAGTGCCACATTAACAGCTTCCTTTCCCAAGACCTGCCAAGCCACCCCCAAATTTCACGCACCAATCCGCTTGTTCTGCCGGGCTTATCGCGGTGGCCATTAGGGAGGGTGCCCAGCTCGAGCTGAGACAAATGCCTCGGCCTCGTTGGCTGACATCCCGGAAAACATGACCGAGCGAGTGCCCGGGTCACTGAGGAGACATGAATAATTGCGCTTTGTTGCACAACCGGCGATAAGGCAGAATCTTGGCACCATATGGCGTAGAGGAACCCTCACTTCCTCCGACTGTGTCGAGGGCGGCCAGCCGATAGGCTCTTCCACCCAAACTCAGCTTGCAATCACTTCCTTCCATGATTGGAGGTGACACAAAACAAGCGATAATGGTCGGTCACCTCGCGCTCAGACGGGACTTCTCCTTCACTGCACAACCGATCGGCTGTCCAACCTTGGCCTGTCCATTTTAAAGTCGTCCATTCCCCTGGACGTCTTACCCCTCCCCAACCGCAATCTATCGTTTCCTCCTCCCTCTGCGCGTCTGTTCCTGCTGCGCCCGTCATGAATCCCTCAGACACTGCTGAAGTGGCAGAGATTGCGAAGTCTGCAGCCTTTGTTCATGATGCGCATCAAGGCGAGAAGAGGGATCGAATCTCAGCCGAGCTACGTCCCGCCACCTCACCTGAGATCGAGGAGGTTCGTGAAACTGCTGAGAAAGGCGGGTTCAGTTCGTCGGCCGCATATGAAGACGATGCAGCTCTACAGAAAGACTTCCCTTCTCCGGATGAACTGAGGACTCTACGTCGCGTCTCCGGCAAAATCCCCTGGACAGCCTATACTGTAGCCTTTGTGGAATTGTGCGAGCGCTTTTCTTACTATGGAACCACAGCAGTTTGTACGTCCGTCACTACCCCCCGCTCTATTCCCTGCTAACATTGACAGTCGTCAACTTCATCCAACGTCCGCTTCCTGAAGGTTCATCTACCGGTGCGACTCATGGCCTAGACAATCTGGTACCCGGTGCTTTGGGCATGGGACAGCAAGCTTCCACTGGATTGACCTTGTGTAAGTTGCCACATCTGCAGAATGACCATCTGCTGACCCGTCAGTCAATTCTTTCTGGTCTTATATTATGCCCCTCATGGGCGCCTTCATGGCCGACCAGTACTGGGGTCGCTTCCGCACCATCATGTTCTCGATCGGAGTCGCTTTGCTGGGTCATACAATCCTCGTCATCTCAGCCATCCCGCCGGTTATCAAAAATCCACACGGTGCAATTGCTTGCTTCTCAATCGGTCTGGTTATCATGGGAGTGGGAACAGGTGGTTTCAAGTGAGATCGTTATCACTTCCATCGTGGCCATTATCTGACTGGGTTAGATCAAATATCTCACCATTGATCGCGGAGCAATATCGGGAGAGCAGACCGTACATCAAGACCCTCCCGTCAGGAGAACGCGTCATTGTCGACCATGCTGCCACCGTCGCGCGCATCTACCTGTATTTCTACATGATGATTAACATCGGCTCCATCCTAGGCCAAGTTAGCATGGTGTATGCGGAGCGCTACGTTGGCTTCTGGCTCTCATATCTCCTGCCCACAATCATGTTCACTTTCTGCCCTACCGTGTTGTTCATCTGCCGCAACAAGTACTATCTGGTTAAGCCAACTGGGTCCGTGTACCTGCAGGCTTTCAGGCTGTGGAAGCTGGCTATGGAGGGGCGCTGGTCGCTGAATCCTGCAAAGATGTATGTTTCTCCCTATACACCCTGAACCTTGTTCTAACACATGTTAGGTTCAAGAAGAACCCTACCCCATTTTGGGATTCGGTCAAGCCCAGTGCTCTCGGTGCCAGTCGTCCCCAATGGATGACCTTCGATGATGAATGGGTGGATGAGGTAGCACGAGGTCTGAAAGCATGCAAGGTGTTTCTGTGGTATCCTTTGTATTGTACGTTCAGCACCTCCGATCTCTCTTTGCAGCTTATACTAACTGTCCAGGGCTGGCCTACAACCAAATGTTAAACAACCTGACCTCTCAGGCGGCCACCATGCGTCTCGGCGGTGTCCCCAACGACATCATCAACAACCTCAACCCGCTTTCACTCATCATCTTCATCCCCATCATGGACCAGCTAGTATACCCAGGCCTCCGAAAAGTCGGCATTCAATTCACCCCTCTCAAGCGCATCACAGCTGGCTTCATCGCCGCCGGCTTGTCCATGATTGCCGCCACCGTTACCCAATACTACATCTACCAAAAAGGCGAATGCGGAAAAGAGGCCAACTACTGCTTGGATGAATACAACTCGCACTCACCCATATCCGTCTGGGTCCAAGCGCTAGTCTACATTTTAGGCGGCATTTCCGAGATCTTCGCATCCGTAACCTCGCTTGAATACGCCTTCACCAAAGCACCGCGCAACATGCGCTCCCTCGTGCAAGCAGTGGCTTTATTCATGAACGCATTCTCGTCTGCCATCGGACAAGCCCTGGTGGGACTATCCAATGACCCACTCCTGGTGTGGAACTACGCCGTCGTAGCAATTCTGGCCTTTGTTGGCGCTGCAGGATTCTGGTTGACGAACTACAAGCTCGATCGTCAAGAGGATGAGTTGAACCATCTGCCACAGAGTCACTATGAAGGTCGGCCCGAGGGACATGCTGATGAAGAGCAGCGATAAGAGGCGTGTCGTTTGAAAGAATTGACGTACTAGGTAGTTAACAAATAATTCAAATCCAGTATATCTTTACCACCACTTATATAAATTAATACTGTATCTTCGTTCATAGTCTCCTTCTAAAAACCTCTATCTTCATTCACATACGCCTTATTTATGCCTACGAGATGCATTTACAGATGTTACGCACTACGCAAGAAACATATTAAGCGTCGCACAAGCAGTCAATTAGGTGTCAGGCAAGTAAGTGAAAAAGCAAACTAATAGAGGGAATCAACCAAAGCCAAGTAAATCCAAAACAGGAAAATCACAACATGAACCACTCATCAAAAAATCCATGCAAACATGATCATTACAATTCCTCCTCCGGCTCAACGACAGGGCTAGCCTGGGTATCAATTATATCCCAAGACTGGAGGTCCAGGTTCAACACATCCTCGTTGCTCGAAGCTTTGCCAGAGCCAAACGCCTTCAGGTTCCACTTCTCGACTCCCTCAACTCCATTCAGGTCCTCGAGGTATGCTGCGAACACATCACGGTTCATACGCACGTAATCCTGGTAGTCACCGGGCCAGTCACCCAGACGCTCAACGGCCAGCTTGAAGAGCTGCAGGTGCTGGCGAACACGCTGGGCCTCGGGAACAGTATCAGGGGTGCTGTCCTGCGCATCGCCGTACATAGAGCCATCAATGCTCAGACTGGCCTCAAGGTTATCCTCGTAGTCGGCATAGTAGGGGTCGCTGAAGGCACGAAGAATGCTCTCGTGCACCTGGGCGCACTTCTTGTAGTAGCGGTTGGCCAGCTCCTTGTGGTTCTGGTGGCTGGTAGCCACCTTAGTGTACAGCTGCGTCAGCAGAGTCGACATCTCCAAAGTGCTGGGGTGACGAGGTCCGTGCACGCGTCGGCAGTTGTAAGTGATGTCCTCGGCCAGACGAATAGCGTCCTTGTACTTGCCAATCTGGAAGCGAGCGATGATGAGACGGTGGCCGAGAGACAGGGTGTAGGATGGCCAGTTGCGGTGCGCCTCACGGCTGTCCCACAGAATGGTGAGGAGCCATGCCAGGTTGCCATAGTCCTTCAGGTCTCCAAGCAATCCAATCAACTTACTGAGCTGCTCGAAGTTGACGCCGCCCATGTCGAGCTTCAGACCCTTGATGACGGTGAGCGCTTCCTTGATGATAACGGAGGAGACGCCCAGCATCTTCTTGCGAGAGGCTTCATCGGGGCGAGCGGCAAGGTCACGACCCGCAATAGTCATACCAAGAGCGAAGATGAACTTGACGATGCCGACAGAGCGGTAGACCTCCTGGTGGGACTTGATGTAGTGGAACGAAGCCAGGGCAAGGTCGCAAGCGCTGCCCCATCTCTGGCTCTTCAGCAGCTGGTCCACGTAGTCATTGCTAGTGATACCGATGGAACGGATGAAATCATCCGAGCGGTGGGTGCTGAAGTGACGCAGGATGGTCTCAGCGAAGATGCGTACCTGTGCAGGCTCGGTCAGCTTCACCCGCTTGCCCTCCGTAGCGACGAAGTAGTCCACGAATTCATCGAAAACGCGGGCCGCAGCGGTCTGACGGTTGTTGGACAGTAGGAAGTGGTACAGGCGCGCGGTGGACACAGAGACAGTGTGAATGGAGCTCGTCTTGGACTTAGTCAGGCTTCTGAATTCTTCGAAGTAAACATATTCGGTCGTCAGAGCGGCCAAGATCTCGGTGATCGTAACCGATGTGCTACGGCGCAGACTGTACTCAAGCTGTGCCAGGAAACTGAGGCTCTGACGCTCCTTCGAAGCAAGGTCGAACTGCACGGACTTGACGTTGGAGGTATCCTTCATGACAATCTGACGGTAGATCTCCTGAGTAAGCTCGGTCGCCTTCTGGATCTGGTTGGACGCAATGTAGCTGGACGCGATAGTGGAGGCAGCGGCAATCAACCGGGTGGTAGAAGTCTCAGACTTCAAAATTTCCACGGTCGCTTGCTTGAGCTCGCTCAAAACAGTCTCGGTTTCCTTGCGTTCGGCGTGGAAAGAGATCATCTGCTTCATCCGGGTGAGGGATTCCTCGTGGGCCCAACCGTGAGTTTTCCGCACGGTCGATGTGCGCTTCTTCAAGACCTTCAGAGCGCGGTCGGCCTGCTGCGTAGTCACAGACTCGGCATTCTCCGTCACCAGCGCTGCCTGCTCTTCATAGATAGCGTCCAGGGTATTGGAGATCTCTCCAAGATCGATGTCTTGAGACTTTGTCGCAAGCAGCTCTTCGTAGATGCTGATGGCCTGGACCTCATACGACTTGGACTCCTGGCACAGCTTTGCGAGGGTCAGAGAGGCTTGCAGACTGATGGTAGCAGTAACACCGAACACTGCCTTAACCTTGGTCTGGTATTCAACAGTGACCTGGTGCAGGGCAGTAAACTCAGTGCGGACGCTGCGCAAGCAGTGAGTGTACCGGTTAAAGATTGTCTGCACGAAGGTCTGGTCCTGGAACCTGGGGCTGAGCTTGGGGTTGCTGATGAAGGAGGTGAATAGGATCTTGAAGTGCTGCACAGCATCGGAGTACCGGCCTTGATTCCATAGCTCAGTCGCGACAATGACCAGTGGCTGGAATGCCTCGGGGTGGCAAGTAGGAGAGTCCTTGTTCAGAGTGCGAACGATCTGCAGGTAGTAATCAACAAAGATGGGGCGAGGGTGCGTCAGCTCGGCCAAAGTCCACAAGGTCTTGATCACAATTGCATCGCCCGGGCCATAGTGGCCGACGTAGTCGTTCAGCAACTCCTGGTGAAGGTTGATGATCTTGTCGGTCTGAGAGTTGCGCTTCAGCAAACGAAGCAGCTCATCCGTGTTGTGTTGCCTGAGCTTGTCGTCGACCTTGCGACCACCCCGCAACGCGCGGTAGATACGGACGCGGATATCTTCCTCCTTGCTCAAACGACGACGGGAGTAGTAGCACTTGCTGAGACGCTCCGCAAGGTCTATGCAGCTCTCTACATGCTTGGACGGAAGGGTGACATCTTGCAAGTTCGGGGCGAAGAGTGCAGGCCAAACACCGTGGAGGACCTTCTTGATCAGCCGAGTGGCGGCTTGCCAGCGGTGCTGTTCAACATATTGGGCATAGAGCTCTGTCGTCGCAGTGAACGACATCTGAGACATGGTGGTAATGGAGCTCGATGCCTCGTAAACCATTTCCTCAACCGTGGTCTCGGACATGACCGTTTCAGAACTGAAGGACTGCATGACCTCCTTCGATGTGGACTCGATGCTTTGCTGTACCTCTTTGAAGCTCGACGTCTGGGTGCGGTTTGTGCTCTTGTAGTATTCAGAGCAGTGCTTGAAGACGGTCAGAGCCAAGGTGGAAATGCCGACCACCTTCATCATCTTTGCGATTTCCTGGAAGTAAGAGACTGAGGTATCAGAGATGGTAAGACTAGTCTGCTCATGCTCCTGCCAAGCACTGGACAGAATTGAAGCGGCTTGGTATTCTTTCTTCTGAGACTTCAAGAAGTGGGAGTAAGCAAGGACAGACGCCAGCTTCCTCTCTTCCCACAAGGCAGTCATGTTGGTGCGGCATTCCTTGTTCACGCGCTGCCAGATTTCGACGTAGATGCGCTCCGCGAGGTCAAACTTGCCCTGCGCAGTATACTGCTCGGCCTCCTTGATCATGGCTTCAAAATCGAAGGACTCGGACCGTTCAATCAGAAGGTCATGTTCTTCAATCTCCAAGAAGTCGTTGATTCTGGTCTGCACAACCTTGCCGCGATGTCCCCTGACGCGCACTCCCCAGTCACCATGGTATTCACGTGACTCAATGCCCTGCTCTCCGACAGTGAGGATCTTGATGTGCTTGCTGATTTCCTCAGCCTTATGGAAATCCTTGATTGTTTGATAGTGCTTGACCAACTGCTCCCGGGTGGAGATGACCATCTTGTGGGATTCGCCGTACAGCTTTGTGTAGCAAGTGACAAGGAGATTGAGAGTCTCTTCGCGCATGGTCATAATCTCCGTCTTGCTCTCCGTAACACGGCTCACGGTCAGCTCTAGGAAAATGTTGATTAACTGTGCCGTGAAAGACGGGCTGTTGACCAGCAGTTCGCTGCTCAGGCGGGTAGCCTCGAACAACAGGGGTGTCGCCTCCGGAATATATTCAACGTCGCGGAAAAATAGCGCGAGGTTGATGATGGACTGAAGAGTAACCCTATCCTTCGGGTTCAAAATTTGGCGGCAAATAGTAGTCACCGTGGTCTGGTAGGTCAACAGCTCAGGAGTGGGCCTGTTCGCCCAGAGAGCCCTCTGAAGCAGGAGCACGGTGATCGAAGTCGGCAACACCTTGGCAAACTCCTTCGCGGCACCAGTCTCACCCTGGTTTACAAAGACGGTCGTTTGTCTCAGATGAGACACCCAGTATTGAACCGCAAATTCAAGGAGAGGGTACCTGCTGACCAGCGAATCCGTTTCGTGGCCGATAAGAGGGGAGAGAGACGGCTCCTTGCCCTGCGGCTCAGTCACATACGACTTAATATAGATCAACAACCTAGTCACAAAGTCGGCGTGACGGTCCTTGACGTTGGGGATCAACTTTCCTTTGGAGAAGACGTCCAAGACCGCTTCGCGAATGAGACCATGACGAAGATAGACCTGCCCGTCCTGGAAAAATACCAAAGAACTGACAGGCCTAAGGACCTTGCGTGGTTCGATCTGGTAGCCCTCGGCAATTGCCAATTTGTCGATCTGGATAGAGGCCAGAGTCTGCAGTTCCTTAAACAGAAGAGGGCGGTCAGCTGTTGCGAGCCACAGCAACATCAGGCGAGCCTCGTCGGTTACGCCCTTATGCTGCACTGTTTCGAGGACGAGGTTGGTGATGGTCATCTTAGCGTTCACGACATCATCCACCGCCTTGTTCAAGTTATCGGCATTATCCGCGCCGCGAACGCGCTTCGAGGCAAGCTTGGCCCACAGGAATGAGCCCTTTGAGGCTTCGGTGATGCGATCCACAATTGACTCCTGCTCAATGTCATCAAGCTCAGGGAAAACAACGCTGTCCTTGGCCTTAAGGAACTGGCTCCGCACAACGGTAGCAATGTCTTCGAAAATTCGCTCATCAGTGACCGGCACGGTGTGATGGCCTGGTGCCTTGGCTGGCGTCTCGGCTCCCAGGGTGATCAACTTCACGTTTGTGCCCTTCATTGTGGCAGCGCTCAGCTTCTGCAGCAGTGCAGATTCACCGCAGGAAGCCTCGTCGATGCCATCAACAACAATGACAAGATCCTTAGCACCTTGAAGTGCAGCGCCCAACGCATTCTCCAAAGCATTCCAGAGGATGTTATCGTAATCATTATCATTCGTAGCCTTTTTGCTGCGTTGGAAGGCATCGGTCAGAATTTGGAGCAGCTCGACGTTTCCGATGCGCTTCTCGAATAGCTGCGATAGAATGGCCTTGACGATAGCCCGGGGCCTAGTCCCGGCAGGAAGACGAGCATCTACATTATGTTAGTAAAATATGGATCAGAAAGATTAACCTCTGATTGGACTTACTGATGGGGACAAACAGAGTCTTGTAGGGGACTCCGCGGATCGCGTGTTGCAGATTGTCAACAAGAACAGATGCCAGAACGGTTTTACCAGAGCCTGGCTTGCCCACGATGGACAGGACCTTGTTTTCACTTGTTACGAAGTCAAATAGAGCTTGCTTGACCCAACGGCAGGTGTTCTCCTCGCGGTCATGGGCAAGGTGTGAGACAGTTTCGGCAACGTTGGAGAGGACACGGTCTTCGGGGTTGAGCCAGGATCTGACAGCTCTAACATCGGCGACTGGAGGTTCGGACAATGTCAGTTTATGTTTTGATATCAGAAAGAGGGAAGAAAGCTTGCCTTTGGTCTCATCACCGCGTTCCTTCACAAGCTGGTGCTTCCACATGGACTCGCTAATCTCTTCGCAAGCACGGCGGAATTTGTGGATTTGCTCCGGGAAAGCCTCGTAGATGTTGATGTATTCCCACTCATCCCCTAGACGGAGAACGGCTTTGTGGAAGTGCATGGCCACACTGGCGACCAGGTGCACCAAGTCCTCCAGCGCCTGGACCAGCTGCCGGCGGATATCACTACTCACACTAAAAAGCCCAGTCCGTTCAAGAAGGTTTCCAAGGGCTGTGGAGTTGCTGTAGAAAAAGCCAAAGGATGTCATCAAAGCGGAGGCATTCTCGTCACCAAGCTAGAATGAACTACCATCAGCGTGATCCTCATATTTGAGATCAGGCGAGCATACCTTGAGAAGGAGAAGGCAGTATCCGTAAGCCATCTGGAAGGCAAGGCCGCTGACGTTGGTGAAGCCCTCAATAGCCTCTTCAAAAGACCGGAGTCTAGTAACGAAGAGCTGTGCCCAGCCGAGGACCTTGTCATAGTCGCTTCCATCGGGGGGCACAAGGGTCATACGCTCGTCCTGGATCCAGGACAGGACCATCTCATAGGAGTCACCCGAGATGGTCAAGCCCAGCTCATCACCGGTTTGGCGCTGAAGGATAGACAGTTTCCTGGAGAATTCCGTCTCCTGAGGGTCGAGCCTGCGGGAGGACACCCTTCTGGAAGTAATTGAGCGAGACATGCCATTGTTGGACATTGTGTCACTCTCTGCGAATCCCGAGATACGTCTGGGCATCTTGGGGGAGAGGGGGGAAGCAAAGCTGCTAGGGACGGGGGACAGGATAGATGGGGCCATTGTGATTGTTTGAGTATCAGCAAGATCTGGTGTTTCTGTGGGCCTCGAAGGTGGTGTTTTCTTCACGGGAGAAGGAGTGCGAGTGAGTTGTGGCGACTGCTTGGGGTATCTGGAGGGGGTGACTGTAGGCCGTGGAGGAAGGTCAGGCTCAGCAGAGGTCTCTCCGGAGAAGCAGCGGCAACAACTCACTATACAAGAAAAATAGCGACGCAAAACGGCAACCTAACACATTGAAGAATAAAGGCTTTGATTAAGAGGTTAATCCTCGTATCAGTCTGAGGGAGAGGAAGACCGTACTATGTGGGAGGCAAGATCGCTTAAATAAGTAGGAAAAGCAAAGACAAAAACCCTAGACAGGGGGGCTGGATTGGGTTACCGGGGGCTGATGCAATGAGGTGGGCTGGCGTGTGAGCACGATTCATGAGCGAGCAATAGTGGCAAGCTTAACCCCCCATCCACGATGATACCTCTTGCAGCATAGCGTGGCTGAGAAGAGTCTGATCCCGATGGGTCCCTCTGTATCTTTGGCCTCTCAGCACCACCAGAACGGCTGAGAATTCCAAATCAAAGTTTCTTTCGGAGAGGACCAATAGAGAAATGGCTGTCAATGGGGTTGCAAAACCCATGTCTTTGACTCTTTGCATCCCCTCTGCTGATCAAAGTTTGGTCTCCATGGCATTGACATCACGAATGCAGGGTATTCGCCGCTGGGCACCTGCAAAGGGAGATGGAGGGGGGACAGCTTCGTGATGACACGATGAGCGTATCAGAAAGGAAGGTGAACCCTCTGCGCAGTGCATCCCAGCCTACTGTGTACCGACTACTGTCCCAATTCTTGACCATGCGGACGGGATGGGCAGTGGAGCAGCACAGGCCATTCTGGACGAGTGCGATGCCCCCCTCCACATTAGCACCGGTGTCTCGGGACTTTCTGTCATTCAACACGGGCCATATCCCGTATGGTGCCCACACCCACGAGCAGCGGCAGGGGCAGGCGAATAGAGCTCACATTGGGTCTCGTGAATTGCTCGTGGCGGCCGTTTCCAGCTACGTTGACCAGCACTCGGAGTCTCCGCTGGAATAGAGCTGAGCTCCTGCTTGTGTTAGTTACCCCTTCTTGCTGCATAGTCTATTGAACAGCTATGATCCTTGCTAGGGCGAGAGTTCAGCTGTGGCTGCCTGAGGGTAGAGAGAGGACGTGATCTCCCGACTGGGGCGGAGGGGGGCTGGATGGGCCCAGCTCTTCGATCGGAGCCAATGGCAATGAACGAAAGTCGGATAGTGGGCAAACCCGCATTGTCCTGACGAACTGCCGATCGAGGGGACGGACGCGGATTGGATGAATCCGTCTCGGCTGGCAGGACTCGATGTGATCATCGTGGTATGTAAAGTCAATACCTTGCCAGTAGTATTCTGTATGTTAGAATTAGTTCGGCTACTAAGCAGGCAGAGAGGGTTCCACCGGGCTGAAGACGGGATGGATGGTTGCCTACCTCGGACAGACAATCGGTTTAATCGTCAAACTGAACCCAGGTAAATACATTTGCTTAGATTTCCTGTCTAGCGGAGTAACTATGTTGATACACGATCTGGTCCTCCATCCGAAACCAGTGCCAACACCATTGCCGTGCGCTGGACGACTGGGAGAACCATGGTTGGCAAGCACACACAGACTCCCGGCTGAGGAACCGCCCCGGCCCGCTTAGCGCGGTGGGTGCACGATCCGGAACCTCCGCAGCAGCCAGTGCTGAACCTGTATGTAATTTTGGTTGATGACCAGACAGAGCTGTTTTAGCTCAGGAGAGGGAGGAAGCGTCTGATCCTGACCAAGTTGGGATTGACGTTCCTGATTTGGCCAATGTGCAGGCCGCGTAGTCCCCGACGCACCAGGATGGAACCCCGAAAATTGCAGGCAGGAGTCATGATTAGACGGATCAAGAGGGATACATTAGTTTCATGGAGCCCGTGGGATCTCGGGGCAATAAGCGGATCTGATTCAGCCAGGAGGCATGGCGGGTGGGTCGGTATGGATGGACGGAAGAATCTCGTCATTCAGCTGGAAAGAGAGATCGGAGATTCACGATGGCTGCAACCCGCGCCGGTGGATAATTTTGGCTCCCACGTGACGGTTCAGCGAGAAGGCTCAATCCAGTATCGGTAAGGGACACGGCGCCATTGCCGGTGTCTCGGGGAGAAAAGCGGACGCAATTGACTAAAGGAGAATATTGCAAAACCTTCACCAAAGGGTGACAGGCACTTGAAGTTGCCAAGTGGTGGATTCATGACCTAAAGTTTACTCCATAGTTCGTGCCTTGTTCTGTCAAAAGGGGAGGTGTTCGAATCGTCATGGCGAAGCGACCGAGGACGGACCAAGGAACGAAAGCACGGGATCCATCCCTGGCGGAAGCGATCGATCCTCGTCGTGCCTGTTGCAGTCTAGCGTCCGAGTGGTTCCAGTAATGCGGGAACCAACACTGACCCTGACAGGCCCAGCCTGTCCTGTCCGCATGTTCATCCAACTTTCAAAGTGGAGATGATTTTTTTTATGAGCGCAGGATGGGGTATACACTATACAGAATCTTCTTGCCACACTTTGTTCCCAGGACTCCGGCACTCACCAGGTCCTTGATGTCGATCATGCCGGAAGAACGGAAATCTCTCCTGCTAGCTACAGCAAAGCGCCCCAACTCACCTCACGTCTGCGTCGTCTACCATTCCCTACAGTACCTACGGACGGGATACCACCAACAGCAAGGGGTCCACTTACTTGCAGATGCTCCAGTGCTCGAGCAAAATTCAATCATTAACTCATCTCAGCTACCCCACTCGCAAAACTCCGGCTGAACAGGAGGACGCCATGCTCGTGGCTACTGTGGGAGGTACTCTCGAGTACTGCTGTGGTTCGCAGACAGACAGACATACACGGTATGCAAAATTTGGGTGTCAATGATTGCATTCAACCATCAATTGCATGCAACCACATTGGATTAGTTTGACGGTTGGTGTTCTGCATAGAATGTGTCAACCGTCAGTTCGTAGAGTCGGGTTACGCAAAGATCATGTCGAGTGACTGCTGCTGCAGCCGGTGCAGACAGAATGCAGATGGAAATGGAGGTCACGCGTGGTATTTGCTTGCACTGGAGTGTCCGGCAGAAATCACGGCAAGTATGGATTCAGCATTCCAATTGACCCGCCCTCTAGACTATCACACACTATCTGAAGATCATCCAAGGTGCAACTAGAATTTCATAGTGAGGCAAAGGCTCAATCTACGCCTACTGTGAAAGATCATTGTTCGTCTATCAGTAATACCCCGTATTCGGAGAGAAAATAATGTGCGATCAATATTTCGGAGTCTCCGTATACCGATTTTGTATATATATCTCTACCTCAAAATACAATGTATGCATCGTCGTAATGCTCGGCTAACCCCCCAACTTGATCCGAAGTTCCAGCAACTTTCTCTAAAAAAAAGCAATATATCCTATCAAAAGCATTATGCTGTTTTCACAAATCCATAGTAGTGAGTATCCGCGATCGGTCATCCAAAGGAATGCAACCTACTACAGTACGGAGTACATCCGCTGCAGACAAGCACCAGTTTTACACAGTAGTACTAGACAATGGTATATATCAGAAGTACCCTACGAATAGACATACAATACTACTCACGTATCAAATACACCACAATGATCCTATACTTCCGTAACTATTAGCTATTTCCATCTCGGATCCTGTCACATCCTTCCCCATCAGAAGAAGCAAAACTTCGCGACGACGCTAAACCATCGCCGTTTCAACGCTACTGCTGGACCAACACTATCTATGCAACCCCAAAACACTGCCTCCACAGTCAGACGCACAAGTCAGAAAGTAGCCTTCAGTCCAGCATGGCACAAATCCTAGCACTGTCCCATAAATGGGTCAGACTACCGTAGCTAGTAGATTAATATAATATCTGACTGATCGCCCCAATAGATTGAAGTAGATTAAGCTGAGTCTACCCCTTACTTAGTCACCTTTTCCGTCCACTATCCGGTATTACTTCGGAATTCGAATCCATTCAGCATCAGAAGTATGCGATTCTCAGTTTTTCGCCGTGTAGCAGTGTTGTGCTTGGTGGCTGCCTTTGACGTGTCACTCTGACCGGCATCACCGCGGGAGGCGCAATCAGCTGGATGGGGATGGTTGGACCTTCGGGGCACCAAGGTGCTTGGAATGGATGCTGTGGGTGTGATGCTAAACCCCGGCTTGGTTGGCTGGCTGATCGCCGGGTCTAGAATGCCGACAAGCTCGTTTGCTTCTTTACTAGGCGTATAATTGTTGTCGCTGGAAGTACAATTCCACGGAGTCGCCGGATCTCACAATATCCACCATTATTATTATTGACAGGTCCCTCGGTCGGATATATCACAAAAAGAAGCATTCTAATAAGCCACCGCATTCAACGCATGTGGATGGTATCCATGACTGCGAGCAACCAAGTCGTCGAAGTTATCGACCGTCTCCTTCATGACATCCGTACCTACAAGTAACATAACAACCAGCCGTCAGTATCGCATCTTCAGAACCACCGCATTAATCAGAATGGCACAAACTCACCCCACATGAAATCCTGCCAGGATTTATCCGCCCAAAGATCCGGATTCTTCCCAGGGCCGCGGATAGCCTCGTCGCGCTTGCGCTGTTCCTCGCCATCCGGCAAATGCAGCGCTTTCCGTGTCACTGCCGCACTCTTCTGAATCTGTTCGGCGCGATCCTTTCGTACCCGCTCATAAACCGCCAATGCGCTATCGATATTGTCCGTTAAGGCCAACACACACCCGAGCACCCCAGCATCTTCGATCGCCTGCGCCGCTCCCTGCGCCACATACGGCAGCATAGGATGGCACGCATCGCCCATTAAAACCACGCGATTCTCAATCCAAGTCGGCAGCGGGAAATGCGAGTTCAGCGTCCACTCCATCACCTCTCCGTCAGGAACATAACTCAACAAATCGCGAACGAGTCCATTCCATTCGGAATAAAATTCCTCCATCTCCCGTTTATCTCCCTTGTTCGTCCAGCTTTCCTCCGTCTCCGCGCCTTCTTTCTGCGGATGCAACAATACCATATTATACACAGTATTGTTCTTCATCGGATACGCCATAATATGGCCTCCCGGTCCCATCCACCGCATCCCGACATTCTTTTTCAGTAACTCCCGCGCCCGCGGATCCCCTTTCATTTTATCCTCTGGGATCTGGATCCGGTACGCCGCATCTCCGGTCGGCTGACAAATATCCTGAATGCCATGTTGCGCCGCCATCTGGTGTCGCAGATCGGACTTGATCCCATCCGCCCCGATAACAACATCCCCGGATACCCATTCCCCGGTATGAAGTTGCACGCGCGCAGAGAAATCGGGCGCCGCACAGACAACCCGCGAGTCAGTTCGAATGGGGATATTTTCCGACCGTACCGCCTCAAGCAGAATGCTTTGCAAGTCGCCGCGATGGATGACTGCAAGGGGAGCGTGATACTTTTCTCCAACCTACACACATTAGCCAACCCCCCGCAATGATCAAAGGTAAGATATGGTATAACATACAGAAGGCATCAACTCCGCCTTCCCCAGCTCCTCATCATTCTTATACCGTCGGAGAGAATTCATCTCCAACACATTCGCCTTCTCCATGACCTTCTCCAATAGACCCAAGCGACCGAGAATCCGCGCTGCATTCGGCGCCATCTGGATGCCCGCCCCGACCTCTGCGATTTCCCGTACCCGCTCGAGGATGGTCACGTTGTGGCCAGTTTTATGTATCGCCAGGGCGGCGGAAAGGCCTGCGATGCCGGCGCCAACGATGAGGACATGCAGGGGTTGGCCCTTGATGTGAGGCAGCTGGAAGGTGTCTTTGTAGGTATCCATGACGAGTTCGTAGTATTGTGTATTGTGCAGGTAAGTAGGGTTTCGAAGTTATCGTAAAGCGAGGTAAGTGAGTGTACTTATACAGACCCGAAGCAGTGACATCATGGCTACCAATACAATCCTACTACCCCTTGTGCAACATCAGTCGGTTAATAGATCGGTAGTAGTACTTCCCAAAATATCTTCTATCTATGACACCGCACCTAACTGAGATTCCTCACTCGGAACACATCTCGGGAGTCACTCTGACAATAATCCCCCCCAACATAGCCCCACAGCTTCATAACAAGCAAGGACTCCCATCTTCAAGCATCGTCATCCAGAACCTGACAGTATCTAGATGTGGAGATGCGGATCGCCCGGAAGGAATTTGACTTCTGACTTTCCATAGAGTTATCGGCACCCGAGTTCGGGATGTATGTTTGCTGTTTTTGGGTATGATGTCATTTCCGTATTTCAGCATCTTGCATCTATGATTTAGTACTGTGAGTGATATTCGAACTACAATCCGAATGGGATAGAAAAGAATCAATATATAAATGAAATTGCCCGAAGATGAACTTGTTATCTTCACATATGTTGAAAAATAGAAAAGCGGGTCCCTGATATAGTAAATTAGAAATGAAGGAATTATCTTCCTAGGAAGGTGACAATATGTATGACTTGAACAGGAGATGTATCTTGCATTGAAATGTAGTAGTATCTTCGAAATGAATAAAACAAAACGAACAAGGATATATATACGCCAGTCGTAATACATGAACATAAAGCCAATATCAACCAATCACTCCGCCGAACGTCCTCCATGATCTAATCTACTAATCACAGCATCACAACTGCTTCTTTCCCCCCTCAAACACCAACCCATCCAAATCCCCATGTTCCGCAAACCACACATCCTTCAAGTAGTTTCCCCTTGACACCCACGGCCCCCGATCTGCCGCCTTGGGCAACGCCCCCGACGCCCGAGTGATATACGTCGAATTCAAATTCAACAGCGGCCGCTCCTTCAAGCTTCCCGCCTCTCCCGGCTGCAACCGTGGAACAGCCGCCTTCACACCAGCCGCCTCCAAGTGCTTCAACAGCCGACAGATAAACAACGCCGTAGCGTCGGCGCCCAGCGTCCACGACGCATTGGTGTACCCGATCACGAACGCTGCATTGGGCAGATCCTGCATCATCATGCCATGCCAGAGGAACTTGCTGGAGATTTGAATGGGCTCGCCGTCGACAGTGACAGAGGCGCCGCCGGCAATAAGCAATCTCAGTCCTGTGGCTGTGACGATGATGTCCGCGTTGAGGGAGTCACCGGAGGAGAGCTCGACGCCGGATTCAGTGACGGTGGAGATGGTGTCGGTTTTCACGTCGGCGTGGCCGGTGTGCAGGGCGCGGAAGAAGTCGCCGTCCGGGCAGATGCAGAGACGCTGATCCCAGGGGTTGTAGCGGGGTTTGAAATGCGGGGAGTGGGAGACGTGGGCGGGGAGTTGGCTGGAGACGGAGAGACGGAGAAGGAAGCGCGCGACTGTAGGGAAGGTCCGGCAGAAGAGGAAGAAGAGGTGGCCGCTGATGAACCAGGTGATGCGCTGGATGCGGCGCGAGATGGCGGCGGGTAAGATGTAGCTGTACCACGAGCGGCTGCTGTTGGGCAGGGAGAGGATATAGGTTGGGCTGCGCTGCAGCATGGTTACTTGCGCGGCCTTCTCGGCCAGCTTGGGAATCAGAGTGATAGCTGTGGCACCGGAGCCGACGACTACGATCTTCTTGTTGCTGTAGTCAAGGTCTTCCGGCCAGAATTGAGGATGGATGACTTCCCCGGAGAAGCGGGAGAGGTTCGGGATATCGGCTTCGAGAGGTTGTCTGTAGTCGTAGTAGCCGGTGCCAAAGATGACGAACCGTGCAGTCAGGGCGCGTGATTGCCCATCATGATCGACGGCCAGGGACCAGAGCTGGTCGGAGGAGGACCAGTCGGCGCCGAGTAGGCGGTGCTGGTAGCGAATTTTCTTGTCGATGCCAAATTTGCGAGTGGCGCGGTGCATATATGAGCGGATGGAGGAGGCCTCGGCGATGGGGCTGTTACCATCCCAGGGAAACCACGAAAAGCCGAAGGAAAAAAGATCGGAGTCGGAGCGGATGCCGGGATATTTGAAGAAATCCCAGGTGCCGCCAAGAGCATCGCGGGCCTCTAGAATAGTGTAACGATAGTTGGGGAATTGAGATTGAATGCGATATGCCGCGTTGATACCAGAGATGCCGGCACCGACAATAACAACGTCCCAGTCAGTCTCCATGATGGAATAAGAGCGGTATGATGATGGTGGATGATGAAATGAGCGGTCGTACAGGCTACTTATAACGAGGCATGCAGCTCACATGGCCTCGGCTGCAGGTGCAGCGCAATGATGAGTCCGAGGCTATCCTGATAGATCGCAAACCGCCGGCCGTTGGGGCATCAAAAAATGGACCTGGCGATCAGCGGCCAATCGCTCCCAAAACGGAAACCCTTGCGACCCTCACATGCGATTGAACCGAATCGGCCTCTTGGATCTTTTGCAAATCAGACTGAGTGACACAGTGGCCCGTGAAGACTTAAACTCGCTGTCGCACAGCCAGGATGTTGCCATTACTGTAAACAGTACTTGCTACCTTGAGATAGGCATCCAACCCGATATGATTGCTCCCAAAATCTCGCTCTCTTTGGCGGAGAAACTGGACTTGGTGCCAGCTCTTGCGTCAATCACTTTGACAGTTTTCTGGGCTCTCCTAACCTCCCTTTGGCGTTCGGCCGCATATCCCAAGACGCTGGTGCTTCATATTGGCTATGCGGCATTCCGCAAAGCCACGGCCCGCTTGACAGTGGCCCAGATGCAGTATGTTACTCGACCGCAACCAACCCCGACAATGCCCATGTCCACTAACAATGCAGATATGCTCTCCCAACTACGGACCAAAACTACGAACGTTACGTCCGGAAGCACAAGCTACCCTCCAAGACAGTAGACTTGGGTGACGGGGCTCTGGGACATTGGATCGGGGACCCGAAAGCGGACAATATCTTGATTTGGTATCACGGTACATTCATCCCCCTCCTTCCCCCTTCCATCATCCCTTCTCTACAACCTTCACTCACAAAACAAATATAGGAGGCGGCTTCGCCCTCCCCGCCAACAGAGGCTATTTCCAGTTCTTTTTGAACCTCATAACTCATCTGCGGAAATATCACAACAAATCGCTCTCCATCTTCACACTAACCTACACTCTCGCTCCGGGGGCCACTTACCCAACCCAACTCCGCCAAGCAACCTCCGCCCTCCGCCACATCCTGACCACTCACTCCCCTTCCCAGATCCTCCTCGGCGGGGACTCCGCAGGCGGGAATCTCGTCGGTGGAGTCCTCTCCCACCTCGCTCATCCCCACCCTCAGATCGCCCCCATTCCTTGTGAAGGATCCCTCCGCGGAGCCATCATGATCGCTCCCTGGACTAGTCTAGCCTCGGACTACACCGACCAGGAAATTGATTCGCGCGGGGACCTGATTACCCCCGCTGTTGCGGGGCCGTGGGCGCAGGCCTATCTTGGGACCGGGGAACGGGACCATTATACGGATCTGTCGAGCGCGCCGGCGGAGTGGTTTGAGTCTTTCCCCGTGGAGAAGGTGTTGGTTTGTGGTGGCGGGAGGGAGATTCTGTTGCCGGTGATTGAGGGGTTTGTGGAGAAGTTGAGGGAGGGATTCAAGGGGGAGATGGAGTTTTGTGTTGGAGAGGGAGAGGGACATGTGGCGCCGATCTATAATCTGTATATTGGCGAGAAGGAAGAGACGGGGCAGGGGATGAGGGTGAGAGGATGGTTGGGTGAGACTTTGTGATGGCTGCGGGATAGATGTGTATGGCTGGCATGGAGTATATATTGCTGGCAGGGGCGAGTAGCTTTACCGTTTGGGATTAAATTTGTCAATAGTTGAATAGTACATATGCAATGAGACATGAAATTGGTATATTCTGAGATAGGTCAAGACGAGATGCCACGTAGCAGGCAGTATGTGCCTTCAATGAAGTCTGACATATCACATACACTTTAATCAAGTAGCTACACCGTTTCTTTTTCTAACTCCATCAATAAACTCGACTCATGCATTGCATCTTACACAAATCATTATATTAACATTATACATGAATAACCTAAACTCCAAAGTCGTATAAGCCACTATTTACTAACATCATTCTCTTTCTGCCACGCCCTCAACTTGACCAAATCCTTGGACGCCAACCCCCTCGCCGTCTCCTGCAACCACGTCGGCCACGCCCGCACCAAACTAATCCACCACAATGATTCAGGTAAAACAAGCTGTCCACTCTTTCCTGAGATAATCTGCTTCGCGATAGTGCTGCCCACCCTCTCCACCGTCAAAACAGGCTGCTTGAATTCCTTCCCAGCATCTGTGAGCTGCTGAATCATGGGTGTGCGCACCCACAGCGGATGAACCACACTATGCACTATTAGCCCTCTTCCCTGCATCGAATAAACAAAAGAGGAGGAAACTTACCTCGTCTTCACCCCCGTAGTCTTATGCCAATACTTCAACTCCTGCCCCAGCCCCTCATGGAATGCCAACGCACTCGCCTTCGAACAGCTATAATCCACAATCTCTCCGAGCGACATGAAACTAGCCTGACTAGCCACTGTCACCACGTGGCCATGGTTTCGCTCGATCATGGCGGGGAGGAACTCCTTCACGGTGAGAAAGTGCGAAATCGTGTTCACTTCGAAGGTTTGTCTGATCTTGGCCTCCGGTTCGTCGAGGATGGTCGCGTCGTTGGCGACACCTGCATTGTTCACGAGGACTGTGGGATGGCCGTGTTCGCGCCGGATTTGTTCTGCTACGGGGTGCAGTGCAGCGGAGGAGGTGATGTCTGCTTTGTAGAAATGGACGTTGGGTGCTGATTATCATTAGTAGCTGAAGTTTTGTGTTATAGGGAAGGGTGCGTACGGAGTTTGAAGGTGGGTTCACTAATGTCGAGAATGATCACTTTCGCGCCATGCGCGGATAGTTCTGTCATGACTTGCTTGCCGATGCCACTGCATCCGCCGGTTAGGAGGACGAGTTCGCGGGCATTGTCCCATTTCCGGGTGCTGATATTGCTAAGGGATAGCGAGTTGAGGACGCGGTTGGTTTGGCGCAGAGCAGTAAAAGCCAAGATAGCAGCGAGAGCTTTAGGGACCAGTGGGTGCAGCAATGCCTGCTGTGCTGGAGGGGGCAGATTGGCCAGGGCAGTTTGAGTCCATTCGTGGACAACAGGAGGGATGAATGACATGATGGTGGGTATACAATTCTATTGGTGGTGAATTATTCAAGGTACCTTGATCAAGCTAAGATAAGGTAAAAGTGTGGCAGCCCTTGCTATATATCTCTTCTATTGATGGCCGAGGCTCACATGGCTGAAGATTGTGGCATGAAATGCGGCATTCTGTACATTCCACAAACTGAGACTCCCCAAACGGGAAATCGTTGCGATTGATCCGCGGTTAACTTTCGGACAACAACAAATTGCGGAGATGTTGATCCACTGGTTTGCATTGACGCCGATCAACGGTGCCGATCCCATGTGATTTGTTCCTATCCCCCATAAATAAGGTATTGGGGTAGAATATACTCCATACTATCTACTCCGTACTAGCCTATCTGATAATGTTGAGCAATGAGGGGTTAACTAGGGCTGATCATCGGCCCATGGCAACCGAGGCAAGACAGACGCATCTCGGTTGACCCTGGTTAATGTCGATCCTCATACCCTTTTTCCAACTGCAATATTTCTCTCAACATGACTTTCATCTTGGAAGTATTCTTTGCGATGTCTGTCCAACACTGTATCACACCATGGACTCTCTCGTGCTGCTGGCAGCGTCTCTCGTAGAGGGCTACCTGCTTCAACACAGTTTACTCGCCGACTGGGCCTTTCGCAGTGTGACGCTGCTCGCACTGGCAGGCAATCTTATTCTCCGATTTGTCTGGGGGTTCATTATCTATCCATACTGGGTGAATCCATTGCGTCATCTGCCTACCCTACCGGTATACTTTTGTACTCTAGCTTCTCATTGCAATAACAGTCACTAACAGTTCCAGGGCAACCTCAATCATGCGCGCGTCCTCTTCGATGACCCCCGCGGCCGTCTTCCACTGCAATGGATGAAAACCATCCCCAACAATGGCCTCATTCATTTCCGCGACATTCTCAACCGCAGCTTCTTGATCGCCACGAACCACCAGGCCCTGCTGGACATCATGAGCTCCAACACGTATGACTTCGAGAAGCCCTGGCGCACTCGCGAATTTCTAGCACGGATCATTGGCTTCGGGCTGATTCTGTCCGAAGGGAGTGCACATAAGAAGCAGCGTCGGGCCCTGACGCCATCGTTCAACGTGCGGCATATTCGTGCGCTTTATGGGCTGATGTGGGAGAAGACGAGGTTATTGATGGACGAGCTGCAGAAAGAGATGGATGCGAATGAGTCGTGTGTGGAGATGAGTGTTTGGGCGAGGTACACCATCCCTTTTACTTTTTAGCAGCCAACATCCCACCTTCAAAATACAATACTAAGCTTTGAATAGTCGTCTAACACTAGATATCATTGGCCCCGCCGCCATGGGCCGCGACTTTCGTTCGCTCCACAACCCCGAGAACAAAGTCGCCGACAGCTTCCTCGCCATTTTGGAGCCAACCCGCGAGAAGATCGCCTTCTTGGCTGTCAACGTTCTCCTCCCGCAGTGGTTTGCCCGGAAACTGCCATGGCGCATGAACAAGGTCATCGACACAGAGACAGGCTTCCTCCGCGACCTGTGCAAGGACATTGTATCAGAGAAGAGAGCCGCGATGCTCCAGACGAAAGCCACGGCCGCAGAACTGGAAGCGGACATTCTCGGCACGATGATGCTAGGCGGTGACTTTAGTGATGATGAGCTGGTTGATCAGATGCTGACGTTCCTTGCCGCTGGTGTATGTCTTGACCCAACCCCCATACTGATTCTTAAATCTGTGAAGGGCATATATACTAAATAGAAGACAGCACGAAACCACCGCCAGCGCCTTCACCTGGGCCTGCTACCTTCTCACCCTACACCCGACATACCAGCCCCGTCTGCGAGACGAGATCCGCTCCCGTATCCCAACAGGATCGTCACCTATTACCCACGCAGACCTCGAATCCCTGCCCCTACTCAACGGCATCGTCCAGGAGGTCCTCCGCCTGTATCCCACCGTCCCTCTGACTCTGCGTGAATCCATCCGCGACACTACTGTCGCCAATACCGCGATCCCGAAAGGAACGAGGATCCTCCTCTGCCCGTATGCTATTAATCGCAGTCCAGAGTTCTGGGGCGAGGACGCGGATGTGTTCAGGCCAGAGCGATGGGTGGACACGGATAAAGAGGGGAATCAGGTGGTAAATGGACATGGAGGAGCCGGAACTAATTATGCCCAGATAACGTTTTTACATGGACAGAGAGCGTGTATTGGGAAGGACTTTGCTAAAGCGGAGTTGAGGTGTGCGTTGGCGGGAGTGTTGGCGAGGTATGAGGTGGAGATGAAGGATCCAAACCAGGTTATTCATATTGCTGGAGCGGTTACGACGAAGCCGGTTGAGGGGATGCATTTGAGGATGAGGAGGGTGGACAGGTGGTAAATACTTGGGAATTTGGGATGGAGCGTATATAAATTTTATGATTTATGCAAATAGTTACTTTTGTTGATACCAGTATAATCTTAGCAAAGCATCACTTCTTGACCACCGGTCGACTCTTATGCCCCGGTCCATGTGCATGAGAATGCCCATGAGCATGGCCATGGCCATGACCATTCAACAGCTCACTCGCCTTCCTCTTCCCACTCTTCTCCCCCTTCACATCCTCCTCCTCATCTTTGATATCATCATCCTCCAAATCAGGCCAATCCTCCCATCCATCCTCCCAAATCCCCGCCATGATCTCCTGCTTCTCCGCCCTCTTTACCCCGTTCGTCCGCATCACCTTCTCCCATTTCTTCATCTCCTTTTTGTCCAATAGACACTCATCAAGTAGCTTTCTAATCGCCGTCGTGTCAATACCCTCACCAATAAACACAATCTCCTGACGCCTATCGCCCCATTCTCCCTTGAAGTCGTCTTCAATGGACTTGCGCACGTCCGCATCCTCCGGCCATGCTTCGTCAGGTAGTTCGGCGAACCACCCTCCACCACAGCCTAATGTGAGCATAGCGCCGGCTTGACTCCATTCGCCGAATTGGTATGGGCGGGTAGCTAGCCAGAAGAAACCTTTGGAGCGGAGAATGGGGGCGAGGATGGGGTCGGAGCGTTTGTTGGAGAGGATAGTTTCGGGGGCAATGGAGGTGATGTCTTCATCATCATCTTCATCTTCTTCTTCCTCGTCTTCTGTGTTGTCTTCATCTTCATCTTTCATCTCTTCATCATTATCGTCATCTTCCTCCTCATCTTCATCGTCGTCATCATCATCCGCCCCAGCCGCATTTTGCAAGATAATAAATTTGTCATGCAGCAACTTGAACAGCCTGCGCGGATGAAACGGCCGTCTAGCCGTATACACAAAGTTATTTATTCCATACCTGTCCACATTAGCCAACGAACCTAACCACGACACAGAGAATTAGAAAAGGGGCAAACATACTCAACCGTCTCCGGCCTCGGCGCCACCCTCTCCCCATTCCCCGTACTCAACCGACTCATCTCATGCAGACTCCTCAACCAGCCGGCGCCACTCGCCGCCTTAACGAAATCAAACCTCCCCGTGTCCAGAATCTCTCTCACATCAATCTTGGAGTACTTTGCCTCCAAGACCTTCGCAGCAGGATTAAGCAATTTAATCAACGTGTGGATCTTGTCCTTGGCAACCTTATCAACAAGATCAATCTTATTGATGATAATCACATCCGCAAACTCAATCTGATCGACCATCAGATCGGAGATGGTTCTCTCATCTTCCGGGATGACTTCCCCGGAGGTGTATCTATCGGAGAGGAACTCCGCGGTATCGAGGTTCGAGTAGAGATTGAATGCGTCGATGACGGTTACTGTGGTGTCGAGGGTGGTGAGGGTGTGTAGACCGCCTTGTTTGACACTATACATTTCCATCATATTAGCACACATCACTTGTATAATGAAAAGATGATTGGGGAAGGGAGATATATACATATCCTCAATAACCCTCCTCTCCTCCACACTCAACACCTGCTGCTGTCCATCAGCTCCACTCCCATCCCCATCCGCCTCCAACATCGCGGCCCCAAACTCCGCCGTGAACGTCTCAGCCACCTGCATCGGCTCACTAATCCCCGTACTCTCAATAACAACGTACTCGACCCCATCTTGCGATGCAAGTCGTGCTAGCTCGGCGAGTAAATCCCCGCGAAGAGTGCAGCATATACAGCCGTTTTGCAGCTGGATGAGGGATTCCTTTGTGTGAGAGACGGTGTGGTGGTGTTTAATTAAGGTTGCGTCGATGTTGAGACTATCTCTTTCGTTAGATGATGTGGTAGACAAGGGGATGGGTAATATACCTGCTCATGTCATTGACTATGACTGCGATGCGGAGGCCATGGTCAGGCGAGAGGAGGATATGTTCGAGGAGGGTGGTTTTGCCGCTTCCCTATTTAGTGGCCATTATATTAGTTTTCTGTGAATTTAAGAACGAAGGGAGGTGGGAGAAGTACTAAGAATCCAGAAAGGAGAGTAACAGGCAACTTTCTCCTCTTGAGTGTAGGAGATGGGCTCTCCAATGCATTGTTGGGGATTGCTGGGTGGAGGGATTCTTTGCCGGAGTCGATCATTTTCTTGAATTCTTTGTTACTTTCTGAGAAAATGAGAAGAATCAGAATCAGATGGAGGTTTAGAGTAATATTGTCTGCTTCATATGTGTTATATACTTGTCACCCCCAAGGTGTATATACTAAATGTGTACTACTTAGGGTTGGTTAGTTTCATCGACTTTGTGATTGGTTTGCACCCAAGGTCCTCTTGTCTACAAGGTAGTACTAGTAGATATTATGGTTTACCAAGGTACTCAATGTCGTACCACATTGCATGCTTTACTAATAAGAGGAATGTAATGAGTAAATAAACTTATTTCTATTTGTTTTACTACCATATGTGACGTATTCATCAACGGTAGACCCTAATGGACCACCCCAGTATCTACCGCGTAACACTATCATCACTCACACAATCCACCCCAATTCCACCCTGGATATCATCACACACAATCTCCGCAGTTCCCTTGGGGCTCGTTATATTGACATTTGACAGGGTAATGTTCGTGCACACCGCATCTGGCGAACAGACCAGATCCGCCACAATCTTGCCATCTTTACCCGAGGAAGAACCCCAAATATTCTCAAACAAGATGTTGGTAATGTTCACAGCAGACGGGTACTCGGCACATTCTGTAGCGTTGATATCAAAGTAGCACTGGTCCAACACGATCGGCGCATCCGTGTTCTGGATCTGGATGTTCTTGTACGTGACGTTGTTGATGCGGCCGTAGCCGACGTCTTGGCCGGCCCAGGCCTTGAGACGGGCGCCGTTCTATTTCACATCAGTCTTGTAAAATGGGTCAGTGGGCGACGAGAGACGTACCTGTCCATTCAGCAACGTCACATTCTCAATGTACACGTTCTCAATGATATCCATCTCACCAGCGTACTGGCCAATACTACCCATACTCACGCCGTGCGTGTTGTTGCACCACATGTTCTGGACGAAGATGTTGGTCGTGTTCGGCTTCGGCGAGAAGCAGTCATCTCCGACATCGATGCGCATATTGGTGAAACTGACACCGTCGACTTCGAGAGAGTCCATACCGTCGGTGTTGGCGGGGTCGGACTGTCATCAGTTAGCATTGATACCATTGGAATCAAACTAGACGCCAGAGGAGATAGAACGGACCGAAGCATTAGTCGAAAACGCATGAATGTACACATTATCAAACGAGACATCATTAGTGCGAACGAAAAAGTTCGTCCAGCACGGCGAGTTCAGCTGCGTGATGCCCTCGACCGAGACGCGGGTTGCGTTATCGGTGAGGAAGAGGATGGGGCGGTAGAATGTGTTGTCCGAGTCCTATTATTATTGTCATTATCAGCATATTCGTTCCTTGCAGGAATGTATGTGGATGTGGCATACCAAAATTTGCTTTCCAGCAAACTCATCATACCATTTCTGCCCATTGCCGTTCAGCACACCACTCCCGAAGATCTTGATGTCCTGACCACCCCAGCGCCAGAAGGTGATGGATTTCTGGAAGTCGTAGTAGAAGTTGTTGGCCTGCCAGTAGGTGATGTTGTTTGTGAACTAAGCGGTAGCAACAATATCAGTATCATGTTTCCTAAACCATTACCGAAGAAGGTGAAAGGAGGGATATACCTGAATCTCCCCTTCAAGCTGCACCTCAATATTATCCAAGAAGGTCAAATCCAACTTCTTCCCGATCACATAGGTCTCCCCCCGCTTCAACAATAACCGACCACCATGGTTCGCCTGCTTCAAGCCCCAGAGGAAGTCACTGGACACATCGTCCAGTTCATTCCTTGAGGGCCGAATAGTAACTGTCTCACGGTCTGGATACTTAGGATATTGAGCTCCAATGGCATGTAGATGTGCTTTGTTAGTCGCGGGGATGATTTGTGCGCCGGGGATGAGGGGAGATCTGGGGACGGAGACGCCGAAAGCGGCGGTGAGGAAGAGGGTTAAGGGGAGGAGGTGCATTTTGCAGGCCAATTTCTTTCTGCCGCTTGTTTTTATTTTGGTCTGGGTGAAAACAAACAGGCATTGATCGTCTATTATATATGAATTCTCTATAGGGGTCTATCTGTATGTACCCCAGATACTAACGATCGATAACATCATAGCAATCTCGATAATCTGGGGAAGAATTGGGGTAAACCCCACGGGGAAACCAGGGAGAACAATTTCCCACCTGTCATGGTGATCTTGGCTGGTGCACGGGGCCGGCCTGTGCTGGCACAATTTCCCCGGATTGTCTGTGAGGCAGCTGGTGGAATTTCCCACCAATCGAGGGTGACTCACGGTGATTTAGGTATAGGTGAGAAATGGGGTGATGTGTTGGATGTTGTGGAGAGACAAGCGAGTTGTGGGGATATTAACTGAACATGGTATACTAGAATATGTAGAGTGAACTGGAAATGTTGTTTTTGGGGGTTTGCTGGTGGGATGATATCCTCCGTGGTGTAGGTATTCGCATAGAGGATTGCCGTAGTACAGAATAGCATGACTCAACTGTTCTGACAGCACAACTGTAATCCATATATTATTGCAGGAATAACTGGTTTAGATTCTCACTAATATCTTTATTTCATCATAACCATTGTAGTGCGTACCTGCCTGTCAAACAGCTCAGTGGATGATGCACATATCTTCTATACAATTATCCACAATAACCTAACTAATGAAATAATCAAACAACGTTAATAAGCAACCATAACACAACTCCCAGCCTTATGCATACCCATTTCAAATCTAAAAGTATACTACAAATTCCAATAAAACTCATAAATCAGCTCCCCCAAAAAACAAGTCTACCTCGGTCCAAACATGCATCTCCCCACTAAACCCCCGCAGATCATTCCCAACAGGCGATCCCAATCTCCGACTTATCCCCACACACACATCCACCCCCATCATCCATCCATCATTCCCATCCCAAAATCAGAAAAACCTCACAATCCAGACAACTAATCAATTCAATTTCCTCCCTCCCAACACCAAAGCAGTAATACAACTGATATTCCCAGACCACCACAACACCGACCGCGAAAAGCTCAACGTCTCCGATTCAATAAACACATATGCAAGTCCAAACAGGATCCTGGATATCGTGTACCATGCCCCGATACCGTTGATCACGTCGTTGGGGAGGCCTGTGTGCAATGCTACTACCACTATATTTCCCCAGATACATAATTAGCGGTTGATCTATGATGCCAAAGAGAAACATTGGGAGTTGGGATAATGGGTATGGTCACGCACCAGCCGCCACGAATAACGGAAAGCCCTCGACGGCATTGGCATGCGCTGCCTCCTGCCGCTTGAGTCGATCCAACTGTCTGCGGGAGATCTTCCCCGCTTGCACGGCTGCCTCGCCGTAGACTTTCAGGTCATCTCTGGGAGCGACGTTATGGTCGATTCGGAGGAGACGTTTCGCAGGCCGGGTGCTGAGGATGCCGTAGGCGTAGAACCAGTTGAAGAGGAGATAGGGGATAGCGCGGTTGGGAAGGTCGAGGCCTTCTGGGGCTGTGAGGCCGAGGATTGTGAGGAGGGAACTAATATTGGTCATTTAGTAGGATGTACTGTAGTGTAAAGTGACGGGGTGACTTACGACATGGTTGTGGTGCTTAGTTGGGAGATGTTCGTGCTGTTGAGATGGGAGAGATTATATACTAACTATATCTATGGAATGATCGGCAGTCATATCGTACATCATAGCCTGTCGGCTTCACATGAAACTTTTATCCTTGATCGCAATAATTCGCTGTCCCAACGCCTCGGTACTACCAACCCTTATCTACAATAGCGCCAGAAAGTCCTGATCCCACATATCGGGGATCGCAAAGTCGTTGAGGTCAAATAGTGTCCCGAATTCAGACTGCGTCCATTAGCATTATCTCCATCATATGGTCAAACAAGAAAACTTACCGTATCTAACCCATACGACGCAGGGTCGAATTGCATTTCCGGCGTCGTCGCGAGATTCAACGATGGTGTAGAAACCGGCTACATCTGTTAGCAGATATCAATAAAAACACGAACTGTACACCTACTGTCGACGTAGCCTTGGCTCGGACCGTCTCCCAACTTGCTCCCTGCAACATCTGCTCGCTCATCTGCATACATTGCATTGCAGCCTGCTCCAATGCCTTCTGCGGATCTTCCCCTCGGAGTCGCGCCTTCACCGATGACAAAGCGAGCGTCGGAAAAAAGAAAGCCTTCCCTCCCTTGCCGTTTGGCGTGATTCGGCTTCCAAATGTTTCAATCGTTCGCTCGACTGCCCCAATCATGACCTCCTGCTGCGACCGTACCAAATCATTCAACGATGTCAACGCGCTGGACTGCATTGTCGATGTGTTCTGTGTGTTGAACTCGCCTGCCTGCAGGTACAGTTCAACGCATACTGTCAAAGCAGCGTGCAAGAATTCATCGCGGAACATTCCTCCGCTCAGTTGCCCCAGATGCGGGCTCACCTGCGAGCTCGTCGGGGGCTCGTGGTGAGAGAGGATCTCCAATGCGGACTCAAGGCAGACCTTCCGCGAGTAAGAGAATTTGGGCGACCGGATAATGCTCAACGCAAAAGGCCGATTCAGAACCAAAATCGACCGCCGCAACAGGAATACCAACATTGACTGCGCGAATGACGGGCCCGGTCCGGCCTTTCGGAAGATCTCCAAGCCGAAGTGCATGAGTTGGATCAGCTCTTCGCTCAGCCGCAAGGCCTCATCATATGATATCGTAAGTTTCAGACTGTTAATGGCTTTGGCGATGCGGATTCGCAGGGGCAGCGACTGCATAAGCAAAACCTGAAAGGTGCTTTGTGTGTATACCCCTATATCTTTGGGAACGGGGTCATCGACCATATTTTCCGTCAGCTGGGAATCGTCCAGGTTAGAGGGCGCCTCGCAATCGTATTCGTCCAGGTCGATCGTGGGCGGCATACCGCCATCCAAGGACGACTGCAAGTCAAGCTCCAAAATGGTTGCCCACAGCCGCCGACGCATCTCGGCCCAGAATTTGGTCATCTTACCAAATCGATGAGGATCACGATGCAGTCCCATGGTCATGGCAGTCCGTATGAGCGAGCCCGAGGAAATCCACACAATGTCCCCGTCAATAGCATCGGCCTGCCGTGCAATCATCAATAGACACTCGATTTGCAAAATGTTGAAATCGATGGTCGAGCTGACCATCGTGAATGCAATCCACGACCGAACACCGGCAATCCATTCAGCGGCTGCCTGATACACCCTGCTCTCCCCATTGATCTTAGTGTTCGGGCTCAAAAAACAGCAACTGGCTGCCATCAATGCCAGAAGCTTCGCCACAAAAGACGGTTCTTTCGGCTGCACTCCCGACCAGAAGTTTTCGTACTGCTCCAGGAAGGTTGGGATATGCAAAATACGGTGTGTCGTCTCAAATGTGGTCAGATACAAGTTGAGTAGTTCGTCAGCAACTTGTCGAGGCGGAATCATCTCCTCAAGCGAGGGAGACTTTTGTTGATAGGCACGCTGGTGCTCCTGTCGCTCTCGAGCCCATATCTCCCCCTTGAAGTTCTTGAACTTCTTGTAATCGGGGATTCTCTTCATCGTACTGCGGCGGCCCCGCATGAATTTGCCAACATCATCAAACTGCGGACATTAGCACCATCCACGAATCAGCCATGGCGCAACACACACTTACAAAAGACAAAGAGACGGACGCATGGCTCCGTCCAACGAATCGCGTGCGGATTTTCTTCCCCCGAAAACAACACCGATCGGGAAGATCTTTCACATTGTCAATGAGATTCTGCGACTCCGGACCCGAACGATGCCCGATGTCTACCGAGTCACCACCCAGACTTTCTGGGGTGTGCATCGACCCAGTTTTGGAGAGAGCGCTTTCCAGGAACTGGATGCGACTGCGCAGTTCGTGCAACTCATCTGACCGTGCTTTGGGCTTGGTGACCCTGTTGGTGGACTGGTGCTTGGAATCGAAGACGTAGAGGCCCCCGTGCGCTGGACTGGCTCGACTGCTGGAGACACGCACGCGTTCTGGCGGGGTGCGGGAAGCGCTCCCCGACCCCGGCGCCTGAGGGCCAACGTAGATGCATTGATCTGGTGTTTTGGACTTCGTGCATTGCCCACATGGCAGAGAGCGGTCGCATTTTAACTTGCGACGCCTGCAAATGGTACAAGATAGGGGTGGTCTGCGCCGTCGCGGCGGAGACTTTGGTGAGTGGTCTTCGTCCATGGCCTTGGTGGATAGAGCGACGTTCTTGTTTGAAGGCGATGATGTGACTGATAGTGGTGGGTTGGACCGACCGTGCCAAGTCACCTGATGCAGTTCTACCGGTGGTGGAGTGTCGTGAAGTTGAAGATGAAGCGGAGGGCAGCGACCGGCAACATCAAAGTCTTATCTGATCTGTGAGCTTACGGCCGAGCCCCACGGGCTTCGCTGCCTAATTTAGTTCAGGAGGAAGGTGTGGTCATTCAGGGAGCGTGACACTTGGTGGGCTTTAGTGGTTAGTGGCAGCCTGGGGGTACTTTTGATTCTTAGTAGTATCTAGTTAGTCGATGGTTTAGTCGGCCTCTTTCAGGAGTCATCCGGGATTACGCATCGGACTTTCTTGATTTGGATGTCCGAGTAATCGGAGTTACGCTTTTGGACTAGCATATATGACATAAGCAAGTTTGTCAATGATCCACAACATCAAAAGGCAATGAACTAGGGGGAACTTTGCTTGTCGAGAAGCCATCCCGGGCAGTGCCTTTATATATGGATTGATACAAGTCAAGTTCTATTTATACTGTATCTAGCATATAGAAGGGCGTCTCTTCTGGTAAAAATAGTGGAGGGAACGGCAAGCATGACAACATCAGATGCCGGCTCTAGCTGAATCTGGTCTAGCTCCATTTCCCATAAGGCTGAACGCGCCCAAGTGCTTGTATCTCACGCTCTTTTCCCACAGATTAATAGTAAATCAATTAGGATCGAAACAAGAGACGAAACTGGATTTCAGGCATTGACTGGCACAGCGTCATCCCCATCACAGGGCATCAAACTTGTCCTCCTGGCTATAGAAGCGTCGATGGATTCCTTGAACAATGGAGCTGCTAATCTAAAACAATCTGGTTCATCTCGGCCTTCGGGCCTAGCTAACCCCGAGCATAATCAATACTCTAAGAATAGTCCTGGGATTTTCTGCACTGGTCTTATCTGGGTGCTGTGCCTAAAAATTAATATTTCACGACGTATCAGACTCGTGCTGGTGTCCTCTCCTATCAAAGTCATCCATTCCGGAGCAAGACCACGTAGATACGCCATATATAATGGGAGAACAGCGATGGGATTTTGAACAGCTTCCATGTGAAAGAATATCCTCCATTTCAGGAGTGGGGACCGACTAGCCTCTTGATGTTAGCTTGGCGATCCGGTTTCAACGTAGCATGTTTCTTACGTGATAGTCTGAGCCCACCTGTCGAACATCTTGTCCACTTCCATGCTCCCTTCCACTCTATTGCCGACAAGTTCCGACCACTTCATTCTTATCACCATATTGACTTGATCTGTTCCTTCCATCCGCAAGACTCTGTCGGCTCCTAAGCAGGACTACAATTTGCTATGTCTTTTACAAAAGACCACTAAAGGAACAGTAACTGAATCAAACCCCTAAACAGGTCTGGCTTCTCCTAGAATCAGAATAGGGCCTAGTGTAGGTATGAAACCCTGTCGGTACTTAGTAGTATACCAGAGTAAGTGTCTAAGCCGCCCATGAAAGAAGCGGATGGTGACGAGGGCATGGGTAGTCAGTCCTACTGATCGTGCCCCCTTCTACCTACCCCCCTGCTTGTTCTTTCATATGCCTCTCATCAACCTCCTCCGAGCTAGCATCAAATAGGATCTTGAAGCAAACTGGTACCAACGAGCACCGCTATCTTCTAGCCATACCCTGAGTCCGTGAGGTACTCTATCGAGCCTAATATCTCCTTTGCGAATGAGATCAGCTGCCCAACTCTGTCCAAGCAGCCACCATGTCGTGCACGATAGTGCAATCCCGAGCGTCTGATAGATGCGCGTTCCATGGGGGCGTTGTTCGCATTTTTACGCCTGGCCTGCTCTCACTTCGTGTTCCGCTCTGTGGGTCAGAACTCAGCTGATCGGTGTAAAACACTTCGTCTCTAACCTTTCTGATATGCTTTCAGCATTTCTGTTATATCGCCTTTGACATTGTCAAGTGGTTCCCATGTTACCTCTCCATTCTTCCAGCGAATCAACATATCGTCTGCTTTGATCAGATGTATACGGTCTACCTCGTATTCTTCCTGGCCGTCTACCATTACTGGCGGCGCGTGAGCAATATCTGGTTAATATTTACCATACTCATCATTGTGCGCTTGCTCTAAGTGGGCTATGCTAACAACGAGATGAGTCGTCCAGTCAGGTGGCAGGTGCAGCTTAATAATATTATAGAGGCCGTAAAGGTAGATTATCATAGGGCTACGAAAATTTAGGCAGTGCAAAATGAGCAAAAAATGCAAGACAGCGAGACAATACCATGTCGCCTGCGCACTGCAGCTTGAAGAATGGTCATTCAAAACAGTCAGCCCTGGCATTCGCGCTAATCCACGGAGTTTCTCGCCAATTGTCACCGGCCGGGAACAGGCGGATTTGAAAGCCGACTTCGTTGGAGAGGGGTATAACTGCCTCGTGCGCAACATTATGAGAGTCCCACTATTTCCGAGGCACAGTTCATCGCTCCCCATCACGATGATCTGGCACACAGTCCAACAAGTTGTCCGATATCCCCGAAAGTGGGAAACCGGAGTGGATATCAGATTCCGATACCGCTGATTAATGCGGGCCCGCGCGGATGATCAGCCGCGCCAAAAGACACCCAATCGCCGCCACTCCAACCATGTTATTTGAATACCTTCAACACCTCTTCACCTCAGCTTAGATTGCGTTGCTTTATTTTCCTTGACTTTTCCGCATGCGGGTGCTATCTCCTGGAGTTTCCGCTCTGAAACTCACCTTTTCCGCAACATGTACACCCTGCCGGTCTTGCTTGCGGCCTTATTTCTACATGTCAAGTTCCCCTTGCTTCCGGGTCTGAGAGACACCCTCTATGGCATCATCGTCCTCAGCGCCTGCTGCGCCATTTTCTACCCGCCCGACACCAGGGACTTTATAAGATATACCAATGCATTTCTCTCTACCTCCTTTGTCATTCGCGCTGTGGAGCTCCTCCTGGTCCATGATCTGAGTCACTTGAAGCGCCTACAAAGAGTGTCTTACCTATCCTCTTCACCCGTATATACCTGGGAACCCATATCTCCCACGCTAGGGTGGAAGCGTTTTGTTCAAATCTGCGATCTAATCATCAACCCGCGCGCTGTGGGTTGGAGCTACGGCTCTCCCAAGTACCAGCCTCCCGTCCGGAAGCTCGAAGCTGTCCCGGACGGCGCAAATGGGTGCGTTCCTAAACGCGAGGACATCGTCCTGGTGGCAGATGACGACCGCTTCTCGTTCTTGAGAGGCAAGGTCGTCCGGGCTCTGGTAGCCTACTTTATCATCGACTCGTATCAGTCAGCTATTGGACGGAACTACCCCAGCGTCAGCAACTTCGTAGAAACATTCCTGACCAATGTGCTGAAAATCCACGCATCCCCTGCCACAACTGAAGGCGTGATCCGGTTGTTCATCCTCCCGCCAGTACACTGGATGGCCTCTTACGCCTTCGTAGACGGAATCCACGCCGCCACCGGCGTAATTTCCGTCGGTGTGCTTCGGATCATCTCTCCACAGCTCGCAGCGGAACCATGGATGTATCCCCCTGTCTTCGGGGCGATCCGATACATGTTTACCTTTAGCCTACGAGGCAAGTCACCTACCCCCCTTACCTTTCCAAGGACAGCAGAATAATAAAGTAACAATCCAGACATTTGGGGCAAAATGTGGCACGACCTCTGCCGTCGCCCATTCCTGGCCCTCTCCCTCTCCCTCATCCCGGACTCATGGCCCCTAGGCCTCAGACGCCTTCTCGTCGTCTGCCTCTCCTTCATGGTATCTGGCGTCGTTCACGCAGCAGGGACCTACGCCGTCTCGAAGGACTGGTTCGCTGCGTCCATGATGATGTTCTTCTTCTGCGTTCTGCCAGCATGTGTGGTCGTGCAGCAGATCATTTCCGATCAGATTCTGCCGCGTGTCCTTCCCGCGAAGAGTAACATCTCTCGAGTCGTTATCTGGCTTGTGGATGCGGCGTTCGTGGCCGCGTGGGGCTATTATACTAGTCCGTGGTTTTTGAATTATAGTAAGCTGCCGGAGGCGATTGAATCCATTCCGATGCCGGTTAGTTTCTGGGGGGTGGTGCTTGGGGCTTAGGTTTGGTTTCGTATTGGTGGTTGTTATATAGTATAGACTATGTCTTCACTACAGGGGGGGAAGGGTGTTATGTTATGTGGGTTGGTGAACGTTTCTTGATTTGTTGTTTCCTTGTTTTGGCATAGCGATATGATACCATCTTATAAATTGGTTTTTTATAGGGTTTGGATAGATTATTGATAGGATTTCGGTTGCTAGCGAGGATCCGAATACGAATACCATAGTGTATGTCCAGCTGGGACTACTGATCCAACAATAACGGGCATTATATAGTGCTATGTTCAGGTCGGCCATCATGGTAAGTAACTGCCACGCTACAAGTCCCCAAAGTATGGCCATATTTGTACAGATTTTGGCATGAATTAATCGTTACTGCTACAGGTACAAATGATTCATCATATCCCCTCACTCAGCAATGATACTAGTGAAACATCCGAAAGCCAAACCTACATGAAGGGATTGTCGCATAGCTGTTAAGGAAGGAAACCACGTAGCAACGCAAGTAATTTATTAAGATTACGTACCACTAAATCAAGACAAATTGACTCCTCCATCTTGCACACGTATATACCTATACTCCTTCCCAAATATGGCAAAACGAGTTTGCCTATGCGGTGTTGTCCACCACAACGCTCCCGTTGTTGGTCTTCTGTTCAGCGACGTATCTATCCCAGGCTGAGCAGTCGACAATCTCGACTGAGAAGTCCGCCTTCTTGATGAGATTGTCCAAGCGTCGGCATGCCTCCATCATTGCTGCTTTACCTTCCGCAGTCTGATCCAACTCATAAGTAGGCTCAATCCCGAGAATCCAATTTTGGTCCTTACAGCGGTATTCCCACTTTTCGGATATCCGGACGTATTTCAGAGATAACCGATCGCTTTTGCTCTTCGATATCAGGCTAGCCAGAAACATATACACAGGGCGGTCACATTCAACTATCCTCAGACTCTCTAGAGAGTTCGGGAGATCTGGGACATCTCGCAAGCCACTTTGCTCCACTTGAAGGACTTTGAGGCTTATGAAGGACGTAAACGAGCCATAGTGACTCCAATCTGGACCTCCAGGATTGGGCGCGCAGTCATTAAAGTTGAGTTCGAGTTTTAGAAGGCTATATTTATGGGCCTCCAAGACCGATAATATATTTGATCTTTTGACCCGGGAAGCATGTCGACACTTTCTGTCTATTACTGCCTCACTGATACAGAAAACCTTCAAACACTTGCATGCACGAACAATTTGGCGCAATAGGGGGGGAGTAAACGTAGATGCTCCTAGGTCTAGCATCGTAATGCTGAGAGACTCGGGTTGGAGGAGGTTAAAAGGTGGACAGCCAGGGTCATGCTCGTCAGCGCCACATATAGAAAGCTCATTCAGTGTGGGTAGGTGCATGAGATGAATTAGATTTCTTAATGATTCGTGGGACATGATTTCCAGAACAATAACAAGTTTCTTCAAGTTGGGGAGATAATCATAGCGGCGTATGCCCTGAGAATCTCGTTCCCAGAGCAGCTCCAATCCACCCAATCCTGTCTCGATATAACTGAGTCCCAATTCTTGCAAGTTGGGCGTCAGGGATATTAGAAGCATGAACAACGGAAGTGGATGGATTCCCGCATTGCCTGTCAGGTGTCGCTGCTTCCAGTCCGCTGGAAAATGGTTATAGGCTCTCATCAGTGTCTCCATTGAGACCTTCCGGGGCCCAAATGGCAGGTTCTGCAGTGAACTAAATCTCGGAAAGAACAATATATCCATATCCAATTTGCGTACAAAGGTGCCCAATTCAGGCCGTTCAACAACAGCCTCTATGAAGCGCATAAGAGTAACCATTTGAACCTTGTACGGAGGTACCCTTCCATCGCTATAGATAAGCCATTGTGGGCCTTGACGGAACAATTCGGGCTGGACAAGGGCACAAACTGTCTTGCAAGTTTGGCAAAGCTTTGCGATGGCCCCAAAATTGTTTGCATAACGCAGTTCAGCTATTATGAGCAGCAAGATCTCTTGGGGGAGATTTGGAAGACTCATTGTGGCCGTCGAAGGATTCAAAGGTGGCGAGAGTTGCTTTGGCCAAATGCTATCGAGCAGGGATGGAATGACGAGTGGAATACAGATGGCTATTGTCAGCTGTCACCAGTAATAGAAGGGTATGTGGACACCAGATCCAGAGCTCCAGATAAGCCTGGGCACTTGACATCCTTTTTATAGACCAGCATCTGTTATGGGTTACGAACTTGGTGAGGTGAGTCTCGGTATTCCCCAACCCTGAAACATTGTCTGGTCTATAGCTATAACTGAAGCATTGGGACATAAAGGCCTACTAGTAATCGCAGAGATCCAAGAACAAAGGCTTCATATTAAGGTAATTCGTTGTACTCTAGCCCAGCAGCGGAAAACAAGGCACAAGCCTGACTATACACCATTGAAGATCATGTTAAGTTTAATGAGTAAGTACTAGTAGTAGAGTCAACAAAGGGTTGCTCAGCCGCGGTCATCTGACTGGGCGTTCCCGCACTGGCAGAAGCCGAGATCTCAAGTTGTGGCTGCCCTTCCATCCTCCACCTCCTTTCACCTTCTCTTTACACTTCAAAGAATTGGCAGGGTATTGAAATAGCTCACTCAGGTCACGCGATTGCCGCCCATAGCACGTCCAGGCCCAGACCCAGCCGGTTAACCCCAAAGTATTTCCGTATAATCCCTCTCTTCACCAATCACCTTCCGAGCAAGCATCACCACCACACTTACGGTCGGCTACCAGCTCTTTCACCACAAAAAATCTTGCTACCTGTCCGTCGCAGAAATGCCACATATCAATCATAATTTAATGGCTTGACCCGAATAACTCGAACAAAGAACGATGTTCTACAACGCCCTCATCCGAACCCACCATATCACCTCCCGCAAAAAGGTGTCTGCGCTGAAACGCGCAGCCGATATACACAATTGCTTCGTGCTTCTACGCTCCGGTGGTTGTCCAGGGATAATGTATGTCGAGGCGAGAGACCAAACCGCTGTTGAGTCTTGGGTGACTGTCGTTCGAAAACTTCGGTACAAGGATTTTCAACTAGCCACGCGACCAGGACCCCTCAACGACGAGAATCAGACAGACCTTCGTGATCAGAAGCAGTCACACCACCAGACAAGAATGAGGGATATACGAGCCGGTGTATCTGAGGTAGAAACCGTCAAGGAGTTTGGGAGTTTAATGGAACAACGAGGTGTCTGGAAATGGTGGAGAAAGGGGATGGGATACGTTGGTTGATTTTGCGATCGCTGCAAGTGCATACGCAATTTATGGGCTGGGCTCTCTTGATGGCTACCCATGTCTGTGATTATCGTCCAGTCCGGCTCTCTGCAAGATCTGAGACCCTGGACTCGCGGTCCTGAAACCAGCATACTAGTCACCACAATTGGAAGCCTCATGCAAAGCAGCTGTTTCCCTCGCGTGCCAGGTCATCCAAATATCGGCAATTTACAGCCACGGAAATGTGTGCAATCTAATGTCGATACTACGTCACCTCATCGAAGCTATATACACGAACTCGATGTCGACGTATGCAGGCCTAGCTCACCCATGCAATGTCGAATTGTTATGCTTAGTCGCCCAGTTACGGTGACCGGGCAATCTATTGACAGGGCCATGTTGACCGATATTGTCTTTCGGTGCAGGAACATCCAATGGCTGCGGCATTGGGGCCAAGTCTCTTGTTTGGTTCCTCGTTATTGAGCAGTCTGGGTCGGCCAATCCTTGCGGACCGGTACAGGTGTCTATAGCTTGCTGCAAGGCGACCTGGTCTGTCCAACCGTACATGAAATCTCCGTGCAAGCCGTATCCGGTTTTATCACCTGTCGCATATATCCAGTTCTTGTAATCTGGATGGGGTGCTGTGTTGAAAAAGAATTCCAGAAAGATGGAATATATCGCAACGGGATGAGACTTGGGACAAACACCCTTGTTATAGTCTCCAGCGTCGGGATACGCCATCTACAAGTACTGTCAGAAAAGCCCCAAGTGCTCGCAGACAACGACACCTACATGACTCTTATGATCTGAGCTGTCCAGGTTCTCTCCATCCCAGCAGGAGGGCATAAAAACCTGCGACCTCAACATTTCACAAGGCTGCTGAGGCAAGCCTTTTGTCTCATTCGAGCTTCCATCTTTGCCAATGCACATATGACTGATGGCACGCTGGGACCAGTTCGAATCATTATAGGTCCTGTTCCCATTCTGATATCAGCACTGTCAGACATCGGTATAGAGAATAGGCGAACAAACCGAAGACTCGGATCCCCAGCAAGCATGCGCAGACCTTTCGGCGGCGCCAGCGGAACCAGCTTCTCATCACAATCCGTAGCACCGGCCGTATAATTACACGCTCGATCAAAGTAATAAATACTCTATCTAACTCATTAGCCAATTCCTCTCGACCCTCAACCGAGCTTTAAGGACTCTCAACGAAGTCCAAAGCAATACTTACACTGGACTGATACTCCACGAGCTCAAACGACCCGTTCCTCATGCGATGATAAAGCTGCGGAACCCAATAATTGCTCCTATCAATATCCACTTCACACGTCGTCCCCTTTGCGTTCTGCGCCGTGCTCTCATTCATTGTTCGCTGGAATGCTGTCCCCCCAGTAACAACATGTGTATGCGTAGATGGCTTCCCTGGCGCGACTATCGGATCGGATAGTTGAGTCGTCAACGGATCGCAGCTGAAAGTAAACTCGTCTGTCGTGCGCTGCTTCGCGAGGACATTGCTACCGCTGCTGAGCAGAAGTAGCGCTGCGATGTAGCAATTCCGCATGATGCTGTTCGTTCTTATCCGCATTCAACAGACAGAGGCACCATTTGCTTCATTCACATAGCAAGCAGCGTAGCAATTGCACTTGCAATCCGCGAAAGCAGTATCTCAGGACACAAGAGTAAAAAGCGATTGAAGAAGCAAGACCAGAAAATTCATATAAAGACAAAAACAAAACCTAGCCAAACTCAATATATTCCGTCCATCATTCCTCACGTCCATTTAACCTCCACCTTCAGCGCCTCCTGGGTGCTTGTTTTCCGCCCCGGGCATCTCTGTAGATTAAACATTCCAAGCACCACCGCAAATATCTCAACCACTGTGAATATCTCCGAGGAATGCTATGTTATGTGGATGCCCGTAGGACACGTGTCCCTTGTGTATTGTATGTACCGTGTAGAGCACTGATGGTGGTGGTTTGGGTGTAGATGCTTTGCAGGGGCTGTGTTTATTCATTTTTTCTTGTGCTCAGGAAGGGTCCTACATATTTCATGCCAATGCCTCGGTCAGATTACCCACCAAGCCCATGCAACTTGACCTGTGAACTATAGACTTGGAACTGTATCATAAACTATTATCTATAGCATCTATGAATAGTAATTCAAGACATCACAGACCCTCCACCAAAACGGTCAATCCATCACCCATATCCTACTAGCACCCTCGGTTGTTTTGCTACTGGGGTGCAATTCTGGATAGAGAGGAGCTGAAGTAGTCGTAGTATCATTTATACATTAGTAGATTTTCCCGCTCTATCTAGCACTAGTGTTACATATACATCATTACTTCATTACCATTTGACTGCATCTCTATATGTGATTTCAAGAAAAGTCATGACTATAACAAACTGCAAAGGAAACTACCTCAACTGAAAAGACGTCGTTGCGCAGAGCTAGTCGAGAAGAGCCAGTGAGAGGACCTTTATTATCTACAAACTCTCTAGGAATGTAACTGGGAGTCGCTTAGGTTATAGTATTCAAGAGCAACGCTATCTCATCAATTAGAACGTGTCATTGCATATGAAATCTCCCTCTGCTTAATTCTGATCGCATAATGCAAATACAGACGTAATCTCGCCCGCCAAACACCGAAGACACCCGGCCTTAAGCGCCGCTAACAACATTAAGCTCCCCATTTGCCCAGTCAGTTCTGGGCCGTGGTTTGTGGCGGCCTGGCCATGCATGCATGTACTACCGAAGTAACATTTGCATAAGCAGCTAGGATCACACCTGATGTCACGCCATTAGCATCCGTCGGACCGGGCACAGAAGTGGATCATTGGTGACCAGGGGCTATCCCAGTGACCAGTGAAATCCCACTTCCAGATGCAGTAATATCAGCCCATTGAACTCCAGTAATGCGCTGGATGAGCGGACTCTTATATCCTGGCTTAGTCGTAGCCTCGCATTGCAGAACCCACCTCATGCCTCGCATAATGGTGCCCATCTCAATTTCTCTCTAACGTAGAATACCCCAGACATATCCCTGATACCCCTGGTTTGGGTTCCTTCAGACGCAGCAGCGGCTGCGTCGAGGACACCCTAAAAAAGGCCCTGAACCGGCTCAGGGTCGTGATTACACGCAGCAACCAAATGGAGCATCAATACCTTCGTAAGCGATGTAATGCAGCTATGCTCTTTAACACACCAGTCCGGTATTGTTACCTAACATGATCGAGCCTGGCTTGGATCGTCTTGTCATCGAAGTGACCTTCTTCGCCGACGTAGTTGTGAAGGGCTTCTGAAAACATCAAGCGACGGGGTGCCTTTCGTCCCGTCATGAGCTCAAACTGGGGTATCGCTTGCTCGACCACATTGTCAAGTCCATCGACTAATACCCAAGGGCGCCCGGTTTCAGTCCGAATACGACGCATCTGGCGCAGCAGTGGTGTGTCCAGTGGCTTGTAAGCGAACTAGCATGAAAAGGTTAGTCAGGGCCCACCTGTGCACTTCATTTAAAGAACTTACCTCAAGGACTACACCGCCAGTGGGGCTTCCCAGCCATTGCATAGGCATTTCAAAGTTGGCTGGCGGTTCATCGCGGTCGCGGTCCGCAGGCACACAAGATGCGATCATGCAAGGCGGACAGGCATCCTCAGGCCATTCATCCTTCAATGACTTGAGCACATACACAACTTCCGTCGAGTCCACTTGTGAGGCTGCCCATGAATTGAAATGGCCAGCGACACTTTCCGCTCGTGACAAAGTTCTGTTGTAGATGAAGATCTTACGGCATCCGAGCCGCAGCATAGCATAGACAGCGGCGCGGGCCATACCGCCCGCTCCTATCACCAGCCCAGTAGTCTTCGATGGGCTGATGGCATTGCGTGGAGAGAGGTTGCGGTTGATGCAGTTCATAATGCCAACCCAGTCCGTATTCTCACCGTACCACCCTAGCACAGGTCCAGCCTGGTTACGCCGACTCGCCTGCTCTTGTAGAGGATACATGGATCCATCAGGGCCGGCGCGCAGTGGTACAATCGTGTTGATGGCACCGATTGCCTCCACATGTCGGCTTTTCGCCGCGAGCTTATGTGATAGTTGTACTCTCCAAGGCTGAACCACACTTGACCCTCCAAAATGCGAATCTCTGCCCAACCGGTCCATGATTGCAAGCGATGGCGAGTCCGGTATGGTATAGGTATGGCTCATGCCACAGTGGCGGAAAGCGGCATTGTGCATTGCAGGGGAAAGACTGTATGCGACATTGCCTCCGAGAATGAAGAACTGGAGCGGGTCCAGCACGTAACTCTGAAACAAGGCCTGAACTGCATCACGAGACGTAATCTGCGGATCTCGCTCGTTGTCGGAGGACCTTTCGATTGCTGGGTGGGTTACAGATGTGAGGATGGAATTGAACACTTGCGAGGTGCGGCCAAGACGGCCAATGTTGTATGCGATAACCGGTGGATGTTCGCCAGGCAAAGCATGAATCTTGTTTGTGAATTTAGCAACCGCTGCATTATCCTCACGCGACGCAGCCACTCGAAGAAAGCGAACGAGCTGACACCCCAGCTTTTCGGCTTCGGAATAGAGGGCAAGGCATTCTTCGCTCTCCCATGTCTCTGGCGCAGAAGGTTCGAATATGCGTTGACCAATAATCTTTGTGTTTCCTCTGGTGCGGATTGCCTCCTCCACTCTAGACCTTTCCTGGCTCAAGTCCACGGCCAAATATTCAACCGCCAGCCGTAAAGCATGTTCCACAATAGCGAAGTATAGATTGTTCACCTTTGTGGCAGACAGATCATCTCTGGCAATTCCTGTGGAGGATTTATCTATTGAGATTATGATGGGCGTGCGAGCATTCCTCCGGAGTAGAGCGACCTGCTTGCTGAGAGTTGCTGTCAATCCCGCGCTCCAGCGGTCAACACACAGCTCAATGGCATCACCTCCTGACTCAAGCTCCTGTAGTTTGACATTGCCTTCTGCCAGGTCGGAAGATCGTACAAAAATGGCATGGGTGAAGGACCGGAGTTCTGGGGGGGTCTCTAGCAGGACAAAAGGCGAGTCATAACTGGTGTGTCCTACATCGGTGCCAGTCACGAAACGCACGAAGCGCGTGAAGTCCTCTTTCGCTTCTTTCAACTTGAAGGAATAATCAACGCATCGTCGGTCCGGCGATCCCTCATCCGTCTGGGAAGCGATACTGGAATGATCTTCAACATTGTAGAACTCGAAATTCGAGCATGTTCTGTGTAGGGGATCGCCCTCGGCAAGGAGTTTGACCGACTGCTCCTCCAGGCCTAATAGGCTTTGAATGCGATCCATGTCGCGAACTATGTATACAATGGGATTGGTAGCAGAATAGTGACGAAGGTGCTCTTGAACCGGACGGGTAAGACTGCCGAGACCGCATTCAATCACACAACGGGAGCGGTGGTTGTCAAGCATTGACTTGAGGACTTCGACATCGCGTTGCTGGAATTCCTGACTTCCATAGCGCTTGAGATACTCATGCCTGGTATGTCCGGTCACTTCCTTAAAGTAGTGGTCTTCCGTGATGAACCGCCGTTTCAACGCAGTGGCAGCGACAAATCCCAGAGACCGCTTTCCGCACCCCCGGATGCCCACAAGCACCAGAGAGGCATCAGGATCGAATCTCCGGCGCTTATCTACCGGGGATATTTTGTGCATTGTGGACGTTTACGTGGATCAGTGGGACGGAGGTCTTGTGTGGTCGGTGCGCGGGAAGCAAGACCGTCCGCTGCAGAAAGTCTAAGTTGCTTAGAGCAACGATAAATCAAGATGATATCAGCAGTGTATCCGAAGCAATCCAATGAGGACCAATCATCTGCACTCCGTCATATTCGAAGTGGCCATGCTTCAATTGAGGGAGGATAGCGTTGTCGAGGGCCGCTCTTGATTTTTTTTTCTTTTCTGTGACTGAAGCGGAGAAGCTAGTAGACCGGGGAAGATGGCGGGGGTGAGGAAATGGTGACTAGCTTTGCTAGCTATCGGGCGGAGGCGGACTGCAGTAAGTGCGGCAGGGACAAAGGCGGTCAATCGTCGCAGCAGCTGGCATGCCTGCGAGGGCAGCAATGGGACGGAAACGTGTTGAAGCAAGGCTGGGCAAGCAGGCGTGATTGGTTTGCTGGGTAAAGCCAACCGGGGGGCGCTGGAGAAAGTGTGATTATAACAGAACCAAAGGATGACAGTCGGGGGACCATGGCAAGAATGCTCGGTTGCGGCCATCAGCCACCGGAGTCCCAAAGGGTTCGCGGGTTCAGCATCTCCAGCCGCATTGCCGGACCATCGCATCTGCCACGAGTGACCGCCTGCCCTCCAGGCTGTTTGCGGATAAGGCAATACCCGGATAGACGATCTCCATCCGCGGAACTCTCCGTATACGACATAGATTGGCCTGGGTGTCACCCCCGATCCATCGGTAGCCACCTACTCAATTAGTCTCTTCAACCGCATGCTAGTATTTATCATTAATCAATAAGCATGCATCCCTGATAAGTAAACCGACCCCATTCTCCAGGCAGAAACAAAACGCCTGTTTAGCGGGCGTGTGATGGGCTAATAGGTGGGTAGCCAGCACCTGCGAAAACGATGGTAATCCAATCGATAGAGAAAATCGTTCTGTCAATTCGGGTCAATCTGCGCCTACATCACTCTAAGCTCTAGCACGTCGGCCCATTAGCCCAGTAGCATTGAATCAAATGTATATGCTTAAAATTAAATGGAGTATAGTGAGTGGTACTACTGTATCACTTCGCGTCCCGGGGTAAGGACCCTGCACGATTATTCGGACCCGATGGGTATACCGACGCCCGGAGGCCTGGGACTGATGAACCCTTGAAGATGTACATCTCCTCCATCTGCATGACTACCGAGTCGGGATGCCGGATCGTTTGCCGGATCCGCGAACGATCTGAAGGTCATTATTCATAAGCCGAGTCAAGAGCTTGACACGGACAGTGAGCATGCTGAAGAGGAGGACGTACCAGGAAGGGTGTCGGACCCCTGGAACCGGCGAATCAGGAGTGATAATGGGTCGGTTAGTTCGGAGTGCCACAATAGACAGTAAACTAGTCATGGTTTGGATTCTTCTTGGGCTCGACGCCTTTGTGGGGTGAAATTTACGGTTGGTCCCCGCCGACAGCAGAGCGGCCGGTTTTCGGCGGTTCCTATCTGCTCAGTCACCAGTGATTGGGCTAGTGGGTTTCGAGTTTGATAATTAGGAAGACGGTTAGGCGCCCTTTTCGTCTATCCATTAGTTGATAGTAGATAGCCACAGACAATGGAGGTTTGAAGTCAGCATTGAGGACCCATGATTCGTAACTAGTCAGGACATAATGATGGCCACAGTTGGGGGAACTAGGAAAGCAGGAACATTATCGGTTGGAAAGCTTAGATGCACGCTATTCTTGTCCTCTAGACTTATTGTGATTAGTTCCCTCGGACGCGAAAGATAATAATAGGAACTGGTAGGTGGTTGGTTACGCGGATTATTGCTGCGAAGAATTCTTGGCTGATTGACACGGTTCAAGAGAATGCTATTTTTGTGAGTCGCTAGGAACAGAGGAGGCTGAGCCTGAGGAAGTTATTATTATCAGACAACACTAAGTATTTGGGGGGGTGTGATGGAGTATGAATTATGGAGAGAGAGCGAGCACGAATCCCACCGAGCCAAGACGGCGAAGGACGGCGGAAGTCTCGGTTTTTCCTGCAGCCAAAAGGTGCAGGGACTGTGTAGGGGAAAGTAGTTGGGAGGAAAGTCTCCCACACCGCGTCGTGGAGAAGCCGTGGGGATCCGGTGTGGGGTGCTAGCCTCAGGCACAACATGGCCCTCCGTTGTGAGGAGAATCTCACCACACGAAAAGTGGGAATTTTCTGGTAAAAAAAACCTTTTTTGGCACTATTATCTAGATTATCTTGATTTTCTTACTATTTAAGAATAGAAAAAGATTTTTTTGTTTTCTTTTTATTTGGTTTACTATCATTAATTATTATTACTTTTTTTTTCCTTAGCATCGAATTCTGGAAAATCGTTGCAGCTGCCAATCTCAGTCCCGACGGAACCCAAAACTCACCCGGAAAAGGCGACTAAACCCAACCATCATCCACTAAGTAACTCACTAAAGACAGAGTAAACTAGTAGTCAACTTTTTTCGAATTGATTTATTTTATTTATTATTCTATTTTATTTTTCCAATTTTTTTCCTCATCCCGAAGTTTTTGCCCCGATCTTTCCCTTCCCCCTCCTTCTCCCGTCCCTTGTATTTTCCCCCGTTGCGGTCCCTTCAACTTGCATCTCGTAGTGTATTTTTTTTTCTTTTACACTTTCCCGGATCCCTTTCTAAACTTGGTTGCCTCAGGATGGGTCTGGGCCGATGCACAACTCCATATTGGATTGGATGGACCAAGGAGATTCAACAGCGAGACCCTGAGGTGGCTGTGGTAGCTATCATCCATCTTTAGACTCATTGGATTCTTGCGTAATACTACTTGCCATCGCTTTTCTTGACAAGTTCTTTTCCGATTGCGTCTGGGGGACCCGAGGGTCTTGTTTTATAACAGACGGGCATGCACTGCGGGATAACCTTTTCGGCTTGCTCCAATCCCTCCGCCGCGGTCCCTTTCTCGGCTTGCCTGGCGACTACTATTACTACTACTACGACTACTTACTTACTTACCTACAACTATTACCTTAAACCTTTCCAGTTTACTTGAACTTTACACTTCCGATTCCTATTATTCCCTACTAAACTGAACTGAAAACTGCCTTTTCCGTCCACGCCTTTTTTTACCTTCCCCCTTCTGGTCGGTGTCATTTCTGGGAGGCCCGACCACCTTTCGCTCGCTACCTTCTCTTCTCTTCTTTCCTCTCTTTTTTCCTGCTTTCATGACATGCCATATCTTTTCTAATTAACCCTCTCCCATGGACGAGGGTTCCGATTCTAAAGCCCCTCGACGGAAGAGGGTGTCGAGAGCCTGTGATCGCTGTCGAAGTAAAAAGGTCAGTTAGAATCAATCAATTAATTAATACCTTTTCTTTTGGCTTCTCTGCTTCTTCCCTCTCCCCACTCTTTTATAGATTTCCCCCTTCCTTTCTCCATCTTCATCTTTCTCCTGCTTTTAACCCGATCGGTGCAATTCAACCCCGAACTGCAGGTGGTTTTCCATTCTGTACTCGGTAATGTTCGGGGCGGCGTTCTTGCGTCACGTCACGTACTTGCCCGTTTTCGGTGCTTGTTATCGCCTCGGAGCTGCAGCTCAGCTGCCCACTGCCGTCTCAATTGGCGATCTACTCCTACTCCTTCTTTCCTACTTCATTAACTCCATCCTGGATCTGCTTGCCCCTTCAGTCTCTATCTACTCCTCCACCATGTCTCTAATTTCCACCCGCCATGCTGACAACGACCTCCCACTTCTAGGACAAGTGCGATGGACTACGTCCCGCTTGTTCGGCCTGCCAGGCTTCAGGCCAGACCTGCTCATATGATCCTCATGCAAAGAAGCGCGGGTTACCAGAGGGCTATGTTCGTGGCCTGGAGAAGCTTTGGGCCTTGTCCATCTGCAACATCGATGGCTTTGAAGACACAATGCTAACTCTACTGGGGACCACCGCCGAATCAGCTGGTCGGAGACAGAAGCTCATGTCCTTATGGACGGATGATGGCGCGTCAGAGACACTGCATGAATCTTGGAAAACCAGTCGCCTATATGGTGCGCTCGAGAAGATGCTGTCTAACTCTGAGCCAGTCACTGAGAGCTCAGGAAAGCGCTCCCGGGAAGACCATGATGACGGCACCGGAAGTGAATGGGGATTCCGCATCGACCGTAGTTCGACTCCTCTCGCTCATGATGCTCCGCGTGTTGTTGAGCCTTCCACCTCTCCCCGTGCTAAAAGGCCCCGGCTGGCCGCTCCCACAGACAGCAGGATCACGTCGTATACCGCCAGCGCTACGAATGCCCTACAATTACCCCCGCAGACCTCGCAGCTGTTGGACGTCTATTTCGCAGTCACTCACTCATGGTTCCCAATCGTCGCAAAACACAACATCTTACGAGCATCGTACCTGTATGCAAGCGCGCCGCTATCTGTCGCAAAAATGGCCCCAGGTTCGGGCGACCACGCCGCATTGTGGGCCTTGCTCAGTTATACCATTTCGCAATCTCGGGTTAACCCGCAGGACGGGGCGTTGGAAGCGCTTTCGAAGACCAAGGAGTATTACTCGGTAGCTCGAAGCTTGATTCCTTCTGAAACGGAGCGGTTCGAGCTTGGACATGTGCAGGCACTGTTGCTGCTGACGTTGGTGAACATCGGCCTGGAGGACTGGACTGCTGCCTGGCTGCTGAGTGGCCAGGCTGTTCGCATGGCCATTTCGATGGACCTTGGAGCCTTCATGGACGTTCGACGATCGGACGAGTTGAGGCAAGGAAAAGCGGTTTTCCTTGGGTGTTTCGTGATTGACTCGCTGCTTTCGTTCCGTTTGTCGAGGAGACCGTGCATGCATCCTCGTGATCTCACCATGGTCGGGCTGTTGGAAGAAGATGGCTTGGAAGAGTGGAACTCGTGGTCGGATGTCTTGCCACCTACGGGGGCTGGACAAGGGAAGAGCCCTCCTCGACGGGGTCCGCTGCTCGCTCTAAGCTGCTTCAATCGACTAGTCGAGTTGGCCGGTGTATTGAATAAGATTGCTCGCGACTCCACGGCTGGACCAAACGCACCCTTATTTGCACAACAACTGGTCATGGAGCTTAAGCAATGGGATGATCGTCTTCCGCTTGGATGTCGCTTGATTGGTCCGGAAAGTATCTATCCGGAACGACACTCAGCCTTGCTCCCGCACCAGAGCTACCTTGGCTTAACATATGTGGCTACCCTTCTGTGGCTTTATCTGCGCATTGCGCCTCAGGAGCTTGGGCTGCACCGCTCTCAACGGCCGGCTATCGAAGGAGCCAAGAAACTCCTTTATAGGGCTCTCCCAATGGTGTCCCAGCACCTCGATAACTTTCAGGTTTGCGGTTTGCCGCCGATATTCGAGCTTTCTTTGCGCACTATCGCCGAACAAGCGTTCACTCTGCGCAATAAAATCGAATCCGACATGTTCCCTTTCGGACGATGGACTGAAGCGCTCCTTCAGCGAACCACGGAGCTTAGTTCAACTTGGCCAGTGTATCGCTCATTGTCTGCTTCTATCGATCACTGGTACCGTTCTAAGGATCTCCCCGGAAACCCTGCTCTATCCTATCAACCACCAGAGGCAGGATCAGCACCCGGAATGGCTAGCGGTATGACCAGTACTGCACTACCCCCTGGGTCTATGGCAACATCGGCGGCAGGGTATCCGAACATAATGGGCGAGCCTACGATGAACCCTCACATGAGAAGGACTGCACCTGGAATGGGGGATTCCGATTATACATCTGCCATCATGGGCATCACTATCCCTGTGGACGGACAGTACATGACACCAAAAGATCCCACGGTGGAAAATCCTGATTTATCCATGATGGACGTGTCCTTCCAACAAACCTTGGACGGGCGAACGGCACACATGGACAAGTCCGAGCCTGCTGCTGCTCTGAATGCAGCATTACCGCGGGGCACGCGCCCCCATCCGTCTACACCCGACTCTGGCGTGTCGAGTTCGATGATGTCGGTCACCGGCCCGGGCGTTATACACGAACGTTCTGTACCTTCTGGGGATAGGAGCTCGGATACGACAGAGCGTATCGGGTCAACCGGCGACATCGACGCCATCTTCAAGGATCTTGCATATCTCGACACCACAGAGTGGGCTAACAATCGCGAGGCTGCGTTGAAGGATTTCGGCTTTATTGACGAGAGTACATTCCAGGCTTTCTGCCATGACCCAGACCGACTTGCTGGGACTCAGCCGTTGGTACATCCCCCGTCGATTGCCGATATTTGGCCGCCACCGGGCTTTTTCCCGGAGACGTTTCGTGACACTGCGGAAGATGCGATGGAGGGTTGAGTTGCCGTTTTCTCTTCTTCTTTACATCTTGCTTTTGACCGAGCAGAGGTCAAGGGACTTTGACAGGGACTTATCCCTATTTCTGATATATATGGAAAACTTTGACGAATCTGTGTTTTCCGCTATATATGATGGTGATGCTATCAACGCTCGCATCACCCTTTTTTTTGCCATCTCTCTTGTTCCTTGTTGATGATACCCAATGTAAGTAACACATTACGAATAAGATCGATGTCGACTAGCGAATTTCAATCATGGTGCTGATAGTCCTCGTTACAGTCCAGAAAACCTCGAATGCAACAGGGAGTTAGGATATTAGGTATCTAGGAGTTGGTTGTTGCTATTGGTCCATGCATATATGTCGTCGCAAATCCTGATATTGGGGATCTGTGGCTCGTGAGCCCACATTTACAATGAAATGGTCTCTTTCAATCATCGTTCAACATTCTCCACCACCCCTGACTATGCTCGACCTCCAAGGTGAGCCAGCCAGCCCAGTCCACTTCTAGCCGCCCTGACGTAACATTGAGCACGGCGTGATCTGGCTTCAGACCCGCTCTGTCTAACTAAAAAGCACGGTCTTCCTTGAAACAGTGCCTAGACTAGTAGATATCAAGTAGCTACTCCGTAGGAGCAAAGTAGCTTGTTAGTTTTGTACTAATCCCCACCAGCGATTAGGCACCGATGCTTATTCCTTCCCATCTGCCCTCCTCCCCTTATAGCACCTCCTGCTATTAATCAATCCACCGCGACCCAGCCAACCACTTTTCCCTGTTTACAAAGTACATGCATTAGTAGTTGACTAGTTACCTCGTTCCAAGATTCAGTCCTGACTCTCATTCCATCCTAATATCGTCTCGGCCCCCCACCTTCCAAGCAAATTACACAGTAAACCTATCTGCCTTCTTTCGCCGCTCTTCCGATTGGTACTTGGTCATTGGTGTTCTTCATTTTTTTTAAATGAGATTACTTGCAAAAATACCTTGCTTTCTATAGGTTCAGGCTTCAATTTTCTTCCTAGAGACGGGAAAGAGGTACCTGGTTCTCACAAATACGAAACCACTTGTGGTTAGTAGTTGAACAGATGTGATCACTTTTGTTCTCTGTTCATATGCATATTATGTATCTTTATTGCTGGAATGTGGTAGAGAGTCCTTCCTGTCTATGGTTGATGTCTTCGATGGGTTGCAGGTGGTTAGTGAGTAGGTACCAATTCTTTATTTGGTAGATGGAATCTAATGAAATTGATACCCATGTACTGCCTGTGCATGAGCTGGTAGGTAGCTATGGTTTTAAGGTTGTGGTAGCATACTTGGTGTTTGTTTATGGAACTACTAAATGGAGTTGGGCGGGAAATGTGATAATCCAATATGTATTGAGAGATATTCTGGGATGTAACATGTCGTACACTACTTTAATGGAATTTCATCTGCTGTATGTTGGATCATCATATGTCTCATTGGGTCATAAGGAGTCAACGCTACCTCGCGTGGTGATATCTGGGGGTAAAAGAAAAATAAAATGCAGGAAATTAAAGCCGTCATGGACAGCCAGCCCATCGAGAAACGCCCCCAGGCAGAACCCAAAACCAAACATGAACTACGCCAAAACATGATCCGGAGATTCCGGCTTCCTCCAGGCACATACAACCCCACGGAAGATGGGAAAAAGAAAATAGAAAATCCCTCCTTTAACCCCTTTTATCGTCGACCAGCAGCCAGCAACATCAATTGGTGAAAGCTCAGAACGCCGCAACCCGTCTTCCTGGTCGTTTATTGTATGAGAAAGATGCATGAGAAATTGATGGCTAGGAAATTAAGTGTATTAAGTCGTAAAGCCCGCTCTGCGACCTTGTGGATGCTCCACGGAGAGGGAATCACCGCCTCCAGCCGACGTTCCATATCACATGTGCAATGTCCTTGGCTGTGTTTACGGTGTCTGCCACACGGTCAAAAATGCTTGCACTCAATGGTTCGTCGTCTTCGTTGGGTGTCATTCCTCCCGGAGACATCGAATGGAAGTAGTAATCGAGCTCCTCATCATCTTCTGGATTCACAAACCAGGGACGGCTTAGACTTCCTAGGCCATATGAGTTGCGGCTTGGCTCCCAGTCGAATTCCACATCATTCTCTTCTTCGTCGAGAAGGAAATTAGCAGACGGCGTGATATTCCTGCCAGATCGTGCGTTTTTCCGCGTCGAATTCTCGGCTCCGGACGAAGTAGGCGACGTAGAATTCGAGAAGTAGCTGGACCACCGACCCATTATTGAGGATGCTGGTGATTCTGATGTGGTTTGTCCGTTCCCACGGGCATCCCCTCGGCAATCTGGCAGGTCATCCGCATGGTCCGACGCATCCCATCGGTACTTGAGTGTAGTAGAAGGAAGCGGGGCAATGGTTTTGTTTTCACCACTAACGCTACCACGAGGCGTACCTTTGTCGCTGAGCGACGAGTCAGAATGAATGTGTTTCATCATGACGATACCATCCTCTGATGACTCATCCCCGAAATGGGCAGGCCATCCATCGTCTTCCTCTTTCGCCTCAACAGCAATACATTGTACCACCTCGTTGTTGAAGTGGATATGCCGTCGTTCGCTAGGGGTGGCCGATGTTGACGTATTGGTGGCGGTACCCTTAGCAGTAACCCCCACGGGAGTGGTGGACGACTTGCTGAGCATATGTCCAAACTCCGAGGAGGCCCTCTGTAATGGGGGACGGTTACGGTTTATCTCGGCCTCCTGTGCTTTTAGGATGGCTCCCGCATGTTGCAAGAGCGTATGCTGGGAGAGAGAACGCTGCAAGATAGTCTCAGAAGCTGTTCTCTTCTTCAATATCGGTTTCCTATCCGGGTACAAGGTCGGTGTCTCCAAGCGGCTGGGAGGAGGAGAGCCATTGAATGCTTTCTCCCGCTTATTGCACGTCTTCAAGGGTCCGTACAACCACGTCACATCGCAGTCCTTCAGCCTATTGGGGGTGTTAGCAAAGAGCCAAAGCCTAAGGGACTCTGTCCAAAAACTGACCAGTTGAGGGCTTCTGGCGATACCGTACCCAGATTGAGTTTCAGCTTGGCCCACGTCCTCCACGAGGCATTCTCTAGCCTTTTCCCGTTTTCGTATATGTTCCTCCGGGCGACGACGTAACGCCACGACGCCCAAATATCCTCCTGTCTCCATTCATGAGATAGGTAATCCACGTGCCTCGATGGCTCATCCTCGATTGTACTATCATCAGCAGCCGGTGCCTGCGTCAGGCGTGGGTAGTCCGCCGAGGAGTCCACAGACACATCACTGAGGGCTTCAGGCTCCTTCTGTCCAAATTGGCTGGAATCGTACGACGGCAGGACCAACTCGTCATCATCATGGCCCTCACTCATAAGAGATAGACTGCTCAGAGTCGCAGGCGTGGGAGGGAGATTCCCCACGGCTGTAATAGTGAAATCCGGGGATGGAGACGCTGACCGCGACGGGGAGGACACCAGAGCATCAGAACGATCCTTGCAATGATATGCGGGCAGATTGAATTTGGCTGTGGCAACATTGGGCTCTTCGAGGAAGTAGGTTTGGGTGATTGGACTTCGCAAAGGGTCCGGAGAAAAGCGTGATCGCCCCTCGTTCGAGGCGGGAAGTATGGCCGTCATCCTAGCAGTTCAATCAGGTACATAAGGGCAGTCTGCGAATGGGATGGCCGTTGCAAGGGCTGGAGTTGAAGAAGAAAAGGTGGGACAATTGATTGAGATAGAGATGTTTCGTCTTCAATGGAAAGGCGCAAGAGGCGTCGAGGAAAGGCCCGCTATCTAGGAATGGCGACAAAGTGCTGAGATCATGGTACAATATGGGGTGGGCCAGAATAGGAATTGATCTTGATTGGCAGCATATATGAAGGGGCAGCTAAGGCACCTCGGAGATGTTATAGGGCGAGAGAGCTAGTAAGATGTATCTTGAGGAGCCATCAAGGTGTCAGGGAGTGAGTGATATGCGAGAGTTATTAACGGCTCCAAACAAGCCCCTCGGAGGGGGGTGGAGAAGGCCTTTTTGCTCGGTCGCACGAAAGGATCGGAAACTTGGATGGGGTCGAAGCTAGATTAAGATGAAAGGTCGGGAATAAACCAGCGTGTGTATGAGAGTCGCAGGGTGAAAGGCAAGAGTCGTAAAGTAACGTTGACGGGAAGCGGCGGGAAACCGGAAATACCTGTCTCTCTCTCTCTCTTCTTTTGCGAGTGCGAGTTTAGTGATAGTGGCGAGTGGAGATGCGATAATGCACGGGGGGTTCGACCGTTAATTTTTCTTCTTTTCGGTATTATTATTTTTATTTCTTGACTTCGTTTTGATAAAAAGGAAAAACTCTTAATTCTTCCCAGGTACTAGACCAGGTTCAGGACGTTGGATGATCTAAAGAGTCTAGATACCCGATGGTAGGGGGGCGAAGGGGGGAGGAAGCGTTGATGTCGCGCGGATCAAGTGAGGTTTGGTAGATAAACCAACGAGAAGGATCAGAGACGCAGGGTACCGCGTCGATGGCTTGGCGGAAGGAGGATTTGTTGGAGAATGAATTACGATTGACGTACGCGTGGGTTAAGAAAGAAGTACGAGGATATTCCCACCCCCCTTCCCCCTCTCCTTCGTATCAAGCAGTGCACAGTACCTAGGAACGGGTACCTCCCAAGGAGGGCATCAAACAAGGTTGAACCAGCACAGAAGAATCTGTTCGGTGCTTTTTTCGATCTTGTTTGCCACCAAAGAACCAAAATGCTCCCAAAGTGAATCATGACGACGGTACCTCGAATGGAAAACCGGCCGGGTGGGGATGAAGCAGTTGCGCTAAGACATGTCGGTCTAGTCTCCAGCAACTTTTACTCTTTCCCGTCTAGTGCATGTATTCTGGCCCATTGCTGATTGGTCGGCACTGGAATGGTGTAACTCTCGTGGTGCATGAGTGTGGGTCACATTAAGCATTTCGCAGCCCGCCATTGGCTCTCATTGAGGTGGGGGTTAGACCAGTCTTGACACCCGAACATCGACGATCCAGAGCCAGCCTCATGAAGCAATGTCACTTCTTTCGGACTTACTGAAGGTTTTACCTGTCGTCCATAGTACACTCTCCCTCGTTTTACTACTATATATCCATACTGAGCTACCTAGCTAGCTAAATTACTACCTTGCTATCAGGAACCGAGCTATGTATCTAGACAAAGCCTCCGATCTATACCTTAGCCGCATACCAATCATCGACGGACTTTACGTACTGCGACCGGAGTCTAGAAGGACTCCGAAACCCCCCAAGACGCGCTAATTATGCACTGTAGTGAGGTCTCTTCCTAACATCCGGTTTGGAGCTGTGCGGGAGGGACGTGCGATAAATTACTTACTAACTACTACCTCCCCATGCCCCAGGATGACAGATCAATGGCCTTACCCAGTCACTAAACTAGAGTAAACGGGGCATGGGCAGCTAGCGTGAACATCATCATAATCTCATTCCCAGGCCAGAAACACGGAGCAGAGTAGTCAGGGATCAGATTGTTTCCCTCCCTTAGCGAAACCCCTCCCCGATGCGTCCAGTATCAGACCCACCGGCTTTTCATTCCCGCAGTATCCCTTGGGAGAGAATGATGTGATATTGATAAGGAGAAGCAGAACAAAGAACCCGAGAGTTTGTCAGTCACTCTCCTCCTGCCTGTTTGGATTTCTGGGGAAACCTCCGCACGGTCTGTCGAAGTCCAGATCCCAGATCCTCGGCAAGCCAATGCGCGACCGTTGCTTCGTTCATTCCGGGGCACCCGCAAAATAGGAGAGGATCCATTTCTCCCTTCTCCTCTCCCGATGAATGACCGATCCACCCAGAACTGTATCTACTTTTTTTTCTACTAATCATAATCTTCACATTAGAAGTCGACCTTAAGCTATGTCTCCTCTTCACTGATTACAATTCTTACAAATGTATACTGCTTGAGTCTGCAAAGTGAGGACTGCCCTGTGGCCGCCAATCAAATTCCCAGCCGACAAGTACGTAGTCCTCGGGATAACACGGGATGCTGGAAGCTTCCGGGTAGTCGTACCTTCTTCCATTGTCTTAACGGGATGCACGGATGTTTTGGTGCGGTTGCTTTGCATACGCTTTGAACGAGCACTGCGCACCTACCACGCTGACAGCAATGTTTGTTCTCCAAATTATGGTTCAGTTTCCAGTTTCAAGTTAGTGCCCTGTACTACCACTGTCCGATCATTGCCACTATATCTCTAGAGGACAAAGTGGATGATGCTCTTGCTAACCATCTTGACACGTTAAGCCCAATCCGTCAGGTCACACCTCTGTCATATGTATGTTTGCTCTCGAAGTATAGTAGGACACAGACTGGACTAGACTAGACTAGGTAGATAGCTAGGTAGGCTGCTAGTCAGAGAGAGGGCTGGACAAAACACTAAGCACGCAGGTCTCTCCTGTCTGCGGCGGAGCACGTGGATCCGAGCGTCTGGCATAAACGCTCACCGGAGCTATTGCTATTATACGGGTTTTGTCTCGATCTATGTCCTCGTTCCCTTCGTCTTGCCATCCTCGATAAGATTTTGGAAGGAATGGGAAGTTTTCTAAGCCTAGTGATTCATGATGTCATGCTGGTTTTCCGTTCAATTGGCTTGCTTATCAAAGCCACCAGAAGCTTCGGATCTAGTTAAATATCGCTGAATGCTGACTGACAAAACGCCAGAGCTAACTAACTAATTAGATGGCCAAAGTACTTCCTTTGTCGCGTCAACCTCTCAGGAGTCAGGACAACATCCACTTGGGTCCGTTGATCCGCCCTTAGTGCCCGTTTCCGGACACTCAAATGTGCACTAGGAATATCTACAAGACTAGCTACGGTCTCGTTTCCAGACACTCGTCCGCAGCCTCCTTCTGACTAGCGTCCCAGCCATGTCCGTCCCTACCTGCGCATCTCCCCTGTGGCGTGGTCGAACGTGCAAGCGAATAGCCCCTCATCTCTCAAAATCAAGTGGGGGTGAAACAATCTTGTAAATTAAGATTGGCGTCAAAAAGAAACCCGTAAGGCGGCTCGATGCATGTCAGACAACTGATGGCTAGGATAGCAGATCGTGGTACGTACGTCGTGAGCGCAAGGACCTTCCCACGAGGGGTATTTGGGCGTTTCTCTTTGGTCAACCGCCGCATGCGGTACTCAGCGATCAAGCAACAATCAGCCACGCTTGCATATGGAACATGTTGGACTCCCTAGGTACTACTACTGCATAGACCGTCCCCCGTTGTCCGCATGCCATCATCTACGTACGGTACGATTGGCTAGACATCCTTGTCCTACTCATCATGGACCTCTGTGTACCATCTTCCCCTTATCAACACTTACGTCGCTTGAGAACCTAAAGAGCTGACAGGCCCAATCTAGATGATCGAGATTGGCTTGGACCCAGGGAACCGAACTGGAGGGATTAAATCGCCTATCAGGGCCTATCAGGGCCTATCAGGGCCTATCAGGGCCTATCAGGGCCTATCAGAACAGCTATATTTAGGCCAATACTCACAGGAGGAGCCACGGACAACCCCGACTATCCAACACCAACCGGAAAGATACGTTCAGGCCAGGCCACCGTCGATCATTCTAGCCCGCTTTCAAACGCGGGGTCCCATACAGAGGCGAAACCCAGCGATCTCCTATCCCCCAGGTCTGCTTCCCGTATGCTTTCGCTTTCTTTACTTCTCACACGTTTTGGCAGCTTTACAGCAGAAATTATTTCAACGTGGCATTTAGCTCGGCGGGTGCGCTGCCCCGGGAGTTTCTCGGACGCGAGTCTGGCGTAACCGAAGCGATATACCTGCTCTGTGAAGGCGCTGATGGTATTAGCGACGAGGCAATTTCACTGACGTGTCCCGAAAGCAGCCGGTGCCCGTGCACCCGCATGGCCCTGGTATGACCGTCGGGCCCTTTCGTGGGCTCCGAGGCTACTGGATCGGCCGCATCTGCTCATTGGAAGAGGATATGAGGGGCAGAGTATCAAACCGATTGGGCCCGTTAGCTCATTCCTTGACAGACGGTCTGATCTATCTGTCCCTGCGCAAACCTCACTAGTTCTTCGCTAAGTCGGAGAGACAGCGTCTAGCTACGGACGAAGTGACTTTGCTCGCGCGGACTGCCATCCTGCTGGATAACCAAATACGCTAGCGACTGTTAGGTTTAGGTTCAAATCAGTGCGACATCTCGGTGGTCTAGAACGAGGAGCAACGGAGCATTAGTCTTAGTATCAGGCAAGTAGATTTCGTTCCCGCTAGCATTCGCTTGGTGTGCGAGCACCATAGCTATTGCGCACTATATGTCGACTGTCACGCCAGTCAGCCATCGACGCTGCTTCTCACCAGGGCACTAATACGCCATACCTTTTTGTTTCGGTTTGGCGTACATTGCTTCTCTGCTCCTCTCTCCTTCACTTCATTATCTTAAGCTGACATGATGGAATGATACGTGAGGTGGCGTCTGCAATCACACGCTCGTCATATTACGATGGACTTGACGCGGGAAAACATGGTAAACGCCACTACCGGTTCGCTCACAACTTGCTTGACTGAATTGCCTTTCGAGACCTGGCCTCTGCAGGCCCGCAGTATGAAACGCGGCAAAAGCAGCCACTCTAATCTTCCATTCCAACAATTGACGGAAATGTGGCCATGCCAAGTCACTCATGCATAAACTATGCTGGCCAGTCCGGCCTCATGAAGCTCTTCGATCACCAATCGTCGTCCAGACATGGAGCATGTCTTCAGATCCAGTCCCTGCTTTGTTATCTGCATGCGTGTGCGTTAGCAATGCTTTGCCTTGCCTTCGAAACTTCCCAATACACATTGTTTGCCTCTTACATTTGAGTATATTGGAATTAGACGCCGCATGCCCGAAGGCTGAAATGTGTCGTTCTCGAAGGTCTATCGTGTTTTCGACTGCTCAAAGGTTGCATGCAGCGTCACTTCAGTGGCGTTAACATCGAGCGTCATGACAGGGGGCATGTTTGCTTGACGGCACTTGATCGCCACTGTCAGTTCCCAATTCATACCGAGTTGGTGCACGATAGAGTTGACGAGATGGACAACTTCAACCCGTGTGGCAAAACACCATGCAAAAGATGCCAGGTTCAACTGACTGCAGCTTCTAGACTGGCCTAACATAAGCAAGCCTAAGAGGTACTCACTTACGATATCAGCGTACACGTACGCCCCTCTGCTACAGCGCGTGAACTGAAATATCTGAAGAATAGCCTACCAACCGCTCCATCCAAAAGTATTCAAATGAGTCCAGTCCTCATACAGACATCACATCAAACAATACGAGAAGATTCTAGCCAGAGAATAATGCATCATAACCAAGCTTCAGTCTTCCACTACGAGGCATAACATACCAGGTCCCGCCAGCCCAGCCAATTAGTATAGTAGCCATGACACCGAAACGTAGCCAACGCAACTCTGCTCCCAAATGAACAGAAGCAATAATTCCATCCTCCCGTATTGAACCCTGTCCAATAACCCCCACAACAAAACCAAACCTATCTTCTTCATACAATATGAACATAGCATGAATCACATGATAGAGAAATGCGTAGATAGGTAACTACCCAAAACAGCCTAGCTTCAAAAACCAAACCGCAACCCAGCGGGAAATACGTACATCCAGACCCGACCCCGCGCTCATTCAGAGGGCGGTCGACAGCGGCGGCGGGAGGGGCCTACCTAATACCGCGAAAACGAGATTTTGTGTCCAGATATATCGATCCATAATATCTTGAATCTCTACCTCTCATACCTCTATCTTCGAAACGAAAATCCAAAAATCGTCTATCTTTAGATTCCTGGATATATCACAATGGCCGAAGTCGCCCAATCGGTTCCTGCTGAATCGCAGGCTAAGCATGTTGTTTACTGTGGAGGTAAGTCGTCTCTTCTTCGTCTCTGCCATCGGTGATTGTAAAGGAAAAGATCTAATAGCTAACTGAATCTTCTACTATGGATTAGTTTGCACATTGCCTCCGGAGGTACGCATACATATACACACCCACATGCACTCGAACCCAAGCTTCCATCTTCGTCTTCGAGGATAAACCACCCCCAACTGCACTATTAAATTTATACCACCCAAAAAGGCGTGTGTGGTATCCAGCTGACATGTAATTTTCAAATCGCTCAGTACTGTGAATTCGGCGGCACGGCCAAGAAATGCGAGGACTGGTTGAAGGAAGCCCATCCGGACATGTACCAGTCGTTATATTCTGAGGGTTCGTCATTTTTCTTCTCCCCCCTTGGCCCACCTCCCGGATCTTTGAGATCAGTCGCTAACTTGCGACCCATTTGTGCCATGTAGAGGCCCTCAACTCCAACCTCGCTACATTGTCGGTATCGGCTCGGGAGCGCGCAGCTAAGGATGCGGCGAAGAAGGAGGCCAAGGCTGCTGCGGCCGAGGCGCGCGATGCTGAGCGGAAGGCGGCGTCCAAGGTACAGATTAAGCGGGTTGAGCGGAACAAGCGGAAACATGTTACCGTTATCACGGGCTTGGATATATATGGGTTGGAGAATAAAAAGATCGCTAAGGACCTGGGCAAGAAGTTTGCCACTGGCTCTTCGATGACTAGGTCTGCTGGTGGAACTGAGGAGATTACCGTGCAGGGCGATGTGAGTGAGGATGTTAAGGAATGGCTGCTCGAAGTGTACGGGAAGGAGATCCCGGAGGCCAATATTGAGCTCATCGAGGATAAGAAGAAGAAGAAGGCGGCTGAAGCGCCCTGAGGTATATTTAATGGGCCGATGAATGCATAATGTACAAAAATACTATGCTTGGGGGACACTATGGGTATCATGACATTATTTATGGTTTACATATTAGATCAACGGAGATACGACAGTCTCGAGGCTGGCCTTGAATGTTGTCCTGAGTCTCGGAAATAGAAAATCCAGCGCGCTCATAGCTCGTCAAATATTGCCAGTGGGTCTGGATCAGTAGTCCTGACGTTGGTTTCATCTCTAGTAGCCGTGGCTACGACGGGAACTGATCCCCCAGAGGGCCGATTATGATGACGAGAAGGGAGATTCCGCAGCGATTGTGGCCATGCTTCCCTCGGGCTATCTGAGACTACTTCATGGCCATTCTCTGGAGGTAGAGCATGCGACGAATTTGTGAGGAACAATGCTTGCGAAGGTAATCCAGAAGAGTCTGGACCCATCATAGTTGGCCAATTTTGGATCGCAATGGCGAGAAGAACTGCGAGCATGCCAGCTACCACCACAGTCCAGAAGATCCGAAGGCGCCGATTAACTCGTGACTGCCATTCTAGTTCTTTCTTGTCCCAACGATCAATTTCACGGCGCATTGCCTCGAGTCGACTGTTAAGCCCCTCAGCCCTTTGTCGCCCCGTCTTCATGCGATCTTCCAATGTCTTAATTCTTTCTAATTGGGGTTGGAACTCTTTCAATTCCCCCATCTGTTTCCGGATTTCCTTATCCAAGCCCGATGTCTCCCGCTGGAAGTCGTCAAAAAGGGCAGAAGTAGAACTGGAAAGCTCCTGGAATGAGGCGATGGTCGAATTTAATGCGGCAATCTTCTCCAGAAGGTTGTAGTACGTATAATCCAGTCTACGGGTGATATCCGTTGCAAGGGTCCCGATCATTGACAGGGCAGACCGTAAATATCTATCATCAAACCAGTCAAAACCATCCCAAATGTGAACAGACTAGAATCGACTTACTCCTCCCCTTGTTTTCTCTTACTCTTTACTTGCTCCAGGTCTTCCATCGAGCGTATCTCTTGACGCCTGATGGGACCAAGCTTGTTGCTCGGGTCAATGACATCAAGTAGACTGCCCTTTCGGCTCCCACTACCCAAAGCTGCGGTGGAATCGGAGCTCCAGCGCGACCAGGTTGTCTCCTGCGTTATGGGTCTAAGCAAACCATCGTCGGCATCGTTATCCTTTTCCTTGCTACCAGACCATGTTGGCAAAAGACCTCGGGAACCAGCGGACGAGGCGAGGTTGTTCATTCTTCGGGGAAACCGAAAGTCGCCGGATTTACTGTGCTTGTGCTTGTGCTTCGAACGGGATTTAGACTTAACGCGATCTGGACGGGGAACGTCGAAGATCAGATGTTGGTGGTGATGCTTCTCTCCAGTCAGACCGGAAGGTTGAGATACTTCGCGACCATGATGATTCTGGCCGAGTTGGAGACTTCCGCTATAGTCGCTGGTGGCACTGGTGGCACTGGAGGGCTGCAAGCTGGGTGGTGGTGCTGGTTTCTGGCTTCCGGCGGCTCCAGAGCCATGGGCCGGTGGGTAAGTCGCGGACAGCTGTTTGGACGGTTGGGAAACCATGGCGGGCAGGAAGGATCCAGGTCAGTGAACCCTCTCCACTTTCCTTAGCACGCCCTGACCCGGATAACACTGCTCAACGCGTTGGTCAACCTGGGCGGTCGGTTTCTGAAGATGTTTACCATCGGTCGTACGACTCGCTAGCAGAGGTGAAACACAACGTGGTTGAACGTGATGCCAAGCGCTGATCCATGCGCTGGCCGATCGAAAGGTATCGGCCCCTGATCCCGCAAAGGATCAGCAGGCCTCGGAATATATACTTCCATTGGGATTTGACTACATCCGAGCATTCTGATGTATAAAAGTACAAGGACAGTCTGTGCTTTTCCTTTGATGTGTAAAGCAATGTGGCTTTCAGTTTCTGTACATTATTGTGATGTGTTGTCATGGATAGGTCAGGAACCATGTAGATAGTTCGGTGTATCCATTGTATAGTATATACTATTCTGAAAGGTTGAATTCTAACTCCACGGTCGCCAGCGAACTCCACTTGTCATGAAACAGTAGCCATCAATCGGCCGTAATTCCCAAACCCGGTAAGAAAGGAAACATGGTGTGAAGGTGAATGATACAGAAAGTTTACGGCGTGGGGGTACATCAGCCACCACTCGAACGAGATGTAGACGGGTTAGTGATCAACAGCAAAGGCGAAATAAAAAGGTAGAAAAAGAAAAGAAGCTGGGAGAATAATGAAGGGAAGAAGGACCAGAGCCGACGGCAATCAAGAGTTCAGCAACTTGTTGCGCTTTTCGCGGCGCTTCAGGCGCTCGACTCGCTTGCGGTGCATTTTCTCGGCCATCTTCTCATAACGTTCCTTCTCCTCCTTAGCGGCTCGACGATCCTTGATTCTTTGAATATGCGCCTAGATGATTGTCAGCAAGATTGACAACCTCTTTTGTAAGACATGTCATAGGCTGAATCCCACCTGTCTCTCTGCCTCCTTTTCTTCCTTCAACTCCTTCTCGTGTTCCTTCACGGCTTCATGGTGCTTGCGTGCTTCCAGTCGCTTAGCGTAGGAGGTCATGCCCGCAGTAGGGCGGAACGGCTTCTTGGTGTCATGCCAGTTTTTTCCTGCGGGTCCGAGAAGCGAAAGGCATTAGCAACAGTTATTTTCGAAGGCCAGGGAAAAAAAAAGTGGGGTAGCTAATTTCATACCATTTTTCCGCATGCCCTTAATGGGGGCAGCAGCTGAAGGTGCGGTAGACATGATCGGACCGAGAGTAGGCAGAGCCAAACGAGCCGATCGACCAAAAGGGGGGTTTGTGTTGGGATGTGAAAGAAGAGAGAAAAGAAAGAGAGATTCCAGACGGGATGATGATGGAATTCTCTTAGCTCTCCGCTGCCCTCTTTTTTTTTCGGGGCCTCCGAGTTTTGAGGAAAAAGTTATCTTAGACCGATCAGATAACCGGATCTCGGCAGAAGTGGTGCGCCGGGCCCCGTCTGGCATGGAATTGAGGGATTTGTCGGCGAGAAGTCTGACGGATCACACTCAACTAGTTGCAGCACTCGCCGCAATCAGCCAACCGCCGCGAGGTCTACCCACCCCACCCATCGCTCATATCCCGATTTCCCCTGCCCCCTTGGCCTTTTGGGCTCGTGTTCCGTTTTACTGGCAAGCGATGTTCGCTCTCTCTTAATTTATCGCGCGTGGTTCGGGCACACCTCCAAGCAAAACCCCTCGTCGAGTCACCACACCGCCCCATCACTCTGAAAGTCTTTAAATACCCTTTAGACCGTTCTCTCCCTCGAACAGCTCGCGAAACTACAATGCTCTCTCGATAAGACTCGTCTATCCTTTTACCCCCCACTGTGTCTCTCTCCTTGCATACACACCCGTCAAAGTCGTGTCGTGTAACCCGAGCTCGACTGCTCATTCACCTTTTCCCTGATGGCGGCCGCCGAACATGCGATAGCAATCAATGATGATATTTCAATGGAGTTACCTACACTTCCGCCCAACCAGGGCCTTGAGGCCTTCAAAGATATCGTGTTTGGGTCGGTAAGTTATCACCGTCGTGCCCAACCCTTGTGGACGTGAACATGATACTGACGTTTGACCCCACTAGGCTGCAGGAATGGCAGGCAAAGTGATCGAGTACCCTTTTGATACAGTCAAAGTGCGGCTCCAATCTCAACCGGATCATCTTCCTCTCAGATATAAAGGCCCCTTGGATTGTTTCCGTCAATCCTTTCAAGCAGATGGCCTACGCGGGCTCTACCGGGGCATTAGCGCTCCCATGGCAGGTGCTGCCATTGAGAACAGCTGCTTGTTCTTCAGCTACCGTCTGATCCAGGATATATTGAAGGCCACTGTCTACTCCCCTGCCGATGACCTCCCTTTCTCGGCACTGGTGTTCAGCGGCGCTGCGTCAGGATCTATTACCTCCCTTGCACTTACCCCGGTTGAGCTCATCAAGTGCAAGATGCAAGTTCCCGTTACGGCGTCTGGCGGAACGCCCCCTGGTCCATTGACTCTGATAGCCACTGTCTTCCGTCAAGACGGTCTCCTTGGCTTTTGGCGCGGACAGTTGGGCACACTTATTCGCGAGACTGGTGGCGGCGCTGCATGGTTCGGTGGCTATGAGGGAGTATCTGCACTGTTCCGCGCATACCGTGCCCCATCTGCAGAGCTCAAGGAAGATGGAACATCCTCTGATTCCATTCCTATCTACCAGAAGATGATTGCAGGTGCCGCAGCAGGCGTCAGCTACAACTTTCTCTTCTATCCTGCCGATACGATCAAATCGCGCATGCAAACAGAGGATGTTACGCGAGGAGCATACAACGGCAAACGACAGACATTCTGGGGAGTTGCAAAAGCCTTGTGGAGACAGCAAGGACTAAGGGCTCTGTACCGAGGCTGTGGCATCACCTGCGCTCGATCTGCCCCCAGCTCCGCCTTCATCTTCACCGTCTATGAGGGACTACGGAATCATTTTGCCTGATTTTCGGCTTCCTTCTACCCCACATTCTCTTTTCTCTTCCAGCTCTTGCCCTACACCTTTCTACTCTCTCACATCCCGGTTTTTATTTTTTATTTTTTTTTCCCTTGCCCCCGACGCTCGTCGGATGCTTCTTGTTTATACACTTTCCGGTTGAGGCGCTTTCGTATGATACCTACAGTCATGTTCCGAGTTAGATTTCAACATCGTCTTTTGAGACCATCAATCTGGTATTGGTGCAAAGAAGAAATAGAGTGTTGATCTATTTACATTTTTTTTTTATATTTGCTGTCCATTATTATCTCATGTTTATGAATCTTATTTATCTTGTTTATCTTCATTTTGTTGGATCTTTTTTTTTTCTACTTTATTGTTGATATAGACGACTGTGCGGGGATCCCGAAAAGGCAATTGGCGATTATTTGAGTGATGACATCATGGATAATATCGGGTGGGAGTCGATACAACCTTGAAACACAGGCAGCCGAGGTTACAGAAAAGCATCTAGATTAGATATAAATTGAAGATTTAATATAGATAATTCTTGGTTATCCGTGTTATCATCATTATCGTGAGTCACACTGAGACAAGTCAATTCTTGCGATAAGAGAGGGGTTGTGGAAACATGAACAACAACCACAACGGGCGTTTCTTCCGGTCCAGATGACCTCTTCCCCGCGCAGTAACTACTACTACTTACTACTACTTACTACTACGTCCATCCGTATATCTATCTACCCGCTACCTGTCAACTTCATTTGACTTTGATTCTTGGGAATAGACCCATCCAGCCATCCAGCTAGACAAGGAGAAAACATGGTTCACGCCGCCGACCATCTCTCTGCCCAAGAGCTCGAAACGCTCTCCACCAAGGCCATCGCCGCCAAGGACACCGCATACTGTAAGTCCACCTGTCTCCTAACCCAAAAGCCGCCATAGCATATCTCAAGAATTAACTAATGCGACACCAACACCAACAGGCCCCTACTCAAAGTTCCGTGTTGGCGCATGCATTCTGACCGAGTCGGGCGAATTCGTGCAAGGCGCCAATGTTGAAAATGCCTCTTATCCCGTTGGAACTTGTGCGGAGCGAGTAGCGTTTGGAAATGCGATTGTAAGCTGTCAACTCTACACCTCTTTCCTTTCTATTTTATCTCCGTGTCTACTTGCTGTACCTTGCACATGTCGAAAATGAACTGAAGAAAATCACTCATGCATTTGCTTACTTCGTCGGACTGCTTTGCAGGTGGCCGGGCATCGCAACTTCAAAGCCATTGCTGTCGCGAGTGACATCAAACCTCCCGCTTCGCCATGCGGCATGTGTAGACAGTTGTACGTACCCTCTCTTTCTCTCTCTAACCCCCCTGGCCCTGGTTTTTCGATACTCGTGCTGTACCCGCCACTAGCTTGCCAAAGAAAAAAAAGAAAGAAAAAGAAAAAAAAAAAGGCAAGCAATTAACTGATTGGCTACCCGGAAAGTTCTATAATTCCCTCATCACAATAATGCGACAACAACAAACCACGCATGCACGTACGTACTTACTTGCTAACTACAATGATTCGTGTCTCTCAGTATGAGTGAATTCACCACCTCCGAATTCCCCATTTTTATGTACGACGGCGAGGGGAATTATACTCTTACTACAATGGGAGAGGTAATATATCTGACCAATCCATCCATTCTGTTCTGAATCAGTGGCTGACAGCTATTTTCACTCGCATTGCAGCTCCTGCCGAACTCGTTCGGCCCGAGTGATTTCACTCATTGAGCATTGAATCATGTCCCCATATTCGATTTGCTTGATTACTCGTTGGTTGCTATTGTGGAGTAAAGCAGGGCGATTGGCATGTGTAAGCGGGTGGGTGATTCTTTCTTTCTTTCAAAGTTGTGTTTGTTGTTGTTGTTGTTGTTGCTGTTGCCTGTTGACGCTGCTGTGCTCGGTGCGTCCGCTGAAAGGCACCGCGGAAAAGGGTGTTTGTTGGTTGGTGGTTGGGTTACCCAGGGTAGTTGGTTCCTGAGAGAGATCGATGATGATTATGATGCTGAGCTACGCTCTCTTTCTGTTAAAATTGAGTATCCAGAATAAACGGAGCTCCTCTTTTCAAGCAAATGTACACGTAGGACAAGGTAATATAATATGCTCATATGAATTTAAGGGGCTATTCAGGCTTCCATCATATACAATCGCCTTCTAATTAGAGAATCGTCGTGAATCAGCGCCTCTCGTATGAGGGGAAGCAGATTCATATTAGACTCTTCTCTGAGGGGTCGATGTCTCAGTTTGTACCATGACATGCGGTCTTTCAAACTCCCTGCACGGCTTTATGGGTAAAGCTGTCTCCGTAGATTATCATGTTATTACTACGTCTAAAATGTTGTGGCTCGAGTTGTTTGGGTAGTTCCCGAACTGGTATGACTTCGTAAACTCCAGAAAATTGCAAGATACCCATTAGCACTGATTCTACTTCACCTCTATGGCACGCACATTATATAGGCGATTAGAATAAAGAAAATAAAGACGGGAGACGCGAAAAACGCGTACATAGAGACACATTTCAATACATGACGTTCTCATAATAAAACATAACCTCATGGGCCCGACACGGTTGACATACAGGTGTCAGGACGAGCCATAGTATTACAGCTCTTCCTCTTCATCCGCTTCGAGATCTTCCACACCAAGAAGCTCATCCTCGTCGTCAACAACACCAGTATAGTCGCCGCGCCTGGCGGCAAATGATCCGCGAGACGCATAAGGCCTTGAGTACCCCCGGTGGCGTCCTAGGCGCACATATCCACTCGCGCTTCGCCAGAGACTTGTAGCTAACAGTGGGAGCGCCTTTATGACGGCCACCGCACCCGCAATTATGGCAACCGGGACGGTGATGAGAAGAGAATCCCGCGAAAGCAGACCCTGGGAGGTACCAACATTCTCTCCGAGCCGAATCTGGCCAAACTTGCCGTCCCACCTAGTATAGCCATAATAACCGACAGCACTTGCTACAGCAATAGGGATGACGATCGCGAAGAAAAGACCAACTCCGCTAATCCCATGCTTCTTCTTGTACTCTTCCTCTCTGTTGGGGCAAGGCTTGGAAACAATATGGTCCATTTCACGTCCACCCTGACACGTTGATTGAGGGAGACGCCGATATCCTGAGGGTTCCCAGTATTGATATGCGTCAGGGTCTTCTCTGCATACAGCCATGGTATCAGGAGGAGCGAGTCCTTGAACAAGAGCACAGCTGCCATCACTCTGAGGCTCGTAGTTGTAGTCACTGCCTCCGAATCAGCAATTAGACCATTTACAGGTAAGAAGTAGCGCTGATGAAAGATAAGGGAGGGCGGTAGATGAAGACTACTTACCATTCAAAGTCAGCCCTCGTGCAGGGACAGTTCTCTCCGATGCTGTGAACATGAGGCTCACGCCAGTCGTTCCAACATTGAGCTGACGGTTTCTTCCGATGATACTGTTCAACATGGCCAAACAGGCAATTGTCGTCCTGGAACGGATGTTTTGGTTCCCAGAGGTAATAATCATGGCTCTCAGCTTTACTTTCGTCCAACTTGCACGAAGAGGAACGGAGTCCACTGAAGTCAACGCTTACTGTCGCGAGCTTATCTCGGTAATCCGATTTCAGCTCTTTGCCCCAGAGAAGAAAGCTCTTGGAAGTGTCGGATGGTACGGTGGAGATATCATCGATCTGCATCTCCACGTCCGAGAAGATAAATTCTAACCACGTGTCACCCTCGTCAAGACTGTAGTAAAGAGCTTTGGTCGGCTTCGACTCAGGCACGATTACAATCAAGGAGCCGGCATCACCAAATTCCCAGATGTACCTGCCCTTCTTGACCGACTTCCATGTGAAGCCAGCATCCCTGGTTATGAACGTATCGGCCTCGTCTTCGCCACCGAGGTGGTCACCAACATTGCCGACTCCGAGCATTAAGCCGATTGCTGAGCTAGACGAGAAAGTGTCCCGCTCATCCCTGCGTTCTGTATAGCCGTGAAGGTGGAGCGAACAGCCAGGAACGCCTTCTCCTTCAACAGAACACCCAAAGTCCTTGCCCTCTGCATCCTTACTTGGGGGCGAAAGCAAGGTCCATTGCCCTCCATCGTTGTGGGTAATCATCGTTCTTAACTTTTTCGGCTCCCCATTTGACAGTTTGTTCACGTTACTGACAACATTTGCAACTGCCACGCCTTCTATGCCTTGCATCTTCTCAAAGTCAACATACCCCCGGAAATTTCGATTCACCGCACCAAGGCTGAGCACATAGGAAGTACCGTTGCTATTACTCTTGATAATCGATCCGTACTCGGCGCCTTCCGAGTTACTTACGGTAACATGCAGGAAAACGGCGTGAGTAGAACTTTCCAGCACGGTATATGCCGTCTGGACAGGGACGTTGACATTGGGAGGAAACTTTGCCTCCGCAAATGTCTTACCATCGACGCTGCTGCTCGCCACCAAAGAGTCGGGCTTTTCTGTATCTCTAGAAGCCACAACAATGAACTCGGACATGGTGGCATAGTTGATGACATCTTTGAAATGGACCTTCGAGTCTGAAAACCAGTTCTCACTGGATATCAGTTGTAGTCGGTTGTTCCTGTTCTCATTCTCAAATTGCTCGCAGAATATGAGGTTCGTGCTATCTTCTCGGCCTTCCCTGCTTTCGAATTCACACTTTTGAACATAGCGTTGCAGCAGCTCCCAATTGTCTCCGCGGTTTTTACTGATGTAGGCGTTGGAGTGACAATCACCAGATCCGCAATCAACGGCCCCTGTCCAGATCAACCAGTCTTGGTACTGAGGATGGAAGGTAAGGGTTGGAAGGCGTTCCTCAGTTGGAGGCGCTGGTGCATCGAAAGGCTTGAATGACTGGCCACGGTCAACAGTCCAGAAGCCTTCAGCACCGTCCGTCAAGAGGAAAGCACCATCACTGTTATATGGGTGAGGAACGATTCTGTTGATTGCTTCTCCTTTCAGTGGCTGCTTCCATGTCTTCCCATGATCATGTGATACATAGAGCGCACGTTCACTGGTGAGCATAACAATTGTCTCGTCGTTACCAGAACTGCTTGACTGGCGTTCTAGGTAATAGTAGGCACTGAATTGCCTTGCGTCGAAGTATTGTTTTTCCACGCTGATTTCGCCAGATGTGGGCACATTGCCTGCATCCTTGCAACGCCACTCAATATCGTGATCCAGATTCTTGCCGCCATCACGGATGCAAGTGTCACCTGGTATCAGTCTCCAACCAGAGGGTCCCATGAAGGTATCATCGGGGTTTTTGCACCCTTCTGGGGGCGTTGGCAGTAAGGCCGGGATACAACTCTTTCCGTCCTCGCTGCCTTTGAACTCGCATTCGAAGTCTTCTGCCGTACATTTGCATGGCTCCATAATCGGCTGAGGATCTTTGAACTCCTCATCCACGAAGCAGTCAGCATTCGCCTTCCTGCGGCGGAAAAATTGTTTGTGACCCATCAAGCAGTCTGGCTCGCCATTTTCGTCTAGTCTAGCTGGCCACTTCTCAAAGTCATCTTCTTCGCATTTCCGCTCATGCAATCCCTTGAAGTCAATGGAATAGACAATGTACCCGCTTTCCTCGTTTTGCTTGCCGACTAGTAGAAACCTTAGGCTTGTGGAGTCGGGTGTCGTAGTGACCATAGTAGGATATATTTTATGTTCAATCTCCACCGATTCCCATTCCTTGCCATGGTCAAGAGAAAAGCTAATCTTGTTGGATTTGCCCTTATCGCTGATTGCCATAACCACGGCTCCTTGGTCGCCGAACTCGTACTTATGCGGCCCGTCAAGAGCATGACGCCAAGTCACACCAGCATCATCTGAAATATAAAGATCGCCGTCGGTGTATTTCTGAAGGTGATCACCTGTATTGCCGATTCCCATGACTAATCCTGGTGCTGGACTGGAAAATACCCGGCCGATATTGGCGAAAGTAGTCACGGAATGTAGATGTAGATTCTTTTCACCAACCTTGAGAGGTTGAAAACTTCGCCCATCGTCGAAACTTATTCTACTGATGACCTTTTTCGCTTGCCCTGATTCAACCTCTTTCGGGTTTTTCACCGTATTGACCAAAACTATGCCTTGAATGCCAGCAATCTTTTCGAAGTCGACGGTTCCTTCCATATCGCGATTGGTGTGTTCGATATTGCGGCTGAAGAATGTGCCGTTCGAATTGGAAGTAAATAGGACGCCCATGTTGCTGGATGGGCTAGTCAGGACGTCTACCTGCAGGCTATAGTTGGTGCTCTCCAACATTGTATACGCGTCCTGCTCTACCCGATGTCCATCGAATTCGGCTCGATGCCAGGTATTCGTATCCGTTGTCACAAACAAGGCAAGCTCTTCTGTTCCCTTGGATTTGACGGCGGCCACGATGAACTTCTTTACAGCGGCTGTGCTAATAACCCCGGAGACAGGCCGGCCCTCGTGTAAGTTCACCTCCGTGCCTTCGATGTTACTGACGAAGTAATCATCCGAGTATACCAAGCGGTTGGCGTGTCCAAAGGGCACCTTCAACCCAGGAACGACGCACAGTGATCTGTCCTTCAACTCCTGGTTCATGTTCAGATCTTCGGCGAAGTTAGGGTGCCCAACTGCCCAGGAGCACCCCGCCGCACTCTCCCGCAACAGCCTAACGGTCTTGAAATCATCAGTCGTGTAGTACGACCTCACAATGCAGAAAAACCCGGCACACTCTTCGCTTTGGTATATTACTTTATTCGAGTCCCAACCATGAAAAACAAGGGGCGGGTGCTGTAAGGCCGGCTGGTCGCCTATATCGAACGATCTCCACGTCTTGGCCTGATCCGTTGTGACCAAGTGATGTCCGTTAAACCCGAGAGCATAAGCCTTATTCTTGTCGAATGGGTGCTGTCGTATGAAAATCACCGGTTGTGCCACACTACCATCCTCGCTGCTAACCACGTCTTCCCAGTCCTCCCCTCCGTTGAAAGACTGTTTGAAATCTCCATTCTTCAGGCTCATAAGAACAGTTTCTGAGTCCTCAAAGTAGAAGAGAGAAAAGGGTTCGTGTTCAAGCTTGGTTGCCGTGACCTTCGGTTGATCGGCTTTCTTCGCAGAGCTTTGCTGGGGAATAAGAGCCACCATAAGGCAGCTCACCAGCACGAGCCATCGAAAGATCATGGCCGTAAAGTACGACACATTTGAAGGGCGTAAGAGCTGATAGCCGGCAAATGTGGCCGGATGGTTGCTGTGAGTTAAAGATTCTGTTGAAAACACAGTTGATGCAAGTCAAGTATATAATGATTCCTTTGTGAATAGGTAGTCTGAGGCCGAGGACGTTCCGGTTGATGAACAAGCAGGGAATAATGTTTCGGTGATCACTGCAGCTGCGTGGCCGCAGGGAAGCTCCCACGGTCACGTGGTCAGCATGCTTATCGCAGCACGTCTAGACCTCGGTTTCAGCCGGGCGCGCGCGCTTGACGTATGGAGTAGATGAACCCTGACCCAGAATGGGCCGGATCCGGGGCCTTTCGAAAACGTTAATTCATTTCCTCGAACCATGCGACACTTGACCCCCATTCCTACACTAGAATACAATATAAATTGACTTTAGCCATTTAGTGGCCTTCCTAATGTCACCGTATCTAAACACTCTCTTTAGAACAAGTAATCGATTGAAACTATCATGAGGTCCTAGCTTCTAGCGGTCCTCTTCTCACTTTGTGTAAAGCAGGTCGTAGTTCCTAATCTGGGGAGCAAAGTATAGCAAAGGCTTCATCGCAGCGATGATCTCCGAGTCTGCTCGTGCAACCAGAATTTGGCAGTAAGCCAAATTTCGATCATATTCAAATACCAAGGTACAACTAATCAGGTTTTTCTTATGAGATAATATTTGTGCTATAGGGAACCAAGAACTGCATACAGTCAGACAATCCCTAGTGACTCAATTCTTGAAATCAAAATTAAATTTTAAAAATCAAAATAAGATAAAATAAAACCTGTTAAGTTTATTACGCTTAAGAGCACATTGCTTTTCTGCCCTTTAATCATTGGGATGTGCTATAATGAGTCAATAACCCACTGTCTTGGCCTATAATTTACGTTGTTATTAGCCTGACACCAGTACTATGTTAGGGTGCGAGATAGTTCGCGTACACCTCGTACAAGCAGGGATATGGATATACCGAATCGATGTGGGATGTACTGGTACAAGGAGGGTAAGTCTCATACATTAACGAGCATAACGAGCATAACGAGCATAACGAGCAGAAATACGAAATTCTCGAAACAATGTGGAGAAGAGTTTGGCGGCCAGGCACAACAGTAATAGTATCTTAAACTATGCTTGTTGATATAGGCGAGCAGTACCTTGCATCATAGTAACCCGTGTAAGGGCCGTAGCAAACAATGTTTTAAAGCCTTAAGTCTATATATATGAAAGGATAGCCATACGCCAATGCTAATGGTACTCGCGAAAGGAGGCAGCAGTAGCTCACCAAGCAAACTGGATGAAACAAAACATATTATAGAGCACATTGAAAAGGGAAG